>NC_053035.3:470384827-471584827 GCF_002575655.3 Aegilops tauschii subsp. strangulata
TGTGGTACTATCATTACTATCTTATATCTTTTGGCATGAACATGTGTATCACTACGATCGAGATTCATTTCAGGTGCAAGACCATTGAAGGTATTATTCAAATAAACAGAGTAACCATTATTCTCCTTAAATGAATAACCGTATTGCGATAAACATAATCCAATCATGTTTATGCTCAACGCAAACTCCAAATAACAATTATTTGGGTTTAACACCAATCTCGATGGTAGAGGGAGCATGCGATGCTTGATCACATCAACCTTGGAAACACTTCCAACATATATCGTCATCTCACCTTTAGCTAGTCTCCGTTTATTCCGCAGCTTTTATTTCGAGTTACTAACACTTAGCAACCGAACCGGTATCTAATACCCTGGTGCTACTAGGAGTACTAGTAAAGTACACATTCATATAATGTATATCCAATATACTTCTGTCGACCTTGCCTGCCTTCTCATCTACCAAGTATCTAGGGTAGTTCTGCTTCAGTGGCCGTTCCCTCATTATAGAAGCACTTAGTCTCGGGTTTGGGTTCAACCTTGGGATTCTTCACTAGAGCAGCAAATGATTTGCCGTTTCATGAAGTATCCCTTTTGCCCTTGCCCTTCTAGAAACTAGTGGTTTTACTAACCATCAACAATTGATGCTCCTTCTTGATTTCTACTTTTGCGGTGTCAAACATCGCGAGTTGCTCAAGGATCATCATCTATCCTTGATATGTTATAGTTCATCACGAAGCTCTAATAGCTTGGTGGCAGTGACTATCGAGAACCATCACTATCTTATCTGGAAGATTAACTCCCACTCGATTCTAGCGATTGTGGCACTCAGACAATCTGAGCACACGCTCAACGATTGAGCTTTTCTCCCTTAGTTTGCAGGCTTAAGAAACTTGTCAGAGGTCTCATACCTCTTGACGTGGGCACTAGTCTGAAATCCCAATTTCAGTCTTCGGAACATCTCATATGTTCTGCGACGTTTCAAAAACGTCTTTGGTGCCACAATTCTAAACCGTTAGCATTACGCACTGAACTATCACGTAGTCATCAAAACGTGTATGTCAGATGTTTCGCAACATCTACAGACGACGCTGAGGTTCAGCACACCGAGTGGTGCATTAAGGACATAAGCCTTCTGTGCAGCAATGAGGACAATCCTCAGTTTATGGACCCAGTCCGCATAATTGCTACTACCAACTTTCAACTAAATTTTCTCTAGGAACATATCTTAAACAGTAGAACTAAAGCGTATGACATAATTTGCAAAGACCTTTTTGACTATGTTCATGATAATGAAGTTCATCTGATTATTTAATGAACTCCCACTCAGATAGACATCCCTCTAGTCATCTAAGTGTTACATGATCCGAGTCAAACTAGGCCGTGTCCGATCATCACGTGAGACGGACTAGTCATCATCGGTGAACATCTCCATGTTGATCGTATCTTCTATACGACTCATGCTCGACCTTTCGGTCTCTTGTGTTCCGAGGCCATGTCTGTACATGCTAGGCTCGTCAAGTCAACCTAAGTGTTTTGCATGTGTTCCGAGGCCATGTCTGTACATGCTAGGCTCGTCAACACCCGTTGTATTCGAATGTTAGAATCTATCACACCCGATCATCACGTGGTGCTTCGAAACAACGAACCTTCGCAACGGTGCACAGTTAGGGGGAACACTTTCTTGAAATTTTAGTGAGGGATCATCTTACTTACTACCGTCGTTCTAAGCAAATAAGATGCATAACATGATAAACATCACATGCAATCAAATAGTGACATGATATGGCCAATATCATTTTGCTCCTTTGATCTCCATCTTCGGGGCACCATGATCATCTTTGTCACCGGCATGACACCATGATCTCCATCATCATGATCTCCATCATTGTGTCTTCATGAAGTTGTCACGCCAACGATTACTTCTACTTCTATGGCTAACGCGCTTAGCAATAAAGTAAAGTAATTTACATGGCGTTATTCAATGACACGCAGGTCATACAAAAAATAAAGACAACTCCTATGGCTCCTGCCGGTTGTCATACTCATCGACATGCAAGTCGTGATTCCTATTACAAGAATATGATCAATCTCATACATCACATATATCATTCATCACATCTTCTGGCCATATCACATCACAAGGCACATGCTGCAAAAACAAGTTAGACGTCCTCTAATTGTTGTTGCAAGTTTTTACGTGGCTTGTATAGGTTTCTAGCAAGAACGTTTCTTACCTACGTAAAACCACAACGTGATATGCCAATTTCTATTTACCCTTCATAAGGACCCTTTTCATCGAATCCGTTCCGACTAAGTGGGAGAGACAGACACCCACTAGCCACCTTATGCAACTAGTGCATGTCAGTCGGTGGAACCTGTCTCACGTAAGCGTACGTGTAAGGTCGGTCCGGGCCGCTTCATCCCACAATGCCGCCGAAACAAGATAAGACTAGTAGCGGCAAGAAGAATTGGCAACATCTACGCCCACAACTACTTTGTGTTCTACTCGTGCATAGAAACTACGCATAGACCTAGCTCATGATGCCACTGTTGGGGAATGTAGCAGAAATTCAAAATTTTCTACGCATCACCAAGATCAATCTATGGAGTTTACTAGCAACGAAGGGAAGGGGAGTGCATCTACATACCCTTGTAGATCGCGATGCGGAAGCGTTGCAAGAACGCGGATGAGGGAGTCGTACTCGTAGCGATTCAGATCGCGGTTGATTCCGATCTGAGCACCGAAGAACGGTGCCTCCGCGTTCAACACACGTGCAGCCCGGTGACGTCTCCCACGCCTTGATCCAGCAAGGAGAGAGGGAGAGGTTGGGGAAGACTCCGTCCAGCAGCAGCACAATGGCATGGTGGTGATGGAGGAGCGTGGCAATCCCGCAGGGCTTTGCCAAGCACCGCGGGAGAGGAGGAGGAGGGAGAGGGGTAGGGCTGCACCGAAAGAGAGACGTTCTCATGTGTCCTGGGCAGCCCAAACCTCAACTATATATAGGGGGGGAGGGGGCTGCGCCCCCTTTAGGGTTTCCACCCCCAAGAGGAGGCGGCCAGCCCTAGATCCCATCAAGGGGGGCGGCCAAGGGGAGGAGAGGGGGGGCGCCCCACTAGATGGGCCCATCTGGACCTAGGGTTTGCCCCCTCCCACTCTCCCATGCGCTTGGGCCTTGGTGGGGGCGCACCAGCCCACCTGGGGCTGGTCCCCTCCCACACTTGGCCCACGCAGCCTTCTGGGGCTGGTGGCCCCACTTGGTGGACCCCCGGGACCCTCCCAATGGTCCCGGTACATTACCGATAACACCCGAAACTTTTCCGGTGACCAAAACAGGACTTCCCATATATAAATCTTTACCTCCAGACCATTCCGGAACTCCTCGTGACGTCCGGGATCTCATCCGGGACTCCGAACAACATTCGGTAACCACGTACTACTTTCCCTATAACCCTAGCGTCATCGAACCTTAAGCGTGTAGACCCTACGGGTTCGGGAACCATGCAGACATGACCGAGACGTTCTCCGGTCAATAACCAACAGCGGGATCTGGATACCCATGTTGGCTCCCACATGTTCCACGATGATCTCATCGGATGAACCACGATGTCGCGGATTCAATCAATCCCGTATTCAATTCCCTTTGTCTATCGATATGTTACTTGCCCGAGATTCGATCGTCGGTATCCCTATACCTTGTTCAATCTCGTTACCGGCAAGTCTCTTTACTCGTTCCGTAACTCACATCATCCCGCGATCAACTCCTTGGTCACATTGTGCACATTATGATGATGTCCTACCGAGTGGGCCCAGAGATACCTCTCCGTTTACACGGAGTGACAAATCCCAATCTCGATTCGTGCCAACCCAACAGACACTTTCGGAGATACCTGTAGTGCACCTTTATAGTCACCCAGTTACGTTGTGACGTTTGGTACACCCAAAGCATTCCTACGGTATCCGGAAGTTGCACAATCTCATGGTCTAAGGAAATGATACTTGACATTAGAAAAGCTCTGAGCAAACGAACTACACGATCTTGTGCTAGGCTTAGGATTGGGTCTCGTCCATCACATCATTCTCCTAATGATGTGATCCCGTTATCAACGACATCCAATGTCCATGGTCAGGAAACCGTAACCATCTATTGATCAACGAGCTAGTCAACTAGAGGCTTACTAGGGACATGGTGTTGTCTATGTATCCACACATGTATCTGAGTTTCCTATCAATACAATTCTAGCATGGATAATAAACGATTATCATGAACAAGGAAATATAATAATAACCTATTTATTATTGCCTCTAGGGCATATTTCCAACAGTCTCCCACTTGCACTAGAGTCAATAATCTAGTTCACATCACTATGTGATTAACACTGACAGGTCACATCACCATGTGACCAACATCCAAAGAGTTTACTAGAGTCAACAATCTAGTTCACATCACTATGTGATTAACACTCAATGAGTTCTGGTTTGATCATGTTATGCTTGTGAGAGAGGTTATTAGTCGACGGGTCTGAACCTTTCAGATCCGTGTGTGCTTTACGAATATCTATGTCATCTTGTGGATGCTACCACGCGCCACTTGGAGCCATTTCAAGTAATTGCTCTACTATACGAATCCGGTTTACTACTCAGAGCCATCCGGATTAGTGTCAAAGTTCGCATCGACGTAACCCTTTACGACGAACTCCTTTTCACCTCCATAATCGAGAAAATTCCTTAGTCCACTAGATACTAAGGATAAGTTCGACCGCTGTCATGTGATCCATTCCCGGATCACTATTGTACCCCTTGACCAACTCATGGCAAGGCACACTTCATGTGCGGTACACAGCATAGCATACTGTAGAGCCTATGTCTAAAGCATAGGGGACGACCTTCGTCCTTTCTCTCTCTTCTGTTGTGGTCAGGTCTTGAGTCTTACTCAATACTCACACCTTGTAACACAGCCAAGAACTCCTTCTTTGCTGATCTATTTTGAACTCTTTCAAAATCATGTCAAGGTGTGCGTTCTTTGAAAGTATCATCGGGCGTTTTGATCTATCTCTATAGATCTTGATGCCCAATATGTAAGCAGCTTTTATCCAGGTCTTCCTTTGAAAAACTCCGTAATTGGAGGGAGACGGCGCCGAGTGAAGTGCAGCGAGCAGAGCGGGATCCCATGGAGCCGGAGGGAGCGAGTAGCTACCGGGCGGAGCTGGTGTAGGCGGCGGCGCATAGCCGAAGGACGCCGGCGGAGGCGCGTAGCCGCCCGGCGCGTAGCCGCCCAGCGCGAAGCCCAGCGCATAGCCACCAGGGGCGTGGCCGCCCCCACCCGCCTGGTAGGGTGCAGCGGCGAGGTGTGCCTGCGGCCTGGCCGGGTGCGGCCCAAGGATGCCCGGGGCCCGTGGGACCGGCATGTGGTAAGCGTGGACCACACCGGTCCATGGGTTAGGGCCGACGGCCCAGGGCGGGGAGGGCTGATGTTGGCGCTGCCCCCCCCCCCCCCCCCGTACCCTGGCGGCTGGTGCTGCTGCTGCTGGGAACGACCGCCGCCCGCTCCCCCACGACGCCTGTTGCGGCGGCCGCCGCCCCCGCCCTGCTGCTGCTGCTGAGGAGCGGGAGGTGCGGGCGGAGTGGGCGGGAGGGGGTAGTACCCCGGTGGCGCCGGCAGACGCGGTTGGGGCGGGGCGGGCTGCGGCTGCCCGCGAGATGTCCCGACGGCGAGGGCGGTGTGGTGGACGCGGGCCTTGACCTTCTTCATCCGCTGTTCCTCTAAGCGTAAGTACGCGGTGACGGACTTGAAAGTCGGGTTCGGCAGCAGGGAGAGGTTCGAAGCCACGTTGCCGAAGTCCTCATTGAGGCCGGCGGTGAGGGTGCTAAGCATGAGCGCGTCCGACACCTTGGCGCCGATATCACGGAGCTCATCGGCGAGGCGCTTGAGACGCATGCAGTAGTCATCGATGGAGGAATCATCTTGGTGGCACCCGAAAAATTCCTGCTGCAAAAACACAAGACGTTGAAGCTTGTTATCGGTGAAGAGGTTGTTGATCTTGGTCCATACGGCACACGCGTCGTCATCCTCCGAGACGACCGTGTGGAAGATGTCCGGGGAGACGGTGAGGTAGAACCACCGGATGAGAGAGGCCTCAATGGCCGCCCAGTCCGGATCATCCACCATGAGATCGCCATCCACTGTCCCGTCGACGTGCTCGAGGAGGTGGTACTCGCGGAAGACGAGGTTGAAGTAGGTCTTCCATGCGTAGTACGAGGAGTTGGACTGATCAAGCTTGATGGGAACACGGGTGTGGATGTCGAGATCACGGACGGCGGTGGCGTCGGGTACGAGTCCGGCGAACGGATTGGAGTTGCTGGATTGAGGGGACGCCATGGGAGCGGCGGCAAGGGGAGGGGTGCGGCGTCTCGGGTGGGAGGGGGAGAGTGGCGGCGGCGCGGGGTAGGGTTAGGGTTTGGGGGGGCGCGGCGGCAACTTGGGGAGGAGGGCAGCGGCGGCAGAGGGGAAAGCGGCGGCTGCGAGGGAAAGGGAGGGCGCGGCAGCGGCGGTGGACAGCGGCGGCGGCGGCGCAAGGGAGGCGGCAGCGGCTGCTGTAGTGCGCGACGGCGGCTAGTGCGGAAGGTGGGAAAGGGATCGGCGTGCTAAACTGATACCATGTTAGTTAGGAAGAATGGGATTGCACGAATCGACAATCATTGATCGTGTGCATGGTGCACATATATAGGTACAGGGTGGACCGGCCTCTACTTGTCTCCCAAAATATACAAATATACGGGGGGAGAGAGATACAACGATATAAATACAGACCCTAGTCCTATACATATGCAGTGTACAACGTACGCTCAACATGCCCTTACTATGCATGGATTTCACTTGCAGGCCAGGAGCAAGGGGCGGAGCTATGGGCAACTCCGGCAGCACAGGTATGTTTCACTTGTCCGCCCAATTCAGCTTCAGACTGTTCCTGCTATAAACAAAAAACTCAGACGCAATCCACAACAATCCCTTTCAAGTACATGTCAGGCTAAAAATACGACGTTGTAGCTTTAAATTGGGGAAGCACTCGCCGTCACCATCATGCCGATGAACTGATGAGATGACTGCATACTCATGTGTTGGAAAAAGGGGCTAAGGATCCCTCCCTTAACTTACCGCTGTTAGGCAGAAGTGAGAACTCTCTCCCGCGAATAAACTCGGATAGCGCCCCGGCGGAGTCCCCATGGGGGGTTCAAGCGCGGTGGGTGGGTGGACGGGGCGGTTTAACACCTGACCTCCTGCCACTGAGCTAGCACTTAGTTCTCGCTATTTATTTATAGACATCCTTTTCGAAAAAAAAATTATTTATAGACGTGAGAAAAGTGGCCTACAAACAAAAAAGAAGAGAGAAGTGCATGTACTGTCGTTCGTACCCAAGATTCATGACATGATAAATACCACAATATATTATTGGCCACTTCTCACAAATCACCGTATGCAAGACATAAATTTGTTTGAGTCCCGCTTCGGTACAACCCCCCTAAAACGTATAAAGAATAGTACAGACATTTCACATATTATATTCATTTTTAAATGTACGATAGTGCCCGCTGAGGCGTATACGTTGTATGTTTGTTCACCAGACGCCCCCACGCATCCTGGGCTCGGCCCATTAATATTTTCTTTAACATTCTCGCGTCCTGGGCTCGCCCATTAATATTTTCCTTAACATTCAAAAATAGCTGCTGGTATTGAGATTCGTACTGTTTGTTCACCAGACGCCCCCACGCATCCTGGGCTCGGCCCATTAATATTTTCTTTAACATTCTCGCGTCCTGGGCTCGCCCATTAATATTTTCCTTAACATTCAAAAATAGCTGCTGGTATTGAGATTCGTACTGTTTGTTCACCAGACGCCCCCACGCATCCTGGGCTCGGCCCATTAATATTTTCTTTAACATTCTCGCGTCCTGGGCTCGCCCATTAATATTTTCCTTAACATTCAAAAATAGCTGCTGGTATTGAGATTCGTACTCGTTACCTCTCAGTATCAATCCTCTTGCAGAACCAACTGGGACACCTCGGGCTGCTGTGCTACCAACGACATTTGATTCTTCTTGTTCACGCGGCAGATGTGACGCTAAAAAAAGAAAAACGCTAGGGATCAGATCAGACCACTTCGTCATCATTCTTTTTTTTAGGCGAAATACTTCGTCATCATTCGATTTGTAGAAACTGACACACAAATCCGGTTGGAAGGCATAGAACGTGCGCCAGCAAAGCTTTTTCCTTATGTGATTGGTGGAAACTAATAACTGCCCATAGATCACGAGAGTTGGGAAACAAATCACTGATTTAAGGAAGCAAAATAAATCTTAGAAAACTAATTCAAGATTTTAAAGGAAAATAATCAATCTAGCGAAATTTGTATCCAATGTTACCAAAAATTACTTCCTGTGCAACTAAAAGGACACCAAAAAGTTTCGTCTCTATTCATTTGCAGTGCACCAAAAGTACGCTCAAATTTTGCCTCCACATCAACTCAAAATTAACATGCTTCATTGGTCTGTATAACATGTTTCCAACTACCTAAATATTTGCTTCATTCCCATCTCCAAAATCATAGGATTCATATTCTCATATCTCACGTATTATGTATTCACCATAATATTAGCTTCAAGTCTGGTATCCATGTGCTTGCCTCCTTACGTTCTTTATTGTACAAGCTCGTAGCCACTGCCGACCGAGGGTGCGTTGTGAACTGACACGGTGAAGTTGTTGATGAGATCGGACCAGGTGATTAAACTATGATTTTAAATTATTTTTCCTTCAAACATTTATTAAATGTTTTTTTAAAAAGCCTTTGTAGTTTTCAATTTTGTCCCTTATTATTTATTAGTTATGTTAAAAACTTAAAAACAGTTTTAAGCACCTACCTAAATTATGATTTTAAATATATTTTCCAAACTTAGCATAGATGCTTACTATAGGCAGGCCCACCTGCTAGCAAAAGTTGTTGTCATATCAAGAATGTCCCAAACATATGCAACGTAGGTTGTCCGGGTAAGCCAGAAGGCACCGTTTGATAGCACGTTGTTTCTCAACATCAGTCAAATGAACCTAATTTTTTTATTGGCTTGTATGACCAATTCAAGGCATCATGGCAAGTTGTTTTATTTTTCAACAAATTTTGCATTTACTAGAGTTTTCTTGGTCAAAAAGACCGATAAATGGTCAGACGTGTCGTAGCTTGTATATGGTGTCGGAAATTGTGCAAACCTGGCATGAATGCCTACCATGGACATGCCTACCTATTTCTAGAAGTTGGGGTCATTTCAAGAATTTCTAAAACTAAACCATGTTCAAGGTAAGGTGTGCAGGTAAGGCAGAAGGCTCTGTTTGAGAGCTCGTTGTTTCTCGACATCCTTGAATTGGCCCCAACTTCAACCGAGGGTGTTTGTTGGGAGCACTTCATTTCTCAACATCCCTAAAATGGCTCCATCTTTTTCTTGGTCTTGTATGGCCAATTCAAGGCACCATGCCAAGCTGTTTCAATTTTCGACAATTCTTGCATTTTCTGAAGTTTTCTCGATGAAAAATGTCTGTACGTGATGCAACTTTCACACGGTGTCGGAATACGTTCAAACATGGCATACATGCCTACCATGGGCATGCCCACCTACTTGCAAAAGTTGGGGTCTATTCATGCATGTCCAAAAATAACCATGTTCAACAGAGGGGGTTCGAATAGGCCAAAACGGCCCATTTGAGAGTCCATTTTTTTCATGGCCTTGTATGACCGAATCAAAGCGCCATGGCAAGTTATTTGAATTTTCGACAATTTTTTCATTTTTTGGAGTTTTCTTAGTGAAAATGGTCAATAAATGGTCAAACGTGATGAAACTTGCATACAGTGTAGGAATTCATTCAAACATGACATGGATGCCTACCATGGGCATGCCCACCTGCTGACAAAAGTTAGATCATTTCATGCATGTCAAAAAATAGATCATATTCAATGGAGAGTGTTCAGGTAGGCGAGAAGGGTCCATTCGAGACCATTTTTTCGACATCCATCACACATGACCCAAATTTATTCCATGAGCTTATATGGACAATTCTAGGCACCATGCCAAGTTGTTTGAGTTTTCGAAAAAAATCCTTTTCTGGATTTTCTTGGTGAAAAGGACCAATAAATGGTCGGACGTGTCGCAACATGCAAACGATGTCGGAAGTCGTTCAAACCTGGCATGGATGCCTCATGTGTCCGTACCAGGCTGCTGAAAAAAGTTGGGGTCAATTATCCATAGTCCAAAAAACTGCTAGTTGAGAGAAGTGTGCTAAACTAGGCCAGACGAGTCCTGTGAGCATGTAGTTTTTCCCAATTTGAAAGCTTCTGTTATTTGTAGCTTCTGCCATTATCAACCAACATGAGCATTTTATTGTGAACTAACCATCTCTTGAAATTTGCGAACAATTTTGAAATTTCAATTTGTGTATGAAAGTTTTACAAGTTTGAACACCTTTTCCACAGTTGATAACAAATTCCCAACAATTGATGAAAATTTTGACAAAAATAGGAGACAACGTACTTTTCTATAAAATTATCATTTTTTTGGAAACACAAGCATTTATTCTATTTGTGAACAAAATATTCGAAACACAAACATTTTTTGAGATTCCAGAATATTTTTTAAAATTCTAATTTTTTTTGAAAACAAGAACATTTTAGGGTATTCTAAATAATTTTTCCAACTTTTTGAACAAGTTTCAAAAAGAATTAACAAAAAAATAGAAAACAATGCTTAGCCGTTGGCTTAACTAGGGGACGGCAACGATCCCATCGGGCGCCTGTTGGGGGAAACTCTATTTGATGCTTATTACGTCAAACAGTCGTTGTTTCTCACACACCCAATCGATACGAGTGAACATGAACCTTTTAGATGGTTTCAGGCCGATTTTTACCTGTTTCGGGAATGTTTAAAAAGGTTCATGAATCTTTTTGTTTTTCAAAATTGCAAACTTCGAAAAATGTTCAACGTATTTATTTATTTATTCATATTTTAAAAAAAGTTCAAAAATACCAAAAAATGGTCGCATTTTCAAACAAGTTTAAAGTTTCAAAATAGTTTGTGTTTTAAAAAATTGTCAGGATTTTAAAAAAGTCTCATTATTTTAAATTGGTTCGTAGTTTATAAATGTGTTCCACTTTTCGGAAATTTTGTTTGAATTTTAAAACTTTTGTTTACAATTTGGAAAAATGTCCGCATTTAAAAAAAGTCACGTCCTAATATCCAAAAAAATGGTCAAATATGTCACTGGTCATACTTTTTAAAACCCGCGCTGCCAATTAGTCAATATTGGTGTCTCATTCTAGTGGTTGTGCTGGATTGTGTTGATGTGGGAGGTCTTGTGTTCGATTCCTGCTTAAAGCAATTCTTTTTAGATTTTTCACTGTTTCACTACAAGTCTCAAAACTGCAAGTCCACCACGCACGTCGTTTGCTACTGGGCCGGTCCAGTTTACTGCTCCCTGTACAGTCCGGGTGACATATTTCGTAAAAGGACCATCCTACCCTTTTTTAATGAAGAGGTATAGACAAATCTGGTCCGTGGATATGTCTAAGGGGGTTGTATCGAAGAAGAAATGAATTTGTTTATCTGCAACTGCAACCTGCACATAAATTTGCTCATACCACACTACTTTTTTCCTCTATTATGTAACTTTGATTTATGCACTTGTCAAATTTCAGCCTCCGCACCGCTAGGAAAGACCCATGTTCCAGATTTGGAATGGAAGGTTCATGATTTCTCAGCGCTACTTGAGACGGAAGCTACGTCGGCGTCATCTACTCCTTTTCACTGCTCTGGGTACCAATGGTACGCATCACAAAGCAAACGGAGCTTTACAAAATTAACGTATTAGCTGTACAAGTATGATCTGATTTTTTATAGTAGTGGATATAGTAACAGTCTGTTAGCTAAGTACATAATAATTTAGGGTGTTGATTTCTCACGAATCATGTTTCGGTCAGGTTAGAATGTCAATCACAATCACCCAAACCCATGAAAACAGCCAGACAGTGAAGCTTGATAGGATGCATGAAGTCAAGAAATTTGGCTTGATTCAGTTATGACTTCTAGACTTACTTCGTTTTCTTCAATTCCCTTCCCGCCTACAAGTGACTCCAAAGCACAATCAAGTGACTCCAAAGAACAAACATGATGTTCAAGTGACTCCAAAGCATAGTCCAGACGATAAAGGAAATCCATATGTTGCTCTTTTCCTCGGAATATCCCGAGTATGCTTGGAGCCAGGTCACACATTGCATGCAGATTTTGAGTTGTCTATATTCAACCATTCAAAAGGAATGTACTGTGGATCCAAAGGTAGACTTATGAACCTGTTTTTTCAAGTACATCCATCCTATTTCCCCGCAAAAAAGTTACATTCATCCTATTAGCTGGGGGTGGGGGGGGGGGGGGGGGGGTCCATAGTCTTAGTGCATCACAAGTTAATGTCGTGACATTATCAATTAATTTTCCCGTTAACAGTGTTATGAATGGGCAACTGCATTCACAGGAGGGCCAAGGGCCAGTACATATACATGTGTATGGTAAAGTGAAAGAGAGACTATGCACATCTAACACCCCCCCTCAAACTCATGGTGGATCAACAACACTGAGTTTGGAGAGAAGAAAACTATGCTGCGCTTGAGTCTGTGCCTTCGTGAAGAGGTTCGCCAACTGTAACTCAGAGGGCACATAGTGAAGAGCGAGAGTCTGATCCTGCACAGCAGCATGCACAAAGTGGGCATCCACACCGGTGTGCTTGGTGAGCTCATGCTTCACCGGGTCACGCGCAATACTGATAGCACCAGTACTGTCTGACAATAAGGGAGTCGAGGTAGTAGCAGACACACCAAAGTCCTCAAGTAACCACCGTAACTAGATCACCTCAGCCGTCAGCATAGCCATGGCTCGCAACTCAGTCTCTGTACTCGAGCGAGAAACGGCAGTCTGTTTCTTTGTCTTCCAGGCAATAAGAGAGCCACCAAGAAAGACACAATAAGCAGACAGCGAGCGTCGATCAGAGGGATCACTAGCCCAGGTAGCATCAGAGTAGGCCTGGAGCTCAAGAGAGCTGGAGCGGGGAAAGAAAAGGCGCTGAGAGAGCGTGCCACGAACATATCGTAGAACATGGAGGAGATGACTATAGTGGACAGAGGTGGGGGCTGAAACGAACTGACTCAGGATATGAACAGGATAGGAGATATCAGGACGCGTAATAGCAAGATAGACAAGACTGCCAACAAGGTGACGATAGCGAGTGGGGTTAGGGAGAGGGTCACCATCAGAAGCACGAAGCTGAACGTTGAGTTCCATAGGAGTCACAACTGTGCGCTCGTCACCGAGAGCAGCGCGAGCAAAAAGATCCTGAATATATTTTTCTGGGAGATGTAGAAGCCATCAGAGGTCGAGGAGATCTCAATCCCAAGAAAATAGCGTTACAGTGATATGACGGAAACTAGGGCGGCAAGAGTGGAACAAAACACCAGGCATAAGGCCGAGTCTTCCACCCTTTACCAAGTATATAGATGTATTAATAATATAAGAGATATTGTGATATCCCAACATAAACATAATCCAACATGGAGCAAACTTCAACTTCACCTGCAACTAGCAATGCTATAAGAGGGGCTGAGCAAAGCGGTAACATAGCCAAACAACGGTTTGCTAGGAAGGGTGACAAAGGTTAGAGGTTCATGGCAATTTGGGAGGCTTGATAAGCAAGTGGTAGGTAACGCGGCATAGCGATAGAACGAAGCAACTAGCATAGCAATGATAGTAGTGAGATCCAAGGTGACGGTCATCTTGCCTGGAATCCCGCTAGGAAGAAGAACGAGTCCATGAAGAAAATGAAGCCACGAAGACGAACCAAGCGTAGACGAACGAATCCTCACGATCGCAACGAGACGGGAACTAACGAGAAGAAGCACACAACATGGTAAACACACCACACATGAACAAGGCATGATGCTCAACCAAGTATGATGCATCACAAGGCTACATGAGGCTACACATGGCAAGAGATGATGCATACAAGAACAACACATCAAAGCAAGTTTAAATGAGGCCGGAAACAACATATAACAATTCCGGTATATCCCCATATGCAAATTTCGAAATTGGTCCAGATCTGAATAAACCTTATGTTCAAGTTGTTAAACAGCAAGTTAAGATGCACCAAAACAATCTACACAAAATTCTAGTCAAGTTACATATAAAGTTCATTAGATTCGGAGCTACGGCCTAGAAGATATGAGCAAAACAATTTAAACATGGCATTAATGCAAAATGCATTCAAATATCAAGCAAACACATTCAAAACATGGATGCAACAAGGTAACATGAAACTCAATGCAAAACTAAGCAAGTTTCATATAGAGCACACTCAAAACGGAGCAACGGTTCAACACATACACATGAAACATGTTTAAAGGACAAGCTGTCCAAAACAGCAACTAGGCATATTGCAAGCATCAAAACAATAGGCTACAGCACCCTAACAGGAAAACAAAAGGCATGGACGTGATGTGCAGGTAAAGAATTACAGAACATGAACACTGAGCTATCTCCAAAAATCACTTGAACATGCTCAAAAGGACATGGCAAGATTGCAAATAATAACAGTTCACAGACTTAGCAGAAATTCACAGGTCATGATAGAAATAACATCAGGTTGCAATGATTAGAGCTACCAAACTACAAGTTACAGCAAGATATCATGGCAAACTAGAGCATGGTATGCTAACACTAAAGGCAAAGAAGAAAACTCTCTTAATGATCTAGTTCCAAAGATCAACAGAAAACATGATAGCATCCATGCAAACATGGCAAGTGATATGACAGATTCCGACTTGGTGAAAATAACAGTTCATGGCAGAAACAACGATAAGTAGGCATGTTGGTGAGCTTGTACAACTCACCACATAGCAATACATGGCATGACAAGGTGACCAACAGTAAGAAGGCACATTTATGGAGCTAAACATGGCAATAGCATAGTCATAGGATGCATGGATCACTAGCGAAACACATGGCAAAACTGAACTTAAAGTTAACAGACTGACAGCAACATTATTTAGCAATTTTGGAGCAAGATTACGACATTCTACAGCAACTCATAAATACAACCAAGGGCATGGATGGATAGAGCATAACATGTATAACAAAACATCCGTAGTGAACATCTCCATATCATGCATAGAACTCATGGTAGCAGCAGGTTTACATGGCATCACAACATAACAGACTCGGTCTTAGCAGAAATGACCAAGTCACAGAAATCAGCAACATCATAGAGGCTACTTTGCATGCTTGTTTCAATAAACACATGGCATATCATGAAGAGTGGATTGCACCACAGCAAACATGGCATCTTGTAACACATAAAACATGTGGACATCACGCTCAAAAGAAAATCACACAAAAACATATAAAAATGACAAATGAGCAAGATCTGTTAAACTACAGCAGACAACATCACATAGCAGTCTTGCAACAATGATTTGGGCATCAAGATGTACTCAAATGAACATGACACAATGAAATAAAATGAATAGCATCGCACAGTGAACATTTTCATATATCATATGCATTAATCGGAGCTACGGACAGAAAGTTACGACATGAAGTACAAGGCATGAAAAATGATAAAATTCAGGGACTTGTTGGTTTTTTTTACCCAGCGAAATTCGGGACAGGGAGTTCCAGGACGGGGGCTGACGAAGCTCCATGGCCTGCGGCGGCGAGCCGGGACTCCGGGAGGACTCGGGAAGGCCGGGTATGGGTAGATCGGGCGCGGGGCAACCGGATCCGGCAGTCGGGGTCGAGGATCCGGCAGCAGACGGCGACGAACGACGAGCTTGGGGCTGCGGGCTCTATGGCCAACGGGAGAAGCTCCTGTCCGTGGACAGAGTGAGATGAGGCATGAGAGAGAGGAAGGAGAAGGGGAGAAGGAAGAGGGGGGAGCAAGGCGCGAGGGGTCCGGCCTGCTGGGGCGGCGGCGAGGCGCTCCGGTCATCGGAGGATGGCGGCGAGGAGGAGACGGGGAGGTCGGGAGCTCGGGCTCCTCCTCTCGATCCAGATCGGGAGCGAGGGAGCGGGGGGCGCGGGGGCGCTCGGGCCCGGGATGGGCCTCCCGTGGGCTTCGCGGGCCGCGGCGGCGGAGGGGCTGGCTGGGACGCGTGGCAGCACGGGAGTGGGTGGAGGCGGCGGCTGGCGGCGGCGCTGGCAAGTGGGGCGGCGGCTGGCGGCGGCGCTGGCAAGTGGGGCGGCGACAAGTGGCGGCGAAGGGGAGGTCCAGCGCGGAAAGCGATGGAGGAGGCGGCTGGAGGCGCAGAATTCGAGGGGGGGGGTTGGTGGAGGGCTAGATTAGCCTAAATTTGGAAGGAGGGGTCTATATATAGCAAAAGGGGGCTAGGGTTGGGGGTTTTGCTCCGTTTTCGGACCGTTCGATCGCCATCGAACGGCTCCGGAGCGGAGAGGGACTAGGTGAGTGGCTAGTGGGCTGTGTAGATGGGCTAGGCTTTAAGGAGAGAAGAGATAGCAGCCCGGCACGGGTTTTTGGAGACTGAAAACACCCGACGAATACACCGGCTATATTGCGGTTGTATGAATAACGGTTGGGCTATCAAACGGACTCTGAATGCGACGAAATTGGACAGGCGGTCTACCTACACTATAATAAGACCGCACGCCAACTTTCACCCCATTCCGAGAACATTTTTACGCCACTTATAAAATAATATTTCGGAGGTGCCTCGGGCGCGTGCGAGTGTGTTGGGCTCAGAACAGACAACGGAGAGAACTGGGAGGACCCGGACGGATGCAAGTTTTGAAAAACCATGCAGAAGAAATGCAGATGATGACATGACAAAATGCAACACGCAAGCAAATGACATGGCAACGATGGCGAATAACTGGGAGACACCTGGCGCTTCGGATTCGGGGCGTTACATCCCATGTGCCAGAGCGCTCAAGGGCAGCAAGCTCTTCGGCCATCGCAAGCTGCCATTCAGGCTGAGTCATGGCAGTCCGATAGGAAGTGGGCTCAGCAATAACAGAGAGACCGTACCGATCAGGAGAGTAGCGATCAGGCGGGGGGCGAGGCCGAGCACGGAGGTTATGAAGCGGGGGAGGCGTGAAAGGAGGTGCACCAGAGGTGGAAGGCGCATCAGGGGAAACATCCTCAGAACGAGGGCGACGAGTATAGTGAAGAGGAAATGGTGAGAGAGGGCGACGGACTGGAGATGATGGTGGAGAGTTGGAGGAGGAGGATGGGGAAGATGGTGTCGGTGGTGAAGGAGAAGGAAGGAGAGGTGCAGGCGGAGGAGGAAAAACATGAGGAGGCACATAGCAGGGTGTATCAGGGAGAAGAAGAAAAGAAAGATCGTCCACAGAGAAGCTCGAGGTAGAAGGACGTGGGTAGTTAGAGCGAGACTCGTCAAAGGTCACATCACGCGAGATGCGCAAACAACGACCAACAGGATCCCAGCAGCGATAGCCCTTGTGCTCATCACTATAGCCAAGAAAAACACACTCAGCCGACTGAGCAGTCAGTTTGGTGCGTTCTCGCGGGGCAAGAAGGACATAGCACACACATCCAAACATACGAAGAGCTGAGTAGTCAGGAGAGCGACCAGTGAGACACTCCATAGGAATACCACCCTGCAGAGCAGTCGATGGCTGTATGTTGATGAGATAGGTGGATGCAGAAACAGCCTCAGCCCAAAAATGGGGTGGGAGAGAAGCGGCAATCATCAGAGCACGAGCCGTCTCAAGTAGATGACGATGCTTACGTTCGGCAACGCCATTCTGAGCATGTGCACCAGGACATGAGAACTGGGCAAGAGTACCCTGTTCCGCAAGAAAACCACGCAACAGCTGGGAGATAAACTCACCAGCGGAGTCAGCACGAAAAGTACGAATGGGCGTGGAAAACTGGGTGTGAACCATGGCAGCAAAACGTTTGCATATAGAGAGAACCTCGCTACGAGATTTCATAAAGTAGAGCCAAGTGTAGCGAGAGAAATCATCAAACAATATATAGTAGCGGTGACCACCTTTCGAATCAAAGGGAGCAGGACCCCATACATCAGAATGAACTAAGTCAAAAGGACGCTGAGATACCGACTCACTGGTAGGATAAGGTAACTGGGTCTGTTTGCCAAGTCTGCAGCCATTACAATGTAAAGAAACATCTCCAGATACAGACCCTAAGAGGCCCTGACCAACTAAAGAAGACAAGCGAGAGCCACATATGTGACCAAGGCGATGATGCCACTGCTGGAAGGACGCAGATGAAGAGGCAGCAAGAGCATGGGAGCTGGCTGAAGTGGTGGCAGTGGAAGGAACACAAAGCCAGTCAACCTCCCAAAGGCCCTCTGACTCACGGCGTCGGGGGCCAGCACCAACCAAAGCCTTGGTGCGACGATCCTGAATGGAGCAAGAGTCGGTATCAAGAATGACACGACAACCAGAATCAGTAAGTTGGGCAGCGGAAAAAAGATTCATGGTGAGGCGAGGAACATGTGAAACACTAGGAACAGAAAAAGATGGAGTGGAAAGAAGACCACGGCTAGCAACAGGAAGAGGTGTGCCATCAACGGTAAGAACATTAACAGGCGAATCAAGAGGTCGGAGAGAAGACAGCACGGAAGAATCAGAAGACATATGAAAAGAGGCTCCAGAATCCAGAACCCACGAAGATGTACCTGACTGTGTAGATGCCTGCGGTGGTGGAGCAGTGGCTGCAGTCACAGCAGCAGCGGAACCGGTCGACGAAGAGCCTGAGGAAGCTAAGAGACGCTTGAGCCTCATAATGTCCTGGTCAGTGAGTGACGGGGTCGAGGAGGATCCAGGAGTCCCACTGGAAGAGGAGCGCCTCTGGTCTCGCTTCTTCTCACGGCAATCAGACTCTGGGTGACCTGGCCGAGAGCAGTAGCCACAGAAGGTGTCACGGCGCGACCGGCCCCTCTCAGCATATGAAGGACGACCCACCCCCCTGAAGGAGTAGGCAGGAGCGGTGGAGCGGTGAGGCGAGCAGGTGGCATAGGAGCTCAGGCGGCCAACACTGATGGAACCACAAGTAACCCAGTAGAGCGTAGGCGGGTCTCTTCAGCACGAAGCTCAGCAAGTACCTCCGAGATAGGAACACGACCACGAGCGAGCAGGTGAGCACGGCGAGGCTCGAACTCAGAGCGAAGACGAGATAAGAACTCGTGAACCCGCTGAAACTCCAAATCGGACTGTGTAGTCTGACAGCAACGGTAAGTTCCACAAACGACGGTCCGAAGAGAGTCGAGCTGACGCCAGATGGCAGAGCACTGTGAATAGAACTCATCAACAGAGGAATCACCTTGCTGGAGTGCATGCTCCTGACGCACCACATATAGGTAGAGAGCATCACCAGAGGGCTGATAGCGCTGACAGAGATAAGACCACATCGTTGCAACTGTGCCAAGTCCCATGAACTCCGAGGCGAACTGAGGAAGGACACTCGCAGTAAGAACAGCAGCAGCACGAGCATCATCATTGCACCACTGAGTGTAAGCAGACATATCATCACGATAGGCAGAAAGGGCATCCGAATAGGCTGACATCTGCTGATCATAGGCATCAACTGCAGTATCATCGAGAGCCTTGGTGGCATCACGATCAGCCTGAGAAGCATCAGCAGCAAGAACCGGCGGTGCTGGCGGGGTAGGAGCCACTGGAGCAACAGGGCAAGGCGGACAGGGGACCTCGCCAGAGAGAACACCCCACAGAAGGAGACCGCGCATGTGGATACGCATAAAGCCGCAAACTCGGCATAGTTGGTGCCATCGAAGATCACCGAGCACCGAGGAACGGCGACATAGCCCGAAGAAGACATGAGGAGCTCTTTTTTTTGTCAACTGCTACAGTAGACTGCTACAGGAGACCCCGATCCAGATCGGGATCGGGCTCGCGCTGGCTCGATCCAGCCCCGATGGAGGAAGCGGGGAGGGGGGGAGGGCGAGCGTGGGAGGGGCCGGCCCTGGGCAGCACCGGCTGCAGCAGGAGGCGGCCAGGGCCGGGCGGCAGGGCGCGAGGAGGTCACGGCCGGGCGCGGGGAGGTGGCTGCCAGCCGCGGCCGAGCACGGGAAGGCGCGAGGCGGCAACGGCAGGCCGCGGCCGCGCTCGCGGCGGCGCGGGACAGCGACGGCAGGCCGCGGCCGAGCTCGGGGCAGCGCAGGCCGGGGCGAGACAGCGTGGCGGCGGGGAGGGAGAGAGCCGGGGGCGAGGGAGGAGGTGGCCGGCGCCGGCGACGAGGTAGAGGGAGGCCGGTGACAGGGGAGCTAGGCACGGAGCTGCGAGCATTCGGGAGCGGGAGAGGAACCTAAGCATCTGATACCATGTTAGGAATGGGCAACTGCATTCACAGGAGGGCCAAGGGCCAGTACATATACATGTGTATAATAAAGTGCAAGAGAGACTATACACATCTAACAAACAGGTCACTTCAGATTTTCTTTACTATTAAGTTTATCCGTCGGCCTTATGTACTGTGAGTCACACTTGAGACTCTTCTGATTCGAGCAGCATTCCACATTTCATATATGCATGTTGTGTTTTACTTTGATAATCTTTATTTTGATGGATTTCGCTACTTTGATCTCTCCTTAAATGCTTAACTGGGGTGAAAGTTGATTATATGTTTTTTTGCGGGAAAGTGTGGATATTTTCAAGTTTTTATTTCTCTAGTTTTCTAACTTTTACCTAAACACAGCTAGCTACAACTTCGATGACAAGAATATGTACTCGAACAAGGAATGCTTGATTCCTCTTCAGGAGCTACTGAAATCATCTGCTTTTCTAGTGGATGATAGCTGTGTCTTCGGTGTGGATATATTAAAAATTGATGTCTCTTCTCCTGAAAAGAAGTCCGATGTGGTACAAAAGAAGGCTACCACAGTTGAGAACCTCTTTGTCCAGAAGAAGGGATTCATCAAAGGGACATACACTTGGACCATGAACAATTTCCTAGAATTGGAGTCTCAGCAATTTGTCCGCTCTCCTACATTTGAAGTTGGTGGGCATAGATGGTATTCACCTTGCATCACAATTTATAATAAATACTATGCATGTGTTATCCGACATTATTTCTTTAGCTTATAACATACCGATGGCATATAAATGGTCTATTGTCAGTTCAGATATTGTAACTGGACATTTTAGTTTGATCTTTAAGCATGGGATCAAAGAACTCTACTTCCAGTATTTTTATATTATACGTTTTGATATATTGTACTGTAGTCATTTTTTTTAGATTTTTGTATAATTGTATATTGTATAGACTCTAATTTTAATGCCGCCAAGTCATGTTCAAAGTTAATGGGTGTAGATGCCTACACCCAAGCTCAGCCACAACTTTCTTTCTTTCTTTTGAGAATCTGAGCCACAACTTTCTTAAAAAAATTCATAACTAACCACATTCTTCAAATACATTTTCCCGGGTACCCAATTGTAAGAAGTGTCACTTCCCATTCTTGTCATCAGGTACATCGGCATGTATCCGCATGGTGACAAGCGCAGCACTGATTACCTCAGCTTGGCTTTGGGCTTGGACTCCTCGGATGAGCTCTTTATTGAGTCCAGAAAGGTGGTTCAAATAACTCTGTCAATCCTCGACCAAAAGAGTGGGAAATACTTCACGAGAACTACAGGTTCAGCTCTCCCTAGAAATTGCCAGTGCAGTGTGTGAATTACTGTTTGTAACCCCTTGATAATTACAGTTGATCTTACTTTTGTGGTGATGGCAGGTCTCGTGCCATGTATATGTACAGAAGGCTGGGGATGGTACAACTTCTTGCCACTCAAGAAACTCAAGGATATGTCCAGAGGGTATCTTATAGAATCAAAGTGCATCCTCAAGGCAGATCTCACTATCTTTGGATCATCCAATGACGGCTAGATCTTTACCTCGTGGCCTAATGCAGAGTTAATGCGCCTTCATCCTACTACTAGTTAGTTATATATATGAGATGGTGTTGCTGATTTGTTTGATGTTCTTAAACTTACTATGGTATTAAAGATGAACTAGTTCACAAGAAGTCAAGAAATGATTTCTAGCATATCGCCTCTAATATATTATTTGCAAGTACTTCAATGTGTGTATCGATGATGTTCCTACGATCATGTTGTTAGTTGATGAGTTTCTTTTGCATGTGGTTCCATGATCCATCTTCATTGCCTCAGGCATTTTCAAACGTCGGCCAACAAGAGGTTAAGTGTTATTTGTTTATGGACGCGCGCATAGGAGGGGACGTTCCTCAGAAATGTCAAACAGTTGTGCCATCTATTTTTCTCTTTTGGGAAGACATCAGTTATACTCTTGAAATGTCAAACTGCACACTGTTGTTGTCCTGTGACTTTCTCTTCACAACATTCAGGTAATGTAGGATGAGCACCCTTGTACGTCAGAGGCTATCATAACTTGGTGACTGTCATGCGGTGTTGTTGGGAAGTGGTGTTGTTGAGTGGTTCCCCCTCCCCTGCTCAACAAAGCAGATTGGATGACCCGACCCGTGCATGTCCATTGGATTTTCAGTCGACAGCTACATGTAACCGGCTATAGTCGTGGATGACCTACCAGGGAATTTCAGACTAGTCCCTGTCCTCGACGACGACAGCCGCAGCAACAGCAGCGACAGATTGACCAAATGAGTTTTTAAGTAAAGAAGGCTCATGACTTTCCGATTCAAACTACGAGTAATAATAGATCAAAGATGATGGAGTAACAACCAGACTGGTCCGAATTACGAAAAAGGGTTTCCCCCGCTTTATATTATAAAGCAACGAACCGAGCATCCAACATAACAGTATAGAGTACAATCAAGTCATAAAGTCGCGCTGGGGGCACAGCAAGACAAGCCCCAAACAAAGCTAAAAAAGAAGCTAATCCGGCTCGGGAGGTGGTGGTGATGGTGGTGGAGGAGGAGCAAATGCCGACGCCGAAGAACGAAGACCAGCTATGATGTTGTCGATGGCGTCCCGGTCTTGCCGCTTGCTAAGCGGTCTCCAAAGCTGTAAGAAGCGACACATTTTGTAGATCGCATCAGTCGCACGGCATGGAATCACGCGTTCTATGACTAGTTTATTACCGTTACACCAAAGGGTCCACGCTCGGGTGCCCAAAGCCACCCACGTGGGGGCGACTAGAGCCGGGGAGCCTAAGAACCTCCCCAAATAAGTCCGGGAGGTTGTCGTGGCACCAGTTGCCACCAACCACCTCCCGGAAGCAGCTCCATAGGAACTGCGCCGCAGGGCACCGGAAGAAGATGTGGTTGCAGTCTTCCGGTACCAAACAAATGGGGCAGAGGCCATCCCCAGGACCATTACGTTTGCGGACCTCCGTACCCGAAGGGAGGCAGCCACGGACCCATTGCCAGAGGAATATGCGGATTTTCAAGGGGAGTTTGATCTCCCAAAGCACTGATAGTTCCATCGGGCCAGGAGTGGGAACAATCGCCTGATATAGGGATCTAGTCGAGAATCTGCCACTTGACTTGAGATGCCAAGATAGCGAATCGGGCTCCAGGGAGGGGGTGGAGGGCAATACACTTGAGCAATTCATCCCATTGCTCGAGTTCCACCGCCCCGAAGGTACGGCGGAAGGCAATAGCGCCTAAGTCAGCTAAGGCCACGGCCACAGAGAGTTGTGGGCGAACGCAGATCGCGAACAGCACATGAAAGCGTTCCGCAAAGGTACGGGTCCCTACCCATCGATCTAGCCAGAACAGGGTGCTGGATCCGGTACCTACTTTAATGGAGGTCCCAATGCGCAATACCGGCATCAGACGGATCACCGATTGCCAGAATTGGGACCCACCAGTTCTAGGAGTGAATGCCAGTCGCTGCCCGCGAAGGTACTTCACGCGAATAATCTCAAGCCACAGGCCGCCCTCATCGGTCTAAATCCGCCAAAGCCATTTGGAGAGGAGGGCAATATTCATCCGCTTGGAAGAAATAACCCCAAGGCCTCCTTGGTCTTTAGGCTTACAGATCTCAGACCACTTTACCATGTGGTACTTCTGTTTATTGTTTTCTCCAGCCCAGAAGAATCTGGAGAGGAGTTTGGTGACCTCATGATGAAGGGATTCATGCAGACTATAGAATCCCATGACATACATCAATAGGCTAATAAGGGAGGAGTTCATCAGAATCACTCG
Organism: Aegilops tauschii subsp. strangulata; assembly: GCF_002575655.3. NCBI lineage: Eukaryota > Viridiplantae > Streptophyta > Magnoliopsida > Poales > Poaceae > Aegilops > Aegilops tauschii. The sequence goes on from NC_053035.3 coordinate 470,409,064, forward strand.
AGCGGCTTTAGATAGCCATCTCCCGTGCCAGGGCTCCATCCTAGGTTGGAGCTTGGCGATTATTGCACCAAAGTCCTTCTCTAGCAGACGCGTGTCACTAAGTGGCATGCCCAGGTAAGTGGTTGGGGATGTTCCCAAACGGCAATTCAAGCGGTTGGCAATTCGCTGAGCTTCTGTCTGGGAGTATCCCAGGACCATCACCTCACTTTTGGCGAAGTTAATTGTGAGGCCCGACATTTCCTGGAAGCAAAGGAGGAGGAACTTGAGGTTTTGAATATCCTCATCCGATCCTTCCACCATCATAATGGCGTCATCAGCATATTGGAGGTGGGTCAGACCTCCATTGGCCACCAAATGGGGGCAAATCCCCCTAATGTGGTCAGCGCGCTTGGCCAAGTCAAGGATCGAGGCGAAGGCATCGACCACAAGGTTGAGTAGAAATGGGGATATCGGGTCGCCCTGTCCGACCCCTTGGCCCGTCAAGAAGTATGGTCCGACCTCTCCATTTATGTTTACCGTCATCCGACTGCTTGTGACCAACTGCATCACGCGGGCTACCCAGTGGTAATCAAATCCACGTTTAAGCAACACTTCCCGCGGGAAGGACCAGTGAACGGTGTCATAAGATTTATGGAAGTCAATCTTGAAGAACACCGCGCGGAGGTGTTTGCTCTTGACCTCATGGATCACCTCATGAAGTACGAAGATCCCGTCGAGAATATATCTGCCTTTCGTGAAGGCCGATTGGTTCGGATGATGAATCCGAGGAGCGATTAGGGCCGCCCTAGTGGCGTACCCTTTCGCCAGAATCCTAAATATCACATTGAGGACTGTGATAGGGTGGAACTGCCTAATATCCGCCGCATCCGGCACCTTGGGGATCAGGGAAATGATCCCGTAGTTAAGTCGGGACATGTCTAGTGTTCCCCTAGAGAACTCACGGAATAGTTCAAGGATGATCTCCTTGACCATTGGCCCAAAAGCCTGAAAAAAGCGGACAGACAATTGCTACCTCTTGAGCACTGCGTTGGTTTTCCCTTAAAGAGGAAAGGGTGATGCAGCAAAGTAGCGTAAGTATTTCCCTCAGTTTTTGAGAATCAAGGTATCAATCCAGTAGGAGGCCATGCTCAAGTCCCCCGCACCTACACAAACAAATAAGAACCTTGCAACCAACGCGATAAAAGGGGTTGTCAATCCCTTCATGGCCACTTGCAAAAGTGAGATCTGATAGAGAAGATAAGATAATATTTTTGGTATTTTTATGATAAAGATTAAAAGTAAAGATTGCAAAGTAAACAAAGATAGAAATAGCTTGTTGACGGAAGATTAATATGATGGAAAATAGACCCGGGGGCCATAGGTTTCACTAGTGGCTTCTCTCAAGATAGCATAAGTATTATGGTGGGTGAACAAATTATTGTCGAGCAATTGATAGAACTGAGCATAGTTATGAGAATATCTAGGTATGATCATGTATATAGGCATCACGTCCGTGACAAGTAGACCGACTCCTGCCTGCATCTACTACTATTACTCCACACATCGACCGCTATCCAGCATGCATCTAAAGTATTAAGTTCATAAGAACAGAGTAACGCTTTAAGCAAGATGACATGATGTAGAGGGATAAACTCATGCAATATGATATAAACCCCATCTTTTTATCCTCGATGGCAACAATACAATACGTGTCGACTGTCACTGGGATCGAGCACCGCAAGATTCAACCCAAAGCTAAGCACTTCTCCCATGGCAAGGAAGATCAATCTAGTAGGCCAAACCAAACTGATAATTCGAAGAGACTTGCAAAGATAACCAATCATACATAAAAGAATTCAGAGAAGATTTAAATATTGTTCATAGATAATCTTGATCATAAACCGACAATTCATCGGATCTCGACAAACACACCGCAAAAGAAGATTACATCGAATAGATCTCCAAGAGAATCGAGGAGAACTTTGTATTGAGATCCAAAGAGAGAGAAGAAGCCATCTAGCTAATAACTATGGACCCGAAGGTCTGAGGTAAACTACTCACACATCATCGGAGAGGCTACGGTGTTGATGTAGACGCCCTCCGTGATCAATGCCCCCTCCGGCAGGACGCCGAAAAAGGCCCCAAGATGGGATCTCACAGGTACAGAAGGTTGCGGCGGTGGAATTAGGTTTTCGTGCTGCCCCTCGATGGTTTGGTGGTTCGTAGGTATATATAGGAGGAAGAAGTAGGTCGGTGGAGCCACGAGGGGCCCACGCGAGGGTGGAGGGCGCGCCCAGGGGGGTAGGCGCGCCCCCCTGCCTCGTGGCCTCCTTGTTGGTTGCTTGACGTCCACTCCAAGTCCTCTGGATCACGTTTGTTCCAAAAATCACGCTCCCGAAGGTTTCATTCCGTCTGGACTCCGTTTGATATTCTTTTTCTGTGAAACACTGAAATAGGCAAAAAAAACAGCGATTTGGGCTGGGCCTTCGGTTAATAGGTTAGTGCCAAAAATAATATAAAAGTGTATAATAAAGCCCATTGAACATCCAAAACAGATAATATAATAGCATGGAACAATCAAAAATTATAGATACGTTGGAGACGTATCAAGCATCCCCGAGCTTAATTCCTGCTCGTCCTTGAGTAGGTAAATGATAAAAACAGAATTTTTGATGTGAAATGCTTCTTAGCATAATTTTCAATGTAATTCTTTTTATTGTGGCATGAATATTTAGATTCAAAAGATTCAACATAGAAGTTTAATGTTGACATAAAAACAATAATACTTCAAACATGCTAACCAAGCAATTATGTCTTATCAAAATAACATAGCCAAAGAAAGCTTATCCCTACAAAATCATATAGTTAGGCCATGCTTCAATTTCGTCACACAAAACGTTCTCATCATGCATAACCCCAATGACAAGCCGAGCAATCATACTTTGTAACGCGCTTCAGCCTTTTCAACCCTTACGCAATACATGAGCGCAAGCCATGGATATAGCACTATGGGTGGAATAAAGTATAATGATGGGGGTTATGTGAGAAGACAAAAAGGTAGAAAGTCTCACATTGACGCAGCTAATCAATAGGCTATGGAGATGCCCATCAATTGATGTCAATGAGAGGAGTAGGGATTGCCATGCAACGGATGCACTAGAGCTATAAATATATGAAAGCTCAACAAAAGAAACTAAGTGGGTGTGCATCCAACTTGCTTGCTCACGAAGACCTAGGGCATTTTGAGAAAGCCCATCATTGGAATATACAAGCCAAGTTCTATAATGAAAAATTCCCACTAGTATATGAAAGTGACAACATAGGAGACTCTCTATCATGAAGATCACGGTGCTACTTTGAAGCACAAGTGTGGAAAAAGGATAGTAACATTGTCCCTTCTCTCTTTTTCTCTCATTTTTTCTCTTTTTTTTCTTTCTCTCTTTTTTTTTCTTGGGCCTTCTCTTTTTTTTTTCTTTGGCCTTTTTTTAGTCCGGAATCTCATCCCGACTTGTGGGGGAATCATAGTCTCCATCATCCTTTCCTCACATGGGACAATGCTCTAATAATGATGATCATCACACTTTTATTACTTACAACTCAAGAATTACAACTCAATACTTAGAACAAAATATGACTCTATGTGAATGCCTCCGGCGGTGTACCGGGATATGCAATGAACCAAGAGTGACATGTATGAAAAATTATGAATGGTGGCTTTGCCACAAATACGATGTCAACTACATGATCATGCAAAGCAATATGACAATGATGGAGCGTGTCATAATAAACGGAACGGTGGAAAGTTGCATGGCAATATATCTCAGAATGGCTATGGAAATGCCATGATAGGTAGGTATGGTGGCTGTTTTGAGGAAGATATAAGGAGGTTTATGTGTGATAGAGCGTATCATATCACGGGGTTTGGATGCACCGGTGAAGTTTGCACCAACTCTCAAGGTGAGAAAGGCAATGCGCGGTACCGTAGGGGCTAGAAAATTGTGGAAGGTTGAGAGTGCGTATAATCCATGGACTCACATTAGTCATAAAGAACTCATATACTTATTGCAAAAGTTTATTAGCCCTCGAAGCAAAGTACTACTACGCATGCCCCTAGAGGGATAGATTGGTAGGAAAAGACCATCGCTCGTCCCCGACCGCCACTCATAAGGAAAGCAATAAAAGAACACCTTATGTGTCAAATTGTCACACAACTTTTACCATACGTGCATGCTACGGGACTTGCCAACTTTAACACAAGTATTTCTCAATTTCACAATTACTCAACTAGCACACTCTAATATTACCACCTTTATATCTCAAAACACTTATCAAGTATCAAACTTCTTATGATATTCAATGAACTCAATATGGAAGATTAATTTCTCAATTAAAGGAAATTACCATGCTAGACTCTCAAAATAATATAAGTGAAGCATGAGAGATCAATAATTTCTATAAAATACAACCACCACCGTGCTCTAAAAGATATAAGTGAAGCACTAGAGCAAAAACTATATAGCTCAAAAGATATAAGTGAAGCACATAGAGTATTCTAACAAATTCCGAATCATGTGTGTCTCTCTCAAAAGGTGTGTACAGCGAGGATGATTGTGACAAACTAAAAAGCAAAGACTCAAATCATACAAGACGCTCCAAGAAAAACACATATCATGTGGTGAATAAAAATATAGCTCCAAGTAAAGTTACCGATAGACGAAAGACGAAAGAGGGGATGCCTTCTGGGGCATCCCCAAGCTTAAGCTTTTGGTTATCCTTGAATTTTACCTTGGGGTGCCATGGGCATCCCCAAGCTTAGGCTCTTGCCAATCCTTGTTCCATAATCAATCAAATCTTTACCCAAAACTTGAAAACTTCACAACACAAAACTTAACAGAAAATCTCGTGAGCTCCGTTAGCGAAAGAAAACAAAACACTACTTCAAGGTACTGTAATTAACTTATTCTTTATTTATATTGGAGTTAAACCTACTGTATTCCAACTTTTCTATGGTTCATAACATCCATTACTAGCCATAGATTCATTAAAATAAGCAAACAACACGCGAAAAACAGAATCTGTCAAAAACAGAACAGTCTGTAGTAATCTGTAACTAACGCAAACTTCTGGAACTCTAAAAATTCTACCAAAATAGGACAACCTAAATAATCTGTTTATTGATCTTCTTCAATTGGAATCAGTATTATATCACGTTCTGGTAATTTTTAACAATTGTTTTCGTGAACAGAAAGTTTCTGGAATTTTCAGCAAGATCAAATAACTATCATCCAAGAAGATCCTATAGGTTTAACTTGGCACAAACACTAATTAAAACACAAAACCACATCTAAACAGAAGCTAGATGGATTATTTATTCCTAAACAGAACCAAAAAGCAAAAAAACTAAAAATAAAATTGGTTTGCCTCCCAACAAGCGCTTTTCTTTAAAGCCTTTTTAGCTAGGCATTGAGATTTCAATGATGCTCACAAGAAAGACAAGAATTGAAGCACAAAGAGAGCATCATAAAACGCATGAAAATCACATCTAAGTCTAACATACTTCCTATGCATAGGCATCTTATAACCAAACAAATTATCAAGGCAAGCAAAAACTAGCATATGCAAGGAAGCGGAAAGAAACAATAGCAATCTCAACATAACGAGTAACATGAAAATTTCTACAACCATATTTTCCTCTCTCATAATAATTACATGTAGGATCATAAGCAAATTCAACAATATAGCTATCACAAAACATATTCTTAACACGATCCACGTGTATGCAAAGTTGACACTCTTCCAAAGTAGTGGGATTAACATTAAGTAAAGTCATGACCTCTCCAAACCCACTTTTATCAAAAATACCATAAGATTGAACATTCTCCAAATATGTGGGATCTAAAGTTGACACTCTTCCAAACCCACTTTCAATATTATTGCAAACACTGTTATCAATCTCATATTCATCATGGGGCTTAAATAAATTTGCAAGATCAAAAGAAGAATCACCCCAATCATGATCATTGCAACAAATAGTAGTCATAGCAAAACTAGCATCCCCAAGCTTAGGGTTTTGCATATTATTAGCACAATTGACATCAAGGTAATTTATAGTAACATCATTGCAATCATGCTTTTCATTAAAGGAACTATCAAGTATGGGTGCAATAGCAACGATCTCATGTTTAACATATGAAACTATAGCAAATTCATCTTTATAAATATTGGCATCCTGTTCATCAAGGGATATTTTAATGAAATCATCGGACTCATAATTATCTATAGATTCATGCATATCATTATTTTCTTCCTCCATAGACTCCTGCAAAATATTAGCCTCTTCTTGGACAGCGGAGGAGTCCTCAATATAAGGTTAACATAGGCATTGGAAGCATAATTATCATAACAATATTTAAGTATGGCAAAAAAAATTAGATTTGTAAAGAGTAGCATCATACGTTTCAATCAAAGAAGCAATTTCATAAGCACCCTTAAAAGCAACAAATTCTTCAATTTGTTGAACATCATAGTAATTATAAACACCCTTAGCATACGAAGATACGATTCCATTATCACTAAACTCACATTGGTAGGGAAGGTGTTTCTTAAGGTTTTCAGAGCAACAAGTAAAATCATAAATTTCACAAAGATTCCAAGCATAACACATAAATCTGTTTATTTGATGCCATAAGAGTCTCCCTTTTTCAGACAAACGGTGACGCACAAAATGAGCATGCTCATCTAAAGATTTCCCATCAACTAGGCTAGTTGGGGTTTCAGCACGAGCGCATAAGGATCGAAGATGATCCAAGTAGAACACTTTAAGTGGATCCATATCAATAGATTTTTAGCAAGCAAAGATGCAAGCAAATAAAAGGCACGTGGAAACACAAACAAAAAGACATGGGAAGAAGGCGAACGGAAAGAGAGGGCGAATACAACGGCAAGGGTGAAGTGGGGGAGAGGAAAACGAGAGGCAAATGGCAAATAATATAATGCGAGGGATAAGAGTATGTGATGGGTACTTGGTATGTCTTGACTTGTGCGTAGACTCCTCGGCAACGGAGCCAGAAATGGCTCGTTGATGGGAAATCAAATCTTGACTTGACTTGGTGTAGGCCTCCCCGGCAACGGCGCCAGAAATCCTTCTTGCTACCTCTTGAGCATTGCGTTGGTTTTCCCTTGAAGAGGAAAGGGTGATGTAGCAAAGTAGCGTAAGTATTTCCCTCAGTTTTTGAGAACCAAGGTATCAATCCAGTAGGAGGCCACGCTCAAGTCCCTCGCACCTACACAAACAAGTAAGAACCATGCAACCAACACGATAAAAGGGGTTGTCAATCCCTTCACGACCACTTGCAAAAGTGAGATCTGATAGAGAAGATAAGATAATATTTTTGGTATTTTTATGATAAAGATTAAAAGTAAAGATTGCAAAGTAAACAAAGATAGAAATAGCTTGTTGACGGAAGATTAATATGATGGAAAATAGACCCGGGGGCCATAGGTTTCACTAGTGGCTTCTCTCAAGATAGCATAAGTATTACGGTGGGTGAACAAATTACTGTCGAGCAATTGATAGAATTGAGCATAGTTATCAGAATATCTAGGTATGATCATGTATATAGGCATCACGTCCGTGACAAGTAGACCGACTCCTGCCTGCATCTACTACTATTACTCCACACATCGACCGCTATCCAGCATGCATCTAGAGTATTAAGTTCATAAGAACAGAGTAACGCTTTAAGCAAGATGACATGATTTAGAGGGATAAACTCATGCAATATGATATAAACCCCATCTTTTTATCCTCGATAGCAACAATACAATACGTGTCGTTTCCCCTACTGTCACTGGGATCGAGCACCGCAAGATTGAACCCAAAGCTAAGCACTTCTCCCATTGCAAGAAAGATCAATCTAGTAGGCCAAACCAAACTGATAATTCGAAGAGACTTGCAAAGATAACCAATCATACGTAAAAGAATTCAGAGAAGATTCAAATATTGTTCATAGATAATCTTGATCATAAACCCACAATTCATCGGATCTCGACAAACACACCGCAAAAGAAGATTACATCGAATAGATCTCCAAGAGAATCGAGGAGAACTTTGTATTGAGATCCAAAGAGAGAGAAGAAGCCATCTAGCTAATAACTATGGACCCGAAGGTCTGAGGTAAACTACTCACACATCATCGGAGAGGCTACGGTGTTTATGTAGAAGCCCTCCGTGATCAATGCCCCCTCCGGCAGGACGCCGAAAAAGGCCCCAAGATGGGATCTCATGGGTACAGAAGGTTGCGGCGGTGGAATTAGGTTTTCGTGCTGCCCCTCGATGGTTTGGGGGTACGTAGGTATATATAGGAGGAAGAAGTAGGTCAGTGGAGCCACGAGGGGCCCACGAGGGTGGAGGGCGCGCCCAGGGGGTAGGCGCGCCCCCCTGCCTCGTGGCCTCCTCGTTGGTTGCTTGACGTCCACTCCAAGTCCTCTGGATCACGTTTGTTCCAAAAATCACGCTCCCGAAGGTTTCATTCCGTTTGGACTCCGTTTGATATTCTTTTTCTGCGAAACATTGAAATAGGCAAAAAAACAGCAATTTGGGCTGGGCCTCCGGTTAATAGGTTTGTCCCAAAAATAATATAAAAGTGTATAATAAAGCCCATTGAACATCCAAAACAGATAATATAATAGCATGGAACAATCAAAAATTATAGATACGTTGGAGACGTATCAGCAATCCATCAGGGCCTGGTGCCGAGGCCGGATTCATGGCTTTTACAAAGGCCTCAACTTCCGCTGCATCAAAAGGGGCGAGCAGGGCGGCATTTTCATCCGGGGAGATCTGTTGTTCGGGCGACCAAATATGGTCCGCAAGGGCGATACCACTCCGCGGGCTCCCCTGAAATAGCGACTTATAAAAGTCGTCAACCAACAAGCGGATTGCCTGGGGGTCCTAGAACAGCTGCCCTCCCTCCCATAAGAGGGGAATGGAGCAGCGTCGCCTACAGCCATTAGCGATGGCCTGGAAGTAAGCAGTGTTGGCGTCCCCAAACAGCACCCAGTTCATAGAGCCACGCCGACGCCAGAATTCCTCCACCTTGGAGTAGATCTCCATGAGAGAGTCTTCCAAATCGTACCTATGAGCCCATTCCTCCGCGGAAATCCCAGCAATATCTGCACGGAGGTCCAGGGCCCGGATCTCCTCAAGGAGGGAGGCCTTCTGGACCCGAAGGTCCCTCCCTATATTAGCACCCCAACCTTTCATGAACTACCTGGAGCGCTTGGACAGGTGATGCCACTCGTCCAGGATCGACGTCTGCCTATGGGGCTCGGCCAACGCCGAGACCTAGTGAGCCTGGACGGCGGCCACAAAGCCTGGCTGCCGGAGCCAGAAAGCCTCGAAACGGAACCGCGGAGGTGGACGAGGTCTCTCATCCCTAGACGATAGGAGAAGGGGGACATGATCGGACCCGATGCGTGTGATAGCCTGGAGAGGGGCCAAAGGGAATCGGAGCTCCCAGTCGGGGGAGACAAACACACGGTCCAGCACACTAAGGGTCGGGGCAACCTGTCTATTGGTCCAGGTAAATCATGCCCCGACCCTGTCCAGCTCAAGGAGACCTAGGTCCGCAACCCAGTCGTTGAAGCGACGAATCTCCGCAAGGTCCACGCGCGAGTTGCTCTTTTCCTCAGGAGAGCAGATGAGGTTGAAATCTCCCCCTACTACCACGGGAAGGGTCGCGGAGGAGATCTTGGTATGGAGCTCGGCCAAGAAAGCGGCCGAGCGACTATGGTTGGCAGGGCCGTAAACCACAATGATCTCCCACTTGAAGTTCATATCACGCTCCCACACCTCCATGCTAACGAAGTGGGATCCACGGTCCATGGATCCCACCTCAAAGGTCGCATCCTTCACCCCTAGAAGGATGCCACCAGAGTGACCCGTCACTCCACTAGATGGCAGCCAGTGCCATGCGAAAAGATGTCTGCTAAGGCGCTCAAGTTCTACGAGAGAGAACTCAGTACGCATAGTTTCTTGGATCGCTACCACATCTATGGACTCATCGCGCATGTATTCAATGAGCTGTCTGCGGCGCCATCATGACCGAAGACCCGCAGGTTCCAAAAGAGCACGCGCATGATCACTCACCTAACGGGTCCTCCCGGGACCCTACAGTAGTCGTAGCACTAAGGGCACGGCGCAACTGGGCAGTACGTGAACGTGTCCGACCATGGATCTCACCCGGGTCGTTCACAAGCCGGCCCCGACCCCCAGCTTGGCGAGGCGTAGGGGGTGGGACCTTAGCAGCTGCTACCGCCTCGCAAGCCCTAGTGGCCGCGAGGTGGCCCTCTAGAACCTCCTTAGCCTGGAGGGACGCAAGCTGCTCCAAAACCGGGCCCTTCTCGCCACGGAAGACTATAGCCGAATCGGCTGCGACCTTGGCCAGATGACCAAGTGGGACACCAGCAAGGGCGAAAAAGGAATTGTCGCAAATATCATCAGAATCGAAACACGGAGCTTGAGAGTCGGACGGACCTGTGTCAAGGTTGCGGATGGCGGCGCGACGGGAGGCCTTCTCTACCGCGGTCGGCGAAGCCCCGGTCAGCCGCGGAGCCGCCTCGAGCCGGGCACTCTTCCGGGCAGACGAAGCCGAAGTAGAGGCCGAGCGGTGGCGGCCCCGGGACTTGGGAGGCCTGGACGACGCGGGAGGGGAGGCAGCTGCGAGGTCGGACTCTAGAAGCGTCGGCGCCAGAGGGTCCTCCCGGACAGGCATCGGAGACACGAGCCGTGGGGAGGACGGAGGCCGGACCTCCATGCTACCCCGGCTGTCTCCGCTCCCCTCCTCCTCCGACCAGGACAGCGGGGGGGAGGAAGGGGGAGGGAGAGTGGCGCCCGGAGGCAAGGTGGCAGCCTCGTCGAGCATGGCTGGAGTGGCCTCGATGTCCTCGGACTCGTCCCCCGGGCAGGCATCATGGGACCCAACCTCGGGGTAGGCGTCGTGGGAACCGAGCCCAGAGCAGTGGGCAGACGAGGGGTGGGAGGAGCCGGCATGGGGGGATCGTCCCCAGGATCAGTCGAGTCATCGTCAGAGGCCTCAGAGCGGGGTAAACGGATGCGGGAGCGACGGGGGGAGCCGTGCGGGGCAGCACCCCCACCGGACCCAGCCGCAGGGTCGGCACCCCCTCCGTCATCCGGGCTGACGGGATCGGTGGGAGTCCCACCCTCAACCAAGATGCGTAAGTCGTACCTGACGTCGTTGAAGAACATCCTGATCGTCGTATTGAGCTTGGCGGGGTCTGAAGACTTGATCTGCACACGCACAGCAGGGCCCTTGGGCAGAGAGGTGGCGTCGACCACCACAAACTTGCCCAATAAACGGGACAGGCCACAGAGGACCCCCTCGTCCCTAGCCGGTGGTGGGAGTCCACGGATCTGCACCCACACTGTGGACAGGGTGGTCACCGCAAGCGGTTCCACTGACGGGACGGAGAGTTGGTTGACGGCGAGCGTGAGTCTGGCGCTGTGGGTGCTGTAGCGAAGACTGACCGGGTCGGGGAAGACCACACTAAACTCCCGGTCTGAGATCGGAGTCACCTCCCAATCCCAGTCCGGGTTGAACAGGTGGCGAAGCTCGTCAGAGTTGATGGCCGAAGACGCCGTCTTGCCATCCAAGACCGAGATGAGTGCGGTCATGGGTGGGGTGGCCCGGGCCTCGGGGAGGTCCATCTGGAAGAAGCCCAAGTCGTCGAGCGCATAGCCGAACAGCCCAAGCACCCCAATGGGCTGGTGGTCGGGGCAAAGCGCGGCGGGGTGGTCCGTCCTCTTGCAACGGAAGCAGGCCGGAGGCTGAGTGCAATCCACCTGGCAGTGCCCGGCCACCCCACAGTTGAAGCACGTGGCCACCGCCGCTGCTGGCGGTGGGATAGCTGCAACCGGAGGGTGGGTAACCGAGGAAGCCGGGCCACCCAACTGGGATTGAGCTCCACGCTTCTTCTTCTTCTTGGCAAATGCCCCACGGACATTGCGGTTATTGTTGTTGTTGGGACCGACCGGGGGGAACTGAGCTTGACGGCGGGGCGGATCGTAGCGTCGGGGCGGGGAAGCCTCCAAGCGCCCAGAGCGAGGCGGCGAGCGGGACCGGCTGGATGGGGAGTGGCGGTCCCGATCCCGGCCGCGGCCACACCACGGCGACGGGGAGCGTTCCCGGGGGCGAGCAGCCCGCTAGTCGGCGCCATCGGCCGCCACAGGGTCCTTGCCGCGCAGCATGGACTCATGGAGCTCGGCCTCCCGCCGCGAGCCATCTGGCGACGGCCACGAGGAAACATCCCGGCCCGGCGCGCGACGTTTGGAACGCGGTTCTCCGTCGCCGGCATCACGGGCCATCGTGGATGGCCGGGCGGGGACGTGAGAGCGGTCGCGTGGCGAGGGGGAGGGAGGGAGAGCGAGGGGAGATGGCGGCGGGGGGGGAGGAGGAGGACGAGTCGAGGACGAGGAGGCAACGCATGGGGTCAACCCTAAAGCGGTCGGACGGGGTGGGCCGGGAGAGGGGAGCAGCCCCCTCGGCCCAGATTGGGCCGGCCCAACCGATGCAGGCCTAGAGGCGGGAGGGAAATCCCCCGACGCGGCCGGCCCACATGGCCCACGTTGGCCCAGCCCACCACACGAAGCCTCGCGGGGGAGGGAAGGGTTTCCCTGGTCACCCGAGGCGGCAGCGCCGCCGCCGCCGGAGGTGCGCACGGCGCGGCACCGGACGGCCGGAAAGCACGAAACTTCGGGCCGCCACGCGACCCGCCGGACGGAGCCGAGGTTAGGGGAGCCACGACCAGCGGCGGGGGCCGTCGATCCCCGAGATTGCGCCGCCAGGAGAACGCCGCCGTCCCCACATCCGCACGTCCGGCCACCCCCCAGGCCAAGGCCCGGGCCCCACGACCCTGACGGCCAGCACCGCTGCCGGCGACAAGGGGAGGTGGGGAAGGTGGTGCAGCTGGGCGGAGCGCGCCGCGCTGCAAGGGACGGGGAAGGGGTGGGGGAGGAGTCTGTCGGGTGCGCAGCGGGGAGGGGGCGGTCGGAAGCGCAGCGGAGCCGGACGGGAGCGCGGCGGGGAGGGAGGCGGCGACAGCCTCGGCGAGGCGGTCACCAAAGCGCCGGGGAGGACGAAGAGCACCGGCTGCGGCCGCCACTGCATCCGCAAGGTCCTCCTCCGCCGGCACATCAGCCCAGCGCAGGCCGCCCGAACGAACCGGGGCGCGGCGAGGCGCGGGAGACAGCGGGGACAGGGAGGGCAGGGGAGGCCAAGCCGGAGAGGGCGGCAGAGGCCGCCGGCTGGAGCGTCGGCAACGAGGGCGCCGCGGTCGCCCGAGGGGAGCCGCGCGAGGTCACCCATCCTCAGACCCCCCATGACAGAGACGTTCACTGGTCCGAATTCAGTAGCTGTCAGTAAAAATTAAGTATATATACAAGATTATAAGGGTCTTGCAAGCCAACTCCCCTAACAAATGTATACTGTGCACATCAGAAACCCTTCGGACAGTCAGCAGAGTGTACCTTGGTGATTTTACAACTACAGATTGCCTGATACTCCCTCCGTTCCTAAATATTTGTCTTTTTAGAGGTTTCAAATAGACTACCACATACGGATGTATATAGACATCTTTTAGTGTAGATTCACTCATTTTGCTTCGTATGTAGTCATTTGTTGAAAATCTCTAGAAAGACAAATATTTAGAAACGGAGGGAGTAGTTAGCATAAGAAAAAGATACGTAATTATTTGCAAGTAACATTAGAAAACGATGAATAACTGCCTGCCAGGGCGCATTGGCTTAACGGTGATTGTGCCTAGCTTCGAGTTCAATAATAACAACACTAATCTATACCTTGCAAAGTTTATCAATATAGATTATCTCAATAAAATTACATCTGAACAACACAGAGGTTCCAGCATACACTATCAATTATCACACGGGACTCGTGCCCTAAAGGTAAAGGTAAATTGGCAAATGGACAACAGCAGGAGAAATGGCTAAATCCACACCCAGATGCCAATAGCTGACTAAAGACCAGACTTTCGCAACAAAACTTCACCCAACGAGTATATACAATACAGTAAAACACTTCCCCAGCTACTGCTGCTGAACAACAGCTCGACGACCCGGACCATCTTCTTCAGAGTCAGAGTTTAGGTGACCATTCGCTACACATCATGGGCCTCCATCAAGGCGACACCTGCACCGAAGAAATGGAGCATTGTTATACACTAGGACAATCACGACTTCAGCAAGTGAGGGGAGACAGAGGAAGTAGCTTTTTTTTTTAGCGACGACGTTAGAAGCTAGGTGCAGCCTACAGCAGGAAAAGTAGGCCTGCCGGCTGACGGGCCGGGCCAAGCCATGAATGTTGGCCCGTTCCTTTCTCGATCCGGCCCGCGGGCGGCCGGTCCAAAGGCACGGAACGGGTTCAGTCCTCGGTGGAAGGGAGGGGGTAGAAAAATCCGGGAATCGTCCGATTACCAGAAACCACCCGTAGAATTCGGGGCAGAGGAGGCAGCCTCCCCCTCCATAAACAAGCCCTGAGCCCCAGCAGACGCCGTCCGTGGAGGAAGCCAATCCATTGTGGATTCTGCGCCAGCCAGGTCTTCTACTCTCTCCCACTTTTGCTTTCGCCTTTTACATTGCAGGGTTTCGACTTTCAGGGCTTGGCATGCAGTGCGACTTAGTATTGACTTTCCTGGAGATCGTCTGCGAAAGAAATCGGGTTTAATTAGCTTCTTATTATTCTTCATTAGTTTGATGATGACTTACCTACTGAAGCCTCCGTATCAATTGTCTTGTACCTCTGCACTGTGGCAATATGAATAGTAGTACAAATTTTTGTATGCCTTAGTAACTGTTTGATGAAGCTATGAGGTCGGAGTATCTTCTTCTTTGTGCCCTTACCATGGTGCGACGACCGATTTCACTTGCAGGCCAAGAAGAGGAAGGAGCTATGGGCAACTCCGGCAGCACAGGTACGTTTGCCCGCCCAATTCAACTTCAGACTGTTTATTCTGCTATAAACAAAAAAGTCTGACGCGATTCACATCAATCCGTTTTAAGTAGGAGCCGAGTACATGTCAGGTTAAAAATACGAGACTGTGGCTTTATTTAAATTGGGGAAGCGCTTGCCGTCACCATCATGTCGATTAGCACCAATCCCTTTTAAGTACATGTCAGGTTAGACTGTGGCTTTATTTAAATTGAGGAGGCGCTTGCCGTCACCATCATGTTGATGAATCGACAAGATGACTGCATACTCGTGTGTTGAATGCAGCACCCTTTTGCAGAAACGCCATCAGTGCATTACAGTGTTGGTCCTAATGCTTGTAGATCACAACCAGCAGTAGAGACTATTTATATACGAGAAAAAGGGGGGCTAAAGGGGGAGGATCCCTTTCCTTAACATTCCGCTGTTAGGTACAAGTGAGATCTCTCCGCGAATAAACTCAGATAGCATCCCCATGGCGAGGATTTAAACGGGGGATGGGCGGGTTCAACAACCTCATCAGTCTTGCCACTGAATTAGCGCTTAGTTCTCGCTATTTATTTTTAGGGTTCCTTTTGCCCTTAGTGGTGTCCATGTGCTCAGTTTTGCCCTCAGATGCGAATTGTGCTCAGTTTTGCTCCTAGTCCGAGCGCACCGACTCGTTCCGTGAACTCAGCCGTCTCCGTCAGGTCAACCTTTTGACTCGGCCCTTACAGGTGGGACCAGGCGGCAGGGACGGTCAATTTTATTCAGACCGTTGCACGCGTGGCTTGTGGGACCCAGCAGAGAGCCGTTGAGCAGAGAGCCGTTGCAGGTGTGCTATATAAGCGGGCGACAGCGGCGGTGACCACGGCGACAGAGAGCACGGCGGTGACCACGGCGAGAGAGAGAGCACGGCGGTGGGAAGCTAGCTGTGGAGGGCGCGGCGGTGGGAAGCTAGCTGTGGAGGGCGCGGTGGCATTGAGATCCCCTTCGGCTCTGAGCTCCATGTCTTCCTCAAGCTCCCGCGCCACCTCGCGGATGCAGAGCCGGGCGCGTGTGGACATGCCTGTCTTCGTCTGTCCGCGGTGCCGGGCGGGCGTTGATCGGAGGGTTTCTCACACACCGAGGAACCAGAATCGTCCATTCTACGTGTGCAGTGAGAATGGTGTAAGAATTGGGGCAATTGCACCATTTCATGGTCGGGATCTTTGAGCAATGGATTGATCTGTTTGGTGTTCATGCAGGTGACATGCTTCTTTCTTTGGGTCGATGCTCTGGCCAAGACTCTGATGAATGAACTGCAAGAAGAGCATGAAGAATGGTTGCGCATGCTGCCACGAACGGCAGTGGCCGCAGCACGAGCTCCGGAAGAAGAGATGGAGGGCGAAGCACGCACTGACAGAGAGCTAGCTGTTGAGCTTAGGATGTTGAAGAAGAAGGTTAGAAAGCTTGAAGATCAAGCACTACCAATACCCATTTGCAAATACTTTTGGGCATTTGTAGGTATGGTAATCGCACTGGTTGTAATGTTGAAAATGTATGGAAAGGCATGAATTATGGAGGAATTTGCAATCTTGAAATTGTATGAGAAATTCACCTAGTTTAAATGTTGGTTAAAGTTGTTTAAATGTTGAAACAAAAAGAGAAGAAGTGACCAACATTTAAATATGTTGAAAAAAAAAGAGAAGAAATGAGGAATTCAGAAACTTTTGATCAATGAAATGCAGCTCTCTGCTCTGCCTTTCTGTCCAAATAAAGGTTGCTCTCGGGCCAAATTCAGAGCGTAGAGCCAAGTGCAGGCTAGACTAATGGGCCAACTGCATCCAATTAGGCCCATTCGGGGGTTCTCTTGCGTATTTTTCTGTTTTCTGTTCTGATTTAATTTAGGCAGTAGATCATAATGCTGAAACTTTTTGTGGAAGCTAATTGAATTATTCCGGAACCAAACAATTAAGGTTAGAAAATTTTTGGAGCTGTTAATTAATCCAATTCAAATACACCGTGATTTAAATCAAAGACCAAAATGTCATGGAAAATGTGCCTCAGCTCTGGTAGAGGTTTACACCTGGTGCCAAAATAAATGAACATTTTTAAGGGCATTACATTGAAAAAAAATAATTTGTCTAAAAAAATGAAGGGTGGAAAATGCATAAAAAATTGGTGCGACTAGGGACTCGAACCCAGGACCGCGTGGGTTTGTGGTGTTTAGGGCTGCGCTGGTAACCGCTAGGACAGATGGCAAGACTTTGACATGGGTAGGGAAGGAAGGTATACATAGTGAGACTGTGAATTTTAAAAAAAAAATAGTGAGACCGTGAATGTTTGCACACGCGTGAGAGTGGTTTTCCGTTGTTTTGCATTGAAATTTTGGAGGGTTGAAAGGTTGAAAACGTATGTTTGCACTGCCACATGATTTTGGTTAGAGTGGCACTTGGTTTAGGGTTAGAGTGGCACTTGGTTTAGGATTTAAAGGGAATAAATTTGCATGTTAGTTCATGACTTTTTTTTGAATGAAACAGAGGGCTTCTCACCCCCTCCGATTTTCATCAATGAAAACCACAAGTTCTCGAACTTCATGACTTGGTTTAGGGAAGAAATGATATGTTTGGGCACGGACATTTTTTAACACACATAATAAACCCTAATAACTTAGATAAGATGCAACACACCGTACCATTACAATAATAAGTTCACGGACAGTTCACGGACACATGACGAAACATGACACGACACGACACGACATAGAAAAGCAACAAAATAAAAAAGAAACATGACGAGCTTGACTCTGGGCTTGAACATCTTCATCTTGACCTCCTTCTTCCACCTTGGCCGCGCGCGCCCCTTCAACACCGTCTTCATCTCCACACCTCCTCCTCCTCTAGTAGGGAAGGGAGTGCATCTGGCCTAGAGCGGGGAAGATGCGCTCGTAGTTGGTGTAGATGTTGTAGACGGTGAAGAAGATGGCCTCGCAGCCGCACCAAAAGACTTGGCCGAGGAGCTCGCGCGCGTCAAACGGGTTGGTGAAGGTGACCGTGAGAAGTAGGAGGATGCCGCCGTGGTCACGAACCTCGTTGAGGGTGAACATCCTCGGCGAGCCCCGTGCGAGGTGGGCATAGCCGGCTCTGAGGAAGGCGCGGGTGAGTTCGACGGAACCCCTCCACCTTGAAATAGCCCACACACGGAGCTCCCTCTCCACGAGCACGCCCGGTGGGTAGCGCAGCTCCGGCACGACAGGCGGGCGGTTGAAGGTCGGCCCGTTGAACTGCATCTTCACTTGGTCTCGCTTGGGGAGGGCTCGGTCGCTTGTGTGTTTGAAGTTGGAGAGGATCGGATCTGGCTTGTGGGTGGGAGAGGAAGAGAGGCACCCCATTTATAGGCATGTGGGTGGGAGAGGAAGAGAGAAAGGATGAGAACGGTGCGTGTGTGAATCCGGACGCGTGTGTGTATCCGTTACGTTTTGCACTCTTAAATTTTTGCACGAAAACGATGCATGGGGCGCGTGCGTGCATCTGAATCACTGCATAGCTCTTTAACCAGGCGGTGCATGTGAATCGCTGCCCTGAACCACCTAGCTCGCCTCGCTATCCTAGCTCGCCTAGCGCGCCTCGCTCGCCTCGCTCGCATGCATGCACGTCGCCGCCTCCCGCGCATGCAAACCCACATCGCCGCCTCCCATGCATGCAAGGCCTGGAAAGGCTGAGACGGGCTATTTACTGCGGTCTCAGGCCCAGACAACGAGACGGCCCAACGGTCCATCCAGCGCGCCCGGTATTTGTTAAAAAAAACAATCTCCCAGCCAATCAGATTGCATCTCGCGGATCGCCCCCTCCTCCCCGCAGATTCCTTCTAGAAGGGTTAGATCGACGGCCCTTGATCGCCGCTAGGGTTAGATGAACGGTCCTTGTTCAGCGCTAGGGTTAGCGGGGTTTGGGAGGGGTTTGGAGCAGTCAAAGCTATGTTTGACCAGATTTCAAATGAGCATAATAAATTAAATAAAAATCAGAAAAATAAAAAACCTGCGCACATAGTCTTCTTATGTCATATACTAACGATTTAAGTTGATAAACAAGGTTTACATACATTTAAACGCTAAGTTCATGTGTATTGTGTGATATCTCGAGTATCTCAAACTCTCTTGTATGAAGTGAAGAGAAGTGTTTTGGGGAAATGAACATGAAAATTTTAAAAAACTCACCACAGCTTCATTTTGGAGTGACTAAGAAGGATCCAGGCTTAGTTTTTCATTTTGATGTTTTACACTTGTTTAAATCTTGGTCAAAGTTAAGTTTGACCAGAATTCAAATGAGCAAAACAAATTAAAAAATCAAAAAATAGAAAAACCAGCGCACATGGTCTGTATATATAGAATATATGTGTAAGAAAGTTATTTGGCTGATTTAGACAAGGTCGAAAAAAACCTTGCTTAGAAATGAGACCGTTTACCCTACCTTTGGACCCCTCTTTTTAGCACATTTTTCATGAAAATTTCAAAAACATCACCACATCTTCATTTTGGATTGACTAAGAAGGATCCAGGCTTAGTTTTTCATTTTGATGTTTTAGACTTGTTTAAATCTTGGTCAAAGTTAGGTTTGACCAGAATTTAAATGAGCAAAACAAAATTTAAAAAAATCAAAAAAAGGAAAAACCATGTGCTCATTCAAACATCATCCAACAGATATTTAAACATCATGTCAAACATACTTCTAACATAGGTCCAACATCATCCAACAGAAATACAACATGTCAAGTGATAAATGTTTCATAATACAACATCATCCCTTATTCATAATGTTTCATAATTATTCATATATAGCGTTGGGGCTTCTGTCTGTTCCTTGAGCTTCTTGCCATCACTTTGCTCCTCGTGCACCTTGTGCTCATTGCTTCTTCTCTTCTCCTCTTGGTTGTCGGTACCTTGCGCGTCTTCTTCAAACCTATCATAGAGCTGTGCAAAACATAAACGGTAATGAGGTCATGTCAAGTGATAAATGTATAGTAGTATTTGACCCTTGCAAGATTTACATACCTAGCAGAACTCACAACAACAGAAGGTTGGTCATCATTTGGAGCCTCACTTGGATCATCATTTGGAGCCTCACTTGGATCACCATGATCACCATTTGGAGCCTCACTTGGATCACCATGATCACTATTTGGAGCCTCACTTGGATCACCATTTGGAGCCTCACTTGAATCATTATTTGGAGGATATTTTGGATCATCGTCAAAATCATGCGGCTGTTGACCATCATCATTTGGAACCTCGTCAAAATCCTCATCTGATGCAACCGGCTGTTGACCATCATTTTCATCATCTGTTGAGGCAACCGGCTGCTGACCAACATTTTCATCGAAGCCTTCATCAAAACTCTCTCCGAACGCTGGATCTACTGTGTTATCACAATACTTACCGAAATGACCAGACCCACCACACCTTGTGCACTTACGCTTCCTCGCTCCAAGTCCAGCTCCTTCGCTGCGAGGTCTGATTCGACTCTTCCTTGGTCTACCTGCTACTCTCTTCAGAACTGGAGCGCAAAGCTTGAATCCAGGGTCCACCATGTCCCATTGTTGTTTTCCCTCCATAGCAGGCAAGGCATAAGCATATGTGGCTTTGAACCTTGCAACAGAGTAGTAATCATGCACATACTGTTGTATGTTCCCTGCTGGACCTGGGAGAGAAGTGATGAAAAACAAGGCATGAATGCATGGCAACCCAGTTATCTACCATTGCCTACGACTGCAAGTTCTAGCTTCTAAATCCACTGGATATCTCCATTCCCTCTTCTCTTTATCCAAATATGATATCTCTGCTGTGGTACCCGAGCAAAGAGTCATGTTCATTTCCAAGCCTGTTGTCTTCTGCTTCAGTTCATTCATCACGGCAGGTATGATAATGTGGCCCATGAATTTTGCCTCGGCTATTCCTGCACGATAATGAAATTTCTGCATGTATTCTATCCTTATCCTGTCAAGCAAATCCACCACATAATGACCCTTTAGTTTCCGGATCGTTGAGTTGAAAGATTCTGCTAGATTATTGTGCACATAGTCAACTTTGCTCACTTCACTGAATTGGCTTCTGGCCCATAACTTGGAGTGGTGTGTTTCCAAGTATTCTTTCACTTTCGGATTCATGTATAACTGCCTCAAGTGGTAGTTGTGCTTCTTCACACTGCAAGTCAAAGATGCTAGCCATAAATTGTCGGTATACACCTTTCCTTTGAATTTCTTCATGAAATTTGCAGCAAGGTGACGCATGCATTCCCTATGCTCTACTCCAGGGAACACATTATCCACGGCCACTTCTAAACCTTTGCATGCATCTGTATGAATGACCAATCCATTGGGATGTGCAATAGCCCGGCGCAGATTATGCAAAAACCAAGTCCAGCTCTCCTCAGACTCTGTCTCCAGCACACCGTAGGCAACTGGAAATACAAAACTGTGTGCATCAACTGCACAAGCTGCTACTAACTGTCCTTTAAACCTCCCTGTGAGAAAAGTGGCATCAATAGCCAAATAAGGCCTGCAGCCTGCCAAAAAACCCCGGCGACAAGCCTCAAAACAGACAAAAACCCTCCTAAAGCATTCCTTGGTCTTTGTCACTCCCCTGAATGTGTACTCCATGGTGTGGTGATCAATATCTACAATACTACATGGGCTTGTCCTCTCCACTTCACCTTTGAATGAATACAACAATTGAAAACTTTCCTGCCAGTTACTATAAATAGAATCCATAGCATGTTGTTTACCATTGAACAACCTCATGTATGGTAAATCTATCTTGAACTTATCTTTGATGTTCTTCTGCAATTCCTTTGGACCCACTTGCTGGTTTTCTTTCACCCACTTCTTTACTTCTTCTGCCACCCATCTTGACTTGGCTCTACTGATTGTATCCTTCCTAAGGGTTGATTCCTGGCATGTGTGCTTAAAAGGGTTCACTTTGACCTGAACATTAGTGCTATTCCGCATTTTAGATGCGAGCAGCCTCCATGGACAACCCTCAGTTGGACAGTGCACTCTGTAACGTACTTGATCGCTCTTGTCAACTTTGAAAGTACGTTCTACCTTGATGCAGTATGTCACAAGTGCATTTCTACACTCATTCATGGATGCAAAAAATGTACCTTCTTCCATATGAGGGTTCAAAGGGTCTCATTCAACAGCTGCAAGGTCTTCGTCCTCACCCACCGCGTCATCATCCACACGGACTGCATTGTGAGCCTCCTCTTGGTTTTCAGTCCGAGGTGCCCGTCGTAAATTCCGAATAACATCAGAATATAGCTTCTCTTCATCAACCCCAGAATTGTAGTCATCAGGCTCCACTTCAAGGGGGACCCTACTGCTGTTGCCCACACTTGTCGAGCCACCACGTCGCCGTGCACCAACTGAACTGTTCTGGCTAGAGATGCCATTACGGCGACTTGGTTCTCCCCGAGATGTTGCACCCGTCATCCTAGGTCCAAATGCCTGCTCAAGCACATCAACTTGCAGCCTCACATGAAAATTATCTTTCTCTTTATGCCTAACAAACATGGTAGCTAGCTCTTCATCATTAGTAACTGTCACCTAATTCTTTTCCCCATCATAGTATTTGTATACCACTTCATCAAGCAAACCCCAAGGATATTGGCTACAAATTACCTCCCCAAATTGTCCGAAACTCCAATTACTAGCCATTGGCAACCGATAATCAAAACCTCCTTGGTATTTCTTCTTATCCTTTGCATCGAACATGTACCGGTCCCTTCTAATGTGCACCATGAAAGCAAACCGCAACTCCATCCTAACCGGCGAAAAACAGAGACGCGATCAGCACACTAATTGGGCAAACCTACTCGAATCGAGTGTTCAAATGCACAACTAAGCTCAATCTAAACAAGAGGCGAGACTTACCCCTCGGGAACCCAGTCGTGGACGCGGCGGATCTCCGGCCCGATGCCTGCCTCGCCAAATACTCCGGGGTCGCCGCTGCTCGCCATTTCGCCCTAGGGTTCTTCCTCCTAGTTCAAATAGCTCCGGCAGCCCCCCACCTTTGAGCGCTCCGGCCGGGCGCACGGAAGGAGGCCGCGCCGCGGGTCGAGCAGGTGGCGGGCGCCCCACCCGTGGCGTCGCAGGAAGGTGGCAGGCGTCGCAGGTAGCCGTGGAGCGTAGGCGCAGGACGGTAGCGGCGGAGCAGGCCGTGCAGCTGGTGGCGGGGCAGGTGCTGGCCGCGGCGCAGGTGGCGGCGGCGGCGGCGCGGGACAGCCGGCCGGCGGATGGGCAGAGTGAGCTAGAATGATTTGGGGATTTAGTTGCACGGGCCTACATGTCAGCTCCGGACCCACGTCCATGCGGTCCCACGTGTAAGCTCCGGACCCACAACCACTAACGCCGGCGGACGGAATGGACTCAAATATGGCCGTTTGGCCTCGTCATAGTTGCTGTGCATGGACTAGGGGCAAAACTGAGCACAATTCGCATCTGAGGGCAAAACTGAGCACACGGACACCACTGAGGGCAAAAGGATAACTAACCCTTATTTTTATATGTGAGGAAAGTGGCCTCTTCAAAACAAAGGAAATAGAAGAAGAGAAAAGTGCATGTTATGTCGTTTGTACCCTAGATTTGTCACATGATAACTACGACAATATATTAGTAGTGGTCACTTCTCACTTCTCACAAATCACTGTATGCAAGATTTTCAATCATATGACATGAACATAGAGAGCTAGATATTCTGCAACCTTCAATTTTCCCCATGGTGAATATTGCAACTTGTTTATCTGCTGGAACTGCAACCTGCACATAAATTTGCTCATACCACACTCTTTTTTTCTCTGTTATATAATGTTGATTTATGCATTGTCAAATTTCAGCTCCCGCACCACTAGGAAAGACCCATGTTCCAGACTTAGAATGGAAGGTTCATGATTTCTCAGCGCTACTTGAGACGAAAGCTACCTCAGCGCTATCTGCTCCTTTTCACTGCTCTGGGTACAATTGGTATGCATCATAACGCGAAAGGAAATTTACAAAATTAATGCTTTTGATGTATATAAATACCATCTGGTTTTTTCTAGTGGATATAGTAGCTGTCTGTTAGCTAAGTACATAATAATTTAGGATGTTGATTACTCAGAAATCATGTTTCAGTCAGGTTGAAATAATAATCACACCCATGAAAACATCCAGACAGTGAAGCTTGATAGGATGCATTAAGTGAAGAAATCAGGCTTGAATTAGTTATGACTTCTAGACTAACTTTGTTTTTCTTCTATTCCCTTCGCAGGTGCCTGCAAGTAACTCCAAAGCACAAACAAGATGCTCAAGTGACTCCAAAGCACAAACAAGATGATAAAGGAAATCCATATGTTGCTCTTTCTCTTATGGTATCCCAGGGATGTTTGGAGCCAGGTCACACGGTGCATGCAGAGTTTGAGTTGTCAATATTCAACCATTCAAAAGGAATGTATTATGGATACAAAGGTAGACTCGTGAATGTGTTTTTTCAAGTACATCCATCCTATTTCCCCACACACAAAAAGTAGAGCCATCCTATTAGCTAGGAGTCTATATAGTCTTAGTGCATCACAAGTTTGAGCTATAGATTCCATCATTACAAATCAATGCCTATAAACGTCGTAACATGGTCAATTACTTCTCCCATTAACAAGTCGCTTCATATATTTTTCCATGTTAAGTTTATCCGTTGACTGCAATGTGTGTCACACTTGAGACTCTTCTGGTTCAAACAACGTTCTAGTCTTCCAGAGTACATATACATGTTCTCTTTTACTTTGATAATCTTTATTTGGATGGATTTCACTACTTTCATCTCTCCTTAAATGCTTAACTGGGGTGAAAGTTGATTATATGCTTTTTCCTTGCGCGAAAAATTGATTATATGTTATTTGGGATATTTTCAAGTTTGTATTTCTCTAATTTACTAACTTTTACCTGAACACAGCTAGCTACAACTACGCTTTCCAGAATGGCTACTCGAACAAGGAATGCTTGATTTCTCTTCAGGACCTACTGAAATCATCTGCTTTTCTAGTTGATTATAGTTGTGTCTTTGGTGTGGAGATATTAAAAATTGATGTCTCTTCTCCTGAAAAGAAGGCCGTCGTGGTTCAAAAGAAAGCTACCACAGTTCAGAACCTCTTTATCCAGAAGAAGGGATTCATCAAAGGGACATACACTTGGACCATAAACAATTTCCAAGAATTGGATTCTCAGAACTTTGTCCGTTCTCCTACATTTGAAGTTGGCGGGCATAAATGGTATTCACCTGTTACCAGTTGCATCATTAGTTATATATATACGATGCATGTGTTATCCGACATTATTGCTTATACGTATGCTTTAGCTTATACTTAGTGGCCAGAAGCATTTTTTAGTGCTTTGTGTCAACTCAACAGACATTACCGATGGCCAAGTCTTTGTGCAAGGCAAGGTCTGTTGTCCCTTGAGATATTCCAACAGGACATCTTAGTATGATCTCTAAGCATGGAACCAAAGAACTCTACTTCTAGTATATTTACAGTAACATTTTTACTATATTTTACTGTAGTCATGTTTTGCTTAGATTTTTTGTATAATTTTAAGACTCTAATTTTGATGCCGCCAAGTCATGTTCAGAGTTAATGGGTGTACCTGCCTACACCCAAGCTCAGACACGACTTTCTGATTTCATAACTAACCACATTCTTCAAATACATTTTCCCGGGTACCCAATTGTATTTGAAGTATCACTTCCCATTCTTGCCAACAGGTACATTGGCATGTATCCGCGTGGTGAGAGGCACAGAACTGATTGCCTCGCCTTGGGATTGTACCGGGAGTCTGCGGATGAGCTGTCCAGGAAGGTGGTTCAAATTACTCTGTCCATCCTGGACCAAAAGAATGGGAAATACCTCACTAGAACTACAAGTTAAGATCTCCCTAGCAACTATAATGTGGTGTGTGAAATACTGTTTGTAACCCCCTGATAATAACCGTTGATCTTGCTTTTGAGGTGATGGCAGATCTCTTGGTGTGTACACATCCAGAAGGGTGGGGATGGATAGCCTTCTTGCCACTCAAGGAACTCCAGGATATGTCCAGAGGGTATCTTATAGAATCGAAGTGCGTCCTCAAGGCAGATTTCACTATCTTCGGGTCATCGAATGATGGCTAGATCTTTGCCTCGTGGCCTGATGTAGAGTCATCCCACTACTAGTTTATATATACGAGATGGTGTTGCTGATTTGTTTGATGTTCTTATGGTATTAAAGATGAACTGGTTCACAATAAGTTGAGAAAGGATTTCTAGGTATATTGCCTCTAATATATTTCTATTTGCAAGTACTTCAATGTGTGTACGGATGATGTTCCGTCGATCATGTTGTCATGGCCTCAAGCATTTTCAAATGCCAGCCAACAAGAGGTTAAGTGTTATTTGTTTATGGACACGCATAGGGAGGGAATGTTCCACAGGAATCTTCGTCATCGCGTACATATGTATGCTCGCAAGGGCTCAAAGATGGGTTAGCGCAGCCACGTGACGGCGAGGTTGCGTTAGTGGACTTGCTACAAAAGCATTGATGCTCGTCTTCTATGTTTTCCTGTCTTTCAGAGCAATCCATTCAAATATGACTAATTTGCTTCCTTTCACTTTTGACCACCGTCATATTTATTTATACATCCATTTAGTATTGATTCCTCTACTTGATTATGTGCATAATTTATCATAAATTGGTGACTGGCAACCTCCTCATGTTCTGCTAGATTCAGTCATGTTTTTCCGTGGTACACCCACCCCCCTTGCGATCCTTTTTGATACACAATAGCTACTCCCTCTGAACTTCAGCTACTCCAGCGACAACTATTTCGGTACAGAGGGAGTACATGTCAATTGCTTGACTTTCGAATTTGAGGTCAGTCAATTTTTGGTTGAACGGAGAAACAGCCAGATGGGAGGAAGAACCTCGCTGCTGCCCCATCATCTATCTTAGTGTGGGGGTGGGGGAGGCAGCAGGGCGGTTGGGGGTGGGGGGGGGGGGGGGGGGAGCACGACGGTGGTGAAGGATGGCCCGGGCCTAGAGGGATGACCGGGGCGGCGGCAACACGGCGGTGGGAGGAGGTTTCGGGGAGGGCGGGGGTGGTGAGGCTGCTCGGTAGCGCCACCGGCCGCGGGCGGTGGTGGCCGGCGGTTCGGCCGATGGTTCCTGGGGCGGCTGGAAGAAGATGCATCCGGAGTTGGAAGATGACTTTGCAACCATTAGATCGGAGATCGAGGGTGAAGAACAGCGAGTCGACTGGCACCCAGCCCGTCCCTGTTGAAATGCAATGGCTCAACACAGCAGAGTGGATGATCCATTGGATTTTCAACCGACAACTACAGGTAGCCTGCTATAGTGGTGGATTTTCTCTAGCCTCGGCAGCAGCAGTCCAACAACAGATTCACCAACTGAGTTCCGATTAGCGGTCCTACCATGTAACTTCTAAATCACTTTAACGGGTGCACATGACTTTCCAATTCAAACTGCGAGTAACAATTGATCAAAGATGATGGAGTAACAACCAGACTGATCCGAATTAAATAACTGCCAGGAAAATTTTACTACATATACAAGAGATTGGAAGGATCTTACAAGCCCTCCCTCAACACCTGAATACTCTGCACACATCAGCAGTGTACCTTGGTGATTTTACAAGTGGACATCCTCTTTGCAATCAGGTCGTCCGGTCACAGCCCTGTTCGTGGCCATTAACCGGCCTGATTTAAAGCCGCACCCTACGACCGTGTCATCGGTTTGGGACACTACAAGAGACTGATTTTACTACATATACAAGAGACTGAAGTCATGGAGTTTTGCTGCACAATTAACTGCGTGTGCTCATCAAAAGCTTAGTAATAGTCATTGCTATGAACATTAGAATTTGATAAATTGCACGATAGTTGGCATGAGAAAAGGATAACTATGTTACATTCTGACTGAACTGCTTGGTTGCCTTTGTGGTTCAGGGCTGAATATATGTTGGCATATCCAGGTTTTCCTCGTGTGAAGCGGCTAGCAGATCGGTCTACATCCATCAACTTAGAGGGCTGCTATGCAAACGATAAACATGACCGACACGCTGCGGCCACCATCAGATGCAGTGAGCGAGCACTTGTACTCCGCTGGATTGCAGTGTCGTCTGCATATCGGCCAGGAACTGTTGTGTGCCCAGCAGTTTCGATCAACTTAAACTAGCCTTGTGCAGGGCGCGAGGAACTGAAACATGATTGATAAAGAACTGCCTATCAGTGCACGTTGCCTAAAGGTTGATTGTGCTTAGCTTCGAGTTTAATAATAAGAACACTAACCAATACCTTGCAAAGGTTATCAACATTTATTATCTCAATATAACAGAGGTTCCAGCATACACTACCAATCATCACACATGACACAGGCCCTAAAAGTAAGGTAAATTGGCAAATGGACAGCAGCAGCTAAACCCACACCCAGATGCCAACGGCTGACTACAGACCAGACTTTCACAACAAAACTTCACCCAACGAGTATATACAGGAACACACTTCCACAGCTACTGCTGCTGAACACCAGCTCAGGACAACCGAATGTCGACGACCTGGACCATCTTCTTCAGAGTAGCGAGTTTAGGTAACCATTCAATACACGTCATGGGTCTCCATCAAGCGACGCCTGCATCAAAGAAATCAAACATTGTTATATCCTAGAACAATTCCTTTTTTTGCAGGAATTCTAGAACAATTCTTAAGTGACATGAGTTATGCAAGTGGAGAGAGGCAGGCGAGTACTTACAGCAATTAGTCTTCAGCTTCTACTCTCTACCCAGAGGTGTTCCAATCTCCGGTATGGAACACCTCAGATAGCCAGTCATGTTGCCACCAATCAACTAAATCTGGTTAATGAACAAACGAGAAAGCTTCAGTATAGCAAAAGAGGGAAAGCCATAAACCAGACCAATCGAGAATGAAAACAGGCATGTAGATTTCAACCATGTTCTCAAAGATCCAACCACTACACTAACTCTCACTCCTACAGACTTATGGCAACACAAATCATACATGTGTCACTGCGTTAATTACCATATTACCATATTTTCACTACATTTATTAGTAAGATTATGATATTTGTTTCATTGAACACGAAATATACCAGATTGTTCAAGATGATCTGCAATAGTAGTACTGGAGAAGCAATGTTTGTTGGTTGAAGTGAACCACTGTGAACAAAACTCTACTGCGGGCTAGTAGAACTCAGATACCCCAACTGCTGAGCCAGTTCATCGATATCTTCAGGTCTCCTTCCCTCCAACTCTGACAGCCCAGACCCGTCTCCGTCTCCAAAATCATCAGAAAAGAGCTCTGCCCAGAAATCGTTGTTGATATCCAGCTGCCCATTAGCTTCATCCTTCTTCTCCTCGTCTGTTTTGCCCTGCCCAAGCTCCTGAATGTTCTGCGCTAAATTCTCCATCCCATTCATTCCAGGTTCAGTGAGGACACCAGAATCAAACAGGAACTGTGAATCAAGTTGCTCGCTCTGAGTTGTTGTCGCCCCGGGACCATAAAATGGAGCATTGTCTATAGGCCGCCTTCTTTTCTTCGAGATGGCATCCTCAAGCTCCTTCCTCTTATCTTGCTTCTGGACTAATTGTTGGAAGAAGTGTGGGTTACGCATTGCTTTTGCCAAGAACCCCATCATCTGGGCCTGTCTCTGTTCAGCAGCTCGTAGCCTGCCTTCCATGGCTTGCACATTATCCTTAGTAGCTTGCTGCTCCTGCCTTAGCTTCACTACCTCTGTGATCAAGAGGTTCTTGTCGCGCTTGAGCCTGTCGATCTCTTCCTCAAATCCAAACTCACCAACCTCCAGGCAAGATGTGAGGGCCTGCTGCTGTGATGAGGGCGCATTGGATGGCGGCTTCCTTCTCTTGATCATCTTGAGAAGATGCCTCTGACCCCTAAGGAAACCTTCATTTGCAAACTCCCATCTGTCAGGATCAACCTTTCTGAATCCCTGCAGATTGCAAGAGGTAAGTAACGACCACGGTTAGGCCATGGACAGAACTCACAACAGTCACAAGGCAACATGATTGACCAGCAATAGCTATGCTGTAACTTCTAGATTATAGCTTGATCATCAGTACACTATATCATCAGTAGAGTCTTCTAGAACAAAACAATCTGGTTCCTGTACTTCATCCAGTATCTTGTTCCATCTAGTAGCTACAATAAGAAGTTCAAGGAATGATGTCAGGATGATACAATTTTTTTTCTGGAGAGTTCATCTCCATGCCTCACCGTCAGATGAAGCTCATTGCAGGACGCATTGCTTCAAGAATAAGCACATTCAGAAGATTTCCACATACACGCATAATCAGTACAATGTTAAAAGTTTTAGAACTAGGATGTACTTGCATTAAAGCTGCAAAGCCCTTTTACACTAGTGGTTGGCTTGTTTTACACTTAATTAAATAATCTCAAGTAGAGTACAGTACAACACACACAGAAGCTGGATGTTATCAAAATCCTAGTTTATTTTATTCAGACTTCCTAAATCATATCATAGTTTATCTAGTTTGGAATTGTCAGTTATGACAAGTTCAGTTATCAGAGCATTACCCTGGACAGCAACAGATCCAGTTCTCATATCGTAATCTGAAGAGCACAGTGCTTGTCTGAAATGCTGCCGATTTACCAAGACTAGCTACAGATTGATTGGTTAATTAGCTTAAGAAATGTTTCTACCTCTCCATCCCTTATTACCAAAACAAGTCCCAAATTAGCACCATGACTGGAAGAAATTAGCAAAATTAATCAGCACCAGGACACAGGAGGCAAGAGGGTGTTGGGTACTCTACTCACATAGGTGTTGAGCTGGCGGACGAAGCTGGAGAAGTTGGAGTGCTTGAAGAGGCGCGGGAGCAGGGCCTCGGCGAAGACGTGCGGGTCCCAGACGACGAAGGTGTTGCCGGCGCGGCCCCAGGACACGACCTGGTCCGTGGCCGGGTCCTCCACCAGGTCGTACGTCTTGGTGAGGAACGGCGGCGGCCCGGCCTCGTGCAGCCCCTCCATCGGCCGCGGAAGCGCCCCGTCCTGCTGCTGCGGCCCCGCCTGCGGGTGCGTGTGCTCCTCGTGCAGCAGCACCTCCTCCTCCTTCACAATGCCCTCCGGCGGCATCGCGTCCATGGCCGACCCCCGCCCCACCTACCGAAGCAAGAAATCAAATCAGACCCGAGAAAGAGGCTCGGCCGGCGGCGCCGAGGAAGAAGAAGCTCGGATCGGACACCAACCAGCCCTGCTCCCACTGAAAGCTCGGATTTTTGGGACGGAATCGAAGGCGGCGGGCGAGATCTTTGCGCGGTAATAAGGAAAATGGTGGGTAAAAAACCAAGGGGAGACGGTGGGTGAATTCCGTCGGGCGGTCGCGGGGGGTGGAGTGGAGTGGCGGCCGCAGTGCTAAATACCCGTCCGTACAGTGCGCGCGCGTCGGGAGGCGTCGGGAAGGCTGTGGAAGGTTCTAGATCGCGCGCCGGGCGCGTGGCCTCGGAAGGTTCTGGACGGATGGATGGTTGGATGGGATGGGTGATTTTTTCGCCCAAGTGGCCGGGCTGCGTCTCGGCCAGCAGGCCCAACCGCCGGTCGACAGCGCACCGGGGCGTGGCCCAACTGCTGCGTTGTTTTTTGCCTTGGAACTCGGAGCGCGGGCTAGATTTTTCTGTTTTTTGTTACTGCACACTTGTGCACGGTCGTGTCGTCTGCCAGTCAGCAACGCAACTCAAAAAAAAAAAAACCAGTCAGCAACGCACATGCTTGCACAGTCGTTGCACTTGTACCTTGAGTCAAACCGCGCATACTTTTTAAGAAAAACTTTTAATCTATTTATTTTTAATCATGGCAGTGCAACAAACATCAGAAATAATAAAAATTAGTGTATCCAAATCTGTAGACCACCTGGTGATGACTACACGCACTGAAGCGAGCCGAAGGCGCACCGCTGTCATTACCCTACCCTCCCTCGTCGGAGCCACGCAAAACTTGTTGTATTAGACACATGGGAAGTCGACGTGCTAGGGCCCCATAGGACCAGCGCGGTAGAACAGTAATCGCCGCCGATAAAGAGTAGCGTAGATCGAAAGGATCCAACCTGAAAACACATTAACGTAGACGACTACGACCAGATCCGAGCAAATTCACCAAAGACAGATCCGTCGGAGACACACCTCCTCACGCCCACCGATGATGCTAGACACACCATGGATGGGGGCTGGGCGGAGAGAACCTTATTTCATCTTTAGGGAGGCGCCGTCATCTCGTGTTCCTGAGCAGGACACAAACCCTAACAAAATGTGAAGGAACAACCGAAAACAGAGCCCTCCTGCCGGTAAGGGCCGAGATCCACCGCGCATACATACATTATCTTGTACGACCTCCGTCCGTGTCTATTGACCCTTAGTTCATTATAATCATCTATATTTTTTTGCAAAAAAAAATCATCTATATGATTAATATAAAATATAAGTATATGGTAAATATATTGTTGGATTTGTATTTGAAAAACCTTTTCAACGATATAATTTTTGTGACATATACTTCACATTTTGTCTATTAAATTTATAGATCGAACTTTAAGACAAAATAAGGTGGAGGAAAGAAGTATAGTCACTCCATTTTTATTTACTCCACATATTAGCTTTAATCTAACTCAAACTTTATAAAGTTTGACTAAGTTTATCAAAAACAATCTAAAACTTTTACAATAAAAAATATATGTGGTACAAAAATAAATTGAATGATGATTCTAATGGTATAGTGGATGTCAAAAAAAAGTATAAACTTGGTTAAAGTTTAGAAAGATGATCAGAAACAAAGCTAATACGCAAATTAAATAAAAATGGAGGGAGTATTAGAAGCTTCCGCACTGGGGTTTTTTCCTGTGTGTTTCCTCTGTTGGTTTTCGACAGTTTTCAGGTTTTTTGCGTTCCTTTACTTGTTTTCTTCTGGTTTTCAGGTTATTTATTTATTTATTTACTTTTTAAGTAAATTTAATACACGATCAATATTTTTGGTATACATTTGAAATGTTTTTTATACACGCAGAACATTTTTCAAATACATGATGAACATGTTTTTAAATACATGCTTTAAATATATTTTTCACATATGTCTTAAACATTTTTTTAAATACACATTGAACTTTTTTTTGAATGATGCAAAACATTCCTTATACGTTGTATTAACATTTCATATGCAGCTACATGAGTTCCATACGAGATGTGAACCATTTGAACATTGAAAAGATTATTAAAGGTAGTAGATCTCCCATGGTTGGTTTCTGAAGTTCAAATGTCAATGTGCAGCGTCCCCTCAAAACTCCTTGGATGCCGCCCCCACCGGACTAGTTATCCCTCTTCTTGGACAGCTCTTTCTCTCTGAATGATGGTTTGGCGAGGCTTAAAATGATTCTCATGAACAATGCAGGAGAGGTCATCTTTGCTTCGTCTCATCCTCTGTTCTTTTCGAACAACGTGCTAGAAGCGGAGACTCATACTTCTTTGTGTGTGTGGGGGGGGGGGGGGGGGGGGGGGGGTCGCCCACCCTTCTCCAATGGTTTAATCTCCTTTTCTCGTTCGGTCAGATTCAGTTTACGCTTTATCCTCTTTAACTACCCTCTCTAAATCACCATATGGTTACCTCACCCACGAAATCAAGTTACCGGTTAATATGATTTCACATTGTCTCGCCAATTATGTTTGTATGGCTTGCAGTACCGCTTGTTGGTTGCAGCACAATCCTCCTTTTATTCATGATCATGTCTTAGCGGACTGTAATCCATGTTGCTATGAAATAAATGTTGGGGAACGTAGTAATTTCAAAAAAAAATCTACGCACACGCAGGATCATGGTGATGCATAGCAACGAGAGGGGAGAGTGTGTCCACGTACCCTCGTAGACCGAAAGCGGAAGCGTTATGACAATGCGGTTGATGTAGTCGTACGTCTTCACGATCCGACCAATCCAAGTACCGAACGCACGGCACCTCCGAGTTCAGCACACGTTCAGCTCGATGACGTCCCGCGAGCTCCGATCCAGCAAAGTTTTGTCGGAGAGTTTCGTCAGCACGACGGCGTGATGACGGTGATGATGATGCTACCGACGCAGGGCTTCGCCTAAACACCGCTATGATATGATCGAGGTGGGTTATGGTGGAGGGGGGCACCGCACACGGCTGGGAGAGATCAACAGATCAACTTGTGTCTAGAGGTGCTCCCTGAAGGAAATATGCCCTAAAGGCAATAATAAAGTTATTACTTATTTCCTAGTAGGAGTAGGACTCCCCTCTTTCCTACTCCTACTAGGAGGGGGAAAGGAAGGGGAGAGGGCGAAGGAAAGGGGGGCGCCGCCCCCCCTCTCCTAGTCCAATTCGGACTAGAGGGGGAGGGGCGCGCGGCCTGCCCTAGGCCAGCCCTCTCTCTGTCCACTAAGGCCCATAAGGCCCACTATTTCTCCGGGGGGTTTCCGGTAACCCTCCGGCACTCCGGTTTTCTCCGAAACCACCCGGAACATTTCCGGTGTCCGAATATAGTCGTCCAACATATCGATCTTTACGTCTCGACCATTTCGAGACTCCTCGCCATGTCCGTGATCATATCCGGGACTCCGAACTACCTTCGGTACATCAAAACACAAGAACTCATAATACCGATCGTCACCAAACTTTAAGCGTGCGGACCCTACGGGTTCGAGAACTATGTAGACATGACCGAGACACGTCTCCGGCCAATAACCAATAGCGGAACCTGGATGCTCATATTGGCTCCCACATATTCTACGAAGATCTTTATCGGTCAAACCGCATAACAACATACGTTGTTCCCTTTGTCATCGGTATATTACTTGCCCGAGATTCGATCGTCGGTATCTCAATACCTAGCGCAATCTCGTTACCGGAAAGTCTCTTTACTCGTTACGTAATGCATCATCCCGCAACTAACTCATTAGCCACATTGCTTGCAAGGCTTATTGTGATGTGCATTACTGAGAGGGCCCAGAGATACCTCTCCGACAATCGAAGTGACAAATCCTAATCTTGATCTATGCCAACTCAACAAGTACCATCGGAGACACCTGTAGAGCACCTTTATAATCACCCAGTTACGTTGTGACATTTGGTAGCACACAAAGTGTTCCTCCGGTATTCGGGAGTTGCATAATCTCAAAGTCATAGGAACATGTATAAGTCATGAAGAAAGCAATGGCAACATACTAAACGATCAAGTGCTATGCTAACGGAATGGGTCAAGTCAATCACATCATTCTCCTAATGATGTGATCCCGTTTATCAAATGACAACTCATGTCTATGGCTAGGAAACTTAACCATCTTTGATTCAACGATAGTCAAGTAGAGGCCAACTAGTGACACTCTGTTTTGTCTATGTATTCACACATGTATTATGTTTCCGGTTAATACAATTCTAGCATGAATAATAAACATTTATCATGAAATAAGGAAACAAATAATAACTTTATTATTTCCTCTAGGGCATATTTCTTCAGTCTCCCACTTGCACTAGAGTCAATAATCTAGTTCACATCGCCATGTGATTTGTCACCAATAGTTCTCATCACCATGTGATTAGTTCACATCGCCATGTGACTAATATCCAAAAGGGTTTTACTAGAGTCAATAATCTAGTTCACATCGCTATGTGATTAGCACCCAAAGAGTACTAAGGTGTGATCATGTTTTGCTTGTGAGAGAAGCTTAGTCAACGGGTCTGTCACATTCAGATCCGTGTGTATTTTACAAATTTCTATGTCTACAATGCTCTGCACGGAGCTACTTTAGCTAATTGCTCCTACTTTCAATATGTATCCAGATTGAGACTTAGAGTAATTTGGATCGGTGTCAAAACTTGTATCGACGTAACCCTTTACGACGAACCTTTTGTCACCTCCATAATCGAGAAACATATCCTTATTCCACTAAGGATAATTTTGACCGCTGTTCAGTGATCTAGTCCTAGATCACTATTGTACTCCCTTGTCAAACTCAGTGTAGGGTGTACAATAGATTTGGTACACAGCATGGCATACTTTATAGAACCTATGGCTGAGGCATAGGGAATGACTTTCATTCTCATTCTATCTTCTACCGTGGTTGGGTTTTGAGTCTTACTCAATTTCACACCTTGTAACACAGGCAAGAACTATTTCTTTGCTTGATCCATTTTGAACCTTTTCAAAACTTTGTCAAGGTATGTGCTTTGTGAAAGTCCTATCAAGCGTCTTGATCTATCTCTATAGATCTTGATGCCCAATATGTAAGCAGCTTCACCGAGGTCTTTCATTGAAAAACTCTTATTCAAGTATCCCTTTATGCTATCCAGAAATTCTATATCATTTCCAATCAGCAATATGTCATCCACATATAATATCAGAAATGCTACAGAGCTCCCACTCACTTTCTTGTAAATACAAGCTTCTCCAAAAGTCTGTATAAATCCATATGCTTTGATCACACTATCAAAACGTTTATTCCAACTCCGAGAGGCTTGCACCAGTCCATAAATGGATCGCTGGAGCTTGCACACTTTGTTAGCTCCCTTTGGATCTACAAAACCTTCCGGTTGCATCATATACAACTTTTCTTCTAGAAATCCATTCAGGAATGCAGTTTTGACATCCATTTGCCAAATTTCATAATCATAAAATGCGGCAATTGCTAACATGATTCGGACAGACTTAAGCATCGCTACGGGTGAGAAAGTCTCATCGTAGTCAACCCCTTGAACTTGTCGAAAACCTTTCGCAACAAGTCAAGCTTTGTAGACAATAACATTACCGTCAGCGTCAGTCTTCTTCTTGAAGATCCATTTATTCTATATGGCTTTCCGATCATCGGGCAAGTCAACCAAAGTCCACACTTTGTTCTCATACATGGATCCTATCTCAGATTTCATGGCCTCAAGCCATTTTGCGGAATCTGGGCTCACCATCGCTTCTTCATAGTTCGTAGGTTCGCCTTGGTCAAGTAACATGACCTCCAGAATAGGAGTACCGTACCACTCTGGTGTGGATCTTACTCTGGTTGATCTACGAGGTTCGGTAGTAACTTGATCAGAAGTTACATGATCATCATCATTAGCTTCCTCACTAATTGGTGTAGGTGTCGCAGAAACTGATTTCGGCCGGCCTAGAGGAGAGGCGCGCCAGGAGGAGTCCTACTCCTACCGGGAGTAGGACTCCCCCCTTTTCCATGTTGGACTAGGAGAAAAAGGGGGAAGAGGTGGAGGGGAGGAAGGAAGGGGGGGCGCCGCCCCCTCTCCTTGTCCTATTCGGACTGGGGGGGAGGGGCGCGCGGCCCTGCCCTGGCCTCCTCTCCTCTCTTCCACCTAGGCCCACTAAGGCCCATTAAGTTACCGGGGGGTTCCGGTAACCTCCCGGTACTCCGGAAAAATCCCGGTGATGAACACTTCCGATGTCCAAACATAGGCTTCCAATATATCAATCTTTATGTCTCGACCATTTCGAGACTCCTCGTCATGTCTGTGATCACATCCGGGACTCCGAACAACCTTCGGTACATCAAAACATATAAACTCATAATATAACTGTCATCGTAACGTTAAGCGTGCGGACCCTACGGGTTCAAGAACTATGTAGACATGACCGAGACACCTCTCCGGTCAATAACCAATAGCGGAACCTGGATGCTCATATTGGTTCCCACATATTCTACGAAGATCTTTATCGGTTAGACCGCATAACAACATACGTTGTTCCCTTTGTCATCGGTATGTTACTTGCCCGAGATTCGATCCTCGGTATCTCGATACCTAGTTCAATCTCGTTACCGGCAAGTCTCTTTACTCGTTCCGTAATACATCATCCCGCAACTAACTCATTAGTCACAATGCTTGCAAGGCTTATAGTGATGTGTATTACTGAGTGGGCCCAGACATACCTCTCCGACAATCGGAGTGACAAATCCTAATCTTGAAATACGCCAACCCAACAAGTACCTTTGGAGACACCTGTAGAGCACCTTTATAATCACCCAGTTACGTTGTGACGTTTGGTAGCACACAAAGTGTTCCTCCGGTAAACGGGAGTTGCATAATCTCATAGTCATAGTAACATGTATAAGTCATGAAGAAAGCAATAGCAACATACTAAACGATCGAGTGCTAAGCTAACGGAATGGGTCAAGTCAATCACATCATTCTCCTAATGATGTGATCCCGTTAATCAAATGACAACTCATGTCTATGGCCAGGAAACACAACCATCTTTGATCAACGAGCTAGTCAAGTAGAGGCATACTGGTGACACTCTGTTTGTCTATGTATTCACACATGTATTATGTTTCCGGTTAATATAATTCTAGCATGAATAATAAACATTTATCATGATATAAGGAAATAAATAATAACTTTATTATTGCCTCTAGGGCATATTTCCTTCAGTCTC
This sequence comes from Aegilops tauschii subsp. strangulata, assembly GCF_002575655.3. Classification (NCBI taxonomy): domain Eukaryota; kingdom Viridiplantae; phylum Streptophyta; class Magnoliopsida; order Poales; family Poaceae; genus Aegilops; species Aegilops tauschii. Next base: position 470,447,520 of record NC_053035.3, read on the forward strand.
CCACTTGCACTAGAGTCAATAATCTAGATTACACAGTAATGATTCTTACACCCATGGAGTCTTGGTGCTGATCATGTTTTGCTCGTGGAAGAGGCTTAGTCAACGGGTCTGCAACATTCAGATCCATATGTATCTTGCAAATTTCTATGTCTCCCACCTGGACTAAATCCCGGATGGAATTGAAGCGTCTTTTGATGTGCTTGGTTCTCTTGTGAAATCTGGATTCCTTGGCTAAGGCAATTGCACCAGTATTGTCACAAAAGATTTTCATTGGTCTCGATGCACTAGGTATGACACCTAGATCGGATATGAACTCCTTCATCAGACTCCTTCATTTGCTGCTTCCGAAGTAGCTATGTACTCCGCTTCACACGTAGATCCCGCCACGACACTTTGCTTAGAACTGCACCAACTAACAGCTCCACCGTTCAATGTAAACACGTATCTAGTTTGCGATTTAGAATCGTCCGGATCAGTGTCAAAGCTTGCATCAACGTAACCATTTACGATGAGCTCTTTGTCACCTCCATAAACGAGAAACATATCCTTAGTCCTTTTCAGGTATTTCAGGATGTTCTTGACCGCTGTCCAGTGATCCACTCCTGGATTACTTTGGTACCTCCCTGCTAAACTTATAGCAAGGCACACATCAGGTCTGGTACACAACATTGCATACATGATAGAGCCTATGGCTGAAGCATAGGGAACATCTTTCATCTTCTCTTTATCTTCTGCAGTGGTCGGGCATTGAGTCTTACTCAATCTCACACCTTGTAGTACAGGCAAGAACCTTTCTTTGCTTGATCCATTTTGAACTTCTTCAAAACTTTGTCAAGGTATGTGCTTTGTGAAAGTCCAATTAAGCGTCTTGATCTATCTCTATAGATCTTGATGCCCAATATATATGCAGCTTCACCGAGGTCTTTCATTGAAAAACTCTTATTCAAGTATCCCTTTATGCTATCCAGAAATTCTATATCATTTCCAATTAGCAATATGTCATCCACATATAATATCAGAAATGCTACTGAGCTCCCACTCACTTTCTTGTAAATACAGGCTTTTCCAAAAGTCTGTATAAAACCAAATGCTTTGATCACACTATCAAAGCGTTTATTCCAACTCCGAGAGGCTTGCACCAGTCCATAAATGGATCGCTGGAGCTTGCACACTTTGTTAGCTCCCTTTGGATCGACAAAACCTTCCGGTTGCACCATATACAACTCTTCTTCCAGAAATCCATTCAGGAATGCAATTTTGACATCCATTTGCCAAATTTCATAATCATAAAATGCGGCAATTGCTAACATGATTCGGACAGACTTAAGCATCGCTACGGGTGAGAAGGTCTCATCGCAGTCAATCCCTTGAACTTGTCGAAAACCTTTCGCAACAAGTCGAGCTTTATAGACAGTAACATTACCGTCAGTGTCAGTCTTCTTCTTGAAGATCCATTTATTTTCAATGGCTTGCCGATCATCGGGCAAGTCAACCAAAGTCCATACTTTCTTCTCATACATGGATCCCATCTCGGATTTCATGGCCTCAAGCCATTTTGCGGAATCTGGGCTCACCATTGCTTCTTCATAGTTCGTAGGTTCGTCATGGTCTAGTAACATAACCTCCAGAACAGGATTACCGTACCACTCTGGTGCGGATCTAAATCTGGTTGACCTACGAGGTTCAGTAATAACTTGATCTGAAGTTTCATGATCATTATCATTAACTTCCTCACTAATTGGTGTAGGTGTCGCAGAAACTGATTTCTGTGATGATCTACTTTCCAATAAGGGAGCAGGTACAGTTACCTCATCAAGTTCTACTTTCCTCCCACTCACTTCTTTCGAGAGAAACTCCTTCTCTAGAAAGGATCCATTCTTAGCAACGAATGTCTTGCCTTCGGATCTGTGATAGAAGGTGTACCCAACAGTCTCCTTTGGGTATCCTATGAAGACACATTTCTCCGATTTAGGTTCGAGCTTATCAGGTTGAAGTTTCTTCACATAAGCATCGCAACCCCAAACTTTAAGATACGACAACTTTGGTTTCTTGCCAAACCATAGTTCATAAGGTGTCGTTTCAACGGATTTTGATGGTGCCCTATTTAGAGTGAATGCAGCCGTCTCTAAAGCATAACCCCAAAATGATAGCGGTAAATCAGTAAGAGACATCATAGATCGCACCATATCTAGTAAAGTATGATTACGACGTTCGGACACACCATTACGTTGTGGTGTTCCGGGTGGCGTGAGTTGCGAAACTATTCCGCATTGTTTCAAATGTAGGCCAAACTCGTAACTTAAATATTCTCCTCCACGATCTGATCGTAGAAACTTTATTTTCTTGTTACGATGATTTTCAACTTCGCTCTGAAATTCTTTGAACTTTTCAAATGTTTCAGACTTATGTTTCATTAAGTAGATATACCCATATCTGCTCAAATCATCTGTGAAGGTGAGAAAATAACGATATCCGCCACGAGCCTCAATATTCATCGGACCACATACATCTGTATGTATGATTTCCAACAAATTAGTTGCTCTCTCCATAGTACCGGAGAACGGTGTTTTAGTCATCTTGCCCATGAGACACGGTTCGCAAGTACCAAGTGATTCATAATCAAGTGATTCCAAAAGTCCATCATTATGGAGTTTCTTCATGCGCTTTACACCGATATGACCTAAACGGCAGTGCCACAAATAAGTTGCACTATCATTATCAACTTTGCATCTTTTGGCTTCGACATTATGAATATGTGTGTCACTACTACCGAGATTCATTAAAAATAGACCACTCTTCAAGGGTGCATGAACATAAAAGATATTACTCATATAAATAGAACAACCATTATTCTCTGATTTAAATGAATAACCGTCTCGCATAAAACAAGATCCAGATATAATGTTCATGCTCAACGTTGGCACCAAATAACAATTATTTAGGTCTAATACTAATCCCGAAGGTAGATGTAGAGGTAGCGTGCCGACGGCGATCACATCGACTTTGGAACCATTTCCCACGCGCATCGTCACCTCGTCCTTAGCCAATCTTCGCTTAATCCGTAGCCCCTGTTTCGAGTTGCAAATATTAGCAACAGAACCAGTATCAAATACCCAGGTGCTACTGCGAGCATTAGTAAGGTACACATCAATAACATGTATATCACATATACCTTTGTTCACCTTGCCATCCTTCTTATCCGCCAAATACTTGGGGCAGTTCCGCTTCCAGTGACCAGTCTGCTTGCAGTAGAAGCACTCAGTCTCAGGCTTAGGTCCAGACTTGGGTTTCTTCTCCTAAACAGCAACTTGCTTGCTGTTCTTCTTGAAGTTCCCCTTCTTCTTCCCTTTGCCCTTTTTCTTGAAACTAGTGGTTTTATTGACCATCAACACTTGATGCTCCTTTTTGATTTCTACCTCCGCTGCCTTTAGCATTGCGAAGAGCTCGGGAATTGTCTTATTCATCCCTTGCATGTTATAGTTCATCACGAAGCTCTTGTAGCTTGGTGGCAGTGATTGAAGAATTCTGTCAATGACGCTATCATCCGGAAGATTAACTCCCAGTTGAATCAAGTGATTATTATACCCAGACATTTTGAGTATATGCTCACTGACAGAACTATTCTCTTCCATCTTGGAGCTGTAGAATTTATTGGAGACTTCATATCTCTCAATCCGGGCATTTGCTTGAAATATTAACTTCAACCCCTGGAACATCTCATATGCTCCATGACGTTCAAAACGTCGTTGAAGACCCGGTTCTAAGCCGTAAAGCATGGCACACTGAACTATCGAGTAGTCATCAGCTTTGCTCTGCCAGACGTTCATAACTTCTGGTGTTGCTCTTGCAGCAGGCCTGGCACCCAGCGGTGCTTCCAGGACGTAATTCTTCTGTGCAGCAATGAGGATAATCCTCAAGTTACGGACCCAGTCCGTGTAATTGCTACCATCATCTTTCAACTTTGCTTTCTCAAGGAACGCATTAAAATTCAACGGAACAACAGCATGGGCCATCTATCTACAATTAGCATAGACAAGCAAGATACTATCAGGTACTAAGTTCATGATAAATTTAAGTTCTATTAATCATATTACTTAAGAACTCCCACTTAGATAGACATCTCTCTAATCATCTAAGTGATTACGTGATCCAAATCAACTAAACCATAACCGATCATCACGTGAAATGGAGTAGTTTTCAATGGTGAACATCACTATGTTGATCATATCTACTATATGATTCACGCTCGACCTTTCGGTCTCAGTGTTCCGAGGCCATATCTGCATATGCTAGGCTCGTCAAGTTTAACCTGAGTATTCCGCGTGTGCAACTGTTTTGCACCCGTTGTATTTGAACGTAGAGCCTATCACACCCGATCATCACGTGGTGTCTCAGCACGAAGAACTTTCGCAACGGTGCATACTCAGGGAGAACACTTTTATCTTGAAATTTTAGTGAGAGATCATCTTATAATGCTACCGTCAATCAAAGCAAGATAAGATGCATAAAAGATAAACATCACATGCAATCAATATAAGTGATATGATATGGCCATCATCATCTTGTGCTTGTGATCTCCATCTCCGAAGCACCGTCATGATCACCATCGTCACCGGCGCGACACCTGGATCTCCATCATAGCATCATTGTCGTCTCGCCAACTATTGCTTTTACGACTATCGCTACCGCTTAGTGATAAAGTAAAACAATTACATGGCGATTGCATTGCATACAATAAAGCAACAACCATATGGCTCCTGCCAGTTGCCGATAACTCGGTTACAAAACATGATCATCTCATACAATAAAATATAGCATCATGTCTTGACCATATCACATCACAACATGCCCTGCAAAAACAAGTTAGACGTCCTCTACTTTGTTGTTGCAAGTTTTACGTGGCTGCTACGGGCTTAGCAAGAACCGTTCTTACCTACGCATCAAAACCACAACGATAGTTTGTCAAGTTGGTGCTGTTTTAACCTTCGAAGGACCGGGCGTAGCCACACTCGGTTCAACTAAAGTGAGAGAGACAGACACCCGCCAGTCACCTTTAAGCAACGAGTGCTCGCAACGGTGAAACCAGTCTCGCGTAAGCGTACGCGTAATGTCGGTCCGGGCCGCTTCATCTCACAATACCGCCGAACCAAAATATGACATGCTGGTAAGCAGTATGACTTATATCGCCCACAACTCACTTGTGTTCTACTCGTGCATATAACATCAACGCATAAAACCTGGCTCGGATGCCACTGTTGGGGAACGTAGTAATTTCAAAAAAAATTCCTACGCACACGCAAGATCATGGTGATGCATAGCAACGAGAGGGGAGAGTGTTGTCCACGTACCCTCGTAGACCGAAAGCGGAAGCGTTAACACAACGCGGTTGATGTAGTCATACGTCTTCACGATCCGACCGATCAAGTACCGAACGCACGGCACCTCCGAGTTCAGCACACGTTCAGCTCGATGACGTTCCTCGAACTCCGATCCAGCCGAGTGTTGAGGGAGAGTTTCGTCAGCACGACGGCGTGGTGACGATGATGATGTTCTACCGACGCAGGGCTTCGCCTAAGCACCGCTACGATATTATCGGGGTGTAATATGGTGGAGGGGGGCACCGCACACGGCTAAAAGATCGTTGATCAATTGTGTGTATAGAGGTGCCCCTGCCCCCGTGTATAAAGGAGCAAGGGGGGTTCGGCCGGCCTAGAGGAGAGGCGCGCCAGGAGGAGTCCTACTCCTACCGGGAGTAGGACTCCCCCCCTTTTCCATGTTGGACTAGGAGAGAAAGGGGGAAGAGGTGGAGGGGAGGAAGGAAGGGGGGCGCCGCCCCCCTCTCCTTGTCCTATTCGGACTGGGGGGGGGAGGGGCGCGCGGCCCTGCCCTGGCCTCCTCTCCTCTCTTCCACCTAGGCCCATTAAGTTACCGGGGGGTTCCGGTAACCTCCCGGTACTCCGGAAAAATCCCGATTTCACCCGGAACACTTCCGATGCCCAAACATAGGCTTCCAATATATCAATCTTTATGTCTAGACCATTTCGAGACTCCTCGTCATGTCCGTGATAACATCCGGGACTCCGAACAACCTTCGGTACATCAAAACATATAAACTCATAATATAACTGTCATCGTAACGTTACGCGTGCGGACCCTACGGGTTCGAGAACTATGTAGACATGACCGAGACACCTCTCCGGTCAATAACCAATAGCGGAACCTGGTTGCTCATATTGGTTCCCACATATTCTACGAAGATCTTTATCGGTCAGACCGCATAACAACATACGTTGTTCCCTTTGTCATCGGTATGTTACTTGCCCGAGATTCGATCGTTGGTATCTCGATACCTAGTTCAATCTCGTTACCGGCAAGTCTCTTTACTCGTTCCGTAATACATCATCCCGCAACTAACTCATTAGTCACAATGCTTGCAAGGCTTATAGTGATGTGTATTACTGAGTGGGCCCAGAGATACCTCTCCGACAATCGGAGTGACAAATCCTAATCTCGAAATACGCCAACCCAACAAGTACCTTTGGAGACACCTGTAGAGCACCTTTATAATCACCCAGTTACGTTGTGACGTTTGGTAGCACACCAAGTGTTCCTCCGGTAAACGGGAGTTGCATAATCTCATAGTCATAGGAACATGTATAAGTCATGAAGAAAGCAATAGCAACATACTAAACGATCGAGTGCTAAGCTAACGGAATGGGTCAAGTCAATCACATCATTCTCCTAATGATGTGATCCCGTTAATCAAATGATAACTCATGTCTATGGCCAGGAAACACAACCATCTTTGATCAACGAGCTAGTCAAGTAGAGGCATACTAGTGACACTCTGTTTGTCTATGTATTCACACATGTATTATGTTTCCGGTTAATACAATTCTAGCATGAATAATAAACATTTATCATGATATAAGGAAATAAATAATAACTTTATTATTGCCTCTAGGGCATATTTCCTTCACCTTTGCAGTAGAAGCACGTAGTCTCAGGCTTAGGTCCAGACTTGGGCTTCTTCACTCGAGCAGCAACTTGCTTGCCGTTCTTCTTGAAGTTCCCCTTCTTCCCTTTGCCCCTTTTCTTGAAACTAGTGGTCTTGTCAACCATCAACACTTGATGTTTTTCTTGATTTCTACCTTCGCCGATTTTAGCATTGCGAAGAGCTTGCACTACTAGATTTCCCACTATATCCGAGGGTCAAATTACCGTCGGATATTTTTGCTCACCGTCGGATTTCTGTATAACCGACGGTACACCGTCGGCAATCTCCCGTCGGCTATGCTTGGTCGGCCATTACCGTAATAGCCGACGGTACTGTAGGGTAATACCTTCTTCAACGGTAATTAGCCGACGGTGTGCCGTCGGACATGTTTCAGTCACCAGACGGCTCACAGAAACTTGACGACACTTATAGCTGAGGGTTCCCCGTCGGGTATTTATTTTCTGACAGTTATGACTTGCCTTCGACTTTTGTAATAGTTGACGGTATATATTTGACCCTCGGGGTTCATTATAGCCGAGAGGAGGACCAAACTGTCAACTAGTATGACCGCTGACTGTGTATAAACCCCTACGGGGATTCCTTTAGTTGAGAGGCCAAACGACACCCTCAATACATAGATTCACTGATGGTGTGAAGTTTCCATTGGCATATTGTGTAGCTGTGATGCTTGTTCCATGGTAGGCCATTATTAGTCACCCTTCAAGGATTGCTTTCCATTTCAAATATATCTCATAATTGCACAACCCACATATGACCAAGAAACATAAACTATTATATTTAGCACACCATTCATAATATCAGAAGAGTCGCATCAAAATTACATTGATCACTGTGATCTATCTAGGAAGTTTGAAATGCAAAACAAAATAGTAACTAAGATCTAATGGTCCAAGCATTATGAATAAGCTAAATTGACCAGAACTTCATAACTTCACTTTGTTGCATGTCTTGACGAAAGACATTAGACTCGCACCATATGTATCATAACGCTCAACAATCATTTCCATAGACATCACCCCCCTTGCCATATATCACAATTCCTCGAGTACTGTTTCCAATTCCTAAGAAATGATTAGATAAGTTGTAAGGGAGATTAAATATGATGCAATACAGTTGAAATTTAATTGTGGATACTGTTAAAAAAACTTAGATGTTCTAATTGACTGGTTAGCTGCTATCTAACAGTATAACTACGTATTCATCTTTTGATCCTTCACATGCAATTTTCAGGGTAATATGAATCAGCAGGAACACACTCCAAATGATAGACAGTACTACACATTGCTCTGTGTACAAAAGGAATAATCTACCAATAAACCACACTGATTTCAATTTCATTATAAGTTTGCAGCAGTTCAGATCACATCATGCTTTTCGAATTACTTGTAACATTCATATAATTCAAAGCACATGACATTATTCTAATTCACTGTAACAATCCTATGTCCAGAAACATGTGCTATGGTTAGACCAAGATTGCTATGGTTAGACCAAGATTGCTATAATGAAACCAAGCTTGTCATACATTCTCAAAAGTATCAAGGTCTCAAAAGCTGAGGACCCAAAGAGCAAAGCTAGTACAGGGAAAGCCAAAAGCTAGAAAGGAGGACGCCTGGCATATTGTCTAATCATATTGTCTAATGTTGAAGTATTTTTCTCTGTGCAAATGATTTGACTGTAATTAATTATAGCAACATCTCTGCCTATATGAGTTCAAGCCAATTGTGCCCCTTAGATACTCTTATACTAAGAATTAATAATCAAGTACACTAGAAGTACAGAAAATTATCTACAACTCTCGCATTGTCACCATAAATCAACTTTGAAAGTAACTCATCCAGAAACAGATAAACGTAATACTGCAACAAGTAAATGCTGCATGACTGCAGTACTGCTTTGATTAGAACATCTAGTTTTTTTACCAGAATTGAACACAAACAAGATACTCTGCAGTCTGCAGATGAAAGGAGAAGAAACAAAATATCTTCAGCAGCGACGGGAGGTAATCGTGATTGGAAAAGGTCATCAGGCGAAGGGGGTGCCGTTGTGTGGCAAGGTTCACTGTTCCACCCTTCCTCGCCCAGCATAAAACTGGCTCAGTAGACCATCGGATTCTGGGGGCTTGAGTCATGTGCCTAAGCTCAAAAGATTTATATTCTTGCTCTTCAGTTAGGCCCGACTTAGACCTGCATGATAGCATAGTGCATTTAAGTATAACAAGAAGCCCCTACTCTACATATTTGAGAAAGAACACACGGGACATGATGTTAACATGACAGTGGCTGCACCAACCTTAGGCACATGAGTTAAATGTTCCAGAACTACAAAATACTGCGAAGAAAAGCAAAAGCGAGATTTTAAAACTTACAATTATATCTACAAACCCAAACTGAAGGAAAAGTAACCAGGAATGTACGTACTCCATGAATGGAGGGCCTCTTCAATGTTAATTGGTTTGCTTGGCAGGGACTGCTAGTTAAGCTATACAGTAGTATGAAGTATACATCCCGATCATGATTACACACGCTGACACAGTGTCTCTTCTCTGTACTATAGTGCCAACTGCTGCAATTAGCTAGCCTTGGCCAAACATATATGCATCAACACAAGTCCGCTAGCTCACCTCACTGGCACCAAATGTCCATTCGCTAGTTAATGAAACTATTTTTCAACACATAGGCTTACTTTATTTTCAAAACTAATAGGCTTGGCTTTGTTTTTCAACAACCATATAAAAAATAGACCTAAACAGACATGCAAACAACCATGGCCATTGGCCTCGATGTACAACCTGAATCTCACCACCACAGTAGCCTGCCGTGGCACATCTCCTCCATCTACCCAGTATTCAACTTGAAACACACGAGCAAATCCTGCACCCCAACCACCAGAAAAAAGCCCACCATCCATTACAACAGAACACATACGCCACACAGATGACCTGCTCGACGAATTGTGCGAAGGAGGTGGCGACCAAACCTCATACTGGCGGGCGAATGCGCGAGTGAGCGTGGTCCACTCGGCAACGTCAGGTGACCACTTGGATGAGGAGGAGCTTCAAGAAAGGGCAGAAGGCCGATACAAGGCGCAGGAGCTGGAGGGATAGAGAGCCCACGAAGAATACCGCTGCGGTCCTGAGGAGAGGCGCCGAGCACCTATTGGTTAGGGCGACGAGGCCAAGCCAACCAGATCCGGCAGCGTCGTGGCTGAGGGCTGCCAGATCTGAGGGCCACGAAGACCTATACGGGAGTTGAAGGGAGCGGGTGACATTACTGGACTAGGGAGGGCGACGAGGGTTAGAGGGTGGAAGTATGCAGCCGGATTGACGGCTGATGGCGGGGTTGGCGCATGACGGCGAGGAAGCGAGAAGAGAAGATGCGTCGTGGGAGGTTTCATCAGAGGGAAAAGGGACGAGGGATGGGAGGACGTGGGCACGTGGCCGATAGAAGATGGGCTGTAAAATTTGCTCAGGGGCAAGAGGGAAATAATGGCGCGAGGTGAAATGGTTCTTTGGTCCTGCCTGAAAAAAGAATGTTATATAAAAATTAATATACATACCACACGTATTCAGTAAAAAAACAAAGTATATCGAAAGTAATTATTTTTAGGTTCCCATAAAATGTAATTGTGGCGACCACAACTCCAAACTTTTTTTTGCGTGAGAAACTATCGATCCATTCATCTTCAATCATGATAGTACAAAAAACAACAGAGGTAATAAAAGTTACAACTAGGTCAGTGGACCATCTAGCGACTACTACAAGCACTCGAGCGAGCCGAAGGCGCGTCGCCGTCACTGGCCTCACTCGCTGTAGCCTGGAAAATCTTGTTGTAGTCGACAATCGGGAAGTCGTCGTGCCAATGCCCATTGGACCAACACACCCGAGCAGCAACTATCGTCGATGAAGAAACTCGTAGATCAGAAGGATTAAATCTGTAAACACCCAAACAAAACCGAACGAAAACCGGATGCAAACAGATCCTTCAAAGACTAGCATCGACGGAATCCCGTGAAATCCAATGGAGACACAGCTTCGCACGCCCTCCGATAGTTCTAGACGCAACTCCAAACTTGACGGAGAACTACGAAGGACAAACCATGCACACCACATGGCCCCGCCGCCGTAACTTTGACTTCAGGGTGAAAAACAAACTGAGGCAATCCCGCGGACACGTCAGAGAGGAGTCGACTACAAAAAGAATTCTCGCGTCATTAACATGGTTACCTCCATCATTGTTGCCACATAAGCCTAGACACCACAACCTCGTCATCCGTCGGTCCCGCTTGCCGATGCCGAACTCCCAAGATGAAGCCCCTGAGCAGAATACAGCACCAACGCATCGCCACAGTCACACAAGATCAAGGGTTTCCCACGAAGTGGTCGTGATGGCCGGATCCGCATGGGATTGGTGCAAGAGCAAAACAGTTATACCTCCAGGAAGGTCAATGATGGTCACAGCCGCCGCCATCACTAGTCACAGCACAAAAGCCGAGACAGGGTCTTCACCCAAGCTTGAACACCACCTCAGCCGCACATCATCTTGCACAAGCTCCGACAAGCCCACCAATCACCACCACCATCAAAGCTGCCACCGACAAAGAAGCCCCAAGACCCGCAACAGCCATCAGCACCTCGCGGAGACCACCGGCGGCTAAGCTCCATCACGAATAGCCAGATCCACCAACTGTCGTCCAGCACATGGCCACCGAATGCAGCGCGAGTTGCTGTGCCCTGTCGAGCGCAAGAAACAATAGAGCGCTGCCCGACGCCAAGAACCAACATGGTTCCGAGCCGCAACCATGCATCCGATGCGCCGACCGTGCTCTCTGGAGACCAGAACTACGACAGTCGTAGCCAAAGGTATCCACACGTCAGGCCACCTCATGGTCCGCCGCGCCAGCACATCTGCAGTCTGCGGCCGCCGCCATACCTTTTTGACACCACGCCGGAGCACATCCGAGTGACAACCTACTCAAGCGCATGGCACCGGCCGATACCGTGTACGCGACGTTTGCCGCTGCAACCGCCGGAACTGGGCACTAGGACTCAAATCCCAATTGCACTAGACCGCCCCATGGCCCACTGCGCCCGAGCTGTAGTCCCTCACTGTGCCATCGCGTGGCCATAATGGCAGATCCATGCCGCCGAGCCCCTTATGCTCCTACACCGCCACACGACACTCCATCGTAGCACCACAAGCCACAAAGAAACACCGCGTCAGCCGGTACAAGAAACACACGCGTTGCATCAGTACCCCATGCATGGTAGTAGTACCAGCCGCCACTACCGAACACCCAGGACCATCGTCCCAGCTTCCCAAACACACGACAAACCTCCTAGCGCTGCTCCCCTGCGCCTCCGTGCCTCCAATTGGAATCTTCTTATTGGGTGTTATATGGAATATAACATCCATCATTGTACATTTATTGATGTTGTCCATTGAAACATACCATCGAGAGGGAAAGTTAACCGCCGATTATTACTATAGACTATCGAGTATTTCTCAAATAACCGAGAGGCACACATGTACCGTCGGCCATTTTCACTCATAGGTGAGAGTTTTCTTTTCACCTTTGGCTATTAAATTTCACCATCGGGCATTACATCTAATCCCCATGGGTGTGGCAAAAATCGTCGGGCATTACATGTAATCCCCGAGGGGCACCAAAAACCGTCGGGTATTACAATTAATCGTCGGGCATTACATGTAATCCCCGTGGGTGCAGGGAAACCCGTCGGGGATTACATGTAATCCCCGTGGGTGTAGGAAAAACCGCCGGGCTTTATAATGAACCGTCGGCCATTAAGTTGGATACCCGAGGGGTGGATTTTAACCGTCGGGCATTCTAGTATACCGTCGGGTATTGGTGGTAATACTTGTGAGTTGACACTAACCGTCGGCAATTGCAGCTACCGTCGGCTATTACTGTAATAACCGACGGACCGTCGGCTATTAGGTTTCACCGTCGGAAATATGGGGATTTCTAGTAGTGTTGGGAATTGTTTTTTTCATCCCTTGCATATTATAGTTCATCACGAAGTTCTAGTAACTTGGTGATAGTGACCAGAGAACTTTGTCAATTACTATCTTATCTGGAAGATTAACTCCCACTTGATTCAAGCAATTGTAGTACCTAAACAATCTGAGCACATGCTCACTGGTTGAGCTATTCTCCTCCATCTTTTAGGCAAAGTACTGTCAGAGGTCTCATACCTCTCGACATGGGCATGAGTCTGAAATACTAATTTCAACTCTTGGAACATTTTATATGCTCCATGACGTTTCAAAAATGTCTTTGAAGCCCCGATTCTAAGCCGTAAAGCATGGTACACTAAACTATCAAGTAGTCATCATATCGAGCTTGCCAAACGTTCATAACGTCTGCATTTGCTCCTGCAATCGGTCTGTCACCTAGCGGTGCATCAAGGACATAATTCTTCGGTGCAGCAATGAGGATAATCCTCAGATCACGGATCCAATCCGCATCATTGCTACTAACATTTTTCAACATAGTTTTTCTCTAGGAACATATCAAAATAAACGGGGAGCAACATCGCGGGCTATTGATCTACAACATAGATATGCTAATACTACCAGGACTAAGTTCATGATAAATTAAAGTTCAATTAATCATATTACTTAAGAACTCCCACTTACATAGACATCCCTCTAGTCATCTAAATGATCACGTGATCCAAATCAACTAAACCATGTCCGATCATCACGTGAGATGGAGTAGTTTTCAATGGTGAACATCATTATGTTGATCATATCTTCTATTAGCTCGACCTTTCGGTCTCCAGTGTTCCGAGGCCATATCTGCATATGCTAGGCTTGTCAAGTTTAACCCGAGTATTCTGCGTGTGCAAAACTGTCTTACACCCGTTGTAGATGAACGTTGAGCTTATCACACCTGATCATCACGTGGTGTCTCGGCACGACGAACTTTGGCAACGGTGCATACTCAGGGAGAATACTTTTACCTTGAAATTTAGTGAGAGATCATCTTATAATGCTACCGTCAAACAAAGCAGAATAAGATGCATAAAGGATAAACATCACATGCAATCAATATATGTGACATGATATGGCCATCATCATCTTGTGCCTTTGATCTCCATCTCCAAAGCATCGTCATGATCTCCATCGTCACCAGCATGACACCATGATCTCCATCATCTTGATTTATATCAATGTGTCGTCACATGGTCGTCTCGCCAACTATTGCTCTTGCAACTATTGCTATCGCATAGCGATAAAGTAAAGCAATTATTTGGCGCTTGCATCTTATGCAATAAAGAGACAACCATAAGGCTTCTGCCAGTTGCCGATAACTTCAACAAAACATGATCATCTCATACAACAACTTATATCTCATCACGTCTTGACCATATCACATCACAACATGCCCTACAAAAACAAGTTAGACGTCCTCTACTTTGTTGTTGCAAGTTTTACGTGGCTGCTACGGGCTTAGCAAGAACCGTTCTTGCCTACGCATCAAAACCACAACGATAGTTCGTCAAGTTAGTGTTGTTTTAACCTTCTCAAGGACCGGGCGTAGCCACACTCGGTTCAACTAAAGTTGGAGAAACTGACACCCGCCAGCCACCTATGTGCAAAGCACGTCGGTAGAACCAGTCTCACGTAAGCGTACGCGTAATGTCGGTCCGGGCCGCTTCATCCAACAATACTGCCGAACCAAAGTATGACATGCTGGTAAGCAGTATGACTTGTATCGCCCACAACTCACTTGTGTTCTACTCGTGCATATAACATCTACGCATAAACCTGGCTCGGATGCCACTGTTGGGGAACGTAGTAATTTCGAAAAAAATCCCACGCACGCGCAGGATCATGGTGATGCATAGCAACGAGAGGGGAGAGTGTGTCCACGTACCCTCGTAGACCGAAAGCGGAAGCGTTATGACAACGCGGTTGATGTAGTCGTACGTCTTCACGATCTGACCGATCCAAGTACCAAACGCACGGCACCTCCGAGTTCAGCACATGTTTAGCTCGATGACGTCTCGCGAGCTCCGATTCAGCAAAGCTTCGCCGGAGAGTTTCTTCAGCACGATGGCGTGATGACGGTGATGATGATGCTACCGACGCAGGGCTTCGCCTAAGCACCGCTACGATATGATCGAGCTGGATTATGGTGGAGGGGGGCACCGCACACGGCTGGGAGAGATCAACGGATCAACTTCTGTCTAGAGGTGTCCCCTGCCCCCGTATATAAAGGACCAAGGGGGGAGGTCGACCGACCCCTGTAGGGCGCGCCAGGAGGAGGAGTCCTCCTCCTAGTAGGAGTAGGACTCCCCTCTTTCCTACTCCTACTAGGAGGGGGAAAGGAAGGGGGAGAGGGAGAAGGAAAGGGCGGCGCCGCCCCCCTCTCCTAGTCCAATTCGGACCAGAGGGGGAGGGGCGCGTGGCCTGCCCTAGGCCAGCCCTCTCTCTCCACTAAGGCCCATCAGGCCCACTATTTCTCCGGGGGGGGGGTTCCGGTAACCCTCCGGCACTCCGATTTTCTCCAAAACCACCCGGAACATTTCCGGTGTCCGAATATAGTCATCCAATATATCGACTTTACGTCTCGACCATTTCGAGACTCCTCGTCATGTCCTTGATCATATCCGGGACTCCGAACTACCTTCGGTACATCAAAACACAAAAACTCATAATACCTATCGTCACCGAACTTTAAGCGTGCGGACCCTACGGGTTCGAGAACTATGTAGACATGACCGAGACACGTCTCCGGGCAATAACCAATAGCGGAACCTGGATGCTCATATTGGCTCCCACATATTCTACGAAGATCTTTATCAGTCAAATCGCATAACAACATACGTTGTTCCCTTTGTCATCGGTATATTACTTGCCCGAGATTCGATCGTCGGTATCTCAATACCTAGCTCAATCTCGTTACCGGCAAGTCTCTTTACTCATTATGTAATGCATCATCCCGCAACTAACTCATTAGTCACACTGCTTGCAAGGCTTATTGTGATGTGCATTACCGAGAGGGCCCAAAGATACCTCTCCGACAATCGGAGTGACAAATCCTAATCTTGATCTATGCCAACTCAACAAGTACCATCGAAGACACCTGTAGAGCACCTTTATAATCACCCAGTTACGTTGTGATGTTTGGTAGCACACAAAGTGTTCCTCCTGTATTCGGGAGTTGCATAATCTCATAGTCATAGGAACATGTATAAGTCATGAAGAAAGCAATAGCAACATACTAAACGATCAAGTGCTAAGCTAGCGGAATGGGTCAAGTCAATCACATCATTCTCCTAATGATGTGATCCCGTTTATCAAATGACAACTCATGTCTATGGCTAGGAAACTTAACCATCTTTGATTCAACAAGCTAGTCAAGTAGAGGCCTACTAGTGACACTCTGTTTTGTCTATGTATTCACACATGTATTATGTTTCCGGTTAATACAATTCTAGCATGAATAATAAACATTTATCATGAAATAAGGAAATAAATAATAACTTTATTATAGCCTCTAGGGCATATTTCCATCAATAAAACTCCCTATGTACCCCGCAAATACCATTTTTAGAAAATGTCACGAATATAAACTTGCTCAAAGTTTAGAATGTTTGACCCGAGACAAAGCTAATATGCGAATTAAATAAAACGGAGGGAGTATTAGAAGCTTATGCGCTATTTTTTCTGTGTATTTCCTATGTTGGTTTTCAATAGTTTTCGGTTTTTTTGTTCCTTTACTTGTTTTCTTCAGGTTTTTTAGGTTTTCTTCTTTTATTCGATGTTCTTGTTTGGTCAGATTTGATGGAAGATTTATCAATCGCTGATGAAGGAGGACACATGTTATTGTTTGGCCACCGGATGGGCATAGCTATGCATATTCATCATTTTGTACAGGTTCTTGGTCTTTCATATAAGGATTTATGCACACAGGATTTAAAACTGATCTCACCTTTCCATCAATAAAAACAGAAGTAAAAGTTGCACCTGTATGGATCCTTTCCTCATTTCCTATCTCCGCAGAGTGCTCCGTTTTGCAGCTAGAAGGTCACGGAGAAAGATGTTGTTGACGAGTATATATCAAAAAACTACCACATTACGAGCTAGGGTAACAAAAACTACCAAGGGGGCACGAGACGGTGCCCAAGGGGGGCACGAGGCAGGGGGGCGCGCCCCACCCCCGGGGCATGCCCCTGACCCACGTGGGCCCCCTGTACCGCAGTTTCTGCTCTTCTTTGGCTGCAAGAAAGCTAATTTTCGGAGAAAAATCTGGGCGAAGGTTTCAATCCAATCGGAGTTACAGATCTCCATATATATATGAAACGGTGAAAGGGCAGAACACAGGAACGCAGAAACGGAGAGAGACAAATCCAATCTCGGAGGGGCTCTCGCCCCTCCCATGCCATGGAGGCCAAGGACCATAGGGGAAACCCTTCTCCCATCTAGGGAGGAGGTCAAGGAAGAAGAAGAAGGGGTCCCCCTCTCCCCTTCTCTTCCGGTGGCGCCGGGACGCTGCCGTGGCCACCATCATCATCACCGCGATCTTCACCAACACCTCCGCCATCTTCACCAACATATCCATCACCTTCCCCCCTCTATCTACAGCGGTCCACTCTCCCGCAACCCGCTGTACCCTCTACTTGGTGCTTTATGCTTCTTATTATTATCCAATGATGTGTTGCCATCCTATGATGTCTGAGTAGATTTTCTTTGTCCTTTCGGTGGTTGATGAATTACTATGATTGATTTAATTTGCTTGTGGTTATGTTGCTGTCCTTTGGTGCTCATCATATGAGCGCGCGTGTGGATCACACCATAGGGTTAGTTGTATGTTGATAGTACTATGTATTGGAGGGCAAGAGTGACAGAAGCTTCTACCTAGCATAGAAATTGATGCATACGGGATTGAAGGGGGACCAATATCACTTAATGCTATGGTTGGGTTTTACCTTAATGAACGTTAGTAGTTGCGGATGCTTGCTAATAGTTCCAATCATAAGTGCATAGAATTCCAAGTCAGGGATGACATGCTAGCAGTGGCCTCTCCCACATAATACTTGCTATCGGTCTAGTAAAGTATTCAATTGCTTAGGGACAATTTCGCAACTCCTACCACCACTTTTCCACACTCGCTATATTTACTTTATTGTGTCTTTATTTAAACAGCCCCTAGTTTTTATTTACGTGCTCTTTATTATCTTGCAAACCTATCCAACAATACAAAGTACTTCTAGTTTCATACTTGTTCTAGGTAAAGCAAACGCTAAGCGTGCGTAGAGTTGTATCGGTGGTCGATAGAACTTGAGGGAATATTTGTTCTACCTTTAGCTCCTCGTTGGGTTCGACACTCTTACTTATCGAAAGAGGCTACAATTGATCCCCTATACTTGTGGGTTATCAAGACCTTTTTCTGGCGCTGTTGCCGGGGAGTCATAGCGTGGGGTGAATATTCTCGTGTGTGCTTGTTTGCTTTATCAATAAGTAATTTTTATTTGTTGTTCTTAGTTGTTCTTTATCTTTAGTTATGGATATGGAATACCAAATACCAAAAAAATTAGGTGTACTTGCTACTCATGGAGATGGGGAACCTCCTAAAACCCTCGATGATCATTATGTGAAGAATATTTTGTACCACTTTGATAATCCTGAGAAAACCTCATTCAATTATGTAATGGGAGACACGTTGGACCAACGTGAATACTTTAGGGATTATCGCTTGACTCAAAAAGGGAAACTATTATGGGATCAAATTTATATGTTGAAGTGGTATGCTTGGCAAGTATGCTTGAGATATGATTATACTTGTTGCTCTAGGATGAAGGCTCCACACCTTCCCTTTTCATGCAAATTTAATGATAATGAAACCTTGGCTTCTTATGCTAGAGGTATATATCATAACTATGATGTGGAACAAATAGAAGAATTTGTTGCTTTTATGGGTGCTTATGAAATTGAATCTATGTTCAAAGAGTTTGAAAATCTTTATGATGCTGTTTATCGACCTGAAAATTTAGCTATCCTTAAATATTGCTATGCCAATTATGAATTAAATTCCGATATTGATGCATTTATTGAGAAAGTCTCCGCTGTCAAGAAGAGACTAATATTTTGCGGGAGTCTATGGAAGAAGAAATTGATGACATTGTGAGCTCATTGGATGAAAAAGATGATGAGGAGAGCGAAGAACAAAAGGAGGAAGAGCGGATTAGCTACCCGTGCCCACCTTCTAATGAGAGTAACTCTTCAACTCATACATTGTTTAATTTCCTTTCGTGCTTACCGAAGGATGATTGCTATGATGATTGTTATGATCCCGTTGATTCTTTTGAAATATCCCTTTTTGATGATGCTTGCTATGCTTGTGGCCATGATGCCAATATGAATGATGCTTATGGAGATGAACTTGCTATAGTTCCTTATGTTAAACATGAAATTGTTGCTATTGGACCCACACATGTTAGTCCTATTATCTTTTTGAATTCTCCAAACTACACTATATCGGAGAAGTTTGCTTTTATTAAGGATTATATTGATGGGTTGCCTTTTACCGTTGCACATGATGATTTTGATGAATACAATATGCATGTGCTTTCTGCTCCTACTTGCAATTATTATGAGAGAGGAACTATATCTCCACCTCTCTATGTTTCCAACACGATAAAATTGCAAGAAACTGCTTATACTATGCATTGGCCTTTACTATGTGTGCATGAATTGTTCTTTTATGACATGCCGATGCATAGGAAGAGAGTTAGACTTCGTTGTTGCATGATTTATGTTACTTTGTGCTCACTACTAAATGCCAAATCATTGCTAATTAAAATTGGCTTTGATATACCTTGGGATCCGGGTGGATTCACTACTTGAGCACTATATGCCTAGCTTAATGGCTTTAAAGAAAGCACTGCCAGGGAGACAACCCGGAAGTTTTAGAGAGTCATTTATTTCTGTTGAGTGCTTTTATATAGTTTAAAAACAAAACAAAAAATAAAGAGGGGAACCCAAAACTTTTTCAAAAAGGAAAGTGAAAGTGAGAGAGACAAGCATTGTTGAAGTGGGAGCTAGCCTTGAACTTTGTTCATGCTCACGGAAACTTTGTGAATCTTGATTACAGAAACTTTTCAACAAAAAAATTATCCCCTTGTACAGCTCCATTGTATAATAAAAATAATGTGCCAAGGTTTGCCTTTAGGATGTTTACAATGCTTGTTGGTTTGTACGGTGCAGGACAGAAACTTTGGCTGTAGTGCGCGATTTTTAAATTTTTATTGGAACGTCAAACGGTTCTGATTCTTTTTTCACTGTCTTTATATACAAATTTTTTATTTTTCATAATTTTTCAAGTATCAGAAGTATGGTGAATGTTCAGATTATTACAGACTGTTCTGTTTTAGACAGATTCTGTTTTTGATGCATAGTTTGCTTGTTTTGATGAAACTATCAATTTATATCAGTGGATTAAGCCATGGAAAAGTTATATTACAGTAGCTACAATGCAAAAACAAAATATGGATTGGTTTGCAACAGTACTTAGAGTAGTGATTTGATTTATTATACTAACGGATCTTACCGAGTTTTCTGTTGAAGTTTTGTGTGGATGAAGTGTTCGAGGATCGAGGAGGTCTCCATGTGAGAAGAAGGAAGAGAGGCAAGACCTCAATCTTGGGGATTCCCAAGGCACCCCAAGTAAATATTGATGGAGACTCAAGCGTCTAAGCTTGGGGATGCCCCGGAAGGCATCCCCTCTTCCTTCAACAAATATCGGTATGTTTTCTGATTCGTTTCGTTCATGCGATATGTGCAAATCTTGGAGCGTCTTTTGCATTTAGTTTTCTCTTTTCTTTCATGCACCATGCTGGTATGAGATAGTCCTTGGTTGATTTATAGAATGCTCATTGCACTTCACTTATATCTTTTGAGTATGGCTTTATAGAATGCTTCATGTGCTTCACTTATATCATTTGAAGTTTGGACTGCCTGTTTCTCTTCACATAGAAAACCGCCATTTGTAGAATGCTCTTTTTATTCACTTATATTTGTTAGAGCGTGGGCATATCTTTTGTAGAAAGAATTAAACTCTCTTGCTTCACTTATATCTATTTAGAGAGATGACAGAAATTGGTCATTCACATGGTTAGTCATAAAATCCTACATAAAACTTGTAGATCACTGAATATGATATGTTTGATTCCTTGCAATAGTTTTGCGATATAAAGATGGTGATATTAGAGTCATGCTAGTGGGTAGTTGTGGATTAGTAGAAATACTTGTGTTGAGGTTTGTGATTCCCGTAGCATGCACGTATGGTGAACCGTTATGTGATGAAGTCGGAGCATGATTTATTTATTGATTGTCTTCCTTATGAGTGGCGGTCGGGGACGAGCGATGGTCTTTTCCTACCAATCTATCCCCCTAGGAGCATGCGCGTAGTACTTTGTTTCGATAGCTAATAGACTTTTGCAATAAGTATGTGAGGTCTTTATGACTAATGTTGAGTCCATGGATTATACGCACTCTCACCCTTCCATCATTGCAAGCCTCTTCGGTACTGTGCATTGCCCTTTTCTCACCTCGAGAGTTGGTGCAAACTTCGCCGGTGCATCCAAACCCCATGATACGATACGCTCTATCACACATAAGCCTCATTATATCTTCCTCAAAACAGCCACCATACCTACCTATCATGGCATTTCCATAGCCATTCCGAGATATATTGCCATGCAACTTCCATCATCATCATATACATGACTTGAGCATTCATTGTCATATTGCTTTGCATGATCGTAAGATAGCTAGCATGATGTTTTCATGGCTTGTCCGTTTTTTTATGCCATTGCTACGCTAGATCATTGCACATCCTGGTACACTGCCAGAGGCATTCATATAGAGTCATATCTTTGTTCTAGTATCGAGTTGTAATATTGAGTTATAAGTAAATAAAAGTGTGATGATCATCATTATTAGAGCATTGCCCCAGTGAGGAAAGGATGATGGAGACTATGATTCCCCCACAAGTCGGGATGAGACTCCGGACTTTACAAAAAATAAAAGAGGCCAAAGAAGCCCAAATAAAAAAAGAGGCCAAAGAAGCCCACCAAAAAAATGAGAGAAAAAGAGAGAAGGGGCAATGTTACTATCCTTTTACCACACTTGTGCTTTAGAGTAGCACCATGTTCTTCATATAGAGAGTCTCTTGAGTTATCACTTTCATACACTAGTGGGAATTTTCATTATAGAACTTGGCTTGTATATTCCGATGATGGGCTTCCTCAAATGCCCGAGCAAGTTGGATGCACACCCACTTAGTTTTAGTTTGAGCTTTCATACACTTATAGCTCTTAGTGCATCCGTTGGATGGCAATCCCTACTCCTCACATTGACATCAATTGATGGGCATCTCCATAGCCCGTTGATTAGCCGCGTTGATGTGAGACTTTCTCCTTTTTGTCTTCTCCACACAACCTCCACCATCATATTCTATTCCACCTATAGTGCTATATCCATGGCTCACACTCATGTATTGCGTGAAAGTTGAAAAGGTTTGAGAACATGAAAAGTATGAAACAATTGCTTGGCTTGTCATCGGGGTTGTGCATGATTTGAATATTTTGTGTGGTGAAGATGGAGCATAGCCAGACTATATGATTTTGTAGGGCTAACTTTCTTTGGCCATGTTATTTTGAAAAGACATGATTGCTTTATTAGTAGGCTTGAAGTATTGTTGTTTTTATGTCAAATGATAGACTATTGCTTTGAATCACTCGTGTCTTAATATTCATGTCATGATTATATACATGATCAAGATTATGCTAGGTAGCATTCCACATCAAAAAATATCTTTTTTATCATTTACCTACTCGAGGACGAGCAGGAATTAAGCTTGGGGATGTTGATACGTCTCCGTCGTATCTATAATTTTTGATTGTTCCATGCCAATATTATACAACTTTCATATACTTTTTGGCAACTTTTTATACTATTTTTGGGACTAATATATTGATCCAGTGCCAGTTCTTGTTTGTTGCATGTTTTATGTTTCGCAGAAACCCCATATCAAACGGAATCCAAACGGGACAAAACGGACGGAGAATATATTTGGAATATTTAGAAAATATGGGCGGAAGAATCAACGCGAGACGGTGCCCAAGGGGGGCACGAGGCAGGGGGCGCGCCCCACCCCCTGGGCGCGCCCCTGACCCTCGTGGGCCCCCTGTAAGG
Organism: Aegilops tauschii subsp. strangulata; assembly: GCF_002575655.3. Classification (NCBI taxonomy): domain Eukaryota; kingdom Viridiplantae; phylum Streptophyta; class Magnoliopsida; order Poales; family Poaceae; genus Aegilops; species Aegilops tauschii. The sequence goes on from NC_053035.3 coordinate 470,470,768, forward strand.
CGGTTGCTGCTCTTCTTTGACCGCAAGAAAGCTAATTTTCGGAGAAAAATCTGGGCGAAGGTTTCAATCCAATCGGAGTTACGGATCTCCATATATATACGAAACGGTGAAAGGGCAGAACACGGGAACGCAGAAACAGAGAGAGATAAATCCAATCTCGGAGGGGCTCTCGCCCCTCCCATGCCATGGAGGCCAAGGACCAGAGGGGAAACCCTTCTCCCATCTAGGGAGGAGGTCAAGGAAGAAGAAGAAGAAGAAGGGGCCCCCTCTCCCCTTCTCTTCCGGTGGCGCCGGAACGCTGCCGTGGCCACCATCATCATCACCGAGATCTTCACCAACACCTCCGCCATCTTAACCAACATCTCCATCACCTTCCCCCCTCTATCTATAGCGGTCCACTCTCCCGCAACCCGTTGTACCCGATACTTGAACATGGTGCTTTATGCTTCATATTATTATCCAATGATGTGTTGCCATCCTATGATGTCTGAGTAGATTTTCTTTGTCCTTTCGGTGGTTGATGAATTACTATGATTGATTTAATTTGCTTGTGGTTATGTTGCTATCCTTTGGTGCCCATCATATGAGCGCGCGCGTGGATCACACCATAGGGTTAGTTGTATGTTGATAGGACAATGTATTGGAGGGCAAGAGTGACAGAAGCTTCTACCTAGCATAGAAATTGATGCATACGGGATTGAAGGGGGGACCAATATCACTTAATGCTATGGTTGGGTTTTACCTTAATGAACGTTAGTAGTTGCGGATGCTTGCTAATAGTTCCAATCATAAGTGCATAGAATTCCAAGTCAGGGATGACATGCTAGCAGTGCCCTCTCCCATATAATACTTGCTATCGGTCTAGTAAAGTATTTAATTGCTTAGGGACAATTTCGCAACTCCTACCACCACTTTTCCACACTCTCTATATTTACTTTATTGTGTCTTTATTTAAACAGCCCCTAGTTTTTATTTACATGCTCTTTATTATCTTGCAAACCTATCCAACAATACAAAGTACTTCTAGTTTCATACTTGTTCTAGGTAAAGCAAACGCTAAGCGTGCGTAGAGTTGTATCTGTGGTCGATAGAACTTGAGGGAATATTTGTTCTACCTTTAGCTCCTCGTTGGGTTCGACACTCTTACTTATCGAAAGAGGCTACAATTGATCCCCTATACTTGTGGGTTATCAACGCCCGGATCGGACGCCACCAGGACACGCCGCAAGCCGTCGACCACACCCACGTTGGCCACGAGCTCGAGCACGGGCGGGGAGTAGCCAGGGAGCACGGGCGGTTCCAGCCCGCCGTCACCGCCGCTACTGATTTCCGCCGGCCACGGCTGTCGCAACCATGTCTAGAGCAACGCCGGATGATTAGCAAAGGTCCCTTCATCGGCTCTGGCGACGAGATCGCCGACGAGGACCAGATTGCTTGTGTTTTTAATTTTGTAGGGCCCCGATTGCTTTTAGTTTTTATTTTAGGGACTTGATTGCCTTCCAAAAAATATTTGGGCCCCACCTATCATAACCTGTTAATGGTCAACCTGACGAGTGGACCCGAGCTGTCATAATAACGTTTAAAGTTAATCAACATAGTCATCAGTGCGACATGGTAGTTTTTTGGAACAACGAACCAAATTTGTGGTAGCATTTTAAAAAATCAAGCGAAGTGGTAGTTTTTCATAACCCTAGCCCGTAGTGTGATAGTTTTTTTGCCATTTACTCCATTGTTGCCTCCTTCGCGTCGATCTCTTCCAGACTTCCACCATCTAGCCTCCGCTCGAGGGCAGAAGGGAGTTGCTGCGACGTCAATCTGTGTTGTTGGAAAGGTGGAGGAGGACGAGAAGAAAGACCACCAAGGGAGATGAAAGGAGAGTAACACATCTCCGACATCATAGTACGCAAAAGGGAGGCAAAAAGGGCAGAAACCATCGAACTAGGAGCTCCATCGCCATGCTCCACCGCCCGCCGGCCGCGCCGGGAAGCAACGCTCAAGGGGGGAATCAAGGTAGAGAGATTTTTCTGAGACATAAATCAAAGGAGGGAGAGAACGTACTCCCTCCGTCCGGAAAAACTTGTCCCAAGCTTGACCCTCAAATGGATGTATCTAGCACTAACTTGTTGATAGATACATTCATTTGAGGGACAAGCTTTTTCGAGCGAAGGGAGTAGTAGTTTGAGAGGTCAGTTCTTTACAAAGTCGTCCGCTCGTGGCCACATGGTCCACATCCTCTCGCCCTGGTTAACTAAAAGGCGTCTAGGTAGGTTTGCGAAGCAGCGTCCCGTTTACGTGTATCAGGTATCACGGAGTTGTGTTGTGACGATGGAAAGAAGCAACAGAATATTCTATTCGATGCATTTTGGGTCGAACAGTCGACGTTTCGCACAGAGCTCGTGATCGAGCGGTAACCTGGGCCGGCCCATTAACGTGTTCCAGCATTTCTGGTTTTGGGAACTTTCTAGAGTTTCCCAGCCGTTTTTTTTTTCTGGTTTTCTGTTTTCCGTTTGGTTTTTCTTTTTTTGTTTTACCGTTTATTTTTCTTTTCTTTTCCTTTTCTGTTTCTTTTATTGTTTCATTTTTATATTTCAAGTTTAATTTCTTTTTGTTGACCTTCATGTTTCGAAAATTGTTTGGAAACTTAAAAATTTTGTGCTTTTAAAAAATGCTCAATTTTTTAAAAAATGGTCGTGTTTTCAAAAATTGTTCATATATTCAAAAAATGTTCGCATTTTCAAAAAATTGTTTGGGAATTAAAAAAATTCTGTTTTAAAAAATCGGAATTTTTGTTCATTTTATCAGAATTTTAAATAATGAGCGGATTTCAAAAAATGTTCCTGTTTTAAAAAATTGTTCACAAGTTTCAAAAAATGTTCTCATTTCCAAATTTTTGTTCTTGTATCAAAAAAATTGTTCTCGTTTCAAATTAGTTTAGGATTTTCAAAGTTGTTCTCCATTTTGAAATTTGTTCTTAAAATTCAAAATATGTTCATGATTTTAAAATTTTGTTCAAAAAATCGGAAAATGTTCAGGTTTATGGAAAAAGTTCAGAAATTTCAAAATGTGTTCGCCATTTCAGAAAATTGTTCTGGTTTGTCAAAAATGTTTCGTAATTTCGGTAAATAACTCAAATTTTGGAATATTGTTTGGGATTCTTTCAGATAGTGTTAAGTCTGCTACCGCTATTTAGTTTTTGAATTCTCGCGGTGCATTTTTGTCACGAGTCATCTTCAGGCGTAGTGGCTAGCAGCGAGCGCAAGTTTGATTCCCAGGAAAAGCAAAGCGCGAACTACCATTTTTTGCGATATTTTACTATCGCATTCGCGGACACCCCAATGGGCCGGCCCAGTCGGGCGCACATAGAGATGGGAGGCAGCTCCCAGAAGCAGCAACTGAAGAGGATCTGGTCCAGAAGTGCGCCTCCCTCCTAGCCGCCGCCGGCCCGCCGCCGCGGCGCACCCAGCCAGCCGAAGCCTCCGCTGCCCCTCCGCCCAGCAGCGCCCCCCTCCGTCGAGCAGCCGATCCCACCAGCAGCGTCGAGCAGCCGCTCCCGCCCACCAGCGCCGCCGCCCGGAACTACGCCGGCGACCAGTCCATAGGCAGGTAGCCGCCACTCACCCTTCCCTTACCCCCCCCCCCCCCCCCCCCCCTCTCCCTCCTTCCTCTTTCATCCTCTGTTTGTTCAATTTTATTTTCTTTCCTGATTCTTGTATTAGATGATGATGAGTACTTGCCGTAGATTTGATATTGTGAGACTATAACGTTGATTGTTTCTCGATGAGTACTTGCTGCATGATTTTTCAAGTGCATGTTCAAGTTTACATGTGAAAGAAAGGATTTCGCTTGATAGGTGTTTGCAATAATGCTTGTCCCATGGGCTGGTGCACATCCCTGTCTTTGGCTGAAGAACTCATGTGCCACCATGACCAGAATTCTTGCCGCCTTGCGACACAATTTCTAAACTTTTTGCCTCTGCAAACTAGACCAGTAATTAATATAAAGCAATATTGGACACACAATACCAGTAGGATCTGAGGGCATGATGATTCCATTAAAGCACGCGTTGTTCCTGGTCTTCCAAATTGACCAAACTACAGCAGCTACTCCACAAGCTACAAGCCCTCTACTACTAACAGGGAGCTTACTAATCCAGACAGGGATATCATAAAAAACACTAGGTATCTCTTGCAAATTAAACGTACATTTGATCACATGCCAAACATATCTAGCAACAGGGTACAAGAAGAACAAGTGATCCATCCCTTCTCTAGTATTACAAAACACACAATTTGCACTTCCTTTCCATCCCCGGTGCAATAAGATATCTTTGGTCAGTATACTGTTTTCAGTAACTAGCTACAAGAAGACTTTAATCTTAAGGACAGTATAACTAAGATTGCCCTCATATTTACATCATGGCCGATCTTTCCCCAAATATGTTTAGTATCTTGCTCTGATCCGTATTACTAGTCATTAATGACAGTACAAGAAAGATGGCCAATGAAGAATTGCTGACGGATAAGCTTGATAGTTACTGGCAGGCCTTATAAAAACATTGACCTACTAATTAGTGAACCTTTTAAGAATATATGTACTTTATAATAATACATTTTCGTTTGCGCGATGTTAACTACTCCCTTCGTTCCTAAATATATGTCTTTTTAGAGATTCCACTATGGACTACATACGGAGCAAGGAGTGAATCCACAATCTAAAATATGTCTATATACATCTGTATGTAGTCCATATTGAAAACTCTAAAAAGACTTATATTTAGAAATGGAGGGAGTATTATCCAGAAAATTTGATTGTGCAACACTATGCTTGGATAGTTTGTAGTAGCATTATTTGTATGTATGCTCTCACTTGTGCCTAGTCACATCTCCTCCTCCAAAATCTGATATCTCTATCAAAATAGGGCTTGTCCAGTAGACCAGTACCCCCAAGCCGCTGTGGCAGCAGCAGCGGTGAGGTGAGGAAGGTGAGAAGGGTTATCCTTTTCTTCCGTTCCGTCTTCTTCTGTATTTCTGTTGTTTTGTGTGGTTCTAGTAATGCAAGCATATCTCACATGTAAATTCCTTTCTTGGTAGGCCGTTATAAGCATGGAGCCCAAAGAGAAGCCCGAAACGACCAGCGCTACCAGCCCACCTCCGCCGCGGCTGGACTGCATAAAGTGCTTCGATGCGCTATGGTTCTGCTATACCCCTCTCCACCAGCTGCAGACCTACTACCGCCACGGGGATTTTGACACCTGCTTCGGCAAGTGGGGCGATCTCGTTGACTGTCTCTCGCTCAAGACGAAGCGGAGGGCGGAGGTAGAGGAGATCCTCATCGCGCGGGAGAAGGCCAAGCCGCACATCTGGACCTTCCGGACTGCCGAAGAGGCGCAGGCGAACTGGTGGCAGATGTACAAGCACAAGGTGGTGATGTCGTCGCCACCCAAGACTGCAGGTTCTGCTGCGCCTCCTCCTGGATCATCCGGTGTTCTTTCCTGAGAATTGAAGGTCGGGGGAGCCTACAGAAGCGTCGATTGCGCTTTTGGTGCGCTGTGCTTAGACCGCTGGTCTTTGTTCAAACTTGAATGTACCCTGGCAGGGTAAATAATTGGAACCTTGGATGGAAAGATGCCTTAATCCTGTTCTGTAGATCATGGCAGGCAACTGAACCAAGATGTTCTGGTGGTTCTTTTGCTATTTTTTGCACCAGCTATGATGTTAGCCTTTTTGCTTACTTCCTTGCCAGGCATAAATGTTTTGGCTTGTGCTGTAGTGTGTTCTCATTAATTTCTGAATGCAGACTAGTTAATTTCAGTTCAAATGTGTTCAAGAATGGGTATAGCCTCAGGTTGCCAGCTTTGGTTTGCTTTTCTGTCTCCTGGTGTTCTTTTTTTTTTCGAGATTTATCTGCCAGTGTTTTTATGCTGCAGATAACTGGATTAGAACTGACGGAGACAACAGGCCATGCTGCCATCACTGCCCTGGATGGTAAACAAATCCATCTGCAGCAATGCTGCTTTTGTTATCTGATGAATACAACACCTGGTTCTTCAAGCAGTTCTTCTGCAGTCTTGCAAACTCCATCTGCCCTTTGCACTGTCAATAAAAATTTACTGTACTCACTTATTTGAAGTTAGAAGAGTTAGATTATCTCGAAGAAAATTGTCCTGCGACTACCTTTGGTCTAGAGTTCATCTGCCTCTACCGCTAAAGGCTACGAATCAAGCAAGCAATTGACGCTTACATGGACAACCACATCACTTAGTATATGGGTAATTTAATTTCATCTATTGCAGAGTCAAGGAATTGACATTTCTTACAGTGAGTTGGTTGCGTTCACATCAGAGTCAATCACAGTGACTAAATCCACAGAGGCAAACATTCGATTTATTTAAGAAAGTGGAAATATGTCTGCACCTCTTACAACCAAAATAAGAGCCATATCTCACATCATAGATACACATAGAAAATGGAATATTTTGCAAGATGCTGGGTAGTTTGTTAAATATGTATGCAATTGTGGACAAGAAAAACATAGTTGGTGCCTTCTTTTTAGAAGAAGATAGTCGGTAGAAATTGGGCCTGAGCCGTGAAACGGCCGGAGATGCAAATTGGGCTATATATATAATCAAGGCCAATAGCTTGCTTGATCAGATCTACGACGGGACTACGATGGAGGCAGTTGCGGCGACGAATCTCGGCGGACGCCGTCCTCCATGGCAGGACCTCCCGTCGGAGCTGCTGGCCCTCGTGCTCCAGCGCGTGCTGTCCCACGCCGACCGCGTCCGCCTCCGTGCCGTCTGCCGCCAGTGGCGCGCCGGCGCGCGCCTTCAGCCTCCGCTGCTCCCGTGGCTCGCCCTCCGCGACGGCTCCTTCCTCAGCCTCTCCGACGGCGAGGTCCACGGCCGCGGCCTCGCCCCGGACGACAATGTCACGCACCGCGTCTCCACCGGCAGCACTCTCTTCCTGGTTCACAACGACAAAAGGTTCTCGTTCTCGCTGATGAACCCTCTCGCGCGGGGGACGACGGCCCCCCAGCGCATCAACCTCAGCTGCCTCCGCACTCGGCGGGGCGTCCTGCTCGACGCCGGCAACATCCGCAAGGTGGTGGTGATGTCCGACCACATCACCGCCGTCCAGACGGGGAGCCAGGTGAACGGTGGGAAGGTGATCACCATCTCCATCCGCAGGCCCCAATCAACGACCGTGGAGTGGCAGTGGCAGTGGATCCCCCATGGAGGCACCTACTGGCCCTGCCCCTATCATGTCCGCGACATGGCACTCTTCCGGCACAAGCTATACGTCCTCACCGCAGCAGCCGTAGGTCCGTACCTCCCTTTCCGGCTACGTCTTTACGCCATGGACATCGTCGGCGGCAACCATGTCAACGTGCAACGCGTGTTCATGAGGCCGCAGGACGACGTCGACCGATGGCACCACGGCGGCCCTCGACACTACCTGGTCGCTTCCGGCGATCGGCTGCTGATGGTGAAGCAAACGAGCCCGTTGCTCATGCCGGCCTGGTTCGAGGTCCTGGAGGCGGCAGACATCAGCAGCGGCGGCCTAGGTTGGTGGAGAGACGTCGAGACGCTCATGGGGCGCGCCCTCTTCGTCAGCGAAGGCTGCTCCGAGTCGATCCCTGCCGGAGACGGCAAGTACGGGGGAGCTCGACAAGACTGCATCTACTTTCTCAAAGAGCATAACAATTATGGTGGAAGGACGAGCGACCTCTACTCTGGGGTTTACGACATGAGACGAGGGACGGTGTCCCCCTTGCCGGTGGACACGGTGGTGCCACATGACGGATCATTGACCGCGACCTGGTTTTTCCCTCCTGATTCTTGAGTTAAGATGTATGTATGGGCACAAAGTTCATGCTCATGAAATTTTTGCTCTGTGTCTTTAGTACTACTCACTTATTCGAAGTTAGAAGAATTAGATTACCTCTTTGAACAAAGTTTTTATATGAAAATTAGAAGAATCAGATTAACTGGCCGATATTTGTTCAAAGAGATAATCTCACATATAGCCTCGGGAACCAGAAAGCATAGGAGCAGATGTTTGGCGATACGATATGTCGCTTCATCAGCCAAGAGGGGAAAAGGAGTGGATGAGGAAGATTTGACCAAGAATTTGATCTGTCTTCACTTCAAGGGTAACCTTCTGCTTAGTCCTAAGATCATAGATTGATGCGTGGATTGAAGAATTACTTCCCGGTTAATGAACTACTAATTAGAATCTGAATACAGAGGATTAAAATCAAAACTGGGTTTAAACAGTCAATAATTTGATATGGCAGTATAGCACAGGCAATTACCTAGTGAATATTAACAGGTACGTAGGTAGCATATCTATCTGGTTTCAAGATTACAGCACAGTTTCATCCAAGTGTATGTATATGTCCATGGGTGTTTATAATACATAGCTGAGGAATCACAAACAAACTTCAGTGTGCTGCCAGAGCAAGACCAGCATTGTCGTCCGTGAGCCTCTTGACATACTCTTGCCGCACCGGATGGTCCTCCTGAGGCCGGTTGTGCGCGGTCCACACTGGTTCTCCCAGGAAGAGCCTCATGAGCTGTGCACGACAAGGCATCAGCATGTGTTAAGTTTGATAAGGACCCAGTTGATATCTGATGCAAGATAGGGCTTCTAAATATATACATTACGTTCATTAATTGCTTATAGATGTTGTTTAACAGCACAGTTCTTTAATGCCGGCTGAAAATGAACCTTGTTTCTGCATCCTATGAGAGCAAACTTTCTGATAAACTTGAATACACTACCCAGATTGGCAAAGTTGTGTCGTACATCTGATCCGTGAATACGATGCTGCTAGTCCAGCATTGTATTGTTTTTCCTTATTAGTCCTCACAAAGTAGCATTACATGAAGAATTAGTTGCCAACCATCTTATTGATCAAAACATCTGTTTTGCGACTTGCGCTTCTTTTTGGTGGTTCTACAGATGACCTCTAGTCTAGTGCCTAAATCATGTTTTCATCGAGCTTGGTTGACAAAACAGATTCATATTTCTATGCAAAATGTGATGCAAAAAATAATCACCGCAACAGCTCTTTAGCAGTAAAAACACATAAAAGATCCCAATCAGTACCTTCACATGGTTGGCGGCGTCGAGGGTGAACCGATGATAAATTCCAGCCGGCAGCACGATCATATCCCCTTCTTTTATCCAGATCCGAACCCACTTGTCATCCTTGTCGCGCACATCAAAGTACCCGCCGCCTTCCAAGCAGTAGCGGATCTCTTCGTCGGCATGCATGTGCTCTGTGAAGAAGTTCTTGAGCTTCTCCTCAAAGTTTGCCAACTTTCCAGGGCATATATCGAGATAATCCTTCAGCAAGTGATGCATGTGCAATACTATCAGATTACATACGCAAGGTTTACATACACAAGGTGTGCACGGTTAAAGAGAAGCGAAGAGGGACTGAGAGTTGGTGGGAGTCGCAAACCATGTAGTTGTATCCTCTGTCCTTGCGGATCTTCGCTAGCTCTTCTTCGCTTTCAGACTTCTTTGGGTCCAAATGCCAATATAACACACCAATCTCTGAAAAAAAACAGGGTAAGTATTGGAGGTTGCTTAGGAAATTGTGTCCGATACAAGAACCGAGCCCTGCTTCTAGGCACCTTGTGTTACGAAAAAGTGGATTCAGATCCCCGGGCTCCGTTTTTGAAAATAATTCGAAATGTTATTTTCAAAGCAAAAAGAAAAAAACTGAAAACTTTCCCTTGTTTACTTTATATACTTGCCTTAGTCAGGCATGGTTCCCAGCAGCACAGCAGTTACTGTCTTTTGGGGCGATGGACATAAATTGTATGGTTCGAATCCACAGAGGATGACCAAGAAGAATGGCAAGTTCATAATCAATCTCTTGATGTGGCAATTGCTGAACTAGACATATAACACGTTTGCAAGTAGCAGCACACAGTTGTGGCAATCAACTTTCGAATTAAAGTGAGAAGACCTATAACTTGAGATGCAGATGCCTCTTTGGGAAACGGATGAAAACTATTTGGCTAACTGAATAGTCACTCCCACTCTCTGTTCAAGCAGTTACACGAGGGCATCGTTATCTAAAAGTGTCGACTAATAAGGCCACGACATCCCACGAATAAAAGACATGACCTAGATAGTATATAAATTCAGCCAAAAAAGGCATTTTTTACCCAAAAAAGATAGGAGACACATGAACAATCACCTTGGAGCTTGGAGAGAGGCAGGAGCTCCCTGTGGTTCTTGAGGTCCTCGCCGTTCTCCCCAACCATCCACACCTGATCCAAGAACCAAGAGCAGGCGCGAATCAGATACAGAGAAGATAGAATTCATCTCGATTCCAAGAGAAGATCCAGGGGATCGAATCCTGCCTGGCCGTACCTGAAGAGCCATGTTGAGCGGAATGAATGGAGAAAACCAACCCAGCAGCTCGTTTGATTGGCTTGCGTTCTGAGTGCTTCCAGGGGGTTCTTTCTTTTTCTACGGAAAAAATGGTGGAGGAGGATGATTATTAGCGGTAGGTTCGAGAACCAGATTGAGATTCCCCTCTCTGGTTTTTGTCTGCGCGCGCTGTGTGGCCGTGTGATTGTGGCAGCGAGAAGAGAGCCACAAAGGATCCTGTTCTGATCCGGAGGGCTGATGATGTCAGGCGTGAGGCTATCGATTTTGATTTTCCTTCCGGAGATCTCAGCCGGCTGTTCACGAGATTGGCAATCCAATGAGCAAGAGCACTTTAGCAGAGTCCTCGAATTAAAAAAAAAGGAAGAAAAAACATTTGGATGTCGCTTCTTGCAAATAAATCGGCCTAGCACATTCGCTCTATTCTGTGCCCCGTCGTAATATTTTTTGGAGTGCCCTGCAAAAAACCGTCTATATCTTAAGGTTGGAGGAGCTAATATACAACTCGCCTTGCCCGCCAACTTTTCTTTGTTCCGCCGTTGTTTGCAGCCACCTCCCCTCTAGAAGCAGCTCCTCTGACGTACTGTGTGTACCATTGGGCCGTTGATATGTGGGCCAGGTTCCTAGCGGGCCCACATGTTAGTGGTCGAACGGCACCCTGCCATACAGTAGAGGATCCTGGCCCCTCCCCTCTTTCCTCCGGATCAACCTGTTTCTCACCGTTCTTCGTCATTGACCCATTTTTGGCCATACCACACATCACCATAGTTGTATGCTTCTAGCCGTCCGGCCGGCTACAATCATGTACACACCACAGAAGCTCGATGCGGGCATTTCCCTTCCGCTATTCCTCTCTTCCCTGACTTGATGAGGAGGCTGACATCATGCGTCAACAGTCTTTCGTCGCCAATTGCATCTCCCGCATCAACAGTGTCATATCTCGCCCGTATGATCTCAGCACGTTCGGCGGTTTGCCCCAAGGAATATATTTTCTCAAGAAAAAAAAGATCATCTTTAGTAGTCTATCTCCTTATAGATTCATGTAGATGACATAGGATCCAACTTTTGTTTAGATGTTGATGATGGCTGAGGAGTTTCTCGATGATTCATTGTCATCTTCGGATGACTCCGAAAATGATTTGTTGGATGACGAAGATGATTTCGCGAATTCGCAGAAGTGAACTGATAGATAGAGTGAAGTTACAGAGTTATGCTCAAGGAAAGAATACAACAACAATTGGCAGCCAACAAGCTTGTGCACGTGGATGTCATGAGTGGACTCCCTAGGCAAGTGAAGAACAAATGTGGGCGTGTCTCCCACTGTGGACTTAGTCTATGTCTCCGGGGTGATGATAGCTAGTCCCTTGGCACCGGCGCACGCCCAAAGTTGAGCCTCCTCCTGGATAGCATGAACCACGCGGCTGACAGATAGCCGATCCCCGTCGGGCATGCATCCCGCGAGAATAGCGAAATCGTTTTTTTACCAGTGGCGGGAGGTGCCAGTGGAGAATCGACCACAAACGTTGCTTTGAGATTGGTGTGGCTGATAGACCCCACTATGCTTTTGTTTCTCTCTTTTAGCAATATGAATCTTATACAAATAGATATATAGGGTTGGACGGGGTCCACAGCAATACCTTTTGTCAGGTGGCACGGTGAGAGAGAGAGAGAGCAGATGAACGAGCTGCATGCACACACTAAATACTTGCACTTTATTTTCCATGCCACATTTTAAAAGGTTGATAACTTTTGATCTAAATATCCAGTTTTGAAATATTTTACATTTTTGAATTCAGGGCGACAAAGACCTTTAAAACAAGATCAATATTGGATGCACTTTGGCTAGTTTGAATTTTACCGTTTCACTCATTTCAGATAAAGCATTTCAGTCAATTTCACATTTCGCTAGTTTCGGAAAACCTTCCCGTCAGTTTCACATTGCGCTAGATTCAGATTACACATTACAATCATTTACAAAAGATAGATTTCACTCATTTTAGAGAACACATTACACTCATTTACGAAAGATAGATTTCATTCATTCAGAAAACACATTACACTCAATTGAATATACTATGTTTCACTTGTTTCAAAAAACCTTGTCCACTCATTACCAAAGATATATTTCAAAACTAATTTCACTGCGCGCTTGCGAAACTAATATTTCATTCATATAAAAATTGATTTCAATCATTTCAATAAATATATTTCACCACATTTCTTATAAAATAGGTTTATTTCACATATTTCTTACGGAATAGGTTTGTTCTTGCTATTTCTTTTGAAACGGGTTTCTTTTGAATATTTGTTTACTCATCCTCACAAATTTATTTTTTCATTTTCAGTAAACTTATTTCACTAAAAGACACATTTCACTCTTTTCAGAAAACACATTACACTCATTCAATTGAAATACTATATTTCACTCATTTGAAAAAACCTTTTTCACTCATTACAAAAGATATATTTCAAAACTAATTTCATTGTGCGCTTGCGAAACTGATATTTCACTCATACAAAGATTGATTACAATCATTTCAATAAACATATTTCACTCATTTAAATATATTTCACACAGAAACTCTATTGAAATACTATATTTGTGAAATACTATATTTCATCCATTACAAAACTAATTTCAAATATATTTTAGCTCACTCCAAAATAATAATTTCACTCAATACAAGTTTAGCTCATTTCAAAATAATAATTTCACTAAAATCAAAAACATATTTCCCACACCAAATTAATAGATCGAACGAAATAAGTGAATTGAAACGTTGAAATTTAAACATGTTTCAAATATATCGAAGAATGATCTTGTTATAAAGGTCTTGACCCTAGGAGTTCAAATATAAAAAAGTTTTAAAAATAAAACTATAGTTTAAAAGATATGCATGATTGAAATTGTCAAAGCGAAAACAAAATGCATGTGTGCTTCATAGGTACTTGTGTGTCAGCAAGAGATGATCACGCACTCACGCATGCATGTGTCCTTCATCTGACACATGGTGGGTCCTAGTGCAGGAAATACACTACATGCAAATCTGGAGAAACGAGTGAAATACATCTCCCGTATATGAATGCTTGATGTGGTGTCATGTGCTCATTGGCTAGCTGGTTCCCGGTAGATCCCGGCACCGGTAAAAAGAGCTTTGCGGCGAGAATAGCCAAGGAGGAGAGGCCCCGCCATAGTTGGTTCGACATGTCGTTGAGAATCGAGGAGAGCTACCAGTCGATGAACTCCTCCTCATGGCCCGGAAATCTTGTAGTAGATTGGCACCACGAGATAACCTCATGCCAGACTAGGCAAGAGAAGGAGTACCCTGCCAGAATGTGTTGCATGGTCTCAGGTTCTTGATCGCAGAAGTCATCAAAGAGTGCCATGAGGTTCAGCCAACGCGAGATGGAGACATATTGGATGGCCACCGCATCGGTTAGAGTGCCCTGGATGTCCGCCACCCAAGCGCGGGTCGTGAGCCCGTCGCGCTCAAAGCGCGTTTGCGCCGCTGCTTGGACACCTTGATGTAGACGAGGGGCGCAAACTCGGATATTGATCTCTCGTCGATCCAATGGTCCTCCCAAACGAGGCATGACTGTCCATCACCAGTCGACCAGGATGTGGAGGCCCGGTGAAAGGACATGCGGTGCCCCCATGTGTGGTTTTGGTAATTGATGACATTCTCTATGGACTAATGGTTGCATTGAGCTATATTTGAAGGATTTGTCCATAGGCATTTCTTGAAGTCCATGTGTTGGTTTCAAGGAGTTTATGAGTTGACCAAGGTGCTATTAAGGAATTATCCAAAGATTGGTCATGTGAGAGTTGAGCTTATTGCGAGCATGTCTTGAAGAAGAAGATTGTGTGATCATTCATGCTTACCTTCAAGGCGTCATCCAAATGAAGAGAGTTGGAAAGGTTCAAGGTTGATCAAGACTAAGTCAAGAGTGAATCAAGTTGATCAACTCACAAAGCGTAGAAGATGTACCGAGAGGGATCAAGTGATCCCATGGTATGGTAAGCATTGTCCATTATGCTTTGTGTACTAACCCATGATCTACGTGTGAGTTCTATGTGGGGTTAGGTTTGTTTCCACGGGTGTGCATCAAGAGGAAGATCTCATACAACCCATGGAGGATGACATCAAGTGGTGATCGTCATCAAGTTTGCGGTGTGCAAGTTCTAGTGGAGCATCACGAAGATATCATCCTTGAAGCTTGCCGTCCATTGTGGTGTCAATGGACTTGTGAAGATGTTTCAAAGAGTGGCTCACCCATAGTGGAGTATGGGGGAGCAATCAACTAGCCTTCATCGAGCCAACACAATCACGAAGGTGGTCCAACTTGAGGGAGTCAAGATCATCATCATCTAGCTCAAGTGGACTTCGTGCAAGGCAAAGGTTTGCCCTTGATAGGTTTTATATTTTACCGGTCTCATGGTGGTAGTTGGGAGACCGATTATAGGATCGATTGCCGTACTATCAAGGGGGCTTCTCGATGAGTAGCTTGATCGTATCGTTCGTAGAGAGCTCAAACCATTGCATCCTTGCATCATATTTATTGGTTCTTGTTTGGTTCTTCTCCTTGTGATATTTGGAGCTTATGGTCGTTATTGGATGCTACTCGTCGTCATCTTTCCAACAAGCTTGAGTTTGCTCAATTCGGAGCTCATATGCAGAAGTTGTGGCAGTTTAGGCTTTATTGCATCCTCTGTTTTCTCTGTTGTGTTCCTGAAAGCCTCAAGCGTTAGTACTGCTCTCTAGAGCGGTAGTACCGCTTGTAAGCGGCAGTACCGCGGCCCTGTGCCGCGCGTACTACCGCTGCTTCTGGGGATGCGTCTTTTCGTGTCGGGTTTCACGGTAGTAGAGTGGTAGTACCACTTATAAGCGGTAAGCGGTACTACCTCTCCTCCCGAGCGGTAGTACCTCTTATAAGTGGTAAGCGGTACTACCTCTCTAGCAGAACTACAACTCGTGTTTTTCTCTCTCGTTGGGCTGTTTTGACCATGCTAAGCGGTAGTACCACTCCTCCAAGCGGTAGTACCGCTTGTGCACGACCTAAGCACATAACGGTTGGATTTGGGAGGTCCTATATATAAAAGGGGGCATTCTTCCCCATTGAACCTTATCTCTTGAGCTCGTGTTCTTCCCCCATTGTTGACCTTCTTCGAGCTTACTAACTCTCAATCCCTCCATGGATTCTTGCTAGTTTTTGAGGGTAAAGAGAGAGGAGATCTAGATCCACATTTCCACCAATCACTTTCTCCTCTATGTGAGGGGAACCGTTTGGATCTAGATCTTGGAGTTCTTTGGGTTCTCTTCTTTGTTCTTCCTCTCGTTTTCCTCCATAGCTTTCGTTGATTTGGTGGGATTTGAGAGTGAAGGAATTGGGCACTCCGTGTGCCGTTGCCATTGCATTTGGTGCATCGGTTTGAGTTCTCCACGGTGATATGTGGAAGTTACAAGTTGAGAAGCTTACTACTCTTGGGTGCTTGGTGCCCTTGAGCTTGTTCCTCTTGGGTGCTTGGGCGCCCTAGACGGATGGTGGTGTTCGGAGCTCAATCATTGTGGTGTAAAGCTCCGGGCAAGCGTCGGGGTCTCCAATTAGGTTGTGGAGATCGCCCTGAGCAATTTGACGGGTACCGGTGACCGCCCCAAAGGGTTGCCAAAGTGTACGGGTTCCGTGACCGCCCCCAAGGGTTGCCATTTTACGGGTTCGGTGACCGCCCTCAAGGGTCCCTTAGTGGAATCACGACATCTTGCATTGTGTGAGGGTGTGAGGAGATTACGGTGGCCCTAGTGGCTTGATACGTCTCCAACGTATCTATAATTTTTGATTGTTCCATGCTATTATATATTCTGTTTTGGATGTTTAATGGGCTTTATTATACACTTTTATATTATTTTTGGGACTAACCTATTAACCGGTGGCCCAGCCCAAATTGTTGTTTTTTTTGCCTATTTCAGTGTTTCGAAGGAAAAGGATATCAAACGGAGTCCAAACGGAATGAAACCTTCGGGAACGTGATTTTCGGAACAAACGTGATCCAGAGGACTTGGAGTGGACGTCACGCAATCAACGAGGAGGCCACGAGGCACGGAGGCGCGCTTGCCCCCATGGGCACGCCCCCCACCCTCGTGGGCCCCTCGTAGCTCTCCTGACCGACCTCTTTCGCCTATATATACTCATATACCCTGGAAACATCATATACGGAGCCAAAACCCCATTTCCACCGCCGCAACTCTCTGTACCCGTGAGATCCCATCTTGGGGCCTTTTCCGGCGCTCCGCCGGAGGGGGCATTGATCACGGAGGGCTTCTACATCAACACCATAGCCTCTCCGATGATGTGTGAGTAGTTTACCTCAGACCTTCGGGTCCATAGTTATTAGCTAGATGGCTTCTTCTCTCTCTTTGGATCTCAATACAAAGTTCTCCTCGATTCTCTTCGAGATCTATTTGATGTAACTCTTCTTTTGCGGTGTGTTTGTCGAGATCCGATGAATTCTGGGTTTATGATCAAGATTATCTATGAACAATATTTGAATCTTCTCTGAATTCTTTTATGTATGATTGGTTATCTTTGCAAGTCTCTTCGAATTATTAGTTTGGTTTGGCCTACTAGATTGATCTTTCTTGCAATGGGAGAAGTGCTTAGCTTTGGGTTCAATCATGCGGTGCTCGATCCCAGTGACAGTAGGGGAAAAGACACGTATTGTATTGTTGCCATCGAGGATAAAAATATGGGGTTTATATCATATTGCATGAGTTTACCCCTCTACATCATGTCATCTTGCTTAAAGCGTTACTCCGTTCTTATGAACTTAATACTCTGATGCATGCTGGATAGCGGTCGATGTGTGGAGTAATAGTAGTAGATGCAGGCAGGAGTTGGTTTACTTGTCACGGATGTGATGCCTATATACATGATCATACCTAGATATTCTCATAACTATGCTCAATTCTATCAATTGCTCGACAGTAATTCGTCTACCCACCGTAATACTTATGCTCTTGAGAGAAGCCACTAGTGAAACCTATGGCCCCGGGTCTGTTTTCCATCATATTAATCTCCCGTCAACGAGCTATTTCTATCTTTGTTTATTTTGCAATCTTTACTTTTAATCTTTATCATAAAAATACCAAAAATATTATCTTATCATCTCTATCAGATCTCACTTTTGCAAGTGGCCGTGAAGGGATTGGCAACCCCTTTATCGCGTTGGTTGAAAGGTTCTTATTTGTTTGTGTAGGTGCATGGGACTTGAGCGTGGTCTCCAACTGGATTGATACCTTGGTTCTCAAAAACTGAGGGAAATACTTACGCTACTTTACTGCATCACCCTTTCCTCTTCAAGGGAAAACCAACGTAGTGCTCAAGAGGTAGCAAGAAGGATTTCTGGCGCCGTTGCCGGGGAGTCTACGCACAAGTCAAGACATACCAAGTACCCATCACAAACTCTTATCCCTCGCATTACATTATTTGCCATTTGCCTCTCGTTTTCCTCTCCCCCACTTCACCCTTGCCGTTTTATCCGCCCACTCTATCCGTCTCTCTCTTCTCGTGTTTCTTGAGTTTGCTGCCACTATGTCTGAATCTGGGGAGGTTATCGTTAATGAAGGAAATAATAATAACATGGGAAAATTTGATGCTTTCGATGATCGTCTTGAGGAACCTACTATCTTGCATACTAAAAAGCTTCGAGTCGGTAGTGGTAATATTATTGGGGAAGGAGTTATTCAAGATTTCTTTACTTGCTCCGGTGCTTTGCCTATCATGGGCGGCTCTATTCTTCATAGAACTAGTAGCCTTGCGGATGCGATATCTTTGCTCGTAGTTGAACTTGAAAGGCAATTTCTTCATATGCATCCTTGCATACAAAGAATTTTCCTAGAATTTTCTAATATTGAGCACTCTTCTATTAAGCATACCGCTACTATCTTTTTGGCTCATGAGTTCAGATTCATAATGAAAGAGGCTAAAGAAATTTTTGTGCATTATAGGGTAGACGCTGGTCGTCCTCCCATAGAAGCTATCCTTTTTAACCAAGAAGACATAATGCGTTTACAATCTTTGGATCATGTTGCTTATAATGAAAATCTTAGAAAAAAGGTTCCAGCCGATGTTCTAATTGATAGAATTTCTGAACTTAATGATGATTTTTCCATTCAGAATAATGGGTTAGGTTTTTCTCTTGAACAAAGGCTTGTAACTTTTTGCCAAAAGAATGCTTGTAATGATAAATTGGTTGCAATATAAGGGGCCAAAGGAGGAACCCATACCTCCCAAGATTGATCTTGGGGACTTTTGTCCCATTAAATTTAGCCCTTTTGATTATTTTTGCTTGCCTCAAAGAAAACTTGCTGCTGAACGTAGAGAATATCAGAGAAGTTTTCATGACTTGCCTTACCATTATTATGGCAATACCTAGATCTATCCTTGTTTTTATGCCTAGCTAGGGGCGTTAAACGATAGCGCTTGTTGGGAGACAACCCAATTTTATTTTAGTTTTTTTTCTTTTTGCTCCTGTTTAGGAATAAATATTTGATCTAGCCTCTGGTTAGATTTTTTTTAATGTTTTAATTAGTGTTTGTGCCAAGTAAAACCTATAGGATCTTCTTGGATATTAGTTATTTGATCTTGCTGAAAAGGTCAGAAACTTTTTGCTCATGAAAACAATTGTTAAAAATCACCAGAACGTGATAAAATACTGATTCCAATTGCAGTATTCAATAAACAAATTATCTAGGTCGTCCTATTTTGGTAGATTTTTTTAAGTTACAGAACTTTGCGTTAGTTATAGATTACTACAGACTGTTCTGTTTTTGACAGATTCTGTTTTTCGTGTGTTGTTTGCTTATTTTGATGAATCTATGGCTAGTAAAAGAGTTTATAAACCATAGAGAAGTTGTAATACAGTGGGTTTAACACCAATATAAATAAAGAATGAGTTCAATACAGTACCTTGAAGTGGTGTTTTGTTTTCTTTCGCTAACGGAGCTCATGAGATTTTCTGTTGAGTTTTGTGTTGTGAAGTTTTCAAGTTTTGGGTAAAGATTTGATGGATTATGGAACAAGGATTGGCAAAAGCTTGGGGATGCCCAAGGCACCCCAAGGTAAAGTTCAAGGACAACCAAAAGCCTAAGCTTGGGGATGCCTTCCGGGGCATCCCCTCTTTCGTCTTTGTCCATCGGTAACTTTACTTGATGCTATATTTTTATTCACCACATGATATGTGTTTTTCTTGGAGCATCTTGTATGATTTGAGTCTTTGCTTTTTATTTTACCACAATCATCCTCGCTGAATACACTTTTGAGAGAGACACACATGATTCGGAATTTATTAGAATACTCTATGTGCTTCACTTATATCTCTTGAGCTATATAGTTTTTGCTCTAGTGCTTCACTTATATCTCTTGAGCTATATAGTTTTTGCTGGTAATTTGCTTAAATTGTGAAAATAGTCCTAATATGATAGGCATCCAAGATTAGTAAAAACTTTCTTATAAGTGCGTTGAATACTAAGAGAAGTTTGATGCTTGATGACTGTTTTGAGATATGGAGGTAGTGATATTAAAGTTGTGCTAGTTGAGTAATTGTGAATTTGAGAAATACTTGTGTTGAAGTTTGCAAGTCCCGTAGCATGCACGTATGGTAAACGTTGTGTAACAAATTTGAAACATGAGGTGTTCTTTGATTGTCCTCCTTATGAATGGCGGCCGGGGACGAGCGATGGTCTTTTCCTACCAATCTATCCCCTAGGAGCATGCGCGTAGTGCTTGGTTTTTGATGATTTGTAGATTTTTGCAATAAGTATGTGAGTTCTTTATGACTAATGTTGAGTCCATGGATTATACGCACTCTCACCCTTCCATCATTGCTAGCCTCTTCGGTACCGTGCATTGCCCTTTCTCACCTTGAGAGTTGGTGCAAACTTCGCCGGTGCATCCAAACCCCGTGATACGATACGCTCTATCACACATAAACCTCCTTATATCTTCCTCAAAACAGCCACCATACCTACCTATTATGGCATTTCCATAGCCATTCCGAGATATATTGCCATGCAACTTTCCACCGTTCCGTTTATCATGACACGCTTCATCATTGTCATATTGCCTTGCATGATCATGTAGTTGACATCGTATTTGTGGTAAAGCCACCATGCATATTATTTCATACATGTCACACTTGATTCATTGCCCATCCCGGTACACCGCCGGAGGCATTCATATAGAGTCATACTTTGTTCTAGTATCGAGTTGTAATCATTGAGTTGTAAATAAATAAAAGTGTGATGATCATCATTCATAGAGCATTGTCCCAAATAAAAAAAAGAGAAAGGCCAAAAAAAGCCCAAAAAATGGGGGGCAATGCTACTATCCTTTTTTTCCACACTTGTGCTTCAAAGTAGCACCATGATCTTTATGATAGAGAGTCTCTTGTTTTGTCACTTTCATATACTAGTGGGAATTTTTCATTATAGAACTTGGCTTGTATTGTCACGCCCAAGATGCGACCCTATCCTAAAGGAACTCGACGGTCCCACCAAAGGATAGAAGCGCATCTTGAAGACGCTTTTGCAAGGTGGATATCATTACATCAACATTTCATAATATTTGGGGATACATACAAGGCATACAAATGCCGCAAGAATACATCAATACATCATACATAAGATCAACATCCGACTACGGATGAAACATAAACAGAAACTCAAGCGACAACCACCCTGCTAGCCCAGGCTGCCGACCTGGAACCTATCCCCTGATCGAAGAAGAAGCAGAAGAAGAACTCCAAACAAGCGAACATCGCTCTCGCGTCATGATCATCGTAAAACCTGTACCTGCAACTGGTGGTGTAGTAATCTGTGAGCCACGAGGACTCAGCAATCCCATTACCATGGGTATCAAGACTAGCAAAGCTTAAAGGGAAAGGAAGGGGTAAGGTGGTGAGGTTGCAGCAGCGACTAAGCAATGTATGGTGGCTAACTTACGCAAATAAGAGCGGGAAGAGAAGCAAAGGAATGGTCGCGAAAGTTACAATGATCAAGAAGTGATCCTGAACTCCTACTTACGTCAAACATAACACAGAAACCGTGTTCACTTCCCGGACTCCGCCGAGAAGAGACCATCACGGCTACACACGCGGTTGATGCGTTTTAATTAAGGTCAAGTGTCAAGTTCTCTACAACCGGATATTTACAAATTCCCATCTGCCACATAACCGCGGGCACGGCTTCCGAAAGATAGTACCCTGCAGGGGTGTTCCAACTTAGCCCATGATAAGCTCTCATGGTCAACGAAGGATATTCCTTCTCCCGGGAAGACCCGATCAGTCTCGGAATCCCGGTTACAAGACATTTCGACAATGGTAAAACAAAACCAGCAAAGCCGCCCGATGTGCCGACATCCTGATGGGAGCTGCACATATCTCGTTCTCAGGGCAACACCGGATGAGACATCCTACGAGTAAAACCAGACCTCGAGTTTCCACGAGGTGGCCCCGCAGTCTACTCAGTTCGGACCAACACTTAGAGAAGCACTGGCCCGGGGGGGGGGGTTAAAATAAGATGACCCTCGGGAGAGCGACTCCCTAGGGAAAAGAAATAGGCTGGACAAATGGTAAAACCAAGGTTGGGCCTTGCTGGAAGAGTTTTATTCAAGGCGAACTGTCAAGGGGGTCCCATAAATCACCCAACCGTGTAAGGAACGCAAAATCCGGGAACATAACACCGGTATCTCAGTAACTAGGGCGGCGAGAGTGGAACAAAACACCAGGCATAAGGCCGAGCCTTCCACCCTTTACCAAATATATGGATGCATTAAAATTATAAGAGATATTGTGATATCCCAACATAAACATAATCCAACATGGAGCAATCTTCATCTTCACCTGCAGCTAGCAACGGTATAAGAGGGGCTGAGCAAAGCGGTAACATAGCCAAACAACAGTTTGCTAGGAAGGGTGACAAAGGTTAGAGGTTCATGGCAATTTGGGAGGCTTGAAGGACAAGTGAATAGGTAGCGCAGTAAAGCGATAGAACGAAGCAACTAGCATAGCAATGATAGTAATGAGATCCAAGGTGACGGTCATCTTGCCTGAAATCCCGCTAGGAAGAAGAACGAATCCATGAAGAAGATGAAGCCACGAAGACGAACGAATCCTCACGATCGCAACGACACGGAAACTATCGAGAAGAAGCACACAACAAGGTAAACACACCACACATGAACAAGACATGATGCTCAAACAAGAATGATGCATGACGAGGCTATATGAGGCTGCACACGGCAAGAAATGATGCATACAAGAACAACACACCAAGGCAAGTTTAAATGAGGCCGGAAACACCACATAACAATTCCGGTAAGTCCTCATATGCAAATTTCAAAATTGGTCCAGAACTGAACAAGCATTAAGTTGAAGTTGTTAAACAGCAAGTTAAAGAGCACCATGATGATCTACACGAAATTCTAGTCAATTTACATATAAAGTTCATTAGATTCGGAGCTACGGCCTAGAAATATGAGCAAGACAAGATAAACATGGCATTGATGCAAAAAGCAAACAAACATCAAGCAAACACCTCAAAACAAGGATGCAACATGATAATATGAAACTACATGCAAAACTAAGCAAGTATCATATAGAGCATGCTCAAAACGGAGCAACGGCGCAACACATTCACTCCAAACAAGACATAGCAACAATCTGAGCAAAACAGCAACTGGGCATATGGCAAGCATCAAAACAATATGCTACAGCTACTCAACATGAAAACAAAAGGCATGGACATGATGTACAGGTAAAGCACAACAAAACATGAACACTGAGCTATCTCCAGAAATCACTAGAACATGCTCAAAAGGACATGGCAAGATTGCAAAATAATAACAGGTTCACAGACTTGGTGAAATTACTGGACATGGCAGAAATAACATCAGGTTGCAATGTTTAGAGCATGAAACCAACATGCTACAGGAACTTAACATGGCAAAACAAGGCATGGAATGAATCTACTCAAGGCATATAACAAAAGTCCCTTACTGACCATAAGCCAAAAAGGACCAGAAGATATGATGGCAAGCATGTAAACATAGCAAGTTTCGTTATCAGGTTTCAGACTTAGCAGAAAACAGAGCATGGCAGAAATAATAATATGTAGGCCTCTTTGTGAGCTTGATGCACTCACTACAGAGCAGTGCATGACAAACCAAGCATACCTATAGCAAGATGGAATGTTTATGAAGCTAACCATGGCAAGAACAATAGCATAGCATTATGGATCAACTATAACAAGCTTGGCAAAAATGAATATCATGTTAAGAATCTGCCAGAAATATTTTATAGCAAAAGTAGAGCAAGATTGAGTCATGCTATGTCACTCCATAATTGCAAACAAGGGTAGGAATGGATCAATTACAACAATATCTACAAAACATCCTTACTGAATATCTCCAAATTATGCATGGATCTCTCTGTAGCATCAAGTTTACATGGCAACAAAATTACAGCAGACAAGGACACAGAGAAATCACCAAGTCCCTGAAACCAGAAATATTACGGAGCCTACTTTGCATGCTTGTGCTAGTCACCAAAGAGATCACAAAAATACATGGACTACACCACTGGAAAGATGGCATGGCATACTTCAAAACATATGTAGAGATCATACTCAAAAGATGCACAGATTAAATGATACAAAAATGACAAATCTCCAAGTTCTGACAAGAACCAGAGAATAACAGCAACTAGCCCTCTTCCAACAGAGATTTGGGCATCAAGATGAACTCAAATGAACAAGGTACAACTGAACAAAATGAAGAGCATCACGAGACGAACAATTTCACATATTACACGCACGAATCGGAGCTACATGCAAGAAGTTACACACAGTTGAACATGGCATGATACTACAAACTTTCCAGGACTTGGGCAAAAAAAAAGACCTCGAGGGGGGGCGAAGTCAACGCGGCTACAGTACCCAGATCGGGCTCGGGGTCGCCGGCGCGGGCTCGGCTGGCCGGAGGAATAAGGGAAGGACGCCGGCGGGGAGGGGGCGCCGGCCGGGAACGGTGGGAGGTCGCCGGCGGGCGGTCGCCGGCGGGCGACGCGGGCGGCGGCGCATGGCGCGGCCGGGCGGCGGCCGGCGCCGGCGAAGGCGGCGGTGCGGCGGGAGCCCGGCGGCCGGAGGAGGCGAGGCGGCGGGCGCCGTGGCCGGGCGGCGAGGCCACGTCGGCGGCGGGGACTGCCACATGCGGCGGCGGCGACTCGGGCCCGCGCGGGCCCCGGATGGGCTCCGCGGGCCGCGGCGGCGGTGGGACAGCGGCGGACAGGTGTCGCGCCCGGATTCGTCGCGGGGGCGGTTGGACATGTCCGACGGCGGCGCGAGGGGAGCGGAGCTAGGGTTAGGGTGGAATTCATCCGTGAATTTCGGGGAAGGGGTGTTTATATAGGTAGAGGGAGCTAGGAGAGTCCAAACGAGGTGCGGTTTTCACCCACGCGATCGTGATCGAACGACCGAGAGCATGGCGGAGACTTAGAGGGGTTTTGGGGCTGTTTGAAAGGGGGGTTTGCTGCAATGCCAAAACGGACTTCGCGGATGCCCGGGTAACCGTTGGAGTACCAAACGACCTCCAAATGGAATGAAACTTGACCGGTGGTCTCCGGGTGGTATACCAAGGCGACTTGACAAGCCTCGGCCCATTCCGAGAAAGTTTGACACCCGCACACGAAAGAAAACAAGAGGGGTGCACCGGAGGAGATAGGAGCGCCGGATTGCAAAACGGACAACGGGGAAATGCTCGGATGCATGAGACAAACACGTATGCGAATGCAATGCACATGAAAACATGATATGAAATGCAGATGATGACATGGCAAAATGCAACACGCAAGCAAATGACAAGGCAAGGACGGCGAGTAACTGGCAGACACCTGGCGCATCGGATCCGGGGCGTTACATGTATATTTTCCAACAACGGGCTTCGTGAGCAAGCAAGTTGGATGCACACCCACTTAGTTTCTTTTGTTGAGCTTTCATACATTTATAGCTCTAGTGCGTCCGTTGCATGGCAATCCCTACTCCTTGCATTGACATCAATTGATGGGCATCTCCCTAGCCCGTTGATTAGCCGCGTCAATGTGAGACTTTCTCCTTTTTTGTCTTCTCCACATAACTCCCATCATCATATTCTATTCCACCCATAGTGCTATATCCATGGCTCACGCTCATGTATTGCGTGAAAGTTGAATTTTTTTGAGATTACTAAAGTATGAAACAATTGCTTGGCTTTTCATCGGGGTTGTGCATGATGAGAGCATTCTTGTGTGACGAAAATGGAGCATGACCAAACTATATGATTTTGTAGGGATGAACTTTCTTCGGCCATGTTATTTTGAGAAGACATAATTGCTTAGTTAGTATGCTTGAAGTATTATTACTTTTATGTCAATATTAAACTTTTATCTTGAATCTTTCGGATCTGAATATTCATGCCACAAATAAGAGAATTACATTGAAAATTATGCTAAGAAGCATTCCACATCAAAAATTCTGTTTTTATCATTTACCTACTCGAGGACGAGCAGGAATTAAGCTTGGGGATGCTTGATACGTCTCCAACGTATATATAATTTTTGATTGTTCCATGCTATTATATATTCTGTTTTGGATGTTTAATGGGCTTTATTATACACTTTTATATTATTTTTGGGACTAACCTATTAACCGGAGGCCCAGCCCAAATTGCTGTTTTTTTTGCCTATTTCAATGTTTCGAAGGAAAAGGATATCAAACGGAGTCCAAACGGAATGAAACCTTCGGGAACGTGATTTTCGGAACAAACGTGATCCAGAGGACTTGGAGTGGACGTCAAGCAATCAACGAGGAGGACACGAGGCAGGGAGGCACGCCTGCCCCCTGGGTGCGCCCCCACCCTCGTGGGCCCCTCGTAGCTCTCCTGACCGACCTCTTTCGCCTATATATACTCATATACCCTGGAAACATCATATACGGAGCCAAAACCCTATTTCCACCGCCGCAACTCTTTGTACCCGTGAGATCCCATCTTGGGGCCTTTTCCGGCGCTCCGCCGGAGGGGGCATTGATCACGGAGGGCTTCTACATCAACACCATAGCCTCTCCGATGATGTGTGAGTAGTTTACCTCAGACCTTCGGGTCCATAGTTATTAGCTAGATGGCTTCTTCTCTCTCTTTGGATCTCAATACAAAGTTCTCCTCGATTCTCTTGGAGATCTATTTGATGTAACTCTTCTTTTGCGGTGTGTTTGTCGAGATCTGATGAATTGTGGGTTAATGATCAAGATTATCTATGAACAATATTTGAATCTTCTCTGAATTATTTTATGTATGATTGGTTATCTTTGCAAGTCTCTTCGAATTATCAGTTTGGTTTGGCCTACTAGATTGATCTTTCTTGCAATGGGAGAAGTGCTTAGCTTTGGGATCAATCATGCGGTGCTCGATCCCAGTGACAGTAGGGGAAACGCCACGTATTGTATTGTTGCCATCGAGGATAAAAAGATGGGGTTTATATCATATTGCATGAGTTTACCCCTCTACATCATGTCATCTTGCTTAAAGCGTTACTCCGTTCTTATGAACTTAATACTCTAGATGCATGCTGGATAGCGGTCGATGTGTGGAGTAATAGTAGTAGATGCAGGCAGGAGTCGGTCTACTTTTCACGGACGTGATGCCTATATACATGATCATACCTAGATATTCTCATAACTATGCTCAATTCTATCAATTGCTCGACAGTAATTCGTTTACCCACCGTAATACTTATGCTCTTGAGAGAAGCCAGTAGTGAAACCTATGGCCCCCGGGTCTGTTTTCCATCATATTAATCTCCCGTCAACGAGCTATTTATATCTTTGTTTATTTTGCAATCTTTACTTTTAATCTTTATCATAAAAATACCAAAAATATTATCTTATCATCTCTATCAGATCTCACTTTTGCAAGTGGCCGTGAAGGTATTGACAACCCCTTTATCGCGTTGGTTGAAAGGTTCTTATTTGTTTGTGTAGGTGCGTGGGACTTGAGCGTGGTCTCCTACTGGATTGATACCTTGGTTCTCAAAAACTGAGGGAAATACTTACGTAGTTTACTGCATCACCCTTTCCTCTTCAAGGGAAAACCAACGCAGTGCTCAAGGGGTAGCATGGCTTCTTGGGGAGCATTGTGCCTCCACACCGCTCCAAACGGATATTAGCATCCGCAAGGGTGTGAACTTCGGGATACATCGTCGTCTCCACGTGCCTCGGTTATCTCTTACCCGAGCCCTTTACTTATGCACTTTACTTTGTGATAGCCATATTGTTTCTTGTCATATATCTTGCTATCACCTAGTAGTTTATCTTGCTTAGCATAAGTTGTTGGTGCACATAGGTGAGCCTAGTTGTTGTAGGTTTTGTGCTTGACAAATTAACCGCTAGGTTTATTCCGCATTTGTTCAAGCCTAAACCGTATTTATTTTAAAAATGCCTATTCACCCCCCCTCTGGGCGCCATCCACGATCTTTCAATTGGTAGCAGAGCCTCGTCTCTCTTTGTTTGGCTTTACCGCCTAGAGAGTAAAGATGTCAACTAGGGGATTAGGATTCTCTGACACTCTTAGTTTTGATGGCACAAATTTTTATGTTTGAGTAATTCGCATGCTTAATCTCTTTAGGGTCATGGACCCAAATTTAGAGCGAATTGTAGATATGGGTTTTTCTCCTCCAAAGATTATCTTTAGAGGATGACAAAAACTCTTGTCTCAATGCTCAAGCTTCTAATGTGCTCTTCGATGCTTTGAGCAATGTAGTTATATTTCAACTGATGCCGTTCCGGGATGCTCATGAGTTGTGGACAAAGCTTCAAGATAAATATGGTGTGTCCAAGATTTGTGGGGATGATTGTTCTCCATCCACCTCCGGCCGTGTATCCTTCTCAACTTCTTCTACTTCACCTACATGTGGGTTGCCACAAGGTAATGTTATGGTGAGTAGTGTTGGTCATTGCAATGATGATAGTGTGCTTATCGTTGATGACTCTTCATCACTATCTTGTTGCAATGCTCCATATTTGGACTTTAACACTTCGTGCACCTTACATGTTTCACATTCTTGTGTTGATAGTCCGTGCATATCATGTAGAAATTGCTTGACTAAATCTCACAATGATATGCTTGCTATATCTTGTTGCCATGATAAAAATGCATGTATTTCCTCAAGTTGTTGTGCTAACAATGTAGAGGAAACCCAACACTCCATGGAACAATATGTGGTCTCAAATGGTTCTTCAAGGGATCCTACATCATCATCTATTGCTTTATGCCTTATGGCTAAGGCATCAAAGGTATCTCCTACTTTGAACCCCAATATGTCTCTTGATGATGATGTTAATGCTAATGATGATGAGGATAATGATGAAGAGAATGATAATGTTGCCTCCTTAAAAATTAAGGGGGAAATTATTTTTAAAGCTCTTCATAAAAATAAGATTACTCGTTCCAACTTCATGGAAATCATGTCCATTGCCATTGAGGGCAAGAAATATATTGAGGAGTTGGAATCTCATCTCGAGGAGCATGAGTTCACCATTGAAAAAATGGAAGGTCAAGAGCGTGATTACGCTAATGAGGTTGCGAACCTCTCTCAAGCTCTTGAACTTGAACAAACTATCAAGGAATCTCTTGAGGAGACTTTTTATATAGAATTATCTAGAGTGAAGGAATCTCATGATAGAGCTCTTAAGGTGGCTAATGATTTTGAAACTAAAAATGAGAAGCTTGAAGTTGCGCATGCTAAACTTCTTGAGGACCTTGGGCACCTTGAAAATGGCTCAAGGGTCATTAAGAGTGAGCTCATCAAACTCACTGAGTCTCATGCACAACTTAAAGCTTCATGTTCAAAAGATCTTGCCAAGTTGTCTTCTCCTCTTGCTATTATTGATGATGCTTGCACTACTAACTCTATTACTTCTGAAGCATCCATTTTGAAGGAGAATGTTGAGCTTCGGGCTCAACTTGAGTTGCTATCTAGCAATTATGGGAAATTGGAAGAAAGCCATGAAAAGCTCTCAAGCTCTCATGATGATCTTCTAGTATCCCATAATGTTCTAAAGATAGCTCATGAGGCCATGATTGCTAAGGTAACATCTAGTGAGCCTCATGTACTAGCACTACTTCTAGTCAAAATGCTATATTGCCTTGTGCTAATCCTCGTGATTCATCCATGCATAACATTGGTACATCTCGTGATGAATTGCTTTCCTTGCCTTGTTGCTCTAACGATGAAGCTTATACTTCCTCTAGTGCTTGTGTTGAGACTAACCATGTAGAGGAAATCAAAGAGATCAAGGCCCAAGTCACTTCTTTGAAGAAAGACTTGGAAAAGTGTCATGGAGGGAAATCCACACTCAACAATATCTTGAGTGTGCAAAAATCCCCCAATGACAAAGGTGTACTTGGATTCAACTCCAATAAGAAGAAGAAGTCCAAGATGAACAAGAAGAAGGGCCAAAAACAACTCAAGAATTCGGCCAAGATCATTTGCTTCAAGTGCAAAATTGAAGGGCAACATGTTAGATCTTCCCCTTTGAAGAAGAAGGCCATTAGTGACAAGCAACAAGGGAAGTGGCCACAAGTTCATTCTCATGCTCAACCTCAAGTTGAAGAAAGGCCTCTTCCCAAGAAAACTCAAGCTAATGCTTCTCAAATTGAGAAATCAAGTGAGAAGAAAGTGAAGAGTAGATGTTGCTACCTATGTCGTGAGAAAGGTCACCTTTCTTCCTCATGCACTAGTGGTAACTTATCCAACCCAATTATTATTGATGATATCTATTCTCTTGGGAAGGATAAGGTTGGCAATGTGTTTGCCAAGTTTCTTGGTACTCAAAGTGGTTTCAAGCAAATAACCAATTGGGTTGCCAAGCCTATTGTGACTAACCTCTTAGGACCCAACTTGGTTGGGGACCAACAAGCTCAAAATTGATCAATAGGTGTTGTTGGAGGTCATTGGAGACTTGGCTACATTATGAAGAATTATGGGGACTTCATCATTCTTATTGTCTCAAGCCAAGTCAATTGGGTTATCAAGTTTCTATACTATATCCAATGTGCCCGCTTCCGGTAACTTGTACTTAAATTGTTTACATTGAAAGTTACTTGCCCCTTTGCATGTTTTGGTTTGGTTCCTTGCATGTGTTTTGTATATGTTGTGTCTCCAAATTGCTTATCTTGAGTAATCAAGTATGTGTGTGTTGGTTTGCACTTCATGTACATGTGTGTCATACGTTGAGCCTTTGTGCATCTTTTTTGTATCTTAGTTGGCTCTTGTGAGAGATTAATGGAATACCCCATTGTGGGGGAGTGATGTGCTTTGTGCACCTCACAATCCTATGAATGTGTGTACATGAGTAATACCATCTAGTATTGATATTACAAGATTATCTAGTCGCTATGTGGTATGTCTTCTCATGAGATATTCAATTCTAAATAGTCCATTAATTATCTCTTGTTGGTTCCTCTTATTGCCTCTTGTTAAGTTTTTATTGGTATCACATTATGGGGGAGTAATATGCTATGTGCATATTACAAGCCTAGAAAATGTGTTCATTTGAGATATTGTCACCTAGAATTGATATTGTAAATTATCTTGTTCCTAGGTGGCATGTTAGCTTTACAAGTTGCAAGTTGCTTATATATTTGGTGTGAAGATGATGTCGGATATCTTTGCTATCTACCACAGGGAATCATTTCCAAATACTTCTTGTCTCTTGACAATTGGTAATCATTTATGTGGTAGAAATTGTTGATCATCTTTACATTGGCATTTGCTTTTATTTTCCTTATCTCTTGCCAAGGATTGTGTCAACTCCCATTGTCTTCCATACCACTTGTGGATCTTGTTAATTTCTTGATCTTGCCTAGTGTTTTCTAGATATAGTGAAAGTGGTGATCCCACCTGTGCATTTTGTATTCAAATGCAAATTCTCTATAATGCACTAGTCTTGGGGGAGCTATCCTATTTTCTATAAAACACTCATCTTGTGATCCTTATCAAGTGTGTGTTGGTGGAAGGCAAGCCATTTTCTTTTTGGTACTTTGTGCCATCATGAAACTTTGTAGAGATCTTGGTTTATTTGGAACCATTCTCTCTTCTGGGAGTTTGACATCTTTCTTTTCGCGTGTTTCAATGGATATCTCATTCCTCGATGTACCTGTTACGGATATCCTCCAAGTGAGGATTTGTTCATTTGGTATATTTTCTTCACTTGGTATTTCTTTGTCAATTGGTATCGGTGCTTGAAAGTCTTAAGCATGCATATTAACTTCATGTAGTTTCTTTGGCATGCTTTCTTCCTTTGACCCAATATATAAGGGAAACTCCACCAAGTCTCAAATTGGATGAGATGTGCATGAAATTCATTTTCATATCTATAGGCACATATTTATGTGGAGTTTATCCTATGTATTGTTGGTCCTCTAACTCTTTGGTCCCAATGAGTTTGGGTACCATTTTGTTTGTGTTGTTGGTCTAGGAACAATTGGAGATGCATTGTATGCTCGGCTCACTCACAAGGATAGTAGTGTCACCATGTGCGTATTGGAGTCAAGCTAGGATCCTCAATGAACTACTATCTACTACCTTCAATTGGTTTCTTCTACATCCTTCCAATGATATCTCGGTAACAAGTATCTATTCATGCATTCTTTTCTTGCATTCAACCTTGTGTAGGTTGCATCTTGGCATGATATTCATTCTATCTTGCGATACTTGTTTCCTTTCTCAAAGCATCCCAACGATGATCTCTTGTTGCTATTTGTGATGTCTTTGATGGATGGGTGGTTGGACTTCATTTATATACAATAAGACCATATCTACCCAAGTGCTATGCTTTCAAGCAAATACCTTATTGGTATATTTATAAATTCCTTTTGGATATCTTGTTCCTTCGTGTTGTAACTATTTCGGGTGTACATCCTTCTTTGTAGATAGATATCATCATGATTTTCATCTACCTAGAATCTTATACACTTGAGAGAAGTTACATCTTTAGTGGATATCCTTATTCTTTCACGTCCACCTTTCTTGCTTTTGTATTTCCTAGGTGGCTCCGTGAAAGGATTTGTCTTGAGTGTGGATCTTATCTTGTTGCATCTTGATGCACTCGTGTGTGGTGAAGATTTTCGTTTTTTTCTCTCTTGCTTGTATTGATGAGGCTTTTGCCATTTCGATTGGTATCCCTCTTCATGACAAAGCTATCTTTTTCCTTCTTCACCATGGGTTGTCACAAGCATTGGTTATTCATTTTGCATTTTGAGTGTGCTTGTGAACCCCTTTGCTTGGTGTGTGTGGGAAGGACATGTCTTGCAACTTGTATCTCATTTATTCAAGACTATGTTGATGCTTCATGCTCATCCTTATATTAGTCTTCTCAAGTGCTTTGGCATGACTCACACAAATCATTTTGGTTGAGCCTTTTTCTAAGTTGCCTCTTTTACTTGTTGCTCAACCATTCATTTGTTGCTTATGCTAGGATTTGTTTCCTACATGCTCACTTGCCCTAGTTGTGAGGTTCTATTAATTTTGGTGGAGTGATGATCCTATTTTGTGCATGTTGTATCCAATTAAAAAATTCTTATTTGTGCACAAATCATGGGGAGCTTCCCTAGTTTCTTTAGAACACTCTCTTGCATGTATCATAATATCTTTTTTTCTTGTGGCTCGTAGGATCATTGGTCTAGTTGGTTCAATTGATATCCTTTGATTGCTTGCTTCAATTAGTATCTTTTGATTGCTTGATTGATTTTGTCTCTCTTTGTTATGTCTTCGTGGCATATCATTCTTTAGCAATCTTTGTGCCTCGATATAGTTTGTCTTCCTCCAAGTATTTACCTTCGGACATGTGTATTGCATTCTGTAAGTGCATCTAGTGCCCCTTGGTGATTTTGGTGTATTGAAGACTTATAGGTTAAGGGACTGATGCGTTTGTGAGTGTACACAGGTCTATAAGTCTATGAGGAGTTTGATATTTACAGAGAAAGTCGACCCCTAAAAATGAATGTCTTCAACTGAAGACTTTTGGATTCCTGAAGACTTTGAAAGTGAAGAAATTGGTGTGACCCTGAAGACTTGGTATTCATGCGAGGAGCATGAAGCGTGAAGAATTTTGTTTTCTTAGTTTCATTTTCTCTTTCTTGAGTCATAGGAAACACCATACTGTTAAAGGGGGTCGAGGAAAAACTAAGGAAAAGTTTCCAAGTGATGCTCATCTCAAAATCCTACACCTATCAATCCTTTCGAGTGAAGCCATTGGAAATCTCATACAGTTCAGTCAATTTCTTCAGTGACAGAGACAAAGTTCTTCTGGTCTCTGAGGAATTTGTTCTGACTGAGGAGTTAGGAATTCGCCAGTGCGGATTGCCTACAAGTGAGGAACATGATAGCCCTGAGGAATTTGATAGATCAAATATCCGACCGTTGCTGTGCTACGCGCCAGCTGTCCCAAAATATCTACCCACCTAACGGTCATATCATTGAATGTCATTTATGTCTTATCATGTCGGGCTGCTCCCTAGGCTATAAATAGCCGCCCCCTACAACCACTAGCTGGTTGGCTGCTCCAAGAGAAACTGACACTTGTCATTGAGAGCATCCCATCCTCCGAGGACTTTGAGCGAAAATCATCAAGTGAGGAAGAACCCAAACCCAAACACCTACAAACTCAAAGTGATTGAGCATCACTGAAGAGATTGTTCCTGTGTGGATCCGACGCTTATTACCTTTGAAGACTGTGCATCTTCCAGACGGTTAGGCGTCATGGTCTAGAGCATCCAAGAGAAAATTGTGGATCGCCGAGTGACCGAGTTTATGAAGGTTTGGAAGTCACCTGAAGACTTACCACGAGTGATTGGGTGAGGTCTGTGTGACTTTAGCTCAAGGAGAATACGGTAAGGACTGTGTGTCCGGGATTGTGTGTCCTCAGGTTTAAATACCTAGCCGCTCCAACCAGACGTACAACTGTCACAACAGTTGGAACTGGTCTACCAAATCACTGTCTTCACCAAGCCTACTGGTTCTATGTCCTCAACCCTTTCATTTCCTCATTACTGTGTTGTGTACTTGGTCGTTACTGTTTGAAGACTTTGACTGAAGACTTTCTCAATTTCCTCAGTTCAATTTCTTCAGTCAGTTTGTCTTTAGCCTACTTATCCTGTGTTTACGCTTTCTGTACTTTGTGCTTGTTTTCGTTTCATCATGATGACTGTGCTTATGTCCTGTTATGTGTGCATCTGAGTACTTATTCCGCTGCTAGTAGTTCTTTGCTTAGGAATTTCCTCACCCTGAAATTCCTCAGTGAAGAATTCATAAAAATCGCCTATTCACCCCCCTCTAGTCGACTTAACGCACTTTCACATTCCACTCTCTTGTTGAGAAATACACAATTTATGGAGGACCACAATTTATATTGGCCTTATAAGCTTTTCGCCCATTTTGGCAATCGATGCCAATGGGGGAGAAGTTTCAGAGAGTTTTGTGGAGAAGTTTGGCGAGTTTTGTGGAGAAGTTTGGAGAGTTATTTCTTCTTGCTTTGGTTTTGTTCCTAAGCATTTGCATCTCATACGCATGCATTATTGGGTGTTGCATTGCATGGTGATGCATAATTCCTTATATAAACTCTCTTGAAAGTGTTTGTCATCAATTACCAAAATGGGGGAGATTGAAAGGACATGTGCTACCTCTTGAGCACTGCGTTGGTTTTCCCTTGAAGAGGAAAGGGTGATGCAGCAAAGTAGCGTAAGTATTTCCCTCAGTTTTTGAGAACCAAGGTACCATCCAGTAGGAGGCCATGCTCAAGTCCCTTGCCCCTACACAAACAAATAAGAACCTCGCAACCAATGCGATAAAGGGGTTGTCAATCCCTTCACTGTCACTTACGAGAGTGAGATCTGATAGAGATGACAAGATAATATTTTTGGTATTTTTATGATAAAGAGTAAAAGTAAAGAAAGCAAAAATAAACGGTAATGGAAATAACTTGTTGACGGGAGATTAATAGGATGGAAAATAGACCCGGGGGCCATAGGTTTCACTAGTGGCTTCTCTCAAGAGCATAAGTATTATGGCGGGTAAACGAATTACTGTCGAGCAATTGATAGCATTGAGCATAGTTATGAGAATATATAGGTATGATCATGCATATAGGCATCACGTCCGTGACAAGTAGACCGACTCCTGCCTGCATCTACTACTATTACTCCACACATCGACCGCTATCCAGCATGCATCTAGAGTATTAAGTTCGTAAGAACGGAGTAACGCTTTAAGCAAGATGACATGATGTAGAGGGATAAACTCATGCAATATCATATAAACCCCATCTTTTTATCCTCGATGGCAACAATACAATAAGTGTCGTTTCCCCTACTGTCACTGGGATCGAGCACCGCAAGATTGAACCCAAAGCTAAGCACTTCTCCCATTGCAAGAAAGATCAATCTAGTAGGCCAAACTAAACTGATAATTCGAAGAGACTTGCAAAGATAACCAATCATACATAAAAGAATTCAGAGGAGATTCAAATATTGTTCATAGATAATCTTGATCATAAACCCACAATTCATCGGATCTCGACAAACACACCGCAAAAGAAGAGTTACATCAAATAGATCTCCAAGAGAATCAATGAGAACTTTGTATTGAGATCCAAAGAGAGAGAAGAAGCCATCTAGCTAATAACTATGGACCCGAAGGTCTGAGGTAAACTACTCACACATCATCGGAGAGGCTATGGTGTTGATGTAGAAGCCCTCCGTGATAAATGCCCCCTCCGGTAGGACGCCGGAAAAGGCCCCAAGATGGGATCTCACGGGTACAGAGAGTTGCGGCGGTGGAATTAGGTTTTCGTGGTGCTCCTCGATGGTTTGGGGGTACGTAGGTATATATAGGAGGAAGAAGTAGGTCGGTGGAGCCACGAGGGGCCCACGAGGGTGGAGGGCGCGCCCAAGGGGGGTAGGCGCGCCCTCCTGCCTCGTGGCCTCCTCGTTGGTTGCTTGACGTCCACTCCAAGTCCTCTGGATCACGTTTGTTCCAAAAATCACGCTCCCGAAGGTTTCATTCCGTTTGGACTCCGTTTGATATCCTTTTTCTGCGAAACACTGAAATAGGCAAAAAAACAACATTTGGGCTGGGCCTCCGGTTAATAGGTTAGTCCCAAAAATAATATAAAAGTGTATAAATAAGCCCATTAAACATCCAAAATAGAATATATAATAGCATGGAACAATCAAAAATTATAGATACGTTGGAGATGTATCAAGCATCCCCAAGCTTAATTCCTGCTCGTCCTCGAGTAGGTAAATGATAAAACAGAATTTTTGATGTGGAATGCTTCTTAGCATAATTCTCAATGTAATTCTCTTATTTGTGGTATGAATATTCAGATCGAAAGATTCAAGATAAAAGTTTAATATTGATATAAATGTAATAATACTTCAAGCATACTAACATAGCAATCATGTCTTCTCAAAATAACATGGCCAAAGAAATTTATCCCTACAAAATCATATAGTCTGGCTATGCTCTATCGTCACCACACAAAATATTTAAATCATGCACAACCCTGATGACAAGCCAAGCAATTGTTTCATACTTTTGGTGTTCTCAAACTTTTTCAATCTTCACACAATACATGAGCGTGAGCCATGGATATAGCACTATAGGTGGAATGGAATGGTGGTTGTGGAGAAGACAAAAAGGAGAAGATAGTCTCACATCAACTAGGCGTATCGACGGGCTATGGAGATGCCCATTAATAGATATCAATGTGAGTGAGTAGGGATTGCCATGCAATGGATGCACTAGAGCTATAAGTGTATGAAAGCTCAACAATGGAAACTAAGTGGGTGTGCATCCAACTTGCTTGCTCACGAAGACCTAGAGCAATTTGAGGAAGCCCATCATTGGAATATACAAGCCAAGTTCTATAATGAAAAATTCCCACTAGTATATGAAAGTGATACCATAGGAGACTCTCTATCATGAAGATCATGGTGCTACTTTGAAGCACAAGTGTGGAAAAAGGATAGTAGCATTGTCCCTTCTCTCTTTTCTCTCATTTTCTTTTTTTTCTTTTTGGGCCTTCTCTTTTTTTTCTTTGGCCTCTTTTTTTTAGTCTGGGATCTCATCCCGACTTGTGGGGGAATCATAGTCTCCATCATCCTTTCCTCACATGGGACAATGCTCTAATAATGATGATCATCACACTTTTATTACTTACAACTCAAGAATTACAACTCAATACTTAGAACAAAATATGACTCTATGTGAATGCCTCCGGCGGTGTACCAGGATATGCAATGAATCAAGAGTGACATGTATGAAGATAATGAAAGGCGGCTTTGCCACAAATACGATGTCAACTACATGATCATGCAAAGCAATATGACAATGATGGAGTGTGTCATAGTAAACGGAACGATGGTAAGTTGCATGGCAATATATCTCGGAATGGCTATGGAAATGCCATGATAGGTAGATATGGTGGCTGTTTTGAGGAAGGTGTATGGTGGGTGTATGATACCGGCGAAAAGTGCGCGGTATTAGAGAGGCTAGCAATGGTGGAAGGATGAGAGTGCGTATAATCCATGGACTCAACATTAGTCATAAAGAACTCATATACTTGTTGCAAAAATCTATTAGTTATCAAAAAAAAAGTATTACGCGCAGGCTCCTAGGAGGATAGATTGGTAGGAAAAGACCATCGCTCGTCCCCGACCGCCACTCATAAGGAAGACAATCAATAAATAAATCATGCTCCGACTTCATCACATAACGGTTCACCATACGTGCATGCTACGGGAATCACAAACTTTAACACAAGTATTTCTCAAATTCGTAACCACTCAACTAGCATGACTCTAATATCACCATCTTCATGTCTCAAAACAATTATCAAGCATCAAACTTCTCTTAGTATTCAACGCACTTATAAGAAAGTTTTTTACTAATCTTGGATGCCTATCACAATTAAAGCAAATTACCATGCTGTTTGTAGGACTCTCAAATAATGTAAGTGAAGCATGAGAGATCAATAATTTCTATAAAACAAACCACCGCTTGCTCTAAAAGATATAAGTGAAGCACTAGAGCAAAAACTATATAGCTCAAAAGATATAAGTGAAGCACATAGAGTATTCTAACAAATTCTGAATCATGTGTGTCTCTCTCAAAAGTGTATTCAGCGAGGATGATTGTGGTAAACTAAAAATCAAAGAATCAAATCATACAAGACTCTCCAAGCAAAACACATATCATGTGGTGAATAAAAATATAGCATCAAGTAAAGTTACCGATGGACGTGGACGAAAGAGGGGATGCCTTCCGGGGCATCCCCAAGCTTAGGCTTTTGGTTGTCCTTGGATTTTACCTTGGGGTGCCTTGGGAATCCCCAAGCTTAGGCTCTTGCCAATTCTTGTTCCATAATCCATCAAATCTTTACCCAAAACTTGAAAACTTCACAAACACAAAACTCAACAGAAAATCTCATGAGCTCCGTTAGCGAAAGAAAACAAAACACCACTTCAAGGTACTGTATTGAACTCATTATTTATTTATATTGGTGTTAAACCCACTGTATTCCAACTTCTCTGTGGTTTATAAACTCTTTTACTAGCCATAGATTCATCAAAATAAGCAAACAACACACGAAAAACAGAATCTATCAAAAACAGAACAGTCTGTAGTAATCTGTAACTAACGTAAACTTCTGGAACTCTAAAAATTCTACCAAAATATGAAGTCCTAAATAATTTGTTTATTGATCTACTGCAATTGGAATCAGTATTTTATCACGTTCTGGTGATTTTAAACAATTGTTTTCGTGAGCAGAAAGTTTCTGACTTTTTCAGCAAGATCAAATAACTATCATCCAAGAAGATCCTATAGGTTTAACTTGGCACAAACACTAATTAAAACATAAAAACAAATCTAACCAGTGGCTAGATCAAATATTTATTCCTAAAAAGGAGCAAAGAACAAAAAACTAAAATAAAATTGGGTTGCCTCCCAACAAGCGCTATCGTTTAACGCCCTTAGCTAGGCATAAAATTGAGGATAGATCTAAGTATTATCATCTTTGGCATGCAATCCATAAGTAGCTCTCATAATAGATTCATAAGGTAATTTTATTTTCTTTCTAGGAAAGTGTTCCATGCCTTTCCTTAACGGAAATTGGAATCTAATATTCCCTTCCTTCATATCAATAACTGCACCAATCGTTCTAAGGAAGGGTCTACCAAGAATAATAGGACATGAAGGATTGCAACCTATATCAAGCACAATGAAATCTACGGGCACATAATTCCTATTTGCAACAATAAGAACATCATTAATTCTTCCCGTAGGTTTCTTAATGGTGGAATCCACAAGGTTCAAGTTTAAAGAACAATCATCAAATTCACGGAAACCTAGCAAATCACACAAATTTTTTGGGATCGTGGAAACACTAGCACCCAAATCACACAAACCATATCATTCATGATCTTTAATTTTTATTTTAATAGTAGGTTCCCACTCATCATAAAGTTTTCTAGGGATAGAAACTTCCAATTCAAGCTTTTCTTCATAAGATTGCATCAAGGCATCAACGATATGTTTAGTAAAAGCTTTATTTTGACTATAAGCATGCGGAGAATTTAGCACGGATTGCAACAAGGAAATACAATCTATCAAAGAGCAATTATCAAAATTAAATTCCTTGAAATCCAAGATAGTGGGTTCATTGCTATCTAAAGTTTTGACCTCTTCAATCCCACTTTTACCAATTTTTGCATCAAGATCTAAAAACTCCGAATTTTTGGGACGCCTTCTAACTAAAGTTGACTCATCTCCAGTCCCATCAGTATCAAGATTCATATTGCAAAACAAGGATTTAATAGGGGACACATCAATAACTTTTAGATCTTCATCTTTATTCTCATAAAAATTAGAAGAACACGCTTTCACAAAGCAATCTTTCTTAGCACGCATCCTAGCGGTTCTTTCTTTGCACCCATCAATGGAAATTCTCATGGATTTGAGAGACTCATTGATATCATGCTTAGGTGGAATAGATCTAAGCTTCAAAGAATCAACATCAAGAGAAATTCTATCCACGTTCCTAGCCAATTCATCAACCTTAAGCAATTTTTCTTCAAGCAAAGCATTGAAATTCTTTTGTGAATTCATAAACTCTTTAACACTAGTCTCAAAATCAGAGGGCAACTTATTAAAATTTCCATAAGAATTGTTGTAGGGATTAACATAATTATTAGAGGAATTACTAGGGAACGGCCTAGGATTAATGTTTCCTCTATAAGCGTTGTTACCAAAATTATTCCTACCAACAAAATTCACATCCATAGATTCATTATTATTCTCAATCAAAGTAGACAAAGGCATATCATTAGGATCAGAAGAAACACTCTTATTAGCAAACAATTTCATAAGTTCATCCATCTTTCCACTCAAAACATTAATTTCTTCAATTGCATGCACCTTTTTACTAGTGGATCTTTCAGTGTGCCATTGAGAATAATTAACCATAATATTATCTAGGAGTTTAGTAGCTTCTCCTAAAGTGATTTCCATAAAAGTGCCTCCTGCGGCTGAATCTAAAAGATTTCTAGAAGCAAAATTCAATCCGGCATAAATTTTTTGTATAATCATCCACAATCAAACCATGAGTAGGGCAATTATGTATCATTAATTTCATCCTCTCCCAAGCTTGTGCAATATGTTCATGATCAAGTTGCTTAAAATTCATAATATCATTTATAGGAGAGATGATCTTAGCGGGAGGGAAATACTTAGAGATAAAAGCATCTTTGCACTTATTCCAAGAGTCAATACTATTTTTAGGCAAAGACGAAAACCAAGTTTTAGCACGATCTCTAAGAGAAAACGGAAATATCTTCAATTTAACAATATCATTATCCACATCTTTCTTCTTTTGCATATCACACAAATCAATAAAGCTATTTAGATGGGTAGCGGCATCTTCACTAGGAAGGCCGGTGAATTGATCTTTCATAACAAGATTCAGCAAGGCAGCATTAATTTCACAAGATTCAGCTTCGGTAAGAGGAGCAATCGGAGTGCTAAGAAAATCATTGTTGTTGGTGTTGGCAAAGTCACACAATTTAGTATTGTCTTGAGCCATCGTGATAAGCAAGCAATCCAACACACAAGCAAACAAGAAGCAAGCGAAAAAGAGGCGAACGGAAAAAGAGGGCGAATAAAACGGCAAGGGTGAAGTGGGGGAGAGGAAAACGAGAGGCAAATGGCAAATAATGTAATGCGAGGGATAAGAGTTTGTGATGGGTACTTGGTATGTCTTGACTTGTGCGTAGACTCCCCGGCAACGGCGCCAGAAATCCTTCTTGCTACCTCTTGAGCATTGCGTTGGTTTTCCCTTGAAGAGGAAAGGGTGATGCAGCAAAGTAGCGTAAGTATTTCCCTCAGTTTTTGAGAACCAAGGTATCAATCCAGTAGGAGTCCACGCTCAAGTCCCTTGCACCTACACAAACAAATAAGAACCTCGCAACCAACGCGATAAAGGGGTTGTCAATCCCTTCACGGTCACTTACGAGAGTGAGATCTGATAGAGATGATAAGATAATATTTTTGGTATTTTTATGATAAAGAGTGAAAGTAAAGAAAGCAAAAATAAACGGTAATGGAAATAACTTGTTGACGGGAGATTAATAGGATGGAAAATAGACCCGGGGGCCATAGGTTTCACTAGTGGCTTCTCTCAAGAGCATAAGTATTACGATGGGTAAACGAATTACTGTCGAGCAATTGATAGAATTGAGCATAGTTATGAGAATATCTAGGTATGATCATGTATATAGGCATCACGTCCATGACAAGTAGACCGACTCCTGCCTGCATCTACTACTATTACTCCACACATCGACCGCTATCCAACATGCATATAGCGTATTAAGTTCATAAGAACGGAGTAACGCTTTAAGCAAGATGACATGATGTAGAGGGATAAACTCATGCAATGTGATACAAACCCCATCTTTTTATCCTCGATGGCAACAATACAATAAGTGTTGTTTCCTCTACTGTCACTGGGATCGAGCACCGCAAGATTGAACCCAAAGCTAAGAACTTCTC
Source organism: Aegilops tauschii subsp. strangulata (assembly GCF_002575655.3). NCBI lineage: Eukaryota > Viridiplantae > Streptophyta > Magnoliopsida > Poales > Poaceae > Aegilops > Aegilops tauschii. The sequence continues at coordinate 470,513,368 of NC_053035.3, forward strand.
CCATTGCAAGAAAGATCAATCTAGTAGGCCAAACCAAACTGATAATTCGAAGAGACTTGCAAAGATAACCAATCATACATAAAAGAATTCAGAGGAGATTCAAATATTGTTCATAGATAATCTTGATCATAAACCCACAATTCATCGGATCTCGACAAACACACCGCAAAAGAAGAGTTACATCAAATAGATCTGCAAGAGAATCAAGGAGAACTTTGTATTGAGATCCAAAGAGAGAGAAGAAGCCATCTAGCTAATAACTATGGACCAGAAGGTCTGAGGTAAACTACTCACACATCATCGGAGAGGCTATGGTGTTGATGTGGAAGCCCTCCGTGATCAATGCCCCCTCCGGCAGGACGCCGGAAAAGGCCCCAAGATGGGATCTCACGGGTACAGAGAGTTGCGGCTGTGGAATTAGGTTTTCGTAGTGCTCCTCGTTGGTTTGGGGGTACGTAGGTATATATAGGAGGAAGAAGTAGGTCGGTGGAGTGCTACCTCTTGAGCACTGCGTTGGTTTTCCCTTGAAGAGGAAAGGGTGATGCAGCAAAGTAGCATAAGTATTTCCCCCAGTTTTTGAGAACCAAGGTATCAATCCAGTAGGAGGCCACGCTCAAGTCCCTTGCACCTACACAAACAAATAAGAACCTCGCAACCAACGCGATAAAGGGGTTGTCAATCCCTTCACGGTCACTTACGAGAGTGAGATCTGATAGAGATGATAAGATAATATTTTTGGTATTTTTATGATAAAGAGTAAAAGTAAAGAAAGCAAAAATAAACGGTAATGGAAATAACTTGTTGACGGGAGATTAATAGGATGGAAAATAGACCCGGGGGCCATATGTTTCACTAGTGGCTTCTCTCAAGAGCATAAGTATTATGGTGGGTAAACGAATTACTGTCGAGCAATTGATAGAATTGAGCATAGTTATGAGAATATATAGGTATGATCATGTATATAGGCATCACGTTCGTGACAAGTAGACCGACTGCTGCCTGCATCTACTACTATTACTCCACACATCGACCGCTATCCAGCATGCATCTAGAGTATTAAGTTCAAAAGAACAGAGTAACGCTTTAAGCAAGATGACATGATGTAGAGGGATAAACTCATGCAATATGATATAAATCCCATCTTGTTATCCTCGGTGGCAACAATACAATACGTGCCTTGCTGCCCCTACTGTCACTGGGAAAGGACACCGCAAGATTGAACCCAAAGCTAAGCACTTCTCCTATTGCTAGAAAGATCAATCTAGTAGGCCAAACCAAACTGATAATTCGAAGAGACTTGCAAAGATAACCAATCATACAAAAAAGAATTCAGAGAAGATTCAAATATTGTTCATAGATAAACTTGATCATAAACCCACAATTCATCGGTCTCAACAAACACACCGCAAAAGAAGATTACATCGAATAGATCTCCACGAGAGAGGGGGAGAACATTGTATTGAGATCCAAAAAGAGAGAAGAAGGCATCTAGCTAATAACTATGGACCCGAAGGTCTGAGGTAAACTACTCACACATCATCGGAGAGGCTATGGTGTTGATGTAGAAGCCCTCCGTGATCGATGCCCCCTCCGGCGGAGCTCCGGAAAAGGCCCCAAGATGGGATCTCACGGGTACAGAAGGTTGCGGCGGTGGAATTAGGTTTTTGGCTCCGTATCTGGTAGTTTGGGGGTACGTTGGTATATATAGGAGGAAGAAGTACGTCGGTGGAGCAACATGGGGCCCACGAGGGTGGAGGGCGCGCCCTGTGGGTGTAGGCGCCCCCCTACCTCGTGGCTTCCTGGTAGCTTTCTTGACGTAGGGTCCAAGTCCTCTAAATCACGTTCGTTCCGAAAATCACGTTCCCGAAGGTTTCATGCCGTTTGGACTCCGTTTGATATTCTTTTTCTGCGAAACTCTGAAATAGGCAAAAAAACAGCAATTCTGGGCTGGGCCTCCGGTTAATAGGTTAGTCCTAAAAGTAATATAAAAGTGTATAATAAAGCCCAATAATGTCCAAAACAGAATATAATATAGCATGGAACAATCAAAAAGTATAGATACGTTGGAGACGTATCAAGCATCCCCAAGCTTAATTCCTGCTTGTCCTCGAGTAGGTAAATGATAAAAACAGAATTTTTGATGTGGAATGCTACTTGGCATAATTTCAATGTAATTCTTCTTAATTGTGGTATGAATATTCAGATCCGAAAGATTCAAGATAAAAGTTCAATATTGACATAAAAATAATAATACTTCAAGCATACTAACTAAGAAATTATGTCTTCTCAAAATAACATGGCCAAATAAAGTTATCCCTACAAAATCATATAGTCTGGCTATGCTCTATCTTCACCAAACAAAATATTTAAATCATGCACAACCCCGATGACAAGCCAAGTAATTGTTTCATACTTTTGAGGTTCTCAAACTTTTTCAATCTTCACGCAATACATGAGCGTGAGCCATGGACATAGCACTATATGTGGAATAGAATGGCGGTTGTGGAGAAGACAAAAAGGAGAAGATAGTCTCACATCAACTAGGCGTATCAACGGGCTATGGAGATGCCCATTAATAGATATCAATGTGAGTGAGTAGGGATTGCCATGCAACGGATGCACTAGAGCTATAAGTGTATGAAAGCTCAAAAAAAGAAACTAAGTGGGTGTGCATCCAACTCGCTTGCTCACGAAGACCTAGGGCATTTTGAGGAAGCCCATCATTGGAATATACAAGCCAAGTTCTATAATGAAAATTTCCAACTAGTATATGAAAGTGATAACATAGGAGACTCTCTATCATGAAGATCATGGTGCTACTTGATACGTCTCCGTCGTATCTACTTTTCCAAACACTTTTGCCCTTGTTTTGGACTCTAACTTGCATGACTTGAATGGAACTAACCCGGACTGACGCTGTTTTCAGCAAACTTTCCATGGTGTTATTTATGTGCAGAAACAAAAGTTCTCGGAATGACCTAAAACTCCACGGAACATCTTTTTGGAAAATATTAAAATACTGGAAGAAAAATCCACGTCAGGGGGCCCAAACCCTGTCCATGAGAGTGGGGGCGCGCCTGCCCCCCAGGGCGCACCCCCTGCCTCGTGGGCCCCCTGACGCTCCACCGACCTCAACTCCAACTCCATATATTCGTGTTCAGGGAGAAAAAAATAAGAGAGAAGGATTCATCGCGTTTTACGATACGGAGCCGCTGCCAAGCCCTAAAACCTCTCGGGAGGGCTGATCTGGAGTCCGTTCGGGGCTCCGGAGAGGGGGATTCGTCGTCGTCGTCATGATCAACCATCCTCCATCACCAATTTCATGATGCTCACCACCGTGCGTGAGTAATTCCATCGTAGGCTTGCTGGACGGTGATGGGTTGGATGAGATCTATCATGTAATCGAGTTAGTTTTGTTAGGGTTTGATCCCTAGTATCCACTATGTTCTGAGATTGATGTTGCTATGACTTTGCTATGCTTAATGCTTGTCACTAGGGGCCGAGTGCCATGGTTTTAGATCTGAACCTATTATGTTTTCATGAATATATGTGAGTTCTTGATCCTATCTTGCAAGTCTATAGTCACCTACTATGTGTTATGATCCGGCAACCCCGAAGTGACAATAATCGGGACCACTCCCGGGGATGACCATAGTTTGAGGAGTTCATGTATTCACTATGTGTTAATGCTTTGGTCCGGTACTCTATTAAAAGGAGGCCTTAATATCCCTTAGTTTCCGCTAGGACCCCGCTGCCACGGGAGGGTAGGACAAAAGATGTCATGCAAGTTCTTTTCCATAAGCACGTATGACTATATTTGGAATACATGCCTACATTACATTGATGAATTGGAGCTAGTTCTGTGTCACCCTATGTTATGATTGTTACATGATGAACCGCATCCGGCATAATTCTCCATCACCGATCCAATGCCTACGAGCTTTTCACATATTGTTCTTCACTTATTTACTTTTCCGTTGCTACTGTTACAATCACTACAAAACCCAAAAATATTACTTTTGCTACCGTTACCGTTACTTCCACATTACTTTGCTACTAAATACTTTGCTGCAGATACTAAGTTATCCAGGTGTGGTTGAATTGACAACTCAACTGCTAATACTTGAGAATATTCTTTGGCTCCCCTTGTGTCGAATCAATAATTTTGGGTTGAATACTCTACCCTCGAAAACTGTTGCGATCCCCTATACTTGTGGGTTATCAAGACTATTTTCTGGCGCCGTTGCCGGGGAACATAGCTCTATTCTTTGAGTCACTTGGGATTTATATCTGCTGGTCACTATGAAGAACTTGAAAGACGCTAAGACAACAATTTATCCCTCAACTACGAGGGGAGGTAAGGAACTGCCATGTAGCTCTGCACTTGATTCATCTTCTGTTTTGAGTAAGCTTGCGACACCTAAACCTGCTTCTGCTATTCGTTCTGATATGTCGCATGTTATTGATGATGCCACTTCTGCTATGCATGATATTTATGATGAAACTACTTCTATGCTTGATACTACTGTGCCACTTGGTGAATTTCTTGATGAACAACTTGCTAGGGTTAAAGAGAATGAAATTATTGAAACTGATAATATTGATGAAAGTGATGATGAAGACTCTCCCCCTAATAAATATGAATTGCATGTTGTTCCTGTGTGTTATGTTATGGAAAAAGAAGCTGCTAGAGCTATTTTAGCTTGCAACGGTAGATACAAGCTCAAGAGGTTATTAGCTAAATGGAAGCAGAAATCTCTTAATGCTAGAATGAAACCTGAACCTGCTTTTGCTACTTCACCTATCTGTGTTACTGATAAGGATTATGAATTCTCTGTTGATCCTGATATAATTACTTTGGTTGAATCTGATCCTTTTTATGGCTATGAATCTGAAACTGTTGTGGCACATCTTACTAAATTAAATGATATAGCCACCCTGTTCACTAATGATGAGAGAACCCGCTACCTTTATATCCTTAAAATATTTCCGTTCTCATTAAAGGGTGATGCCAAGATATGGTTTAATTCTCTTGATCCTGGTTGTGTGCGTAGTCCCCAGGATATGATTTATTACTTCTCTGCTAAATATTTCCCTGCTCATAAGAAACAAGCTGCTTTAAGGGATATATATAATTTTGTGCAAATTGAAGAAGAGAGTCTCCCACAAGCTTGGGGTAGGCTTCTCCAATTACTTAATGCTTTGCCTGATCATCCTCTTAAGAAAAATGAAATACTTGATATCTTTTATAATGGACTAACCGATGCTTCCAGAGATTACCTGGATAGTTGTGCTGGTTCTGTTTTCAGGAAAATAATTGGACACTTCCTGAGCCAACTCCTGAGCCTATTCCTAAACCAACTCCTAAGAAGAGGGGTGTTCTATTCTCAGTCCTCAGGATATGCAAGAGGCAAAGAAATCTATGAAAGAAAAAGGTATTAAAGCTGAAGATGTTAAGAATTTACCTCCTATTGAAGAAATACATGGTCTAAATTTACCGCCAGTTGAAGAAACATATGATCTTAATCCTTCACCTATTGAAGAAACACATGGTCTTGAGAACCCGACACAGGTAGTAAAGGTAAATTCTCTCTATAGATTTGATGAAGGTGATATTCCTCACTATAAGTCTGCTAGACAATGCTTAGAAGAGTTTGATAATTTTATTGTCAAACAAGAAAACTTCAATGCTTATTTTGATAGACAATTGAAATACAATTCCGATACGCTTGAATACTTGGGTGATTATATATCTAGAGTTTAAGGTGAACTTAAACTCATTAGTAAACATGCTTCTATGGTTACCACTCAAGTAGAACAAGTACTTAAAGCTCAAAATGATTTTCTCAATGAATTAAATAGTAAGAACAATGATTATGCTGTTAGAGTGGCTACTAGAACTGGTAAAATGACTCAGGAACCTTTGTATCCTGAAGGCCACCCTAAGAGAATTGAGCAAGATTCTCAGAGAAATAATTTAGATGCACCTAGTTCCTCTAAAAAGAAGAAAAAGAAAAATGATAGGACTTTGCATGCTTCTAGTGAACCTATTGCTGAAACACCTGAGAATCCAAATGATATTTCTATCTCTGATGCTGAAACACAATCTGGTAATGAACATGAACCTAGTGATAATGTTAATAATGATGTTCATGATGATGCTCGACCTAGCAATGACAATGATGTAGAAATTGAACCTGCTATTGATCTTGATAACCCACAATCAAAGAATCAATGTTATGATAAGAGAGACTTTGTTGCTAGGAAACATGGTAAAGAAAGAGAACCTTGGGTTCAGAAACCCATGCCTTTTCCTCCCAAACCATCCAAGAAAAAGGATGATGAGGATTTTGAGCGCTTTGCTGAAATGATTAGACCTATCTTTTTGCGTATGCGATTAACTGATATGCTCAAAATGAATCCTTATGCTAAGTATATGAAAGAAATTGTCACAAATAAAAGAAAGATACCGGAAGCTGAAATTTCCACCATGCTTGCTAATTATACTTTTAAGGGTGGAATACCAAAGAAACTTGGAGATCCAGGAGTACCCACTATACCATGCTCCATTAAAAGAAACTATGTTAAAACTACTTTATGTGATCTTGGAGCCGATGTTAGTGTTATGCCTCTCTCTTTATATCGTAGACTTGATTTGAATAAGTTGACACCTACTGAAATATCTTTGCAAATGGCTGATAAATCAACTGCTATACCTCTCGGTATTTGTGAGGATGTGCCTGTTGTGGTTGCAAACGTTACTATTTTAACGGACTTTGTTATTCTTGATATTCCCGAGGACGATAGTATGTCTATTATTCTTGGAAGACCCTTTTTGTAGGGGCTGTTATTGATTGCAACAAAGGCAATGTCACTTTTCATGTTAATGGTAATGAGCATACGGTACACTTTCCGAGGAAACAACCTCAAGTTCACAGTATCAATTCTATTGGAAAAGTTCCATCAATTATTTTTGGAGGTTTTGAATTTCCTCTTCCTACTGTCAAGAAGAAATATGATATTCTTATTATTGGGGATGTGCATATCCCCGTTGAGGTAACATAGTGTTATTCGAAATTTCTCCGGTTTCATGTTATTTGGAATGAGTTTATTAACAAGACCTGATCAACCTTGTTAGTGGATTCCTTTTGATGAGCATGAGATGGATGAAACTAGAAGCACAACCTTCTGTACCCTCTCCCTACTTTCTGTTATTTAGTTGAAATAAAGTAAAAATAGTATTTTTCTATCTGTTTTCTGATTTATCCGTGCAATATAAAAATACCCCGAAAATAGAAGTTCTCCAAATGCCCTGAAAATGGAATATGATTTTTTCTGGAATATTTGAGAATATCTGGCACTGAGAACACAGCAGGGGGAGCAAGCACCTGGCCACGAGGGTCCAGGGCGCGCCCACCCCTACAGGGCGCGCCCCCTGCCTCATGGGCCCATGGTGGCTCCCCTCCACTTATTCCTGCACCCACACACTTCTTCTTCCTCCCAAAAAAATCAGCATCCAGCTCAAGCACGAGTTCTAGCTCATTTTGCTGCGATTTTCTATCTCCTTGCTCAAAGCACCTCTCACAAAACTGCTTGGGGAGATTGTTCCTTGGTATGTGACTCCTCCATTGGTCCAATTAGTTTTTGTTCTAGTGCTCTATTCATTGCAAATTTGTGCTGCCTAGCTGACCATGTTCTTGAGCTTGCATGTCAAATTTATATGGTTCCAAGTAGTTCTAATGCATGTTATAGTCTCTAGGCACTTGTAGGAGTAGTTGCTATCAATTTTGCTGAGCTTGGTTCACTTTTATTTGAAGTTACTAAAAATTTCAGAATTTTTCATAAAATAATGAAGAGATTTTTGAGGGGCTCATTGAGCCGAAGCTCGAAGGAAAAGCAGAGTGAAGAAGCACAGAGGCCCAAATATAATCTGCCTCGCACCGCGGAGGTTCGGCCGTGTGATTGGCCTTCCGATGATTTCTTGAGAGAATCCAGGATTTATGATGATTTTTATGAATTGGCTGAGAATGCAGGCCTCACCGACTTCCTCCGCGACCAACGCGAACAGTATCTCTTACTCACCAATACTTTTGTGCAAAACTTCTACTATTATCCTAAGGAATCACCTCCTTCGGTAGAGTTTCATTTATATGATGTGGTTAAGAAGATGCCACTAGATGAATTTTGCAAGGTTTGCAAAATACCTTTTGAGGGTAGTTTAGAGGAACCACATCGTAAAGATGTGGATGGGTTTATTGACACTATTACTGTGGGGGAAACCAGGAAGGTTTCCGATGCAAGAATCACTAGCATACATTTTCCTGTTTTACGCTACTTTGCCATATTTGCTAGTCGTTGCTTAATTGGTCGCCGAAACTGTGGAAACCTCAGTGTTCCTGATATTATCATTTTGTTACATGGTTTATTCTGCGATAACACTGTTAGTATGGGCGGTATTATTGCTAAACGGTTAAGTTTGAACCGTACAAAGGGCCCCATCTTTGGAGGTATTTATGCTTCACGCCTTGCTGCACATTATAACATACCTATTAGGCACTATGAAAAAGAAGAAAAATTGCTGCCCAATGCTTATTTAGATTATAAGAGTATGATAGCGCATGACTTTATTGTTAAGAATAGGGAAGGGGCTCTTAAATACAAATTATTCTTTGATAAACATCACCCTGAGACTATTACCTTGCCTGCTCCTTCCTTGTTTAATTTATCTACAGGTCTGTATCTCATTCCGTTGGTGGCCATTTACGCCTACCGGAACCCTACACCAGCCACGGAGCCGGAACCACAATTTGAGCCTCCACGACAGTCTAACTACCAGTGGGATCCGGAGATGATTTCCAACCAGTGGCAATCAGAGTCTTCTTCATCTCAGTACGACCCCGGCTACAACTATGGATATCCGCCAGGCCACCCGTGGCAATAAACCAACTTAGGTCAAAAGCCTAAGCTTGGGGGAGTATGTATTTCCCACCGACATTACATTCATGTTCACACACACTCATTGCTAGATGTTGGTGCTCATACTTTTTCACTGTAATATCCATGCTAGTTTATTTTCTTTTTCTTGCTTTCTTCTTGTGTGTTTGATAAACCTTAAGAAAAACCAAAAAAATTAGTGTAGCTTTTATCTAGTTTGCTTTTCTCGCTGTAGTATTAATAATTAAAAAGAAAACCCAAAAATATTTCCCGTCCTTCTTTTGCTTGTTGGGAGCTTTCCCGTGTAAATAGTTTTATTTCTTTTCTTTTCTTTGGGGGTCGATAGGAGAAGACTATAATTAAATTGTTGAAGTGGCTCTTATATGCATTATTGTTGATTTAACCGAGCCCATATTGCCTTGTCTTCTCCTGTTTATTGAATGCTCGCAGATTCCAGCTTAGTCTGATGCACGTGCACTCTTATTATTATTCACATCGTTCGGTCGTGCAAGTGAAAGGCAATTATGACGATATATGATGGACTGACTGAGATGAGAGAAGCTGGTATGAACTCGACCTCTCTTGTTTTTGTAAATATGATTAGTTCATCGTTCCTGATTCAGCCTATTATGAATAAACATGTTTGCAATGACAATTAGAGATCATAGTTGCTTATGCCATGCTTGATTAGCTATGAGTTATAATGGTTTACCTTGCGTGCCAACATGCTATTAAAATGGTTGTGATGTGGTATAGTGGGGTGGTATCCTCCTTTGAATGATTTAAGTGACTCGACTTGGCACATGTTTACACATGTAGTTGAAACAAATCAACATAGCCTTCACAATATTTATGTTCATGGTGGATTATATCCTACTCATGCTCGTACTCAATGTTCATTAATTTTAATGCATGTTCATGACTGTTGTCGCTCTCTAGTTGGTCGCTTCCCAGTCTTCTGCTAGCCTTCACTTGTACTAAGCGGGAATACTGCTTGTGCATCCAATCCCTTAAACCCCAAAAGTTATTCCATATGAGTCCACTATACCTTCCTATATGCGGTATCTACCTGCCGTTCCAAGTAAATTTGTATGTGCCAAACTCTAAACCTTCAAATGAAATTCTGTTTTGTATGCTCGAATAGCTCATGTATCAACTAGGGTTGTCCGTATCTTCCATGCTAGGCGGGTTATTCTCAAGAGGAGTGGACTCCGCTCCTCACTCACGAGAAAATGGCTGGTCACCGGGATGCCCAGTCCCATGCTTTATGCAAACTAAATCAAAATAATTGCAAACAAAACTCCCCCTGGGACTGTTGCTAGTTGGAGGCACTCGTTGTTTCGAGCAAACCATGGATTGATGCTTGTTGGTGGAGGGGGAGTATAAACTTTACCATTCTGTTTGGGAACCGCCTATAATGTGTGTAGCATGGAAGATATCGCCATCTCTTGGTTGTTATGTTGACAATGAAAGTATGCCGCCCAAAATGCTATTTATCTCTACTTTAAAATCGAGCTCTGGCACCTCTACAAATCCCTGCTTCCCTCTGCGAAGGGCCTATCTATTTACTTTTATGTCGAGTCATCACCCTCTTATTAAAAAGCACCAGCTGGAGAGCACTGTTGTCATTTGCATTCATTATTATTAATTTATATTGGGTATGACTATGATTGGATCTCTTTTACCATGAATTACAATGTCTAGTCAGTCCTTGATCTTTAAAGGTGCTCTGCATTTATGTTTTGCGGTCTCAGAAAGGGCTAGTGAGATACCATCTTGTTATATCATATTATGATTGTTTTGAGAAAGTGTTGTCATCCGATATTTATTATTATCGCTCGCTAGTTGATTATGCCATTGACATGAGTAAACATGAGACCTAAGAGTTATTATGAATGTAGTTAATCATAATCTTTGCTGAAAACTTGAATCCTCGCTTTACATATTTACAACAACAAGAGCAAACAGAGTTTGTAAAAGTTTTTCTTTATCACTTACAGTTTATCAACTGAATTGCTTGAGGACAAGCAAAGGTTTAAGCTTGAGGGAGTTGATACGTCTCCGTCTTATCTACTTTTCCAAACACTTTTGCCCTTGTTTTGGACTCTAACTTGCATGATTTGAATGGAACTAACCCGGACTGACGCTGTTTTCAGCAGACTTTCCATGGTGTTATTTATGTGCAGAAACAAAAGTTCTCGGAATGACCTGAAACTCCACGGAACATCTTTTTGGAAAATATTAAAAATACTAGAAGAAAAATCCACGTCAGGGGGCCCACACCCTGTCCACGAGGGTGGGGGCGCGCCCCCCTGCCTCGTGGGCCCCCTGACGCTCCACCGACCTCAACTCCAACTCCATATATTCGTGTTCGGGGAGAAAAAAATAAGAGAGAAGGATTCATCGCGTTTTACGATACGGAGCCGCCGCCAAGCCCTAAAACCTCTCGGGAGGGCTGATCTGGAGTCTGTTCGGGGCTCTGGAGAGGGGGATTCGTCGTCCTCGTCATCATCAACCATCCTCCATCACCAATTTCATGATGCTCACCGCCGTGCATGAGTAATTCCATCGTAGGCTTGCTAGACGGTGATGGGTTGGATGAGATCTATCATGTAATCAAGTTAGTTTTGTTAGGGTTTGATCCCTAGTATCCACTATGTTCTGAGATTGATGTTGCTATGACTTTGCTATGCTTAATGCTTGTCACTAGGGCCGGAGTGCCATGATTTCAGATCTGAACCTATTATGTTTTCATGAATATATGTGAGTTCTTGATCCTATCTTGCAAGTCTATAGTCACCTACTATGTGTTATGATCCGGCAACCCCGAAGTGACAATAATCGGGACCACTCCCGGTGATGACCATAGTTTGAGGAGTTCATGTATTCACTATGTGTTAATGCTTTGGTCCGGTACTCTATTAAAAGGAGGCCTTAATATCCCTTAGTTTCCGCTAGGACCCCGTTGCCACGGGAGGGTAGGACAAAAGATGTCATGCAAGTTCTTTTCCATAAGCATGTATGACTATATTCGGAATACATGCCTACATTACATTGATGAATTGGAGCTAGTTCTGTGTCACCCTATGTTATGATTGTTACATGATGAACCGCATCCGGCATAATTCTCCATCACCGATCCAATGCCTACGAGCTTTTCACATATTGTTCTTCACTTATTTACTTTTCCGTTGCTACTGTTACAATCACTACAAAACCCAAAAATATTACTTTTGCTACCGTTACCGTTACTTCCATATTACTTTGCTACTAAATACTTTGCTGCAGATACTAAGTTATCCAGGTGTGGTTGAATTGACAACTCAATTGCTAATACTTGAGAATATTCTTTGGCTCCCCTTGTGTCGAATCAATAAATTTGGGTTGAATACTCTACCCTCGAAAACTGTTGCGATCCCCTATACTTGTGGGTTATCACTACTTTGAAGCACAAGTGTGGTAAAAGGATAGTAACATTGTCCCTTCTCTCTTTTTCTCTCATATTTTTTTTATTTGGGCCTTTTCTCTCTTTTTTGTGGCCTCTTTTTTTTTAGTCCGGAGTCTCATCCCGACTTGTGGGGGAATCATAGTCTCCGTCATCCTTTCCTCACTTGGGACAATGCTCTAAAATGATGATCATCACACTTTTATTTACTTACAACTCAACAATTACAACTCAATACTTAGAACAAAATATGACTCTATGTGAATGCCTCCGGCGGTGTACCGGGATATGCAATGAATCAAGAGTGACATGTATGAAAGAATTATGAACGGTGGCTTTGCCACAAATACAATGTCAACTACATGATCATGCAAAGCAATATGACAATGATGGAGCGTGTCATAGTAAAAGGAACGGTGGTAAGTTGCATGGCAGTATATCTCGGAATGGCTATGGAAATGCCATGGTAGGTAGGTATGGTGGCTGTTTTGAGGAAGGTATATGGTGGGTGTATGATCTCGGCAAAAAGTGTGCGGTATTAGAGAGGCTAGCAATGGTGGAAGGGAGAAAAGTGCGTATAATCCATGGACTCAACATTAGTCATAAAGAACTCATATACTTATTGCAAAAATCTACAAGTTATCGAAGCAAAGTATTACGCGCATGCTCCTAGGGGGATAGATTGGTAGGAAAAGACCATCGCTCGTCCCCGACCGCCACTCATAGGGAAGACAATCAATAAATAAATCATGCTCCGACTTCATCACATAACGGTTCACCATACGTGCATGCTACGGGAATCACAAACTTTAACACAAGTATTTCTCAAATTCAAAACTACTCAACTAGCATGACTCTAATATCACCATCTTCATATCTCAAAACAATTATCAAGTATCAAACTTCTCATAGTATTCAACACACTCATAAGAAATTTTTTAATTGGATGCCTATCATCACTAAGCAAATTACCATGCTGTTTTGTAGGACTCTCAAAATAATATAAGTGAAGCATGAGAGAACAATAGTTTCTATAAAACAAAACCACCACCGTGCTCTAAAAGATATAAGTGAAGCACTAGAGCAAAAACTATATAACTCAAAAGATATAAGTGAAGCACATAGAGTATTCTAATAATTTCTGAATCATGTGTGTCTCTCTCAAAAGGTGTGTACAGCAAAGATGATTGTGGAAAACTAAAAAGAAAAGACTCAAATCATACAAGACGCTCCAAGCAAAACACATATCATGTGGTGAATAAAAATATAGCTCCAAGTAAAGTTACCGATGGAAGTAGACGAAAGAGGGGATGCCTTCCGGGGCATCCCCAAGCTTTGGCTTTTAGGTGTCCTTAGATTATCTTGGGGGTGCCATGGGCATCCCCAAGCTTAGGCTCTTGCCACTCCTTGTTCCATAATCCATCAAATCTTTCACCCAAAACTTGAAAACTTCACAACACAAAACTTAACAGAAAATCTCGTGAGCTCCGTTAGCGAAAGAAAACAAAACACCACTTCAAGGTACTGTAATGAACTCATTCTTTATTTATATTGGTGTTAAACCTACTGTATTCCAACTTCTCTATGGTTTATAAACTATTTTACTAGCCATAGATTCATCAAAATAAGCAAACAACACACGAAAAACAGAATCTGTCAAAAACAGAACAGTCTGTAGTAATCTGTAACTAACGCAAACTTCTGGAACTCAAAAAAATCAGCCAAAATAGGAAGACCTAGAAAATTTGTTTATTGATTAGCAGCAATTGGAATCAATATTCTATCATGTTCTGGTGATTTTTAACAATTATTTTCGTGAACAGAAAGTTTCTGGAATTTTCTGCAAGATCAAATAACTATCATCCAAGAAGATCCTATAGGTTTAACTTGGCACAAACACTAATTAAAACATAAAAACAAGTCTAACCAGAGGCTAGCAAATATTTATTCCTAAACAGAAGCAAAAAGCAAAAAACTAAAAATAAAATTGGGTTGCCTCCCAACAAGCGCTATCGTTTAACGCCCCTAGCTAGGCATAAAATTAAGGATAGATCTAGGTATTGCCATCTTTGGTAGGCAATTCTTCAATGAGGCATCTATTATCCTTAGGAGTTTCTTTCTTTTTATTGATTATCAAATTTTTAGGCACAAGATCGGAAAATTCATTTGTAACTAATGGTTCCTTAATGATAGCAAAAAGATTGGGATGAATACTTATAGATTTGAGATCCGCAATTTCCTTACTAGATGATTCACCCTTATTTTTAGGAACATACATAAGCTTGGCAATTTTAGTTGGGGAACTTGGAGTATTCTTTACGGAAGAAAAAGCGGTCCCCAAGTTGGTAATGATACCCTCAAGTTTATCGATTCTAGTGGAATCCTGATTTATTCTTTCATCAACTATGGGTTCCTTCTCCTTAATATTTTTCAGAGTAACTCCTATTTTAGATCCATATTGGGTAATTTGGTTGTGGATCTTTTTATCCAAATTTTCAATTAACTCTACGGTAGCAACTTTATTTTCAATAATTTCAAGTCTTTGCATTACATGCTCCAAAGTTAACATAGTTCCATTAACCAAAAGGGGTGGTGAGCCAAACAAATCTATCATAGCATTATAAGAATCAAAAGTATGGCTACCCAAGAAATTCCCTCCGGTAATGATATCAAGGATATATCTGTACCAAGGAGTAGCGCCTACATAAAAATTGCGGAGAAGAACGGAAGTAGATTGCTTCCTGGTAGATCTATTTTGAGCATTGCAAATTCTATACCAAGCGTCTTTTAGATTTTCTCCCTCCCTTTGCTTCAAATTAAGAACTTCATTCTCGGGAGACAGCGGAGAAGAAAGGGGACTAGCCATAATGACAAGCAAGCGATCCAACACACGAGCAAACAAGATACGGGCAAAAAGAGGCAAACGGAAAAGAGAGGGCGAATAAAACGGCAAGGGTGAAGTGGGGGAGAGGAAAACGAGAGGCAAATGGCAAATAATGTAATGCGGGAGATAAGGGTTTGTGATGGGTACTTGGTATGTTGACTTTTGCGTAGACTCCCCGGCAACGGCGCCAGAAATCCTTCTTGCTACCTCTTGAGCACTGCGTTGGTTTTCCCTTGAAGAGGAAAGGGTGATGCGGCAAAGTAGCGTAAGTATTTCCCTCAGTTTTTGAGAACCAAGGTATCAATCCAGTAGGAGGCCACGCACGAGTCCCTCGCACCTACACAAACAAATAAATCCTGGCAACCAACGCGATAAAGGGGTTGTCAATCCCTTCACGGTCACTTACGAGAGTGAGATCTGATAGATATGATAAGATAATATTTTTGGTATTTTTGTGATAAAGATGCAAAGTAAAGAAATCAAACTAAAGACGGCGACAGAAATAGCTAAGTGTTGGAACATTAATATGATGGAAAATAGACCTGGGGGCCATAGGTTTCACTAGTGGCTTCTCTCAAGAGCATAAGTATTACGGTGGGTGAACAAATTACTGTTGAGCAATTGACAGAATTGAGCATAGTTATGAGAATATCTAGGTATGATCATGTATATAGGCATCACGTCCAAGACAAGTAGACCGACTCCTGCCTGCATCTACTACTATTACTCCACACATCGACCGCTATCCTGCATGCATCTAGAGTATTAAGTTCAAAAGAACAGAGTAATGCTTTAAGCAAGATGACATGATGTAGAGGGATAAACTCATGCAATATGATATAAACCCCATCTTGTTATCCTCGATGGCAACAGTTCAATACGTGCCTTGCTGCCCCTACTGTCACTGGGAAAGGACACCGCAAGATTGAACCCAAAGCTAAGCACTTCTCCTGTTGCAAGAAAGATCAATCTAGTAGGCCAAACCAAACTGATAATTCGAAGAGACTTGCAAAGATAACCAATCATACAAAAAAGAGTTCAGAGAAGATTCAAATATTGTTCACAGATAAACTTGATCATAAACCCACAATTCATCGGTCTCAACAAACACACCGCAAAAGAAGATTACATCGAATAGATCTCCACGAGAGAGGGGGAGAACATTGTATTGAGATGCAAAAAGAGAGAAGAAGCCATCTAGCTAATAACTATGGACCCGAAGGTCTGAGGTGAACTACTCACACATCATCGGAGAGGCTATGGTGTTGATGTAGAAGCCCTCCGTGATCGATGCCCCCTCCGGCGGAGCTCTGGAAAAGGCCCCAAGATGGGATCTCACGGGTACAGAAGGTTGCGGTGGTGGAATTAGGTTTTTGGCTCCGTATCTGGTAATTTGGGGGTACGTAGGTATATATAGGAGGAAGAAGTATGTCGGTGGAGCAACATGGGGCCCACGAGGGTGGAGGGCGCGCTCCCTACCTTGTGGCTTCCTGGTAGCTTTCTTGACGTAGGGTCCAAGTCCTCTGGATCACGTTCGTTCCGAAAATCACGTTCCCGAAGGTTTCATTCCGTTTGGACTCCGTTTGATATTCTTTTTCTGCGAAACTCTGAAATAGGCAAAAAAACAGCAATTCTGGGCTGGGCCTCCGGTTAATAGGTTAGTCCCAAAAGTAATATAAAAGAGTATAATAAAGCCCAATAATGTCCAAAACAGAATATAATATAACATGGAACAATCAAAAATTATAGATACGTTGGAGACGTATCATGGAGCCACGAGGGGCCCACGAGGGTGGAGGGCACGCCCAGGGGGTAGGCGCGCCCCCTGCCTCGTGGCCTCCTCGTTGGTTCCTTGACGTCCACTCCAAGTCCTCTGGATCACGTTTGTTCCAAAAATCACGTTCCCAAAGGTTTCATTCCGTTTGGACTCTGTTTGATATCCTTTTTCTGTGAAACACTGAAATAGGCAAAAAAACAGCAATTTGGGCTGGGCCTCCACTTAATAGGTTAGTCCCAGAAATAATATAAAAGTGTATAAATAAGCCCATTAAACATCCAAAACAGAATATATAATAGCATGGAACAATCAAAAGTTATAGATACGTTGGAGACGTATCAACATGCGGTGCCCCCATGTGTGGTTTTGGTAATTGATGACATTCTCTAAGGACTAATGGTTTCATTGAGTTATATTTGAAGAATTTGTCCATAGGCATTTCTTGAAGTCCATGTATTGGTTTCAAGGAGTTTATGAGTTGACCAAGGTGCTATTAAGGAATTATCTAAAGATTGGTCATGTGAGAGTTGAGCTTATTGCGAGCATGTCTTGAAGAAGAAGATTGTGTGATCATTCATGCTTACCTTCAAGGCGTCATCCAAATGAAGAGAGTTGGAAAGGTTCAAGGTTGATCAAGACTAAGTCAAGAGTGAATCAAGTTGATCAACTCACAAAGCGTAGAATATGTACCGAGAGGGATCAAGTGATCCCATGGTATGGTAAGCATTGTCCATTATGCTTTGTGTACTAACCCATGATCTACGTGTGAGTTCTATGTGGGGTTAGGTTTGTTTCCACGGGTTTGCATCAAGAGGAAGATCTCATACAACCCATGGAGGATGACATCAAGTGGTGATTGTCATCAAGTTTGCGGTGTGCAAGTTCAAGTGGAGCATCACGAAGAGATCATCCTTGAAGCTTGCCGTCCATTGTGGTGTCAATGGACTTGTGAAGATGTGCCAAAGAGTGGCTCACCCATAGTGGAGTATGGGGGAGCAATCAACTAGCCTTCATTGAGCCAACACAATCACGAAAGGTGGTCCAACTTGAGGGAGTCAAGATCATCATCATCTAGCTCAAGTGGACTTCGTGCAAGGCAAAGGTTTGCCCTTGATAGGTTTTATATTTTACCGGTCTCCTGGTGGTAGTGGGGAGACCGGTTATAGGATCGATTGTCGTACTATCAAGGGGGCTTCTCGATGAGTAGCTTGATCGTATCGTTTGTAGAGAGCTCAAACCATTGCATCCTTGCATCATATTTATTCGTTCTTGTTTGGTTCTTCTCCTTGTGATATTTGGAGCTTATGGTCGTTATTGGATGCTACTCGTCGTCATCTTTCCAACAAGCTTGAGTTTGCTCAATTCGGAGCTCATATGCAGAAGTTGTGGCAGTTTAGGCTTTATTGCATCCTCTATTTTCTCTGTTGTGTTCCTGAAAGCCTCAAGCGTTAGTACTGCTCTCTAGAGCGGTAGTACCGCTTGTAAGCGGCAGTACCACGGCCCTGTGCCGCGCGTACTACCGCTGCTTCTGGGGATGCGTCTTTTCGTGTCGGGTTTCACAGTAGTAGAGTGGTAGTACCACTTATAAGCGGTAAGCGGTACTACCTCTCCACTCGAGCGGTAATACCTCTTATAAGTGGTAAGCGATACTACCTCTCCTCCCAAGCGGTAGTACCTCTTATAAGTGGTAAGCGGTACTACCTCTCCCCAGAGCGGTACTACCTCTCTAGCAGAACTACAACTCGTGTTTTTCTCTCTCATTGGGCTTTTGACCGTGCTAAGCGGTAGTACCGCTCCTCCAAGCGGTAGTACCGCTTGTGCACGACCTAAGCACATAACGGTTGGATTTGGGAGGTCCTATAAAAGGGGGTCTTCTTCCCCATTGAACCTTATCTCTTGAGCTCGTGTTCTTCCCCCATGGTTGACCTTCTTCGAGCTTGCTAACTCTCAATCCCTCCATGGATTCTTGCTAGTTTTTGAGGGAAAAGAGAGAGGAGATCTAGATCCAAATTTCCACCAATCACTTTCTCCTCTATGTGAGGGGAACCCTTTGGATCTAGATCTTGGAGTTCTTTGTGTTCTCTTCTTTGTTCTTCCTCTCGTTTTCCTCCATAGCTTTTGTTGCTTTGGTGGGATTTGTGAGTGAAGGACTTGGGCACTCTGTGTGCCCTTGCCATTGCATTTGGTGCATCAGTTTGAGTTCTCCACGGTGATACGTGGAAGTTACAAGTTGAGAAGCTTATTACTCTTGGGTGCTTGGTGCCCTTGAGCTTGTTCCTCTTGGGTGCTTGGGCGCCCTAGACGGTTGGTGGTGTTCGGAGCTCGATCATTGTGGTGTAAAGCTCCGGGCAAGCGTCGGGGTCTCCAATTAGGTTGTGGAGATCGCCCCGAGCAATTTGACGGGTACCGGTGACCGCCCCAAGGGTTGCCAAAGTGTACGGGTTCGGTGATCGCCCCCAAGGGTTGCCATTTGTACGGGTTTGGTGACCGCCCTCAAGGGTCCCTTAGTGGAATCACGGCATCTTGCATTGTGAGAGGGCGTGAGGAGATTAAGGTTGCCCTAGTGGCTTCTTGGGGAGCATTATGCCTCCACACCGCTCCAAACGGAGATTAGCATCCGCAAGGGTGTGAACTTCGGGATACATCGTCGTCTCCGCGTGCCTCGGTTATCTCTTACCCGAGCCCTTTACTTATGCACTTTACTTTGTGATAGCCATATTGTTTCTTGTCATATATCTTGCTATCACCTAGTAGTTTATCTTGCTTAGCATAAGTTGTTGGTGCACATAGGTGAGCCTAGTTGTTGTAGGTTTTATGCTTGACAAATTAACCGCTAGGTTTATTCCGCATTTGTTCAAGCCTAAACCGTATTTATTTTAAAAATGCCTATTTACCCCCCTCTAGGCGACATCCACGATCTTTCACCCGGAAGATAGCCTGAACCTCGGGGCTCTGCGAGATGTGGAGGTGCTGCCATGGGCACGACGCGTCCATTCTTTGGAGCCAAAGCCAGCGCATGCATAGGGATATGCCCATGCGGTGAAGGTCCGTAAGCCCGAGGCCCCCAAGCGAGGTAGGGCGGCACACCTGCTGCCGGTTGATGAGGCAGTACCCGCTTCTTGTGTCCTTGCGTCCGTAACACAGGAAGTTTCGGATGAGCCGGTTGATCTGCTTAAGCACAAGTGGGTTGATGGCCATGGCGCCAGCACTCAGTGGCGGAGCTTGGCCTCAATTCTAGGGGGGGGGGCAGTGAGCTGGGGGGCAAATAATATATGTTTTAGGCTAATTTTCTTTGACATATAGGCCAAATGTTAAGGGGTATAGTAGAAAATTTTCATGGGCTGGGGGGGCCACCACCCAGGTTGGCCCCTGAGAAGCTCCTCCACTGGCCGGCAGAGTGCGAGGCGGTCGCCGCGGGACATCATGGACGCCCACCAAGGAGATAGACGACGCTCCAGCTTGTCGACCAGCGGCTACAATGTGAAGGCGCTGACCTTGCCACCATCACCATCACCACCACCATCCTCTCGGTCGCCACCCACCACCGACCACCATCACCATTCCGAAGAGAGCCTTTGGCTTAGGTCAAGTTCTCCCCACGAGTGAGCTCCCAATACTTTCTTGCGGCCATTATCGTTGTCCAAGAATAACATATAGCATCATCTTCAACTTGATTGTAGTTGTGAGTTTGTGACCTTGACGACCTCGTGCTTGCTTCGGTCACCTCCTCAAGTTTGTCTCTATAGGCCACCTCCTCTTCTTCCATATCCTCTTCGGCCACCTTTGAATGAGCCCAAATTGAATCATAATTGAGATCATCTAGCCCCATCGTAGCCGAGGACTCCAAAGTTGCCAAGAATTCGGTCGTGTTCATCTCCACACTACGACAGCAAAACCAACAAACTCCATCATCGGCCACCAAAAATCACTGTCAAATTTGTTGGCTGAAATTTAAAAGATGTTTTTTTACCTTGTTGGCATTTCGTCGAGCACTTGGGGCGGCGACCCTTCTTGCCGGCTACAGCGCCCGGATGCGCTAAAGCAGTGGCTGTAGGGAGACGCTGCACGAGACCGCGACCGTGGATGTGGCGCTCTTCGCGGTCTCCTCGGCGAGGGCCGACACCGCAACTGTCGGTTTTCTAGCTCTCTTGTCGCCGGCGGGAGCGTCGGGAGGGCGGCCGACCGTCGCTAGAGAGGCAGTCGCCACTCCGGTGGCCTTTGGCGCGGTTGGAGCTGGTGCTTGTGGCCGGTGGAGCTTTTTCATCCCCAATCTCTTTTCTCGGCGCGGACGACAGCCTGGGGGTGGTTTCTGGCAGCAACAAGCCTACGGGGTGGCGGAAGGGTCTTGGCTATCAATTCTGGCAACAGAGCTGGTCATCGGTGGCGATGGCGGCACGTGGGGGCGGTAGCGGCGGGAAGGACGCAGCTGCAAGGGGGGGGGGAGAAAGAGGCGCGCAACTTTTACTCGGCCGCGCAAGCGTCGTGTATATTTAGGCGGCTTGGAGGACATTTCCGGCGCAAGAGTAAAAATTATACTCATAGATTTTAGGAGTTCGGATAGGCGTGGCATAGAGGAGTAAAACCGAAATTTACTCCTTTATAGATTTGGGATCGGCTAGAGTTGACCTTAGTGTCCTAGAGTACATTGTCACTTCTGGTACTTTGTATTTCATGTTTGCACATTTAGCAATTCGACATCTTATTTGGATTAGTGTTGTGCCAATAAGTTTTCGATCAAGTTTTCCGTGATGGGAGGCGGCGATATATGTTGTTGTTTCTTTTTGGTTTTGAGAACAAGATCCAGGCATGCTAACACTATAGCTGAGCCGGGCCTGGGATTTCATCTCTTGTTCCTCTGGTTCATTCTGAAACCTGACAATGCTTCATAATTGACCTTGTCAAAGAATGTTCCCATGATTTACCTGACGACAATCATTTGCAGATTGAGTTAATCTTGTACCCCTATAGATCTGCGTTGGCTCTCAATCACTGATTGTTTGTTTGAATTTCAACAGCATCGTATCATCTAAAAACTAGGGGTCCGGCAGTACAACACTTGAGAACCATCATCCAAAGCCTGACAAAACCATCCACCTCCTAAGCCAAACAAAATACAAGCACAAAATAAAACACACATTTTAGTATTTTACTCCAACTCAAAGCTTGCAGGAGGGCGCGGGGGTTCGGGGTAACGACTCAGATAAACCCAGTAGGCGTCGGGCACGGGCCAGCTGTGTGTTGATGAAACAAAAAATCCCAAGTCAGAAAGCTCAACAATTTATCTGCGTGCAACACAATGAAAATGTATTGAGACAGGTCGCAAGGATGCAAGGACCTACCTGTGAAATTCAGACTCTTCTGTAGCCTCGACAGCAGCAGCAGCAGTCCTACAACAGATTCATCAAATTTGTTTCTATTAGCATATACAAAGATAACAGGGTTAGACAGATATGTATGATGCGGTACGTTAATATTGTTAGTTATTACCACTGAACTAATATTGTTATAATTTCTAAGAAAGATGAGGAGACCTATGTAACTTTAAATCAATTCAGTGAGTGCAAAATTAAGTAAAGAGGACACATGGCTTTCTAATTCAAACTGCGAGTAACAAATCAAAGATGATAGACTAACAACCAGTCTGATCCAAATTCAGTAACTGTCGGTTGGATTTAACTGCAGAAGATCAAAAGGATCTTGCAAGCCCACTCCCCCAGCACACGAATACTGTACATCAATAGCACTTGGAGCAGTTGCACCAGACTTAAAAAAGAAAATTATCAGGAGTATTACAATTTTTTTTTTTGAAAAACACATATCTTTATTCATTTGCAATAACAAGCATCGTTTATGAGGATTGGTACAATTTCACTCAAAGGCTCCTCAAACCAGTCAAAAGTTGAAGAAGCTAACTTAGCAAATGAATATACAGGAGTATTACATGAATATACAGGACACGCATACATACCGTTTTGCATCAAAACGCCTGATGACTTCCAGGATTATATCCCTTGGCAGATAAGGAGTTTGTTCCATGTCATAGAAGTTCATGCCAACAAAGTTCCCATCAAAATCAACAAGGGGCCCTCCAATCCCAGCCTGTATATACATGCACCACAACCAAGTTGAAACAAACGATTAAATAAGGGGAATAAAATCATATTGTGTAGTTCATGCTTTCATGAAACTATTTATCTCCAACATGCAGGAAAGACATAATTAAGAAAAGTCAGCAACAGTGTACCTTGGTAATTGTACAAGTGGACATCCGAAGCTCTTTGCAATCAAATCTGCTACTTTCACCAGTCACAGCCCCGTTCGTGGCCATTAACTCGCCTGATTCGAAGGCGCGCCCTAGAGCTACTACCTCATCAGTTTTAGATGGTTCATCAAGGTTTGCCGCACAATAACTGCAGGCACCCTCGATGCTGACAATAGCTGCATTATAGTGCAAGTCATAATGTTGCAATGTCCCGTCCACACGTCTTTCGCTCGAAAGGCACACTTCAATCTACAATAATGAAGTGGGACATAATGAGTAGCACCTCAAATGAACAAAAACAAGGAAATAATGACCAGCGGCACCAACCTTCAATCCAGGATGAATGTTGTTTTCTTCACCAGAAGTTCTAACTAAACTTGCTGAAGTCAGAACTCTTGCAGTGGATCCATCGCACACTATAATTACACCTGTGCAAGCAAAATGCTTTCTTCTTTTCTCTGCATTAACAAGTGACCAAGTAAGGGAAAAGAAATATTTGAACCTAATGAGCTTACAACAGTACAATCACCCTTGTCGTGCTCCCCAGTAGAATCATATTCTACGATGAATGAAGCAAGTGCCACAACACTTAGAGACATCTTTGAAGCAACTGTCCTGGTTGGTTCACTCCAATTACCGTTGCCGAATTCATCGTCAAAACCCTCTTTCAAGTACATGCCATCTGGTTAAATAAGCATGGCACATCAGTGGATTTGCCAAAACAAAGCTGTCAAAATTTGAAACAGCCGGGAATAGTCCTCACGGTGGATACAAACTACTCACCATCAGCAAACTTTGGCAAGGGATGACCAGCAGTCCTTAGCATCTCATTTGCTCTATCCTTAAAGTCTGGTACATCAGGTTGAAGCGATCCATGACAATGCATTAGTAGTGATCAGCATAATCAAAGTAAATTCTGGTGCAACAAAGGTGAAGCAATTCACCATGCAACTGCTGGCAAAATCGAAAGCACCCACTCACCATCACCGGAAGCAGGCCAGGGAGCAAGTATACGTTCAAGTTGGTCGTCAGTGAGTTCTGCTACAGGGTGAAACAATTAGTGATCCGATGATGATTAAAAGCTTAGTAATAGCCATTGTTCGGAAGATTGTAATTTGATGACTTGCTAGTTATAGTTAGCATAATAAATAGGATAATCATGATACTGTAGATGACATTATGAGTGAACTGCTTGGATCTCCCTTTTGGTTCAGGGCTGAATGTGTGTTAGTATATCCATGCACTAGTGTGAACTGGCTAGCAGACCATGTGTTAGTATGATTAAATCCATTAACTTAAACTAGCCTTGTGCAGGGCATGAGAACCCAAATATAATTATTTGCAACTAACATTAGAAAATGATAAAGAACTGCCAGCTAGTGCATATAGTCTCAAGGGTGATTGTGCTTAGCTTACCTTTCGGACTGTCGCTATAAGATTCTTCTGTCTCATCTGTACAGCGATGATCTTCTTCACTTGCAGCCCTGAATGTAGTAATTGATGCAAAATTGAAGGGTCACCCTCAGGCAGATATCAAATAACTAGAACAAGTGAATGGCCATGATCGAAAAAACAGAGTTTGCAAAAAAGGATAAAATAAAATGAGAAACACGGTTCTAAAGGTTCATTTTCAGGCATGAACGTCAAATAACTAGAACAACTGAATGTCCATGATCGGAAAATACTGAGTTCACAACAAAATAAAAATATCGAACATGAGCAACACAGTTCTGTAACAAGAACAACACAGTGTGACATACACGAATGGATGCAAGAATAAATAATAACAACATTGCAAGAAAATGAACAGCCAATTTACATGTTGTAACAACGAAGGAGGACTATAAAAGTTGTTCGGCATAAGTGTTGGAACTTGGAACACAATCTTACCAGAACATCTCAAGCCCAAGGAGGTCAAAAATTAGATTACTTGGTAGGAATGGAGTTATTTTCCCGCCATAGTAGTTCATTCCAACAATATTCCCATCACAATCAACAAGTGGTCCTCCACTGGCAGCCTAGCACATAAAATAATTTGACACTCAGATTAGCACAAAAATGAATCAATACCACACAGGTTTTTTTTTTTTGCAGCTCTTGGGGCATCAGAAAGTTCACTGCACATAAAAACGATAAATGACATGCCACTAATATTATGAATTCACTGTACAATTGTTGACTTCAACTATGTAGAAAAATCAGAAGGAACATCAACAGTGCACCTCGGTGATTTTGCATGTGGAAAAATTAAGCTCTTTGTCTTGAATTGCACCAGTCAGTGGCAAATTAAGCTCTTCGTTTTGAATTCCACCAGTCAGTGACCCTCTGGTGTACACTAATTTGCCTGAGTCGAAGCACCGCCTTACAGCTAATACCCCGGCCACCGAATCAACTTGCATGTTGTCATCGAGACATGCTACACGAAGATTATGTGAGCGCAGGAAGTGCAGCAAGGAATTGGTGCCGACAACGGCGAGATCGCAAAAGGACGAATGATAGTTGAGCCACCCATCTACCACTTTGCCATTTGGAAGGCGCACCTTGATCTGTAACGATACAGCAAAAGCAACACACATGTTTAATGCATAGCCATTACCAATACCCTAAGCAAGCAGGCAAAGCGCAGAAATATCGGCAGCACAAACCGTCAATGCGCTCCAGTGTTTGTAACCTACTGATCCAAACAAACTTCCCGTGGTCAGAAAAGAGGCCCAAGGCAGTTTGCTGTGAATAACCATGCCTGTGCATTCAGATTGCAATGCCTCTCCTGCATAAGAAAATAATTATTTCAGTCATTAACTACTGGTGGTTAAATACATACACAGAAAATGTGCATATATGGTGGTATAATCACCATCAAATGAAGCAAGGGAGACAATGCTTGGAGACAACTTTGAAGCGAGTTCTTGACTGAGGTCACACCATTCGACATCAGCCTCGTGGATAGGAGATGCATGAGGTTCATGGTTCTTATCTTCACTTTGCCTCACTTGAGCCGTTTCGACACGAGCTACCTATAATGGAATCTGCGTTGGAGGTACCTATAAGGGACGAGAGGCTGAACTGAAACACACTGACTTCATATATGTACACTTCAGCGCGAATTGATTAACAGACCTATGTTAGTATAACCATTAGGAAAGAGTGGTTGTGCTTAGCTCACCTTCTGAACTGAAGCTCGATGGTGCGGGCTCCAAACAGTCCCTGCAGTAGAAACTAGTAAATTTTATCAAATGCAAATAGTCTTTTTTTTTTGCAGGATGTATTTGGTTTCAGTCCCAACTAACTGGCACAACCAATATTTTGGCATGACGACCAAAGCAAAGGCATGTCCAAATTTTTGGTAAGTTGATGTTGTTTGGATTATATTTTGGCCAAATTGCTAGGTTTCTAATTGGTTTGTAGCCAGTCCAAAGAACAATCAAATCAGGCTGGGCAGCCATTTTTTGTACAGCCAGCTTTGGTTGTGAACCAAACACATTCATAGACTTCATTATGCGTTCTGTACTTTTCACCGGTGCGATTAAAGGATTGAAGTATAGATGACATACCGTATCCCAACTTTGCACAGACATTTATAAATTTGATTGATTGGTACGAATGGGGTTATCCCTTCTTCCGTACAGAGGTTCATCCCAACAATACTCCCATCAACTCCAACAAGAGGCCCACCTCTTCCAACCTAGCCAGCACAAAAAATAGCCTGTGATGCTTGCCTCAAAGGAGAGGGTTAGAAAACTCAAGGCAGAGAAATCGACGGCGCACCGCAGTGATTTGGCACGTGGACCGTTCGCCCTCGAGTCCACTTGGACTGTCAGCCAGCATCCCACGGATGACCGATAATTTGCCTGTCTTGTACCGACAACTAATAGCAAACAGGTCACCGGAAGACTCATCGACTTGAGTTCTGTCACGGATACGTGCTGCACAAAGATGAGGGTAGGGCCCAATGGTCACAACAAGCATAGCGGGAGTCGCGCTGTAATATTGCAGATGTGCCTTCGCCGCTCTCCTGTTTGGTAGACGCACTTTGATCTGCAGTGATACGACAAGAGACAATGTGCATGCTGCTGAAAAACAAGATATGCAAGCGATGGAATGCAAAATTTAAAATTGGCAGCACCAACCTGGCATCCAGGGAGAAAAACTGAGTCTCTAGTAACCAGATCTATAGATGTGAGGAAAGATGTAGCGTATTGATCGCTTTCGACAACTATGCCCGTGCATCGAGAATGGATCCCTGTACCTACACAAGGGCACGGTCACCGCAGCTTCGGTCATGATGATGAATAAACATGCTACAAAGATGGAGAAGCAATTTGCACATATAATAGTAGTACTACTACTACGATCACCGTGATACGATACGAGCGGGACGATGCTCAAAGCCAGCTTCGAAGCGGATTCCTCGCTGAGCCCTCCTTTGATCAGATCTTTTAACGCTTCGTTCCGATGCGAGTCTCCTAGTTGACAGAAGCATTATATATTTATATATATGTGAAGGCTCTGAACAAAAATCTGTAGAAATAAGCGCGGCAGAGAAGGATTGGCAAGAGGTGGCTCACTGGCCCTCTGGCCCAGCTTGCGTGTTTCCTGCCTTGGACTTGAGCTCGCTCTGCTGCTTCTCTTGACTTTCAGCATGTCTCCGGCCCTTGAGAAAAAGGGAAATTCAATATTTAAGCCATTGAGATACTCGGTACATTATGATTTTCTTTTTGAAACAGTTACACAATCATCTCGACGTCACAAGAGCCATGCTGCTAACTCCAAATTAACCAGGATAGTATATATACAGATTAATAAGTGGAAGGGCATGCAGATGAGGAGGATCGGCCGGAGTTGAGAGAGAGATGGGCATCATCGTTCTGGGGTACAGGAGGAGAAGAGAAGAGAAGAGAAGATGGGGCTTACATCATGCCGTCCGCCGTGCTCCTCTGAGCCAGGTCGCCGGCCGCCGGAGGGCGCGCTCCTTGCCGGCTGCTGCGTGCGGGGCGGAGTTACGTTTTTTTTTTTGAGAAAAAATAGGGCAGAGTTTCGTGAGGGCCAACCTGGGCCGTGGCCCGCCAAAGCAAGCCTTCTTGGAGCAGAAGAACAACTCGTTCCTAGGCCCAAGCCCACACCTGTCACAGAGTTCGACGAGATAGCAGCCCAGCGCCCCGCGCCCAGGAGCTCACAACCCTCGCAGCACTCAGCACACCGCAGCCGCCGGCCGGCCGCCGCCCCACGGGTGACCGTCACGCCGCCGCCCACCGTCCACCGTCCACCGGCGCACGCCAGCCGCCGCCCACGGCCACCCCTATAGATTCGGAGACCGGCTCGCCTCCCCGTCACCATCCATCCACGCGTTCCCCTTCCCACCTCCCCCGCCAGGCCAAGCCGCCGCCACCCTTCCCCGTCGTCCCGCCAAAACCCTAGCGAAAAATTCCCCATTCCCTCCACGAAAGATTCAAACCCCGCCCACAATTTTCAATCCTCCTCCCGCCGGACCCGATCCCACCCCCACCTACCCACCCGAGAAAACTACCCATTAAAATCCCTCCCGGATGCGCTCCATTTCTTCCGCCATGAGGTCGCTCCTCCTCTCCGGCCCCTCCTCCCCCGCCTTCCTCCCCCGCGCCACCGCCCTCTGCCCGCTCCTCTCGCTCCCTTTCCGGCCGGATCTTTCCCGCCCCAGGCCCCTCGCCCCCCCGGCTCGGTCTCTCTCTAAGAAGGCAGCGCCGACGGCGGCGGCGGCCAGGACTCGGTTAGACGGCCGTGTTCCGGCGATGGAGGCCCGGGAAGCGCAGTCCGGCGAGATTCACGTCATCGTCGGCCCCATGTTCGCTGGCAAGACCACCGCGCTTCTCCGCCGTGTCCAGGCCGAGGCCGGCACCGGCAGGTACTCACCCCCGTCCAGTCTCCCCTCTCTTGTTTACTGATTCATTTCGCTGACTGCCAGTGAACCCCGGTTCCTGTCAGTCAGTCAGGGTTTCTGATAAGACCAAAGAAAAATCAACGCTCAGAAGAGTGTGTATTAAGCCAAGTACTCCCTCCGTAAACTAATATAAAAGCGTTTAGAATACTAAAGTAGTGATCTAAACACTCTTATATTAGTTTACAGAGGGAGTAGTATATAATACTAATCTCCTTCTTATATAAATCTAATTGTCAATAGCTTGCATAGAAAACTGGTGGCCTGTCAGAGGTTCGCTGGTCACTGATGGAATAATTCATGATCTTGGCTAAGTATATAATAACTAATCCTCTTCTTAGTATAACTCTAATTGTCAATAGCTTGCATAGAAAACTGGTGGCCTGTCAGAGTTTCACTGGTCAGTGATGGCATAATCAATGATCTTAGCACACTCAAACTGATATTTTCTTTCTTTCTGAAAAGGCTGTTATGTTATGAGTGATTTTCTTAGTCAGCAAGAAGATTGTTATTGGAGAGATTTTGATGAAAAACAATGCTTCTTGCTCTTTCTGTCTCCTGAATTCCATGCTTTTTGACTTCACCATTTATGTGGGACAATTCGTTGTGGTAGAATTTTGACATCTTTGCCCCTTGCAATACAGGACTGTGGCACTCATAAAGTCTGACAAAGACAATCGATATGGATTGGATTCTGTTGTGACCCATGACGGCACAAAGATGGCATGCTGGGCTCTACCCGAGCTTTCAACTTTCCAAGATAAACTAGGGAGAGAGGCTTATGATAAGGTGTGTCAAACACTTTCAGCCTTCAATTTGGTTAATCATGCTGTGCACTGTGAATTACTACTGCCATGCAAATATTCTAGTGGTTTGAATGGATGCTTCAAACATCACTCTGCTATTGTTTGGTAGCCTTATTTCTCGCGCAATTTATCGTTTCTTGCACAAAAATTATACCTTTACAGTGCTTTCTCAACAAGGTAGAAAAGAGAGTGATCTAGATTGTTGTTATCTGTGCTTGTGCTAGCAGTGAATTCATAAAAGTAAATGTGCCATCAAGCATTATTTGAAAAGGAGATCTGTATGTCTATGCAAAATGCTATAATTTGGACCTGCCCAGATGGAAAAGTTTAATATTGGAGTGGTAGTTGTATGATCTTGGGGTGCGTTTGGTTGGATGCCACTATAATGCACAGTTAAGTTAGCGAGCTTTTACTTTGTTATGCTAATGTCTAGTTCTCCGAACTTGTCATGTTTCACCTCGTTTGACATATAACCCACATTTCAAGGTCAATTTATTTTGTCACACTGAGGAAGGTGAATCCACCCAGTCTGTGGCTACGAAAGTTGCTTTTGGTCTTGGCCTGAAATAGTAGTACTGCTCCTGTTTTCCATTTAGCTGAGATTTGTGAATAAAGAAGTGAACATTGAGTAATTGTGGCAAGGTAGCTGACTGGAAAACTTGCTGCGTCCAATCAAAATATGTTATGGTTGACTTTTCATGGTTGCTGGTAGCCATTTGTTTTTCAATAATATATTTGCAAGCCTGTAGAAATTGCCAAATGTACTTGTGTTTATTTGAACAGTCTATGCCTGAGAAGCCATTACTGATCAAACAACAAAAAATTCGATCTACAAGCATCCTATGTTGAAAATTGACGAGCTTGTATTCAGAGGACCTAGTTTTGTCACATGATAGCAGGAGGCAGTTGTCATGCTTAGTGTTCATCTACTTACCTGATTTAGTAAATTGTCAATGATATGGATTGACTAGCTAATCTGTTATTCAGCCATTCTTAAAAAAAATCTGTTTGTGTGCGAACTTTCTTTTATCTGGTTATCATCACAACTTATCGTACAGTTGCTACGTGAGATGGTACCACCTCCTATCTGTACCGTTGCTGTGGGAATTGGCCTGGAAGCTTTAGCCAGCCAACGCTGGTTGAGATAAGAGCTGTTAGTTTTTTCATGTCATTGTGTAGCATGGTGGTATTGAAGCTGTTGGATTTGGTTGTCTGTAAGAATCTCATCAAAATTTGCTGCTACAGGTAGATGTCATAGGTATCGATGAAGCCCAGTTCTTCGATGATCTTCATGATTTTTGCAGCAAAGCTGCTGATCATGATGGAAAAATCGTTGTGGTTGCAGGGCTAGATGGTGATTACAAAAGGTACTTGCTGAATGATTTATCTCGTAAAACTTATTTAGTTTCCCTATGACTTGGCCATTTGCTGAATCTCTGTACATCCCCTAAAAGGCTGTTAAATAGATAAAATCATCCAAATGGTCCATATTTCATTCAGAAGGTATTGCAATTTTTCTTATCATGCCTACTGTTTGATGATTGAGTTGTTTCACAGGAACAAGTTTGGCTCAGTACTGGACATCATTCCCCTGGCTAACTCGGTCACCAAGCTAACAGCACGGTGTGAGCTGTGCGATCGCCGGGCGTCCTTCACATTGAGGAAGACACAGGAAACCAGGACCGAACTCATTGGTGGAGCCGATGTGTATATGCCTGTGTGCAGGCAGCACTACTTGGACGGGCAGATTGTCATCGAGGCCACAAGGATTGTTATGGATATTGAAAGATCCACGGAAGTAGCTCGCTGCTAGTTAGGGGTGTGTGTGGCTTATCCAGAATATCCCTCTCTTCAGTGTGTCATTCATCCAACAGCGTGTTGAGATGTGCTACCAGTGTGTACCTGTTATTGATCATCTGTGGCAGCATGCCAGCCTGAGTTTCAGATTATGAGGCGTTGCCATATTACCATAGGAGAACTTAATTAAGTTGCGATTTGAGCAGATTGTAAATATTTACCAGTTGGGAATGTTGGTGCAAATAGCTCTTCTTTTAGAATACCCACCTGTTGCGACACAATGGGTTATAATACAGTTTCTGGCTGGGAAGGGAATGCTTAGTAATATGCGTTTGTTGGTTACAAACATTGGTTGGCATGAAATTGTTTGTCTCTATGAGGTAGAATGAGAAACTGAAGAGGTAACAAATGGTTATGTATTTATTTGTGAGCATGTCTTATACACTGTAATTTGGATGCTCCAGTTTGGAAATATTGTGTGTGCAGAAACAATCTTTTGGTATACACATCAAGTGTTAGTCGAAATGACACGATCTGCACAGCTTAGGTTACCTTACCTTTACCTTTGGTTGGACCCAATTCTGCACAGCTGTTCTGCTATCCGTTTTGCCTCGAGCTGTGCTTGCGTTTGTGACTGGTGATGATAACGCAGTGCCGTAGTGCTATCTAGTACTATTCTGTCCCACAATATAAGACGTTTTTGCTTATATTATGAGATAGAGGGAGTATTTAACAAGATTGCAAGAATTATGGAGCAGAGGGAGTACATTTTTGCTACGTTTTGCTAGGTATAGACATAGCTGTGTTTGCTTCGAACGTAGTTGTTTGCACGTTCAGAATGTTGTGTGATGACTCGAATTTACATTAACTTTCTGCTGTGGCAGTGTGGATCTATCACTTGAGAGAGCGGCTTCATCTTGGAAGCAAGGAGTCCATTTTGCTTCCAGCATAAGTGGTCCCAATGTTGAACTACTCTGATCAAAGCCCCAGCGTTGGCTGCTGCTCCTTTCTTTGTGCGGGTTTTTTGTCCGATATTGTTTTTCTGTTAGAACTCAGGATTCCTTGACTGTATAATTTTCTTTGTCAATTTGTTTCGAGCTGATGATGTAAATGTCGAAGACGGAACAATGTAAACTTTTTACCAAATCAATCAGTTTTGCAGTCTTTGCACTTGTCACTGAAATCAATAGTACGGGTATATGTATCTACACATTGGAAAAATGATGTGTAGCCCAATGTATCAGCTACCTAAAAGAAAATCATCAGCAACAATTTTTTTTAAGAGTATCAGCGACGACTTGGTACCAAACAAGTATTATAGTAAAACCAAAAAGGAAAAAGAAAAACGAGTGCTAGCAGACGCTGGGCCGACCGAGTCTGGCTGTGAGTGGGCTTCGAATTCATTTTCCTGTGACCCGCCACGCTCCCACGCATTTCCCCCAAAACCGCCGCCGCCCACCTCTGGTCTCAAAAAATGCCCTCTCCGATCGCGTCGGCTCCGGCGGCGGCGGCCTAGCGCTGGGCGTCGACGCCAGCCGCCTCCTCCTCCTCGCGTGCTCTTCCATCCCCGCCGCATAAACCGCCAGCCATGGGGGTGGAGGCAGACGCTACTGGTTCTAAGTCGAGGAAGAGGAAAGCAAGAACACACGAGGGGGACGTCGCGGAACCTACATCGGAGGACCGTGGACAGCCCCTTCCCGGATCGGATGCAAACGGAGGAGGCGCCGGCGTCGACCGCATCAGCGACCTCCCCGACGAGGTCCTCGGGGACATCGTCTCGCTCCTCCCCACCAAAGAAGGCGGCCGCACCCAGGTCCTCGCCTCCCGGTGGCGCCACCTCTGGCGCACCGCCCCGCTCAACCTCGACCACCGCTCCTTCTTACGCGACGAGGAGGGCCTCGATGTCATCATATCGCGCGTCCTCGCCGCCCACCAGGGCCCCGGCCGCCGCTTCTCCGGCCCCGTCTACCACCTCGCCGGCGACCGAGCGGATGCCTGGCTCCAGTCCCCCGCCCTCAACAACCTCCAGGAGCTCGAGCTGTGCAGCTTCAGCCACAAGTTACCGCGTCCACCGACAACGGTGCAGATGCCGCCCTCGGCCGCCTTCCGCTTCTCCGACACGCTCTATGTTGCCGTCATTGGAGATTGCCACCTTACCGACGACAACATCACTCAGGCGCTTCACTTCCCCAAGCTTCAGAAGCTCGCGCTGCAGTGGGTCAGCATATCCGAATCCTCGCTGCACACCATGATTGCCGCTTGCCCCGCTCTCACTAGTAGAAAAAGGGCTTTAGTCCCGGTTCTGGAACCGGGACTAAATGGTCGTTACTAAAGCCTTCCTCTTTAGTTCCGATTCTTACACGAATCGGGACTAAAGGCCCTCCACCTTTAGTCCCGGTTGGTAACACCAACCGGTACTAAAAAAAATTACGATTTTTTTTGAATTTTTTTATTTTCAAATTTCTGAATTATTTTAACCTCTAATCTCTAATCACTCCTCATCACTGCTCAATTTAACCTCTAATCTCTAATCATCCCTCATCATTCCAAATCATCTAACTTCCCGGACGGTCACCCATCCTCTCACTACTCCAGCCTGAGCACGCTTAATTTCCGGGTTCTATTCTCCCTCGTTTCCAAGTCTGCACTTGTTGTTTTTCCAACAATAGTAAGATGTCAATCGTATTAACCCTCAGGAATTTAGCTTGAGCATGAAGTCACACATTTCACTGTTTGAGTTTGAAACTATTGTTCTAAAAAACAATAATTATTTAGTAACACTAATATTTCTTGAATAAGTAGTTTGACCATAGTTTGACCACAGTTTGGCCAGATTTGACCAAAATTCAAAAAAACTGAAATAATTATTTAGTAACACTAATATTTCTTGAATAAGTAGTTTGACCACAGTTTGACCAGATTTGACGAAAATTCAAAAAAACTGAAATAATTATTTAGTAACACTAATATTCTTGAATAATTATTTAGTAACACTAATACTTCTTGAATAAGTAGTTTGACCATAGTTTGACCAGATTTAACAAAAAATCAAAAAAAAAACAGAAATTTGAGCATAACTTTTTTTCCTTTTAGAATTTGAGGATTCTAAAAATTTGCAAATAGGCCGTAGGCTGTCAAAATCGGATGCGAATTTTCGTGCTGAACATTTTGATATATTATACGTTTTTTTCTGACATCGTATGCAAAAGTTATAGCCGTTTTACATTTTCCCTACACTTTTTGCAAAACATGTCCAAATTTAAGTTTTTAAATTTTCCTAACTAGTACATGTAGTAACATAACTACATCTGGAAGGATTTTAATTTTTGAAGTTTTTATCATTTTCTTTTGCTTTTTACAAAACTGAAAAGGCGATCCACGGCGCGGGGGGGGGGGGGGGGGGGGGGTAGAGTTTGAAAATGGGACCTTTAGTACCGGTTCGTGCCATGAACCGGTACTAATGCCTCAAACCCCATTAGTACCGGTTGGTGGCTCGAACCGGGACTAAAGGTCTAACCTTTAGTACCGGTTGGTGCCACGAACCGGTACTAATGGGCATCGCACCCTTTAGTCCCGGTTCGTGGCACCAACCGGGACTAAAGGTCCCATTTGAACCGGAACTAATGCCTGTACGGTGCCCTAGCCGCTCGAACCGGGATTAATGCTCACATTAGTCCATTAGTCCCGGTTCGTAATGCAACCGGGATTAATGCTCTTTTCTGGCCGAACCAAAGCCCTGTTTTCTACTAGTGTCTGGAGTGCTTGCTTATTCAGAATAGTGGCGGTTTCCATTGTGTCAGAATCAACTCCATTAGCCTTAGAAGCATTGGTGTGAGCGGTCATAGCAATCGGACAGAGAACAAATTTAAGGAACTCATCGTCGAGAATGCCCCTTGCCTTGTCTTGAAAGCTTGCTCACACTTGGTTCATGTGAGTGCCATCTTATATCGGTAATCTCCGCGCCTAAACTGGAGGTCATAGGCTGCCTTTCTACTCATTATGGTATTACAATCTCGTTAGTGTGCCCTTCCTACTTGCTTTCAATGTGCTGCTGAATTACACGTTATCTGCACTTATAGATGGTCTAATGACGTCTTTCATGCTCCATGAAGCAAATGGGTGTCGATCGCCTGACGACGGCGGTGCGCACTGTCAAGATTTTAGCTATTCTTATGCATTCTCTTAGTCTTGATGCTGTTCTTGACTTGATGAGATGCTTTCCGTGCTTGGAAAAGTTGTACATTGAGGTGATACTTCTTCTGTGATGATGGTTCATAGTATTGACTGCTCCCTTGATTCATTTACCGTTCTGAAATGATTGGGTTTTTTTTTTGTTCATTTTCAGTCAAGCGGACCAGGGATTAGCAACCTATGGCGTCGTAAACACCGGACTCTTATAAGATCACTTGACATCCGTCTGAAGACTATTGTATGGAACTATTATCGGGGAATTAAGTCACATGTTGACTTGGCCACATTTTTTGTACTAAACGCTCGCGTGCTAGAATTAATGACTTTTGAGGTTAATGTTGAAGATTTCAACGAGGATTTTTTTGCACAACATCATAAGAAGCTTCAGGTGGATAGTAGGGCCTCAAGAGGTGCTCGGATTCGTTTTACTACCGATTGGTGCTATAATTACCATATGAAGTTTAATGTCCATGATTTGGGCCGAGTTGATCCCTTTGAAAGGACACACCCTTTGGAAGGAGATACCACTTTTGAGCTTTGCTAACTGTTACTCCCGCCGTCCCATAATATAAAAACGTTTTTGACATTAGTCTAGTGTCAAAAACGTTCTTATATTATGGGACAGAGGGTGTTGTTTGTATTATCTCCTTATATCGCAGTTAAGCATGCTGTTCATAATAATATATGTTAGTTCTGTTGAAACCAATTTGTATTCAGCTCGTTTAAGTTTGTATTATCTTGGAACCTTACGGCAGTTAAGCATGCTATATATTCATGATGCTGGTCCTGCTGAAACCAGCTTGATGAGAAAGCACATACACTGTTTTGTGCCCTTGAGTGTCAAGTGTATCCATTAAACCGTTGTATCATTTATGAAGCCGCACGAATTGATATGCTTCTGAGTGTTGGTATCACTCACCTTGTGGTGCTAAAAGTCATGTCAGTCATTAGTTTTTTGCCCCCCTTGCCCAATGGCATGATTTGTGGTTACTTGGACATTCTGAATGTTGCATGATGTCTCTAGTTTGCATCAACTATTTGCACTTCCACTTCCACCTGGGCTTTGTCTTGGAAGCAAGAAATGCATTTTGTTTTCTAATGCTGAAAGTAACTGTGGTGCTAAAAGTCATTGTTTTTTGCCCCTTGCCCAATGGCATGGTTCGCGTGGGATGTGGTTAATTTCTTGCACATTCGGAATGTTGCATGATGTCTCCGGTTTGCATCAACTATTTGCAGTTGGGCTGGGACTTCATCTTGGAAGCAAGAAATGCATTTTGTGTTCCTGACGCTGAACTGCTTTGTTTGGCAAAGTCTGCTCCAGCGTTGGCTGCTGCTCCTCTCCTTGCGCGGCTTTCTAGCCCTCTTTCATTTGCTGTCACAGTTCAGAATTCCTGGATAGTACGTATTAATTTGTTTGTCGATTCGCTTCATGCCGACGATAAATGCGAAGCTGGAACATTGTAAACTGCCACAAACCCCCTCCTCTTGTTTGCTTCCGGTTTATGGAAAAAATACATCGAGAACAGTCCTTGGACAAATACAGACACACATTAGATGACAAAATATGTACGAAGCGTGCAGATGGATGCGGGCGACTTGAGAGTCCGCGCGTTGGAGATGCCTTAATGTGTGGCCATCGTCATTACACAAGTAGCAAGTACACAAATCACACTAGATAGCCGCATCAACTTGAAGGGGATGTAAACCTTTTTTTTTCTCAAGAGTGATTTCAAGTCACGATTGGATGTTTTCAGTCACGGTCCAAACATTTTGCAGGGAAGTGACGGGTGCCCCCTAGTCCTCCATCTGCTATGAGAATGTCAAACTTTAAGCAAGGCCTCAGGGCATCTCCAAAGCCGACCCCTAGAACACTCATATCCGTTCGGACGCAGCTATTTGGACGCAACAAGCCATCCAATGACAAACTTCATTGGTCCACTGAGCGGTCCAAACCATAATCTTTTCACAAACCAGAACCAAATGAGGGGGGATTTTGCGGGAGTCCGGACACAAGCCATGTAGAATCCGACACCCAGTAACCCATCCAAAACTAAGGCGGAGCCTGCGCTTGTAGATGGCCGCATTGTTTCTGCGGCAAAATCCCCCACTCTCCTCTTTCATCCCGCCACTCTTCATCCAATTCCCGCCTTTTTTCGCAGCCGCTGATGCTTGGACCCACAGGAGAAGCTGCCGGAGATGGCGGTGGTGCAGGATCCTACGATCACGCTCGTCCGGAAGATCAACTCGGAGATAGGTGAAATTGTTGCCTCAAAACGAAAGCAAAGACGACACCGCTCAAGAAGCAGAAGGCCGACGGAGGCGAAGGTGGAGTGGTGGTGGACGTGGAGGTGGAGGACGTGGTGGGGGCCGGAGCCTGGGATGTGCGGCCCTGCTGACGTTGCCGAACCGTGCAGATACCACCATGGCCGGAGCATTATAAAGCTTCATACTACTACGCCTCCAAATAGGCCATGCTTGAAGCTTTGGAGGGGACCTTGCAGATTGACGGTTTAGATGACGACGCAAGTAGGATGGTGCAAGCCGTCCGTTTCAAGAGTTGAAGCAGCAGAAGGAAGAGTTGGCGGCGGGGACAAGGCGGCAGAGGAGAAGGCGACGGCGAAGAAGGAGTTGGCCGAGACGGCGGAGAAGGAGGCAGAGGCGGCGACGACAAATTGAGCATGGAGACTCGGATTGCATGCCTGGCAGGTCCAAAAATCCAATTGTTTGTACGGACTGCCGGATTGATATTCTTTTGTGATCGGGCATGTAAAAACTACGCATACTTATCCCTTTCTGGTTGTGATCCGGTGCGTGCTATGTGATCGAATGGATTTGAATTTCAAAATTGACCATACTGACGGATAGCGTTGAATGGCCGGCTTCCGCATCTGCGTCCGCGGACCGGTTCCCTGTCCGTGGTGTCTGGTTTGGGGGGTTGGAGATACGTGAGTCATGTCGTAGTTTTTATTATCTCTTTAGATTATGGGAAAAGCTTACCTTCAGCCGGTTGATGCATGCGCGAGCGTCCGCCGCTTGCATAGCCGCCAGATCAATCCTGATCAAGTGGACACGCTGGCCACAAGTCAGTCCCGCGCGGCCAATCTTTTTCTTGCAATAAGGGTCGTCGCCGTCATGCTCGGTTGGAGCTAGCAGCTGGTCGCGGGGCTGAGACGGAGGAGGAGCAACAACTCCGGCGAGCACGGCAAGGACTAGTTTCCCCGACGCCGGCGGGAGCGATTTTGCGGTGGTGGGGGCTGGCGCCGCGCTGGGCGCAGCTATATCAGGATGTCGGACAGGGGAATTTGTTTTCGAAACTGAGCGGTTATTCCAGGAAGTAAGCAGGTGGTCACGGGCGTGGTGGTTAGATCTGACAGCTGTCAGAGCGCTGATCCAACGAAGCTCCATGCGGCGGATGTTTCTAATACATCCGCCGGCGGACGCGTAGCGGCTCCCTTAGATTATTCATTCCTAGACTTTTCTTTTGTCTAGAAATACCCAGCTCTTGTTACGGACTCTAGGGATCTAACTAGGGTTTAGTCATTCACAGAAAAAAAAACACTAGGGTTTAGTCTCGACGTGGCAGATCAGGACGTCCAATAAATAACGCCCCTCTCCTTCCCCGGAGAAAATCCCGCGAGGAAGAGATCAAGCCCGCCGCCTTCAGCCGAAGATCGAACACACGCCCGAAGAAGATCCACCCTCTGCTTCGTCTCGTCGGTATGGCAACATCCCCACCCCCTTCAATTCAATTTGCTACGATTTGCCGCCTGTATTCTTGTCCTGCTCTTGTCTTCTCTTTTCTGTCGCTCCCGTGTGTTGTGTTACCCGTTTCGCTCGGTAAAGATCGCCGCCGGAGGCCGGACTCGCCTCGACCTGCCCGCAGTGAAGATCTTCCCGGACGCGATCGGTTCCTTCACTCTCCTTGGTAATTAAGCAGGCCCTCGCGTTCTTTCATCGATTCCTTTTCTTGATGCGAACGATCGGATCCGCCTTATTCAAGATCGCAGGGTCACATCACGATGAGTAACGCCGCCATGCCGGACAGCAAGCGTACGAAGGCGGCCGTCATCGTGCCCGGTGTCAGGTCCACGGTTGCGGAGGACAGCATGACGGAGGTGCTGCTGCGGCTCCCCGTCAAGTCCGTGGCCAGGTGCCGCGCCGTCTGCCGCTCCTGGGCCGCGCTGCTCTCCTCGGACGAGTTCTGCGCCCTCTACCGTGCGATCGCCAGGGCGGCGTCGCCGGCGCCCAAGCTGCTGCACTTCTCCCCCACCGCGGGGTTCGACGCCACGGCGGCTTACGCGCGCCCGCTTTCGACGACGAGCCCTACGGACGAGCGGCTGTTCACCCTCGACTACGCCCGCGGCAACCGCGTGGAGGTGCTCACGCCCGCGCCGTGCCACGGCCTCACCCTCCTGTACAACGCCATCGCGAGGGCCTACTACGTCTGCAACGCGGCCACGCGGGCCGTCACGCGCCTGCCGCCGTCGGACGAGGCGGCGCCGGCGCACTGGCGCAGCTGCAGCACCGGGCTGGGGTTCGACGCCCGGACGCGGGAGCACAAGGTGGTGCGGCTGGTCAGAAGGGCGTACCCTCCCCGCGGGCCGCAGCAGGACACGATCAGGTGCGAGGTGTACACACCTGGAGCAGGCGGTGGTAACCGCTGCTGGAGGCCGCCTGCCTCCGGAGGGGTGCCCTTCGGGCTGCGCAGGGCCGCGGCCTCCGCCGTTGCGAACGCGAACGAGCAGAGGCTGACGCCCGTGTTCGCCGGGGGGTTCCTGCACTGGTTGATCGAGCCTCACAACGTCTTCACAAGGCCGAGGTGCGCCATCGTGCTCTTCTCCGTCGCCGACGAGACCTTCGGATGCGTCCGGGAGCCTTACTTCCCGCCACCAGATGTTCGGCCGGATCACCACCTCCCGTTTCCCGGGGGTATAGTCGGCATGCCCCGTCCCGAGGCGCCGGCGGGGCACCTGACGGCGATGGACGGCCAGCTGTGCCTGGTCCGGGACCTCCGCGGCGACCCTTACAACAGCGCTCTCGAGATCTGGCGGCTGCTGGACTACACCTCCGGCGAGTGGTCCCTCGACCATTGGATCGACCTATCATCGCATCCCGCGAGGAGAGAGCTACGCGATCCGCAGACCGTGAGAGTCATCGGCTCCGTCGGCAATGGCGGCGGGCCAGGGGAGAAGAAGAAGATGGTCATCACCACCTGCATGCACAAGGTGCTCGAGAAGTTCGAGAAGAAGGTGCTCACCTACGACCTCGGCTCCCAAGCTCTGGAGACCATCCTTTCAGTCATGGAGACGAACACGTCGTGCAACGGATATGACAAGCCACCTCTTTCGAGGTTCAGCCTATACGAAGAGGGCATGATTGCACCGGTGCACAAGACGGAGGAGGAGATGGCGCTGTCGTCTGCTCCGGCGAAGGCGGCGAGAGAGATCCTGCTCCGCCTCCCGGCGAAATCGGTGGTGCAGTACAAGGTGGTCTGCAAGCAGTGGCTCGGGCTGATCGAGAGCGAGAGCTTCTTCCAGGCGTACTCTGAATACAGGAACATGGGCAAAAGGCCGAAGCTCATGCTCGTCGGCAAGGGCGCCGGCGGGCAGTCGGCCTTCAGCTTCGCCCCCTTCGATCCATGGCTCGGAGCCGGAGAAGCTCCGGCGGCTTCTGGCCATGGCGGCGCGTTGCTCGACGAGAAGGTGGTCTGCTCCAAGCCCTGCCACGGGATGAACCTGGTGAGCACGGCGACGCGCGACTACCTCTACAACCCGGCCACCGGCTTCCACAAATCCTACCCCAATACCAGAATCCCGAGGATGTACGAGGAGGTCGCCGGCAGGAGCGTCGGCCTGACCTTCGACCCGCTGTCGCGCCAGCACGCGCTGGTGGAGATCGTGTACCGCACCAGGGACTTCAGCTCCCGCCATTACTTCGCGGTGAGCGCGATGCGGCGGTGCGGCGACTACGGGCACCACTCCCGGGACTACGTGCTGGCGCCGCCGCCCCTGCCCATGGCGGACGACGCGCCGCCGGCCCGCGTCGGCGGGGCGCTGTACTGGATGAGCGACCCGCGGCTGGGCCGGAGCCGCGAGCGGGCCGTCGTGTCGTTCGACGTGGCCACCAGGGCGTTCGACGTCGTGCCCTGCCCTCCGATCATCGCGGCGTGGAGCGGCACGAGCCCTTGCCGCGCGTCCGTGGCGGAGCTCGGGGGAGCGCTGCATGCCGTCCTCGCGGACCCGGCGGCGAACAGCTTGGACGTGTGGAGGCTGGAGCGCGGCGTCGGCGGCTGGGGCAGGGCGTGCGTGATACGGCTGGACGGAGCGCCGCCGGGGTACGACCTCGGGACGAACGACGTGGTGCCGCTGGCCGTGGACCCGGACGACGGGAGGGTCCTGCTGAGCGCCGGGAGGAGGATC
Source organism: Aegilops tauschii subsp. strangulata (assembly GCF_002575655.3). Taxonomy (NCBI): domain Eukaryota; kingdom Viridiplantae; phylum Streptophyta; class Magnoliopsida; order Poales; family Poaceae; genus Aegilops; species Aegilops tauschii. The sequence goes on from NC_053035.3 coordinate 470,555,794, forward strand.
GGGCTGTATGATCCGGCCGAGCAGACGGTTCAGGACCTGCGCTCGCTGGAGGCGATGGAGGATGGAGCGGCGGCGCTGGTTCCGATGGTGTACGAGGAGAGCTTGGCCTGCTATCCTTGCCGCCTGGCCAGAGCAAGACGGCTGTCGCAGAGCTGATACACACGTCGTCGTTATTGTGTGATCTTTCTTAGTGTTCTTTCTCGATCACTATTTAGCAATTCCAGCATCATCATTTAGCTCGGTTATCTTTGTTAATCATTCTTTTATCTTGCTCGATCGAATTTTAGCCAACTATACAACACCGATATTTGATGTGATCTTTCTTGGTGTTCTTCAATCGTTATTGTGTTGTTTTGTGTTTTGCTTCCCGTAAAAGCTCATATGATCTTTAATAACCGGCCAGTGGGAAAAAAAGAGAAAAAAAAGAAAAAAAAAAGAGGGGAAAAAAAAGAGAGAAAAGGGAGCAAAAGGAAACAGAGAAGAAATATTTGCACAGTGCCGGCCGGTTCACAACTTTTGGAATATCTCCTGCTGTTCAAAACTTATACTTTTTGCATATACATGGTAATTGCTGCCCATCTTCTGCTCTTGGTTGCCATACACTGCGTTTATTCATCACTTATATCTAGCTACATAGAGCTATTATATTTTCATCGGTTTTTACTTGCTCGATTCAGTATCTGGGCTTAGATTATTTTATCTCTTACTAGTCGACTGCCATCACTAGTTAGGAGTTTGAGCAATGATTCAACTTGCATTACTTTTTTGCTAAATTGTGCCACTGATATTGTGAGTTGAGGAAACCTTAACCAAGCTCCACTTCCTATATTGTATCTTGGTCAGTCGACTTGGCAATCGCTATATCCAACGTTTGGTAACTTTTGACAGCGCCAAAGGCCGACAACCACTGCAGCACAGTAAGAACCGGTAAGAGCTTGGTAATTGCTAGAGTGTTGAGAGAATTTTTCCCACCACCTTTGAGTAGTACTATAGGAACATTATACTTGTGATTTTCTTTTTGTGTGGTACTAACCATGGCAGCTTGTAGAACGGTCGAACAGTTGGGTTGCCTCTACTGTGGGGGAGATAATTTACTATATATTGATACAGAACACTCTTTCCCACCACAGAAAGTACGGCGAACGTCACACAATGTACATCATGGTAGAAACACACATCCTCAGATTACCTCTTTGCCAAATTTTGAGGGTAAATATGACTCCGATTCATATATTAATTGGGAAATTGAGGTAGAAGAAATATTTGGTAGCCATGATTTTTTCGAGCATAAGAAAATAAATGATGTTACTAAAAGCTTTTTAGAATGACTAACTCACATTTAGATGTTTTTTAAGGATGTCACGTCTATGTTGTCCACCATATGATTATTGGCTTTAAGATTCGGATTTGTGCAAACTGTTGTCGTTTTCTTTGACGTGAACTGTTGCTTTTTGTTGTCGCTAAGGCCCGTGTCGCACTCATCGGCCTTTCCCTTTTCCTGTACAGGATCTCAGCTTTTATTTTTTGTTATATACACTGGTATGCGCTGTCATTTTTGTTTCTTTTTTTGTCTGCGCCTAGGCCTTTTTGTACGGGCAGAATTGAATGAGCCGGGCTGCGTTATTTTTCGCTTTCTTTTTTCTCCTTTATCTATTAAATTTATTTGTTTGTAATTTATGATTTTTTAAATTCGATTATTTTTGGCGACATCAGTTTTATGTCCAGCCGTCCGATCTATTTGTGCTTTGATTTTCATGCTCGAGCGATCGCAGCGTCGCGATCGATCCGTGTCCCATTGTATCGTCTTGTCAGGCTGGGAGGCCTACAACGGAGCGCGACTATTTTTTTGTTTTTTTTTTGTTGGGCCTCCATCGCCTTGGTTTGATATGGGCCTTTTTTAGAATACGAAGAGTCTAGTCCCAGAGTACATTAGATCGATACGACAGTCTCCATCGAGTCTGTCACTCTCCTTTCGCCTGTTCCCTCCCCCTGTTGTCCCGTTCCCCTTCCATTTTTTCGTTTATTTTTGTTTCGAAATCTGAAGAAAAACATCGACTCGCAACTACAGAAGGAGGGGGGTGGTGTATGTGTGTTTGTTGATCGCCCTAGTAACAAGTCTACAATCGACTCGCAACTGAAGGTGTACCATCAACCCACAACTGGGGGGCGGTGTCTGTGTGTGTTTGTCGCGATCCCCAGTTGCATGTCACCCATTGACTCACGACTAAGGATGTGCGTGTTTGTCGAGAGCCCCCAGTTGCAGGTCAATCATCGACTCGCAACTGGGGGGGAACGGGGCATTCTCAATGTGTGTTTGTCGAGGGCTCCCAGTTGCAAGCCAAGCATTGACTCGGAACTTGTGAAGGGGGAGGGGAGTGTGTTTCTACGGGTCCAGTTGCATGTCAACCATCGACTCACAACTAGGTGTGTGTGTGTGTGTGTGTGTGTGTGTGTGTGTTGGGGCCCCCTAAGTGCAAGCCGACCATCGACTCGCAACTAAGGGTGCTTTTTGTGTTTGTCGTGGTCCCTAGTTGCATGTCAACCATTAACTTGCAACTATGTGTGTGTGTGTGTGTTTCTATGGTGGCCCCCAGTTGTATGTCAACCGTCAACTCACAACTTGGGGTCTGTGTGTTTGTCGAGGGTCCCAAGTTGCTTGTCAACCATTGACTCGCAACTAGGGGTGTGTGTGTGTGTGTGTGTGTGTGTGTGTCCAGGGTCCCCGGTTGCATGCCAAGCATCGACTCGCAACTAGGGCGTGTGTGTTTGTCGAGGGTCCCTAGTTGCATTTCAACCATCGACTCACAACTAGGGGTGTATGTGTGTTTCTTGAGGGACCCTAGTTGCATGTCAACCATCGACTCACAACTAGGTGTGTGTGTGTGTGTGTGTGTTTGCCGAGGGTCCCTAGTTGCATGCCGAGCATCGACTCGCAAGTGGGGCGGTGTCTATGTGTGTTCATCGCGGTCCCCAGTTGCATGTCGCCCATCGACTCGCAACTAGGGGTGTGTGTGTGTGTTTGTCGAGGGTCCCTAGTTGCATGCAGAGCATCGACTCGCAACTAGGGGGTGTGTTTTATCGTGGCCCCTAGTTGCCAGCCGACCATCGACTCACAACTAACAGTGTTTGTCGAGGGTCCCCATTTGCATGATGGCCATCGACTCGCAACTAGGAGTGTGTGTGTTTTGTCGTGGGTCCCCAGTTGCATGCCGTCCATCGACTCACAACTAAGGGTATGTGTGTGTGTGTGTGTTTGTTGAGGGTCCCAGTTGCAAGCCGACCATTAACTCGCAACTAGGGGGTGTTTGTGTTTGTCGAGGGTCCCCAATTGCATGACGACCATGGACTCGCATCTAGGGGTGTGTGTGTTTGTCGAGGGTCCCTAGTTGTATGCCGATCATCGACTCGCAACTAGGTGGTGTGTGTGTGTTTTTTCATGGGTCCCAGTTGCATGTCGACCATTGGCTCCCAACTAAGGGTTTGTGTGTGTGTGTTTGTCAAGGGTCCCCAGTTGCAAGCAGACTATCGACTCGCATCTAGGGGTGTGTGTTTGTCGAGGTTCCCAGTTGCAAGAAGATCACCGACTCACAACTAGGTGAGTCTGTGTTTGTTTAGGCTCCCCAGTTGCATGTCGATCATCGACTCGCAACTAAGGGTGTGTGTGTTTGTCGAGGGTCCCCAATTGCATGTCAACCATCGACTCACAACTAGAGGGTGTGTTCGTCGCGGGTCCCCAGTTGCATGTCGAACATCGACTCGCAAATAGGGGTGTGTGTGTTTGTCGAGGGTCCCCAGTTGCAAGCCGACCATCGACTCGCAACTAGGGGTGTGTGTGTGTGTGTGTGTTTGTCGCAATCCCCAGTTGCATGTCACCCATCGACTCGCAACTAAGGATGTGTGTGTTTGTCGAGAGCCCCCAGTTGCAGGTCAACCATCTACTCGCAACTGGGTGGGAGGGGGCATTCTCAATGTGTGTTTGTCGAGGGCTACCAGTTGCAAGCCAAACATTGACTCGAAACTTGTGAAGGGGGAGGGGAGGGGATTGTGTTTCTACGGGTCCAGTTGCATGTCAACCATCGACTCGCAACTAGGGGTGTGTGTGTTTGTCGAGGGTCAACAGTTGCATGTCAATCATCGCCTCGCAACTAAGGGTGTGTGTGTGTGTGTATGCGTTTGTTGCCCCCCCCCAGTTGCAAGCCGACCATCGACCCGCAACTAAGGGTGCTTTTCTGTGTTTGTCGTGGGCCCCAGTTGCATGTCAACGATCAACTCGCAACTAAGTGTGTATGTGTGTGTGTGTTTCTATGGTGGCCCCCAGTTGCATGTCAACCATCGACTCACAACTTGGGTGTGCGTGTTTGTCGAGGGTCCCCAGTTGCTTGTCAACCATCGACTCGCAACTAGGGGTGTGTGTATGTGTGTGTGTGTGGAGGGTCCCAAATTGCATGCCAAGCATCGACTCGCAACTAGGGAGTGTGTGTTTGTCGAGGGTCCCTAGTTGCATTGCAACCATTAACTCACAACTATGGGTGTATATGTGTTTCTTGAGGGACCCTAGTTGCATGTCAACCATCGACTCGCAACTGTGTGTGTGTGTTTGCCGAGGGTCCCTAGTTGCATGCCGAGCATCGACTCGTAACTAGGGCGGTGTCTGTGTGTGTTCATCGCGGTCCCCAGTTGCATGTCGCCCATCGACTCGCAACTAGGGGGTGTGTGTGTTTGTTGAGGGTTGCTAGTTGCATGCTGAGCATCGACTCGCAACTAGGGGGTGTGTTTTATCGTGGCCCCTAGTTGCCAGCCGACCATTGCCTCACAACTAACGGTGTTTGTCGAGGGTCCCCATTTGCATGACGCCCACCGACTCGCAACTAGGGGGGTGTGTGTTTTGTCGTGGGTCCCCGGTTACATGTCGACCATTGACTCGCAACTAAGGATATGTGTGTGTGTGTGTGTGTGTGTGTGTGTGTGTGTGTGTGTGTTGAGGGTCTCCAGTTGCAAGCCGACCATTAACTCGCAACTAGGGAGTGTTTGTGTTTGTCGAGGGTCCCCAATTGCATGACGACCATGGACTCGCATCTAGGGGTGTGTGTGTTTGTCGGGGGTCCCTAATTGTATGCCGATCATCGAGTCGCAACTAGGTGGTGTGTGTGTTTTATCATGGGTCCCAAGTTGCATGTCGACCATCGGCTCGCAACTAAAGGTGTGTGTGTGTGTGTGTGTGTGTGTGTGTGTGTGTGTGTGTGTGTGTGTTTGTCGAGGGTCCCCAGTTGCAAGCATACTATCGACTCGCAACTAGGGGTGTGTGTGTTTGTCGAGGTTCCCCAGTTGCAAGAAGATCACTGACTCGCAACTAGGTGAGTCTATGTTTGTCGAGGCTCCCCAGTTGCATGTCGACCATGGACTCGCAACTAAGGGTGTGTGTGTTTGTCGAGGGTCCAAATTGCATGTCAACCATCGATTCGCAACTAGGGGGTGTGTTCGTCGAGGGTCCCCAGTTGCATGTCGAACATCGATTCGCAAATAGGGGTGTGTGTGTTCGTCGAGGGTCCCCATTTGCAAGCCGACCATCGACTCGCAACTAGGGGTGTGTGTATTTGTTGCGATCCCCAGTTGCATGTCACCCATCGACTCGCGACTAAGGATGTGTGTGTTTGTCGAGAGCCCCCAGTTGCAGGTCAACCATCGACTCGCAACTGGGGGAGGGGGCATTCTTAATGTGTGTTTGTCGAGGGCTCCCAGTTGCAAGCCAAAACATTGACTCGGAACTTGTGAAGGGGAAGGGGGAGGGGAGTGTGTTTCTACGGGTCCAGTTGCATGTCAACCATCGACTCGCAACTAGGTGTGTGTGTGTGTGTGTGTGTGTGTGTGTGTGTCGAGGGTCAAGAGTTGCATGTCAACCATCGCCTCGCAACTAAGGGTGTGTGTGTGTGTGTGTGTGTGTGTGTGTGTGTGTGTTTCGAGGGTCAAGAGTTGCATGTCAACCATCGCCTCGCAACTAAGGGTGTGTGTGTGTGTTTGTTGGGGCCCCAAGTTGCAAGCCAACCATCGACCCACAACTAAGGGTGCTTTTGTGTGTTTGTCGTGGTCCCCAGTTGCATGTCAACCATCAACTTGCAACTAAGTGTGTGTGTATGTTTCTATGGTGGCCCCCAGTTGCATGTCAACCATCGACTCACAACTTGGGGTGTGTGTATTTGTCGAGGGTCCCCAGTTGCTTGTCAACCATTGACTCGCAACTAGGGGTGTGTGTGTGTGTGTGTGTGTGTGTGTGTGTGTGTCGAGGGTTCCCAGTTGCATGCCAAGCATCGAGTCGCAACTAGGGAGTGTGTGTTTGTCGAGGGTCCCTCGTTGCATTTCAACCATCGACTCGCAACTAGGGGTGTATTTGTGTTTCTTGAGGGACCCTAGTTGCATGTCAACCATTGACTCGCAACTAGGTGTGTGTGTGTGTGTGTGTGTGTGTGTGTGTGTGTGTGTGTGTGTCTGTTTGCCGAGGGTCCCTAGTTGCATGCCGAGCATCGACTCACAACTGGGGCGGTGTCTGTGTGTTTTCATCGCGGTCCCCAGTTGCATGTCGCCCATCGACTCGCAACTAGGTGTGTGTGTGTGTGTGTTTGTCGGGGGTCCCTATTTATATGCCGAGCATCGGCTCGCAACTAGGGGTGTGTTTTATTATGGCCCCTAGTTGCCAGCTGACCATCGACTCACAACTAACGGTGTTTGTCGAGGGTCCCCATTTGCATGACGGCCATCGACTCGCAACTAGGGGGTGTGTGTGTGTTTTGTCGTGGGTCCCCAGTTGCATGTCGATCATCGACTCGCAACTAAGGGTATGTGTGTGTGTGTGTGTGTGTTTGTTGAGGGTCCCCAGTTGCAAGCCGACCATTAACTCGCAACTAGGGGGTGTTTGTGTTTGTTGAGGGTCCCCAATTGCATGACGATCATGGACTCACATCTAGGGGTGTGTGTGTTTGTCGAGGGTCCCCAGTTATGTGCCAATCATCGACTCGCAACTAGGTGGTGTGTGTGTTTTGTCATGGGTCCCCAGTTGCATGTCGATCATCGGCTCGCAACTAAGGGTGTGTGTGTGTGTGTTTGTCGAGGGTCTCCAGTTGTAAGCAGACTATCGACTCGCAACTAGGGATGTGTGTGTTTGTCGAGGTTCCCCAGTTGCAAGAAGATCACCGACTCGCAACTAGGTGAGTCTGTGTTTGTCGAGGCTCCCCAGTTGCATGTCGACCATCGACTCGCAACTAAGGGTGTGTGTGTTTGTCGAGGGTCCCCAATTGCATGTCAACCATCGACTCCAACTAGGGGGTGTGTTCGTCGAGGGTCCCCAGTTGCATGTCGAACATCAACTCGCAAATAGGGGCGTGTGTGTTTGTCGAGGGTCCCCAGTTGCAAGCCGACCATCGACTCGCAACTAGGGGTGTGTGTGTGTTTGTCGAGGGTCCCCAGTTGCAAACCGACCATCGACTCGCAACTAGGGGTGTGTTTGTTTGTCGAGGGTCCCCAGTTGCATGACGAGCATGGACTCGCAACTAGGGGTGTGTGTGTTCGTTGAGGGTCCCCAGTTGCATGAGGACCATCGACTCGCAACTAGGGGTGTGTGTGTTTGTCGAGGGTCCTCAGTTGCATGTCCAGCTTCGACTCACAACTAGGGGGTGTGTGTTTGTCGAGGGTCCCTAGTTGCATGTTGATCATCGACTCGCAACTAGGGAGGGTGTTTTCCTAGTTGCAATCCGACCATCGACTCGCAACTAATGGTGTTTGTCGAGGGTCCCTAGTTTCATGCCGACCATCGACTTGCAACTAGGGAGGGTGTTTTATGGTGGCCCCTAATTGCAAGCCAACCATCGACTCGCAACTAGGGGTGTTTGTCGAGGGTCCCCAGTTGCATGCCAACCATCGACTCACAACTAGGGATGTGTTTGTTTGTCGAGGGTCTCCAGTTGCTTGTCAACCATCAAGTCGCAACTAGGGGTGTGTGTTTGTCGAGGCCCATAGTTGCATGCTGAGCATCGACTCTCAACTACTCACAACTAGGGGTGTGTGTGTGTGTGTGTTTGTGGAGGGTCCCCGGTTGCATGCCGAGCATCGACTCGCGACTAGGGGGTGTGTTTGTCGAGGGTCCCCAGTTGCAAAAATGTTTTGTAGTTGTAGAGGTGATTTACTCTTGTAACATTGTTCTGAAGTACCTCTTATTTTTCAACTCCACCCTCGATATGCAATTGGAGGCCCGATTAATATTTTTCTTAGTTGCACCTCCACCCATGATACACAACTAGGGTTCATATTAAAATAACATGTTTCGAATTTACAAACAATGTTCATATTCATGATTGTTTTAAATCCACGTACATTTTTTAATATGTGAACATGGTTCTAGTTTTTTGACCGTTTTTTATTTTTCCTCTTCTATTGTTTTATTTATTATTAGAAGTCAGCGTACATTTTAAATTTTTTCATTGAGTATTTTCTAAAAGGTTCACCATATATATGTTAAAAAACATACACAATACATAGAAAATTAGTTCAATGTATATTAGAAAAAGGTCATTATATACTAAATATTTGTTCAATGTGTATTATAAAAATGTTCACCATAATTTGAGAATTTGTTCAGTGTGTATTGAATACAATGTTGACCATATATGCAAAAAAATCAGTGTGTATTTTAATTTTTTAACATATATTAGAACTGAAAAAAACTGCACCTAAAAGAAAAAAGAAAAAATAGAAAATAAAAGAAACAAAAGGAATACAAAACACAAATCGTTACTACGTACGATCAGCTACAGGCCGTAGAGTGAGCAAGCGTGTGACAGGTGTGAGGCACGCTGGGCCTTTCCTATGCGAGGTGCTATGGGCACGTTGTTCACACAAAAAGGAAAAGACAAGGCCCAGTCGATACAATAACAAAAAGGGAAAACAACAAACAAACAAAAGGCTATAAACAGATGATGATTTCAACTTAGATGTGACATCCTTATGTCACATCTAGATGAGTCTTAGACAGACCCAAAGCTTTTTTGGTTTTGCTTCAGTTTGGTGCAGAAATTACTGTAGGGCAAATACAGATAATAGGCCTTATACTTGGAAAGCTTTAAAACTTGTTATGCGAAATCGTTTTGTTCCTTCATACCATGCTAGTGATTTGCTTAGAAAATTACAACGTTTAGCACAAGACAATAACACTGTTGAAGAATATTATGACAATTTGTGTATTGCTTTGTTTCGTTCTGGCTTAGAAGAATGTGAAGAAGATTTTCTGAATCGATTTTGGAGAGGTTTAAACCATGATATACAAGACATAATAATGCATGAAGAACTATATTCTATCGACCATTTGTTTCTTCTTGCCTGTAAAGCTAAACAGAAAATAAGAGGATGTATCTAGATCAAATGTATTAAATAGATTGATTTGGATACAAAATAGAGTATTACCCTTTTTGATTGAGGGCATGTACAATGGTTGATAAGATAGTTTTGTCTTAAGTCTTGCATGTAATTTAGAGATGACAGAAAAAATGTCTACAATGGGTCATCTCTTACCCTTATCTTCAATAACTAGTTATTCCTAAAAAAATGGTGAGACATATTGTGCCAAGAGATCATCTCTTGTAACCATTTTCTTATGAGTTATCTCTCCTCCACCTCATCATTTATCCTACGTGACACTCTTAAGATAGCACCGTTGTACATGCCCTGAAGGGGTAATTTCTAATCTACATCTTTAACGTGCGTGAAATATGTGAACTTTTTTAGGGGGTGTGCCTAAGCAAAGTTCTCTTTGTTTTGTTACTATTACTATTGATTCTTAGGGGAACTATTACTATTTGTTTTACAACATCATCTGTGTGTATATTGTTATTGATACATTTAGTTTTGCAACTTATAAGCCGGTTAATTAGGAAAACCCGATGAAAACTCAAAATACAAGGAAAAACAACACTGGAGCTTATAGACTGTCCATGACTACGAAACATCCAAATGCCATCATGCATCACCTTGTTCCAATCTGCTAGATAGCCAAATTGTACAGTAGCTTTTCGACATATGCACCCTAGCCAGGGCCCCACTTCATTGGCGCAATTTGATTTGTCACCTCTTTGTGACGCCCCCGATTCAATCGTACACTAATCATACACGCAAACGTGTACGATCAAGATCAGGGACTCACGGGAAGATATCACAACACAACTCTAAAAATAAAATAAGTCATACAAGCATCATAATACAAGCCAGGGGCCTCGAGGGCTCGAATACAAGTGCTCGATCATAGAAGAGTCAGCGGAAGCAACAATATCTGAGTACAGACATAAGTTAAACAAGTTTGCCTTAAGAAGGCTAGCACAAACTGGGATACAAATCGAAAGAGGCACAGGCCTCCTGCCTGGGATCCTCCTAAACTACTCCTGGTCGTCATCAGCGGCCTTCACAAAGTAGTAGGCACCTCCGGTGTAGTAGGAGTCGTCGTCGACGGTGGCGTCTGGCTCCTGAGCTCCAGCATATGGTTGCGACAACCAGGTAGAAGGGAAAGGGGGGAAAGAAGGAGAAAAGCAACCGTGAGTACTCATCCAAAGTACTCGCAAACAAGGAGCTACACCACATATGCATGGATATATGTATAAAGGGCCATATCGGTGGACTGAACTGCAGATTGCCAGAATAAGAGGGGGATAGCTAATCCTGTCGAGGACTACGCTTCAGGCCACCTCCATCTTGCAGCATGTAGAAGAGAGTAGATGGTAAGTTCACCAAGTAGCATGGCATAGCATAATCCTACCCGACGATCCTCTCCTCGTCGACCTGTGAGAGAGCGATCACCGGGTTGTATCTGGCACTTGGAAGGGTGTGTTTTATTAAGTATCCGGTTCTAGTTGTCATAAGGTCAAGGTACAACTCCGGGTCGTCCTTTTACCGAGGGACACGGCTATTCGAATAGATAAACTTCCTTGCAGAGGTGCACCACATTTCCCAACACACTCGATCCCATTTGGTCGGACACACTTTCCTGGGTCATGCCTGGCCTCGAAAGATCAACACGTCGCAGCCCCACCTAGGCTCAACAGAGAGGTCAGCACGCCGGTCTAAATCCTATGCGCGCAGGGGTCTGGGCCCATCGCCCATTGCACACCTGCACGTTGCGTACGCGGCCGGAAGCAGTCCTAGCCCCCTTAATACAAGCGTGAGCTTACGGTCCAATGCGGCGCGCACCGCTTAGTCGCTGACGTCAAAAAGAGCTTCGGCTGATACCACGACGCCGAGTGCCCATAAACTGTTCCCGCGTAGTTGGTTAGTGCGTATAGGCCAGTGGCCAGACTCAGATCAAATACCAAGATCTCGTTAGGCGTGTTAAGTATCCGCGAACGCCGACCAGGGCCAGGCCCATCTCTCTCCTAGGTGGTCTCAACCTGCCCTGTCGCTCCGCCACAAAGTAACAGTCGGGGGCCGTCGGGAACCCAGGCCCACCTCTATTGGGATGGAGCCACCTGCCCCTTCAGCCCCCATCTCCGAACAGTATCATAAGTAATGTAACAGTATAAAGTATATAGCATATGCCCGCGATCACCTCCCGAAGTGATCACGGCCCAGTAGTATAGCATGGCAGACGGACAAGAATGTAGGGCCACTGATGGAATACTAGCATCCTATACTAAGCATTAGGATAGTAGATAAAGGTATCAACAATTGTAGCAACAATGACAGGCTATGCAGCAGAATAGGATTAACCGAAAGCAGTAACATGCTACACTACTCTAATGCAAGCAGTAGAGAGAAGGAATAGGCGATATCTGGTGATCAAGGGGAGGGCTTGCCTGGAAGCTCTGTTGTACAGGAAGAAGGGTCGTCGGTGACGTAGTCGTACTCGGTGGCATCAGCGCTGGTCTCGGGGTCTACCGGAGAAGAAGAGGGGGAAGAAACAGTAAATACGAAGCAAACAAAGCATAACAAAACATAACGAGGCAATACGCGGTGTAGGTATGCCCTAACGCGGTAGTAGGTGATACCGACGAAGGGGGGAAACATCCGGGAAAGTATTCCCGGTGTTTCGCGTTTTCGGACAGATGAACCGGAGGGGGAAAGTTGCAAGTTTGCTATGCTAGGGATGTGTGGCGGACAAACGGGCTGCGTATTCAGATTCATCTCGTCGTCCTGAGCAACTTTCATGTACAAAGTTTTTCCATCCGAGCTACGGTTTATTTTATATTGATTTTAAAATATTTAAATCATTTTTAGCATTTATTTAATCATTTTAATTCAACATTATCCAGAATAGTGTTTGCTGACGTCAGCATGACGTCAGCAGTCAACTATGACCGTTGACCGGTCAAACTGACGTGTGGGTCCCACCGTCATACACTGTTAACTAATTAACCAATTTAATTAGTTTAAATTACAGATTAGTCAGGTTAATTAATTAATTAGGCTAATCTAATCAGGATTAATTAAGTTAATTAATTCTTTAATTAATTAATTTCACTAATTATTTTAATTATTATTTATTTTTTATTTTTTTAAAACATTCAGTGGGGTGGGGCCCCCTAGTCAGTGGCCCATAGGGCCAAACTGGCGCGGGCGATTCGGGCGCAGGGGCGCTGCGGTTACGGGGCATGGGCGCCCGACAGGGCGCCCGGGGGCCGGCGAGGCGTGGAACGGAGGGGAGCGGACGGGCGCCGGCACAACGCCGGTGAGGCCACGGCGGGGCGAGGCCGTGGCGATGAGGAGGCGAGACCAGGTCGGACGCGCGTGGTGGTCGCCGGTGATTGGGGGCGCGGGGCGGCGAGGAGTAGCAGCAAAGGGGAGCAGCAGCGCGTGCAAAAGAAAGACGAGGCAAGCAGCAGCGGGTGGCCGCGATGGAAGCGGGAGGCGGCGACGCAGCGGGCACGAGAAGCAGTCGGCGAGCACGCCGAGCTGGACGAGCGGGAGGGGCAGCAGAGCGGGCAGCGGGGCGCCGAAACGCGCGAGGGAGAGAGGAGGAGGGGGAGCTCACTGCGGGTGTAGGGGACAAGGCAGCGTGCTTGTGGAGGCTCGGGGTGGCCGGAGTCGGTGGCGGCATGCGGCGGCCCGAGGAAGAAGTCCAGCACGGGGCGGCGTCGTTCGGGGGAGGTGCCGGCGTCGGGGTCGAGTGGCTCCGGGCTCGAGGCGTTTCCAGCGGGGAGGAGGACGAGGAGGCGACGACGACGGTGGGGCGGTCCGACGAGGAAGCGGCGCCGGTGAGGTAGAAGCGGGGCGACGGGGTCGCCTGCCTCGATCCAGATCAGGACCGAGAGGAGGGGGCGCAAGGAGAGAGTGGGGGATCGTGGGGAAAATTGGGCGGGTTAGGGTTTCGGTCGTGCGGACCGGGGTTAGTAGGCTGGGGCGCGGGGTGGGCCGGCCTGGTCGCTAGGCCAACTGGGCTGTGGCCCGGTGGGGGGGGGGGTTTCTTTGTTTTCTTTTCTTTTTATTTATCCTTTTCTATTTTTCAAAAAAATGTTTGGCACCTAATTGATTTTTATAAAATATGGGAGCTAGCTCATAAATTGCAGTGCATTAGATCCTAGCACCAAAAACTAGTTTGGGTGAAATACTATTTCATATTAGATTTAGATTAATTAAAAGGTTATTAAATAATGTATTCAGCCACTGTTTGAGGTTGTTTAAATGACTTATCAAATTTCAATAATGTTGTTTACAATTTTATCCTAGCCTCTGATTTATCTACTATTTATTGAACATTTCAGTTTTAATATTGGAAAACTTCTATTGTTTGCTTGATTTTGAATTTTGAATTTAAATCGGTTTTGAACTAACGCGAGATCAACAACAGTAATTGTGGTGACGTGGCATCATTAACAGGGAATTACTATAGCGTAATTATCCGGGCGTCACAATTCTCCTACACTACAAGAAATCTCGTCCCGAGATTTAGGAGCGGGAGTAAGGGGGAAGGGATCTGGTTACGTAATTCTAACGATTCTTCTCAGTCATAGTTGCTCTTCTCGAAGAGGTCGATCCATTACATTGATTTCTTCAGTCCTCTTCTTCAGGTCATCATGATGAAGTCGTCGTCCTTCCTTCAGGATCTGCACCGTACTTAAATAGATTGATTTGGATACAAAATATAGTATTTCCCTTTTTGATTGAGGGCATGTACAATGGTTGATAAGATAGTCTTGTCTTAAGTCTTGCATGTAATTTAGAGATGACAAAAAAAATGTCTACAATGGGTCATCTCTTACCCTTATCTTCAATAACTAGTTATTCCTAAAAACATGGTGAGACATATTGTGCCAAGAGATCATCTCTTGTAAGCATTTTCTTATGAGTTATCTCTCCTCCACCTCATCGTTTATCCTACGTGACACTCTTAAAATAGTACCATTGTACATGCCCTGAAGGGGTAATTTCTAATCTACATCTTTAACATGCGTGAAATATGTGAACTGTTTTAGGGGGTGTGCCCAAGCAAAGTTCTCTTTGTTTTGTTACTATTACTATTGATTCTTAGGGGAACTATTACTATTTGTTTTACAACATCATCTGTGTGTATATTGTTATTGATACATTTAGTTTTGCAACTTATAAGCCGGTTAATTAGGAAAACCCGATGAAAACTCAAAATACAAGGAAAAACAACACTGGAGCTTATAGACTGTCCATGACTACGAAACATCCAAATTCCATCATGCATCACCTTGTTCCAATCTGCTAGACAGCCAAATTGTACAGTAGCTTTTCGACATATGCACCCTAGCCAGGGCCCCACTTCATCGGTGCAATTTGATTTGTCACCTCTTCCTCCCATACAAACTCATCATCCTCCCTGGACCAGCCCAAGTTGTCGAAGAGGAGGCGGGGTGGATACGGAGAGGAAAACTCAAAACGACGACCGTCTAAGGAGCAAAACCCTCGTTTTTTCACTATGAAAAACATTTTGTACATCCGCATTTACCCTTTTTTTAAAACAAGAGGAAATAGCATCTTCCCTTATAAAGGTAGGAAGGGCGATTAGTTTTTAGGGCAATTAGTTTGTTCTAAATTTGTCTTTAAGGAAATTAGTTTGTTCTAAATAAAGGGGATGGGTGAGCCAGTGGGCTTGCTCATAATTGGGCTATGGGCCAATTCCTCATTGCCAACAACTGGAGTTGCCGTCACCACGACATTCCATAGGCCGATCCTACTCGGTGCGGCTGTGCAGGTTGTTGGTTAGCGAGAAGGTTCCAGAACCATCCCGTACCATTTTTTTGTCCTTTCTGTTTTTCATTTTCGTTATTTTCTTTTTTTCATGTTAATTTTTTCCACAATTATTTATATTTTTCCTTCTTTTTTCTTTCTCTTTTTTTCATTTTGCGAACATGTTTCAAATTCGTGAACATTTTCTGAAATCATGAACATTTTTTGTTTTTGAAAACATTTTTTTAAAATGGTTAAAAAAATTAATTCACGAACATTTTTTTAAATATGAACATTTTCCGAATTCAAGAACATGTTTTTTTGAAATTGTGAACATTTTATTTAAACTCATGAACAATTTTTGAATCAACGAACATTTTCTGAAATTTAGAAACAAATTTTATAATTCATGAACATTTTTGTTAAATGCGAGAACATTTTTCGTAATGAATAAACATTATTTGAACCAGTGGATGAAAATTGAATCAATAAACTTTTTTTGTTATTCATGATCTTTTTTGAATACATAAATGTTTTTTTCCAAAACAATTTTTTTTTATCCACAAACATTTTTATGATTTCTTTAACATTTTTTGAAATTTGGAATTGTTTTGAAATCCCGAATAAGTTTGTAGAATAAAAAACGAAAAGAGAAAATAAGAGTAAAAGGCAAAAACATAACAAAGGGGGCACGGGGGAAGGAGAGGGTGCGCGCTGGCTCATTGGCCAGCGAAAGAGCCCTCTAAACGATACCCTCGAAATTCCACTTAAGAAAAGAAAAAAAACGAGTAGTCTGGTAATATTTACTGGTCGAAAACTCATAATAATACCCCTAAAACACTAAAAGAACTCAGAAAATATTTACTGGTGGTGTTGTTTCTTCGTAACTATCTCATGATCATGTTTAATTAGGACCTGCCATTACCAAACGCCGCAGAAGATGAAGCAGAACTGCAATCATATTCATCAAAAAAAAAAAACACAAATACTCGTTTAAAGCTCAACTCGCACTGTGGTATGGAATGATCCAGCATGGCGGATGATTCAGGCAAGACATTTCAACAATTCACTTCCAGCGGGTTTTCTAGAAAGATTATCGACACTCGAAGCATAGGTAACGTTGGGTACTGCCTGACTTCAGACCTTGTGATGTTGTAGTGCGCTTTCTGTACTTACATTACAAAACCCCACGATACAACTGAGAATACAAGCTGATCTTGTGCAAGTGCATGAATCCCAGGAAACTCTTGAGCGTTGTGTGCAGAATGAGATGGAATCGCTGGGACCAAGGAACGATTCCCTCTTCTTACCTCAGGCACTTTTCATCTTCAGATTCCAAGCTCGGTCATGGCCTATTATTGATCCGGGAAAATGTGCCCGTCTCAGAGAAATAGGTGCTCTGGGTTCCACTTCCAAGATGGTTGCCGTGGGCATGTGGGTTTGACAGCTCTATTCCCTGCAGGTGAAAGCAATGGTATATTAGAAACAAGGAGTGATTGATGACAAGGATCTTAGGTTGACCTGTTTAAAAATAATGAAAACTGACTGAAAAGGTAATATATAATGACGTTGAAGATGCTACAACCTACTGATTACCATCTATCTATACACAAGGTGCTAAATGTATAAAAGGCTAACAACAGCAAACCATCCAGCGCCTGGTTTACAAGAAAATAAATATGCAATGACGTACGGTAGCATAGGTAAAACTAACAACATAGCAAACTATATTGTCCATGACGACTTCACAGAAGCAAAATCTAGCAACTTTCTACTGGTGCAGCAAAAAAAAGGGTAAAATAAACCATGGTTGAACTGCCTGTTCCGATCCCTCAAACATGAGCAAGGCAAGCAACAGCTAAGCAAATACTACAAGATAAAAATTACATAGCGATCTAGAGTAGGCAGCACTGTAGCAGCCATAGTCCCATGTTCGACAGCTGGATCAGCCAAATATCATGCATAACAAACCAGGGAAAAATAAACTCACCTGAACTGGTGTAAAGGCCAAACTAGATGTCAGTCCAGATGTTGCACCGCCACTACCATAACTCCTCTCCTTGAATCTGATATTAGAAAGTAACATGGAATCAGAGAGAGAGGTTGCAGTGCATGAATATCATAAAAGAGGTCGTGAATCAAAATATAAACAACAATGCGAAGATACTTAAGAGAGTTCGTTACTGCAGCATAACGGTAGCCAGGCTACTGGAAATGGTACGTGGTGCAAATAATCTGTAACATAAAAAAATGCGCGCAAGAACCTAAATATGCAGGGAAACATAGATATAAGGATGGTATAAAGCATAAAGAACTAAATATTAAGCTCTGGGAAGTGGGAATCAAGGTGGGTATAAACACAGTGAAGAGAAAGCTGTGCGAACCAGTTCTTGTTGATGTATGTCTTGATAGCTTAAAATTGAGGATCTAAGTTCCAATGTTTGCACATTTTCCTCTAATAGTTTGAACCAACTTGTATTGAGTTTAGAAACAGTCAGAAAGAACACAGTACACTACAAGTTATACCATGTTTTGGGGAGTAAAAGGGCATAAAACCTCCATTGCGGAGTCAAGGAGTAGTCATGTGCTTTATGCTTTAACATCATATGGCAAGGAACAGAAAGGAAGAAAATAAAATACTGTGGGAAGAATTAAGAAGGCATACTTCTTTGCCACTTTAGCAGCAAGTTTGTTTTGCGCAGCTGAGACACGTAGTTTCCCACTTCCGGCCTGCCCAAGCATTCCATAACCTTCCCCCAAACCATCACCTGGTGATAACAAGATGTGATCATGTCAATATTAAGGTAAAGTGAAACTAAACTAACTAACAAAATGTCATTCCAGCAGCCCTGTCAAAACCAACTGACCTAATGAGCTCTCCTCTGGTATACCAAACTGCATTCGGTTTGCAAGCTTCATCATATCAGTCACCGCATATCTGCAGAACCAAGTTACCAAAATTATGACAAGATACCATACTGTTGATGTGATGAATCAAGTTTCAGCATGGAATGAAAATTAGCAAGTAGTTCAAAGGAAAAATAAGCATGAGGTTGCTCAATATGTTTATTTGCAAAAAAATAAATTAGGTTGAGAAAAGGTTACCTTTCTTTCATTTTTCGAAGGCGGCGACCCCCTCTCTTCTTTTTAGGCTCGGAATCTGGAACAGGAAGTGGTTTTGGAAGCTTTGCAGGAGGTGGTTCTTGCCACTTCTCGATCTTCTTGCGAATTTCTTCTAACAAGTTGCGACCAGCTTTTCCAGTTGGATCACCTCTAGTTGAATCAATTCTTGCTGCTAGAGTTGCCTTTGCAGCTATGACCCTGCAAGCACGGGTCCTCAGGGCTGGAGGGGTGCTCTGAAATACTTCGGCTTGTTCAAGATAGCCAACACGAAACTGAGACGTGGCACTAGAAAATCCAGCAAGATTTTTCTTCTTTGCTCCAAGTAGCTGAACATTGCAAGCAGGCATTTTTGCAAGTGCTCCCAAACCACCAGCAATTCCCATCAATTTTGCAGCAACAGCACTGCCAACAATTGCAGATAGGTTTGGTGCGATGTAACCCATTTTACCCTCTACAAAATCAAGCACCTTCTTCTTTGCAGCATCAAGATTAAGGGCTCTGTCACATGCTTCAATGGTTTTTACCAAATTCTCCTGAGAAAGAGGCTTCCCACTAGTTGTCGATGCTGTCACAGAGACAACCATTATAACTGCAGAAGGTAAGAGCCCTTCCAGATCTACTAGTGTTATATCCACCTCATTTGCAATCTTCTTAACAACACGGGCATAATCAATCGGATGATGAACAAGGGATTCCAGTTCAGGAAACTTCAGCCTATACTTGTCACGGATGAAATTATGTATTATAATGAGCTCATTCTCAATATCTACTGATAAGGCATTGCAATCTACAATAAGCTGGTACTCTGGATCCTCCTCCAGGATGAACCCTTGATTAGACAAATATGTGTCTTTCTCAAGTGCTCCTTCAACTTTCTGCACACAAAAAAATGGAACTGTCTATTAATCTATTGTCATGCATGGGGTGAGTTGAAGATTTTTGCAGACTAAGGCTAAAATACAGACGAACAGTGCCGCATGCCCTATATGGACTCAAAATGAATAGACCATATTTTCCACATGAACCATTTGTGACATTGAGCATGAACTGAGGATTGGTCGGTTTGCTAGCAGCACGAGTGTGCACGCTGCGTTGCTGCTGACCTGCATTTGAGGCCTAGCCTCTGCAGGTGAATCAGATCATCTTACCACAACATTAAAAAAGGTCGTGAGGGACTAGTCTCTGGTTGGTCTTTTTGTTTATTATTGTACACTAAACAAACTAAATACTCCATTTGCACCCTAAGAACATCTAAAGTAATATTCAGGAGTCAGACATGAAAAGAACAATCAAGTGTGTCCCCGAAATCCATATAATATGTGTTATTTAAGATTTCGTTTCAAACTAGTAAACACTGTTCTGGTGGAAAACATTGTGTAGCATCTTATAACAGAGTTATTACCCTAACCACACAAATAAGGTTTTACTTTTTGCAAGATATAAACATAGAGTGGAGATTTATGAGTTTGATCACATACTTGCATTATGTCAGAATAACGTTGTGTCTTCTGCAGTTTTGAGACGCTGTCAAGATCATCATAATTAAGAGACTCAAGGTCAGGCATATCATCGTCACCATCCTCATCCATACCCACTGCCTCAGCATTGTCTTCCTCCTGAAAAGTTTGACAATAGATTAAGGAATTGCCTACAGATATATCCTTACAAAACAAGGTTACGCAGTAGACACAGAAATCAACTCACAGGGTAGGCTTCATTGTCTGAAAGTTCGTCGAGATCGGCCAAGAAAGAATCAGCAAGGCTTGCCTGTGAAGTGGCACCATTTAGAAACATGACATGAGACCAATGCCGAACATAAATTGCAAATTCATAAGATTGCCTAGCTGCTTAACAGGAGGTGAACTGAACTCACCATTATCTCGTCCAAAGCCTTCCCCTCGGCAGGCTAGACCTATAAAAGAAGTTGTTGAAGAGGACGGTCAGCTCAATCACAACAAATATGTAGTGCCGGGATAGGGGCTCCCAGAAAGGCAAAAACTACAGATAGGGTGTGGGATACTGCTAATAAAATACTAATGCACAAACAAACATGGATTAATCTAAAGCTTATGACCAAAATTCTGTTACTAGTTACTACTAATATACAACAAGCCTGTGCAAACTCCAAACTGCTGTTATGTTTTTGTTTGTGGTGGTGAAATTTAAGATAACTAGACACTTTGCTTTGGTCATCAATTGATCGGGTCAGTGGCACAAACGTTGAGCCCTTAACGGACAACCCTCGAAACTGTGGGCGGATCTTACAGAATAACCCTAAAACTAATGAAACCCTACAATTATCAAGCCGAAATCCACCAATTATTGGCCGCGGCAATGGCGAGACCAACGTCGACAACGAAACCCTAGGGGAAAAGGAGGGAGGGGCGGGGGGGGGGGGGGGGGGGGGGGGGGGGGGGGGGAAGAGATCCTTACCGGAGAGAATATCGGAATAACGGTTGCGCTGGATGCGCTGGAGAAGGGGGGCCCGTGGGGGAAGCTCGTCGGCGGCGGTAGGGACTGAGGCGGCGCCGACGGCGTGAGGAAGCGGAGGCGGCGATAGGGACTGACGCGGCGCTGACGGCGTGAGAAGGCTGAGGCGGCGGTAGGGACTGAGGCCCGTGGGAGAAGCTATGGAGGAAGGGGCCGCCGGGGGCGAGGTCGGCAGATATACGCACGGGGAGTCAAACTATCTCTATAATTTATCATGATTTTGTGAACTTAAAGTGTATGCCTATGTGTTGTTATTATAATTATCTGTTGTTTTTTAACTTTTTTATGTGTCACTTTATAGGCAAGTATTTTTGTTTATGAGAATGTGTTGTTGTTACAATATGTTGTTGTACATTGTTGTTTAAACTTTGTTGCTATTAATAATTTATGATTATATGTTGCTTTTTACAACTATTTTCTACTCAACTGATGTGTTGCAAATGCTAGTATTTTTACCCGCGGGTACCCATATACCCTGTTGGGTGATGGGTATGGGAATTTTTTTACCCTTGACGGGTATGGGTATGGGTGATGGGTAAGTTGGACGGATAAGTGTATGGGTAGCTCCACCCGTACGCATACCCTGCGGGTGCCATCCCTAGTCGGGGCACGAAAAACTGCCCGATCAGAACCCGCATCCCGCCCCGGCCCGCAAAAAAATTTGAGGGGCGCGGCAAAATCTCGGCCCCAACCCGCGAATACGCGGGTTTCCCCCTCGCCGCTGCGGTGCCCTGCATCACAGAGAAGCAGTTGGCGGGAGGGACATCTCAGCCCGCGCTCCTTTCCTCACCTCCTTCCGCCGCCGACCGCCCTTGCTTCCGCCCGTCCGCCGCCGGTGATTCCGAGCAAATCTGCGAGCGTAATCGCGCCGCAGGGCCGTCCCCACCCTCCCGCGCCGATATGCTGCACCGACCCCTCCGGATCCGGCAAGAAGAGCCGCCCCTCGCCGCTGTTGTCGCCGGGGTTCGACCGCCGTCGAGCCCGCCCCTCGTCGCCGCCCGGTTAGTGGTTACTTTGTGATATTTGCGAGCGGTGTGCCTAGTTGATTGACGCGGCGTGCGATTCTTGTCCATGTAGATGCAGTTGAGCCCGTGCAAGAAGTTCTTGCTCTCCGATTCGTCCGATTTGGACGACTCGGATGTTGAGACCATGCTTGCGACCTTTCGGCAGCAGACATTAGTCATGGCACTTGCCGTGAAGGAGCACGAAGACAAGAACCGGAAGAGGAGGCGAGGATCGACCGTCGGGGGTCTTTGCATTCCTCGGAATCGCCATCTTAGGAATGAGATGTTGATGCAAGACTACTTCACGGAGAATCCTACATATCCACCGCACCTCTTCCGGAGAAGGTACCGAATGCGCCGATCCCTCTTTGTGAAAATTGTTCAAGCTCGCGAGGCAAATTGCCGGTATTTTACTCAAAGAAGAAATGGTGCGGGTTTAAAGGGATTTAGTGCATATCAAAAAATCTCCGCAGCTATGCGGGTGATTGCATATGGTGTTCCGGCTGACTATGCCGATGAGTACCTTCGCATTGGTGAAGATACTACAATTGAGTCAGTGCGTACATTTGCAAAAGTGATCATCTGTGTCTTTGGTCCTAAGTATCTTCGGGCACCCAACGAGGATGACACAAAGAAATTGATGACATCTAATGAGAGGAGAGGTTGTCCTGGTGATACGTCTCCAACGTATCTATAATTTTTTATTGTTCCATGCTAATATATTATCCATCTTGGATGTTTTATATGCATTTATATGTTGTTTTATATGATTTTTGGGACTAACCTATTAACCTAGAGCCCAGTGCCAGTTTTTGTTTTTTCCTTGTTTTGAGTTTTACAGAAAAGGAATACCAAACGGAGTTCAATTGACGTGTCAATTTTTGATGATTTTTTATGGACCAAAAGAAGCCTCCGGAGTAAAAGAGTTGGGCCAGAAGAGTCCCGAGCCATCCACGAGGGTGGAGAGCGCGCCCTACCCCCCTGGGCTCGCGCCCCTATCTCGTCGACGACTCGAAGACCCCCCTGACGTGAGACCGACGCCAAAAATTCCCGAAAAGAAACCAAGATCGGGAGTTCCGCCGCCGCAAACCTCTGTAGCCACCAAAAACCAATCGGGACCCTGTTCCGGCACCCTGCCAGAGGGGGGAATCATCACCGGTGGCCATCTTCATCATCTCGGCGCTCTCCATGACGGGGAGGGAGTAGTTCACCCTCGGGGCTGAGGGTATGTACCAGTAGCTATGTGTTTGATCTCTCTCTCTCTCGTGTTCTTGATATGGCACGATCTTGATGTATCGCGAGCTTTGCTATTATAGTTGGATCTTATGATGTCCCCCCCTCTCTACTCTCTTGTAATGGATTGAGTTTTCCCTTTGAAGTTATCTTATCGGATTGAGTCTTTAAGGATTTGAGAACACTTGATGTATGTCTTGCGTGGGATACCTGTGGTGACAATGGGGTATTCTATTGATTTACTTGATGTATGTTTTGGTGATCAACTTGCGGGTTCCGTGACCTTGGGAATCGATGCATAGGGGTTGGCACACGTTTTCGTCTTGACTCTCCGGTAGAAACTTTGGGGCACTCTTTGAAGTTCTTTGTGTTGGTTTGAATTGAATCCGAGATTATGTGATGCATATCGTATAATCATACCCGCGGATACTTGAGGTGACATTGGAGTATCTAGGTGACATTAGGGTTTTGGTTGATGTGTGGCTTAAGGTACTATTTTACTACAAACTCTAGGGTTGTTTGTGACACTTATAGGAATAGCCCAATGGATTGATCGGAAATAATAACTTTGAGGTGGTTTCGTACCCTACAATAATCTCTTCGTTTGTTCTCCGCTATTAGTGACTTTGGAGTGACTCTTTGTTGCATGTTGAAGGATAGTTATATGATCCAATTATGTTATTATTGTTGAGAGAACTTGCACTAGTGAAAGTATGAACCCTAGGCCTTGTTTCCTAGCATTGCAATACCGTTTATGCTCACTTTTACCACTTGCTACCTTACTGTTTATATATTTTCAGATTACAAAAACCTATATCTACCATCCATATTGCACTTGTATCACCTTCTCTTCGCCGAACTAGTGCACCTATACAATTTACCATTGTATTGGGTGTGTTGGGGACACAAGAGACTCTTTGTTATTTGGTTGCAGGGTTGTTTAAGAGAGACCATCTTCATCCTACGCCTCCCATTGATTGATAAACCTTAGGTCATCCACTTGAGGGAAATTTGCTACTGTCCTACAAATCTCTGCACTTGGAGGCCCAACAACGTCTACAAGACACTGGTACGCGTCGGTCCTAAACAAACGGTTTTTAACCCCTTTCCGCGACGGCATTTGGAACCGTCGCCAAGTGAGTGTGTGCGATAGGGTGTCCTTTCCACACGACCTAGAAATCGTCGGGGATAGGCCCTCCTGGGACCCAAGCTGGGGCCGTGTGCGATCGGGCGAGGCATCGAAACCCAATTATTTCCGTAGGTATGTACATCCCACACGGTAATCCGAGAAAATCATTTCCGTAGGTATGTACATCCCACACGATAATCCGAGAAAATCATTTCCGTAGGTATGTACATCCCACACGGTAATCCGAGAAAATCATTTCCATAGGTATGTACATCCCACACAGTGAATCCCAGAAAAACATTTCCGTTCGTATGTATATCACACACAGTCAATCCAAGGAATACGTTTCCGTTCTTATGTACATCCCACATAGTCAATCCAGGGAAAACGTTTCCGTTCGGATGTACATCCCACACGGTTTTATGTATACGCTCGTGTGTGAAAGGTGTAACTATCACACACGTTCTGTCTTGGTTAACTGTTTGCTTTCATTAACTACATCACACACGATTTGATGTAGAAAACTGTATGGCATTGGGCTATCCATCACAAGCACTTTACTGCCAGAACCGTTTGCAAAGTTCCATGACCGTATGTTCTCTTTTTATTTTTGCCTGTAATTTATTATTCTAATTGGAAATTTTGAAATACGCAACGTGCAATTCAAATTCTCAGCACAATGGTTCAACAACGAATCCATAAATAAAACTGCCAGTACAATATGTTCAGTAATTACAGGATTAGGCAACAATTAACTATGATGAACCACAGTATTTAAAGGCGGTAAAGGTGAAGAGACAAGTGTAAATCATTTTGACTGCCGATGGTGTTGAAGAAGCAGAATGCCCATAATGTGCCTTCCTGCATGCCATAGGCACGAACCACTTTTGTCCAACCCCTTGTGACGATCGCCCGCCCATCCTTCACCGCCTTCAGGAAGACTTCTAGAGCATTATCATGGTAGCATGAATTATATACTTTAACTTTAGTTGCCTCCACTCCGGTCATGTAGTTTGCAAGGTAATCATCAGTAAATAGCTTCGAAAACCACTGAAAAGAGAAAAATATCAGATACTGAGGTCTAATAGAGTAACTTGTTGTGGGCAGGGGGAAAAGGCAACACATTACTTACCATCCTAAAGTTCACCGTTGTCTTCAACAAAGTGTAAATAAAGAGCTTAATTTCAATCACCCGTTTCTTTCGCCTAACAATCTTTCTTGGTTTCCTCACTTGACACTTGTTCATGAATATCTCCGCAAAAGGGATCGAAGCGTGGATCAGTACCCCTCATATATGTACCTACAAGCAACCAATAAATGTTAGAAGCTAAACTGAGATTGCACAAATGATGTAAAATACAACTACGTATGTTCCTAAGTACAAGTATTTTTTTTGAGATTTCAATATGAACTACATACGGATGTATATAGAATTATAGATATAGTTTAGATTAGAATCTAGATTCAATCATTTTGCTCCTTATGTAGTCTATATTGGAATCTCTAAAAATACTTATATTTCGGAATAGATGGTGTATAAGACATGGGATGCAGCTAACCTCGACGGCAAACAACAGCATCGCTCATTGTAGCCCTGTGTAAGTACATGGAAAGCCAATGTTAACTACAACAGGGTTAACATCCATCAAAAATAGCAAATGGTAATAAAACGGCAGCATCTGTAGTGATATCTTCATTTCGAATGAGTAGCACGGTAGCAAAGGGACGGATTAAAAAATGGATACGACTGTTAATTGCAACAGGATTAACAACATCCTAATTCATGTTTTGTAAGTTTGTAGCCATTGAAATACAACTCTTTAAAAATGGATACAACTGTTAATTGCAACAGGCTTAATGGCCATTGAAACCGGTACTGATAAAAATGCAATTGGCGGAGTTAAACATCACAGGGCAGGTGCTGCCAGTGGCGGAGCCAAGAGTATTTTCTAGGTGTGGCGTAGTTCACGAAAGATAAATGTGTCGTTCCTACTCGTTGCCTTGCTGGCTGGTCTCTAGCTGCGCTCCAAGGAAACAGATTCATAGTGTGTCTCGAATCAACTTTTCTTTTTAGCAAAATGTCTCCAATCAACTACGTGTGAATTGACAATATAGTATATGCAATATTTTT
Organism: Aegilops tauschii subsp. strangulata; assembly: GCF_002575655.3. NCBI lineage: Eukaryota > Viridiplantae > Streptophyta > Magnoliopsida > Poales > Poaceae > Aegilops > Aegilops tauschii. The sequence continues at coordinate 470,582,063 of NC_053035.3, forward strand.
GTCAAATTTTAGGTATGGCAGCTGCCAAACCTTTCCATATAGCTGGATCCGCCACTGGATGCTGCCAGAGCAGATAATGGCCCAGTTGTCTATAAAAAGGTAGGGAAAATAGCTCAAACGTGTTAGGCATGTTTACTACAACATGCTTAATACATCGACAGTACAAAACATAGCCATTAATTACAACTGGTATTGGTAAGATTGAAATGGTGGGTACATACTTGGTAAGTCCTGAGAGATAGTTGCTGGGGCACTTCATCTTGGCCAGAGCCCGCCCAAAGTCAGCGGCGGCGGAGGCGAGCTGTTCCTCCGGGTCGAAGCGTGGATCAATGCCACTAACATGTGTACCTACAGTCAACCAGTAAATGGTAGAAGTTAAACTGCAATTGCACAAATGATGTGAAATACTGTAAGACATGGGATGCAGCTAACCTTGACGGCAAACAACAACATCGGCCGTTATGACCCTGCATAAGTACATGGGACAAGCATGTTAAGTACAATAGGGTTAGCATCCACCAAAAATAGCAAATGGGGCATCATCTCTAGTATATCTTCATTGCGGAGAGTAGCATGGTAGCAAATGGACAGATTAAAAAATGGATACAACTATTAATTGCAACATGCTTAACAACATCCTAAGTCATGTTTTGTAAGTTTGTAGCCATTGAAATGCAATGTTTAAAAATGGATTCAATTGTTAATTGCAACATGCTTAATAGACATTGAAACCGGTACTGATAAAAATGCAATTGGCATAGTTAAACATCACAAGGCAGGTGCTGCCAGAGCAGAGAATGGCCCAGATGTCTATAAAAAGGTAGGGAAAGTAGCAAAAATGTGTTAGGCATGTTTAATAGAACATGCTTAATACATCGACCGTACAGAACATAGCCATTAATTGCAACTGGTATTGGTAAGATTGAACTGGTGAGTACATACTTGGTAAGTCCTGAGAGGTAGTTGCTGGGGCACTTCATACTTTGTTAAAAAAATGGAACTCACCGGAAGGAATAGTAGAACAACATTGTACTGGCCATCATAGCAACAAAGATGGAGATCCGTGAGTCCTTCTGAGCTGAAGTTAGTTTGTTCTTGTGGGCAATAATGTAACCATCCTTCAACTGCTCCCTTCTTAAGAAGAGAGGCTTGGATTCTTTATCCTGGCATAATCAGAACTAGGCACTTCACGTACTCCATATTCTTCTTCAGAGGAGGATGATCCTGTTGTGCAAAGACAAGAGGACAACTAAATGCTAGCATCCCTGTTTGCTCGAAAAAAAGGAAAGGAAATATTTAAAACAACACAGATGAAGCACTTCTCAAGGACAATGCCACTTTCTCATGACAATATCTAAACAGTAGCACAACACCAATAGAGATGACAGAGCTCAGTCATATGGATGAAATCCGTGGGCGAGTACCAACCTTTGTCAGGAGGCTTATTGTGTAGAGCATACAGATCAAGCACTTCTCCGGAACCATCTGTTGTTATCTACTGTGGTTGCCATGCTTACTATATACTCCTCGATTAGTTTAATGTTTCCAACATCTTCTTGTGCAGTTCCACTAAAAAATATGGTATCTTCAAAGAAGATCTCTGTTTGCACAAGTAGAGATAATTACATATTACATTAAGAGTGGCATCAAATCAGTGGCAAAACAATTGCTCGTTCCAGCCATAGCAATAAATTAAGATGCAAAACTATATCATTACTTGTGTCATCACAGTTCCAGTGCTTCATTACAGCACCGGGAGTTGATTTTTGTTTTTCTTCCGCTTGTTCTTCCCCTTCATCACTTGGTTCAATAACAGACAAGCTTCGCCTTCAATGTAAGATTTGGCATGTCAATTAGGGAGCACAAGTATAGCACTAAACAACGACGTTAATTTTCAGATGAAAGTGGAAAAATAGAGGCCAACAGTTGTGAAATATCCTTATCTTACCCTAATGGGATATTACGGTGCACATACAAATTCGAAGTCTTGTCTCCATTTGTGCAGTTCCCTAAAATCAAGCAACATTGGCGTACAAGTAGTACAACATATGAAAGCACACTGCACAATCATGTGAAAGAAGGCTAGTACTGACCTCTCATGATGCGGAATTCAAACAACTCACAAGAAGAAGACCTGAACCAAATTTTCCAACACGGATAGGAAGTAAGATCTCCTCTTGTGCAGTTCCACTAAGATCAAGCAATCAAGCAACGTTGTCGGTGTGACATTTTGGTTGAACTGCACAAAACACTCTTAAAACAAAAGTGTTTTTTTAGTGCAACAAAAGGTCACAATAGCAACGAGGTGAAGTAGATAAACCTGTTTACACAGAGGTGCAAAGGAAACAACTAGTGGTCAATAACGGCGGATGACACAGAAGCCCACAAAAAGAAGCATCTAACTTATCTAAATGGGAAAGAAAGCAAGACAGTAGCATTTCTCAAACGGTGGCATTGATTAATATTAACAGAGAGATTATATTAACAATAAAATTCGTTAAACATGTAATTTGTTTTTAATTATGGCATTGCATCAATTTTCCAGCGGCATTATTAGAGGGTGTTAGTTTATAGGGACATTTTGATGTAGGGACTAAAAAAGTCCGTGTCAGTCCCATCTAAACCAAACAGGAGGGACTTTTAGGGACTAAAGAAAGAAGACCCCGAGGGAGAGTCTTTTTGGGACTTTTTCCAACAGTTGCCCCTGCCCCGCGTCGCAGCTCGTCTCTATTAGTTCATTACTAGGGGTAACATGGTCTTTTAGCATGTCATTTAATAACCTCTAGTCCATGTTTAGTCCCTGGAACCAAGAAGGTAGGGACTAGGGAGTTTCTAACCAAATAGGGCCTTAGATTAACAACAGCTAAAGAGTTGCACGGGACAGTGGACGCACCAGCACCATGTGCATCTACCGATGTATGAAGGGGTGATGCACAGTCTGTTGCAACAAAGAACAAAAACAACCAAGGAGCATATTTGTGTTGGTCCCAGTTTTGTTATCTTTAGATACCTTTCCCTATGTGAGCGCAACAAATCTAGTCCCGCTCAAACTCTACAGCCTTGTCCCCCAAAACAAAAGATCAGTTCGTTACAGATGTGCATACTGCGTTTGTCATTGTTTCCCCTTTTCGACCAACATAGGTGCTGGATAGCCACTCTGTACTAGTACTTCCCCCTTCCTTTCCTCTTTGAACCATGTCCTAGATTCATGCTATACAACTTTCCCCACTACTTTCCTGTGTGATCCAACACCTAGATTCGAGTGCAAAAGCGGAAAAAGCCCACATGCAGCTAGAGCAATGCATGTGGAATAAGTAAATTATACCTTAAGGTTCTTGGGGTGTGGTTCGGTGGGCGACCGGAGGCCGTTCGGCACACACTATGTACGACGGCGAGGAAGAAGGGGTCGGAGGCCCTCCCGCGCCGCCGCTGGGTGAAAGAGAACAATTGCGCCGGTAGTGGGTTCCCTCCCTCGGCGACGGCGACAGCGTTAAGCCTCCTTCCCTTCCCGGCGGACGGATCCTGCCGGCTCTTTGAACCAGCAGTGAGGGGAGAGAGAAAGGCCAATGAAGTCTTGTTTAAATCTGGAGAGGGTGAGAGAGAGTGAAGAGAGCAACTACAAGCACTGAGGCTCTAGCGTGTATATATATACTGGAGAGTGTGTGTGAAGAGTGCAAACCCTAGAAAACAAGCGTCGAGGCTGCAGCGTATACGTGATGAGGTGATTATATGGTCACTACGAGATCGTATAGCTCCGTATCCATCCATTTTGACTAGTCAAAGAATCCTCCTGGCACCGCCCCAGATCACTCTCTCTCTCTGTCATGTGGGGCCTACCTGTCATTGGGTGGAAGAAAGAAGTCGAACAAAAACAAAACTATGCTCAAGTGTAGTTATCGAACCCGAGACCTCAAGTTTGATGAGCGAACAAGCTAACCAGCTACACCACCCCCACGTTATGTTTAATGAGAGGAAAATAACCTTTAATACATTCATGCATTCGTGTGACAAGCATGCCGTGTTTTTTTTGCGTGGGAGTCATTGGTGGTAAGGTCTTTTGGGATTTAAAGCAGTGTTGGTAGTACAGAAATAATGCAGCCTTAGTCAGCTTACTTTTCTCCACGTAGTACGTTGGGTCCCACCAGTCAGAGGGTGAAACAAACAAATTAATAAGAAAAATTAAAAGCGCCAGCGGTGTATCTTACCTCACACATCTCGCTACTGCTCGTGAACACTGTCCAATTGATCCATCTGTTCGCTCACGTACTATTTTAAGTGAATCCTTATTATAACATGCACACATTTTTGGGCACTTGTATTCGACCTAAGTCAGTGTGCCACCGTATCTCATACTACTCCCTCCGTCTAGGTGTAATAAGTCACGTTAGAAGGTGCAGCGGGACCAAGGTGCAAGTAGATTTTTTTTTCAAAACAAGGTGCAAGCAGATTGGAGCAGATGGAGAAACTTGACCGGTCCTTCCTCCAATCAAAGCCCTGATTTCTGTCTCTAAACGCAACAATTAATCACAACAACTAAGAGATGTCGTTTTAGCTACCATGCAGGGCCACGTATTAACTCGCATGCATCCACGCAGAGTTGTGCTCCATGCATTGGGTTTCCGGGGGAGATAACAAGGCAGAGTAAGGAGCGTTTGGTTACATTGCTAGGCTGGTCATAGTGGTGAGTAACTTGGACTAGTAACATGCATATGCTACTAGTCTATGTTACTACTTTCGTAGTAGGTAGTAACATATGGATGGTAACATGCAAGTCTTCATTAATTGAGATATACTCATTTTACCTCGGTGTGTGTGTGTGTTTAACAACATGTGTGTGTTAAAGAGAGCGACACATCGACCTACTCCTATAGAGAGATGGTGTGTAGTGTACGATTTAGCCGCGAGAGTTGGTGCATCCTCTTGTTTCCGGGCGTCCGGTTGGGACAGCTGCCACGCCCGCTTCTGACCAGCCTGGCCCACCCAAAGCCCCTTCATCGCCCGCGCGCGCTTCCCGCCCGAAACGGTCAGCGCCGCTCCAAAGAATCGGTGCCGCATTCATGCTCGGGCAGAGCGGGCGCGACCTCTCACTGGTGCCTGCGGTGAAGGGAGAAGCGGATTCAAGAGTGATGGGTGCTTCATCCGTCCAACTTACTGCTGGGTCTATGTGATTTGACGGCTCATTGGTCATTATTACTGAGGTGGTAGGACTGCTGGATGTCCCACGCTTTTGGCGAAAGGAGGTACTACTAGATTACAATTTTCTCCATTCTCAGCGGAGGAGTGCGAGAGCAGTGAAAACACGCAGGCTCAGTGATTACATGGCCCACCTCACACTATCACCATATTTTCTGGACACCGTGCGACACCTAATTCTTTACATAGTACTAGTATAGTACGTACTGTAATTTATCAGCGAGATAAATTTGTACAATGCTATGAAGCTTCCAGCTTCTGTTTCATGTATCTTGCGTCCAAGGTTGCCCGTTGCAACATTTCATCAAATACAAAGGAGACTAACATGCATGCTATTGCATCTCAATGATTGACAGATCATAGCCAATATGTACTCCCGCCGTTCCAAAATAAGTGTCTCAACTTTATGCAAACTTTAGTACAAAGTTGTACTACTACTAAAGTTGACACTTATTTTGGAACAGAGACAGCTAAAGAAAAAAATGATCCACGCAGTCCCTAGCCCTTGAACCGTAAACCCTAACCACGCTTTAATTTGCTGGCAACGTTGGAGCTTCTAAAGAAATGAAGTTTGCAACCCTTTAACCATCGGATCATTTTGTGCAGTTTCACCAAAATCGAGATGAGCATCCCTATGGCAAAGAAATTGAAGAAGCGTGATTAGAATAAGATTACTGGGACTAGTTGATGAGACATAAACTCATCACAAATACAGTACGTAGAAGCCAGTAGTGGTATGTGCGGGGCAAAGAAGTAGAGAAATATCCACATGGAGTGATGTGGGCAGCTGGAGCAGTGGTGCAAGCCGGTTGTAAAGGGAGTTGTACCTGAGGGATGTCGGGACGTAGCTCAACATAGAGGAGGGCGGCGGGAGGAGGCAACTGCCCACGTCGCGGCAATGAGCAATGGACGAAGGCAACCTCACCGGCTTTGTGAGAGAGAACGACGGGGACCCCTGATCGGGACGTTCCGACAGTGGGTTTTCGCCGTCGGCGACGGCGACCGCATCTACACTAGCATCCACCCCTTCCCCCGGCGGACGTGATCCGCCGGGATGTTTGAGATGTGGCCACAGTCGTTTTGTGCGAGAGAGTGTGAAGACTGAAGAGAGCAACCCCAGCAAGCAACCGTGTAGGCTCGTCCTGCCTATGTATATAGTGGAGCGGTTTCCTTTTCTCTCCATATGAACCTATTTATATTGCGTACGTGCCACTGAAGAAAAAAAACTTTATTTATAAATGACGCGGCACCTACTACTCGTTCTCCTATAAACCTTGCGCTTGGCATCTCCAAAATATTAACCTTGCGATTGGCTCTTCACCTCTTCGGGAAGTCGAGCAATAATGGTACTGCAGTATATATCGTTCTGGCTATATGAGACCGAATGAATTGCTGCACGTCCACCACGTGGTCGAGGGGCGAGGGAGAGTGCATACTATTACGTCCGTTTCAATATGGACTACATACGAAGCAAAATGAGTGAATCTACACTCTGAAATACGTCTATATACATCAGTGTTTGGAGTATGTACTAGTAGTTCATATTGAAATCTACTAAAGGACATATATTCCAAACAATATGATAATCTCTCTAACCAAGGTAGGGACGAGGAGTAAACGGAGGGAGTAGTAAAATTTTCTCCTCGTCCTGCGAGCCACCGCGCACGTGGGCGAGGGAGCGGGCGTAAGGCGTACTAGTAAGCAAGCTTCACCTCATCCAGCGAGCCACCACGCCTATGGGCGGGGGAGACGGCGTACTAAGCAAGCTTCTCCTCGTTCTGCGAGTTGACGGGACACATCAAAAGTACTCCAATGTATAGAGCCTTGCCTCTAAGGTAGGCCCCACATGGTTTGCCTCTTTTTTAACATAACGCGTCAAGTCAAAATTTGTTTGTTCACCCATGGTAGACGATCCTCCATCAAGTGGACAACCAGTACACGCGTCAAATTACCACGCGGGCTGCCTTTTCGTACAGAAATGAGCTCCACCGTGTACCCGCGCGGGTGTGGTTGGGAAAGAGACGGGAGTACGTGCGCCGTGCGTGCACCTCTTCTCTTCGTGCACGTCCCCCACCTACGTGGGTGTGTGTGAGAGAGATACAAACCTAGACAGATGGCGTGTGCGTTCGTGAGTGTTTTTTGTTTTGGGGGGGGGGGTGATTTTGTGAATGTATTTGTGGGAATATGTGTGGATGACATCTCAAACAAAATTTTGCATGCAATGTGTGTGAAATAGAGGTAAATCCATATCATATAGAGAGGGCCAGAGGGGGCGATCCGTGAGAAGAGAGGGAGGGGTCAGAGATATCGATAGAGTCGAAGAGAGGAACAAGTGGGTGGGTGCGAGATGGATGAAGAGAGCCATCGAAATTGTGTGTGTGCAAGTCAAAGATATAGGGCGAATGACCTACCAGAACGTCAGAGGGCACAGGGCAAGTTTGTGTGTGGCAGGGAGACATGACTAGAGCGCTCGATGTATCGGTGTGTGTGTTTGGGGTGGGGGGAGGGGGAGGCAGAGGCCTAACTAAAGAGGTAGAACGACTCGTATATGTGTTGAGAAGGAGAGACCCAGCTATGTCTTGAGGGAGATGGGTCGACATCCATACATAACTGAAGGACGGGAAATATGTTGGGACAGAGAGAGAGAGAGGGAGAGAGAGGAGATAGGGAGGGAGGGAGAGGGGTAGAGTGTTGGATGGGTGATGGAGTTGCTTCTCGAAGATGTTGGGAGAGGCCTACTAGACAAACTGAGGGTAGAACTGCAATATTATCAATAAGAGTGGGGATGTGTTTCTGTGTGTGCCTGTGCGTGATAGATCTGTCGGGACGCATGCATGGATGATGAAGGGGAACCATGTGTTTGCTAAGTAAACCTAACTAGATCGGTAGATGAATTGTTGTTTGTCGGAGGAAGGGAGAGACATAACTAATGAGGTAGATCGATCGACGCATGGGAAAAACGAGTTATAAGGACCTAGCTAGCTATATGTATAGCGGGAGATCGGTCGGTGTACATCCATTTGTTAGAGGCAAATAAGGCCCAGCGAGATGGATAGACAGAGAGAATGGAGCTAGGAGGTGGTGCGAGAGGCCGAGCTACTAGCTAGATAGGGGGAGGAGTGTGCGGTTGTGAGATCGATGAAAAGAGGGGCGAGAGTTTACATGTGTGTGGAACCGTATGAGGGACACGAGGCATGGACACAGAAAGGAGGAGATGGAAGGTGTGTGTGTACGTATGTTGTAGGCAGACGCTTGAGAGGTTTATCGATCGGTGTGTGTCGGAAAGGAGTTGTGGAGACTGTGGGAGAACGACCTAAAGAAAAAAATGAATGTGCGCAATGGATAGAATGCTGAGGGAGGGCGTGTGCATGCACGAGAGAAAGTTAGTGCTAGCCACAAAGGTTAGAGGATTGTGTGGGTGTAAGAGACTAACAAAGATCATAATTTGATATGAAAGTGGATTCATATATTTGAATAGGAGATCATAGTGTTATAAACATATGCATGCATGAATATAGCGGTGATACGCGTGCTGTGGTTTTGCACATGTTATACCATAATGTGATAATGCATGGCGTTTGCAACTCACAGCTAAATGTCGAACAATCTAAACCGTAGTATATATCGAACAATCTCACATTTTATTTGAATTTGTGATAATGTGTGGCGTTTGCAGCTTACAACTAAATATCGAACAATCTAAATAATACTATATATTGAACAATCTCACATTTTATTTGAATTTGTGGTAATGTGTGGTGTTTGCAACTCACATGTAAATACTTGTAGGCGCAGGGGGCGGGGCACCATACATTATGTGATAAACACAGTATACATATGATACATGGTTTAGATTATGAAGATCTAGCTAGAGCTTGAAATGTACTGTGATTTGAAATCAACATAAAGTGGATTCAAAAAATCGAGTTCGAGTTCATATAGTACACATAGTTCATATCTAACTCGAGAGTAATCATGTGGTGTGCTGTGAAGATAATACACAAACGATGGTTTAACTTAACAATAATGATGATTGTAGAACTTATTAAAATAAAGAAACGAATTCAAATGGTTAGACTTCACAACAATCATTATTGTAGATCTTATTCAAATAGAGAAATGAATTCAAATTTAGTTCATATTGAAGCGGTAGTATATACGTTTGGAATGCACTAAAACATTCATTTGAGTAGCAGGTTGCATGCATTATACACGTAGCGAAATATTTTAATTGAACATAACATGAATTCAGAGTTTTGAATGGCATTTGTAGTGCGAATTGATTTGGTACAGTACACGGGACTAGACTCTCTTGTGTGGTGCAAATTGATTTCTTTTTGTTTTTTCGTCGACAGAAGTGCGACTGATTTGGTACAGTACACGTTAGGCTTGTCCGAAAATTTCAACCCGCGCCTTGTTACCCCGAAATATTTAAGATATATCTTTGTCTCGTTGTGCTCCGAAAACTCCCTCCATCTCAACCCGCGCCTTGCTATTCCAAAGTTACAACGCGCACGAAAACTTCCACCTCCTGTGAAATCCCGACACGCGAAATGCCTGTGATACCCCTGAACCGAAAGAACCGCCTAGCTCAAATCGATGGGGGTAATTTCGTAACTTACCCCACATTTCGGACAAGCGCGTCCCTAAGCCATGGTTCCCCACTCCCATCCCATCCGCCCACCCATTCGTGCATGGAGGCCGCGAAAACCCGCGAAGCCCCACACCCTCCTCCGTCCGCCACCCAGCCAGAGCCTCTTCCCCGGCGATGTCGTCCACAGCAACACCTCGACGTCCCTCATCCATCGTACCGGATGAGGATCCATCGTCGATCTCGTCGTCCCGCCGGTTCAGCCACCCTGTCCTCCACCTCCAAGGAGCTGCCCGGACGTTCCCCTCGTCTTTCGCCCCACCTCCATTCCCACACCGCCGTCTTCACCTGCACCACCGGAAGAGCATCACCATCACCGTTTCCTCGGATGAAGCTGAGGCCTAATCGGCGCCACCAAAGAGGTTGTACACTAATCGCAGCATTTTCTTCTTGATTCGATCTCACGGTGCTGCCGGCGCTCGGTCCCGAGCCTCCACGGCGCGGCTCCATCCATGGCGCCATCGTCGGCCACTTCCTCCACGACATCGCTCCCTCGGCGGCGACGTTCACATCAGTAGGAGCTGCTGCTGCTTTAGCTCTCGCTCTCGCTGCTGCTCTGCTCTTGCTCTCGGTCCCCTGCTTGGTCTGCTCTTGCTCTTGCTATTGCTCTTGCTCTTGTTCTTGCTCGCGCTGCTGCTCTCGCTCTTGCTCTTGCTTGCAGTGCTGCTCCAATTTAGCTACAGTTCAGTCGACTGAATCGACTTTTGGGTCAGTCGATTTTCAGGGGGTGTGGGTGCTCGCCGGAGTTAAGGAAGAACCAGCCGCAGCGGGGAGGGGGGCTCGCCGGAGAGGTGCCCCACTATCTATCTTAGGGTTCAGGGTGGGGGCGGTGTTCGCCGACGGTGGTGGGGCGGTGGCGTGGAGATCGCTGGAGAAAAATCTCGGCACGGGGGGGGGGGGGGGGGCTAGAGGGATGGCCGGGGCGGCGGCGGATCGGCGGTGGTGAGTGGTTTCGGGGCGGGCGGGGCGGCGCACCGCCGGCCGCGGGCGGCGGTTTGGTCGGTGGTGGCTGGCGGCTCAGGGGGGGTGGAGGTTGATGTTGAACTACATGCCCTTGATTTCGTATCCAACAGCTGGAAAATCGATTGACCAGAGATGAAAAATTCAGTCGACCAGCTCTCGCACGCGCTGCTGCTGCTACTGCTTTTCTGCTACTAGCTAGTGCGTTCAGTTTCGACAGTAAAATTTAGTTTCGACAGTAAAATTCAGTTTCGACAGCAAAATTCAGTTTCGACAGTTAAGTTCAGTTTCAACAGTTAAATTTAGTTTCGACAATTAAGTTCAAAGATGAGCGGTTGATGTATTTTACATCTAGCACTTTGTGGTTATGTATTTTACGTCATCTATTGGAGATGCTATTAGAATTCCACTCAGGTTAACGTTGTCTCTCCTTTCCTGCTTCAGCCTCGGCGTCGTACAACTCAGCGGAGCAGCTCCAACGACGAAACCCTCCATCACAGCGGAGCAGTACCCCGGGCTCCATCTCAAGATGACTAAGATCTTCTTCCCCTCTAGCGACAGCCAAGTCAGCCGGATCATCCTCACCGACCAACCCAGTCACGCTGAGATCGACATGGCTTCGCCAAAGAGGTTGTACACTTGGTGCATCTCTTTTTTAATCTACATGTTATATATATTGTCCACTGAGCACACGCAGTAACGTGAAATACGATTAGTTTCTCCTACTATATGACAAGCAGTGAGGTACCAGGCAACTTAGCTATCCGTGATGGACTCTCTTGAACGCCATCATTATTTATCTCTGCGTGTTTGAGTTGTGCATTTGTCGATGGGCCTGGGAGTTGAGCTAGTAGGGCAGTGGCCTGGGTCCAAAGTAGCAGAAGTAGGCAAGTAGCACAAAAACATTTTTTGAGTGTAGCTTTTCCTTGCTCAAGCCTGCCTACTAGAATCGTCAGTGCTTGAAAGGAAAAGTGAAGGAAAAGCATAGGAATTGGAAAGTTTCCTATGGTACTACTATTCATGCATTTGGTTCAAAGGAATGGAGCAAAGGAAAACTGTAGGATTTGTTCCTTTAGTGTCTCCTTGAAAGAAAAACCGTACGGATTTTAATTTCCACTTGTCCTCCTTTTCAAATTCCTATTCATGAAGCACAAAACTAAGAGATAGTAGCATAATAGCATTATAACTGCACATTTTCTTGTGGTTTGACTTAATCTCACCATGCTTCTTTGCATCCTGTGATCTTCCAATTCTTGTGAACCAAACACCCAGATTGCCAGAAATCCTGTGTTTTTAAATTCTCTGTTTTGCACGTGCATTCCTATCCTATTACTGTGTATTTCCTATCCCTGTGTTGTTAGAATCCTCCAATTCAAACGAGCCCTTAAAGAATTACTTCTCTTATAGATAGTTCTCAAAGAAAACCTTGTGTGGTTTGTCCCGCTCCTGCTGCACCGTCGTCCACCCAAGCTCAGCTGCTCCAACGACAGAAGGGTCTAGCACAGTAGGGATCCGGCCTCCCGACTGTCTTTCGTCGCCTCAGATCTTCTTCCCCGCCGCCAACAGCCATGACAACTGCATTATCATCATCAACCGAGCAGATGACCTCAAGGACTACACGGGTCCGCAAGAGAGGTCGCACTCTTTCGTGTCTGCTTACGTTATGCATCGCTTAATATTACATGCTACTTTATCGTCCTGTTCACCGATTAGTCTCTGAGTCAGCTCCAAACTAATGGTCAAACTTGAGTTTTTAAATGGTTGTGGGGTACATATCGGGGCCGCAATCAATAGTATCTATCTACTATCTGGTTAATCTCTAGTGTCTACTATGAGTTTCATGTTGGGTGGGAAACAAATAGTAAAGAAGCCATTATCTGTATTTTTTAACTGAAGCCATTATCTGCCCGCTATCATTGGTTTTGGGTCTATCAACAGGTTGCTACCATCACTATGGATTTCTGCATGCACTCCTTACATAATCTCACTATGTTTTATTCCTATGCATGTCAGTTATTGTACACAATGGAACTGAACATGTAGATCAAAAGAGACGAGCCTTGCTTGGCAATAAAATTTCATGCAGACGTCGCTCCATGGTAGGCGAAAAGGCAACCCCCCTCCACCCATTTCGGATTGTAATCGAGAGGAAGATATCTGTTCTGAGGGGGATTCAGAAGGAGAAGACCACTCCTATTTACCCCCTGAGATCTTCGCTCTAACTTGGCATGCTGATGTTGGTTATATCATGCATATGGTGCCTTGCATTGCTTACTTTATACATCAAATACGTCAAATGCTTAGTTTAGACATACTTTGTGCGAATGCCATCTGTTTAGTTTATTCATCATTTATGTGAATTATGCAACGCCATCTTGTTTAGCCAGGCATCATATATGTGAATTTTGCAATGCCATCCTGCTTAGCCAGTCATCTTATATGTGAATTATATCAGGCCATCCTTTTTTTTTCGTTACGTATTACATTTGTCAACAATGTTAGTACATTCAACTACTCTTCGTGTGCATCAGCCATTTGACACGGTGATGGAAAATTCTGGAGTGAAAACAAGGTCTTCAGAGCAGACTATGCTATCTGACGAAGCGCATATCTCGCTGTTTACGGATAGCTCCTCAGAGGAGGATTCAGAGACAGATGACCAGTCCTATTCCCCCCCCCCGAGGTGTATGCTCTAACTTGGCAGGGTTATGTTGCTCATATCGTGCGTATGGTGTCTTGCATTGCTATGTCATTTGATTAGTTTAGACATGCTTTGTGTGAATGCCACCTGTTTAGTGTCTAATTACCATATATGTGAATTATGCATTGCCATCTTGTTGCAAGACATTATATATGTGAATTATTCAATGCTATCTTGTTGCAAAGGCATTATATATGTGAATTATGCAATGCCATGCTGTTGAGCCAATCATCATGTATGTGAATTATATCATGCTATCATTTTTTCGTATTACGTGTTCCATTTGTCGACAACGTTTGTATATTCAACTACTCTTCCTGTGCATCAGCCATTTGAAGCGGTAATGGAAGTATCTGGAGTGAAAACAAGGTATTCAGAGCAGACAATGCTACCTGCTGAAGCACATCTTGCTGGGTACAGAGAGCTCCTTAGAGGAGGATTCAGAGACTGATGACCAGTCCTATTTCCCCCCTGAGGTCTATGCTCAAACTTGGTAGGGTTATATTACCCATGTCATGTATGTTGTCTTGCATTGCTTATTTTTTTACATCATATATGGATTGCCATCTGCTTACTTGCTTACTACATAAATCATATATTTGAATTATATCATGCCATCATGTTTACATACACAGCATCTATCTGAATTATGGCATGGCAACCCATTTAATAAAGACATCATATAGTTATATCATCTCACCCTGTTTAGTGTTTACAGTCATCATATTTTGAATTATGTCATTCTATCCGGAAATTATATCATGCTATCATGTTTCCATAGGCGGCATGTATGTAAATTCTGGCATGCCAACCTATTTAATAAACACATTATATAGTTATATCATGTCATCCTGTTTACATAGTCATCATATTTTGAACTATGTTTTTCCATCTTTTTTAGTTAGCCATCATAATGTGAAATTGTGTCATGCTATCCTGTTTAGTTAGCCATCATATATGTGAAATTGTGTCATGCTATCCTGTTTCGTTAGACAACATAAATGTGAATTATTTCATGCCCTCTTTTATTCCCCACTATCCATTGCACCTGTCTATCATACAATGTCTGTACATTCAATTACTTTTCTTGTTTATCAGCCATTTGAATTGAAGAGGGTGATGGCAGTATCTAAGGGAGTAACAACATGGTCTTCAGAAAAGATAGTGCTACCAGTTGATGCAGATAGAACCACGGTTGTACTTGCCCAAGAACCAGCCCCACCACACATAACCCAGACTCTCGCAGATTGTACCCCTACCCAGTTGGACAGAGAACTAGCTACACCCCTTCTAACCCCAACCCCAGCAGATAGTAACCAAGTTCCAGTTGACACAACACCGTCTCCACCACAGAGCACCCAAACACGAGCAGTTAGTAAGGGAACTGCAGTGCCCAAAGCACGAGGACCGCCACTCCGAATCCCAACTCAACGCTTAAAGGAGAAGAAGAATTGTTCTCAGGTCAGGTTCTTTAGCTATGGTTCATATTCCTGCCTTTGATCTCCATCTCCAAAGCACCGTCATGATCACCATCGTCACCAGCTTGACACCTTGATCTCCATCGAAGCATCGTTGTCGTCTCGCCAACTATTGCTTCTACGACTATCGCTACCACTTAGTGATAAAGTAAAGCAATCACATGGTGATTGCATTTCATACAATAAAGCGGCAACCATAAGGCTCCTGCCAGTTGCCGATAACTTTTACAAAACATGATCATCTCATGCAATAATTTATATATCATCACTTCTTGACCATATCACATCACAGCAAGTCCTGCAAAAACAAGTTAGACATTCTGTACTTTGTTGTTGCAAGTTTTACGTGGCTGCTACGAGCTTAGCAAGAACCGTTCTTACCTACGCATCAAAAACCACAACGATGTTTCATCAAGTATGTTGTTTTAACCTTCAACAAGGACCGGGCGTAGTCACACTCGGTTCAACTAAAGTTGGAGAAACAGACACCCACTAGCCACCTGTGTGCAAAGGACGGCGGTAGAACCAGTCTCATGAACGCGGTCATGTAATGTCGGTCTGGGCCGCTTCATCCAACAATACCGTCGAATCAAAGTATGACATGCTGGTAAGCAGTATATGACTATTATCGCCCACAACTCTTTGTGCTCTACTCGTGCATATAATATCTAAGCATAGACCTGGCTCGGATGCCACTGTTGGGGAACGTAGTATTTCAAAAAAAATCCTACGATCACGCAAGATCTATCTAGCAGAAGCATAGCAATGAGCGGGGAGAGTGTGTCCACGTACCCTCGTAGACCGAAAGCGGAAGCGTTTATTAACGCTGTTGATGTAGTCAAACGTCTTCGCGATCCAACCGATCCAAGTACCGAACGCACAACACCTCTGCGATCTGCACACGTTAAGCTCGGTGACGTCCCTCGAACTCTTGATCCAGTTGAGGCCGAGGGAGAGTTTCATCAGCACGACGGTGTGGTGACGGTGATGATGAAGTTACCGGCGCGCCTAAGCACTATGACGATATGACCGAGGTGTAAAACTGTGGAGGGGGCACCGCACACGGCTAAAGATCAACTTGTGTGTCTATGGGGTGCCCCCTTCCCCCGTATATAAAGGAGGGAGGAAGAGGAGGCCGGCCCTAGAGGGGGCGCGCCAAAAGGGGGAGTAGGACTCCCGGTCCAAGTAGGATTCGGTCTCCCCTTTCCTATTCCAACTAGGAGAAGGAAGGGAAGGAGGAAGAAGGGAGAAGGAAGGAGGGGCCCCCGCCCCTTCCTAGTCCAATTCGGACCAGTCCATGGGGGGTGTGCGACCACCCCTTGAGGCCCTTCTCTCCTTTCCCGTATGGCCCATTAAGGCCCAATACTTCCCCCGGCGAATTCCCGTAACTCTCCGGTACTCCGAAAAATACCCGAATCACTCGAAACCTTTCCGATGTCCGAATATAGCCTTCCAATATATCAATCTTTACCTCTCGACCATTTCAAGACTCCTCGTCATGTCCGTGATCTCATTCGGGACTCCAAACAAACTTCGGTCATCAAATCACATAACTCATAATACAAATCGTCATCGAACGTTAAGCGTGCGGACCCTATGGGTTCGAGAACTATGTAGACATGACCGAGACACCTCTCCGGTCAATAACCAATAGCAGAACATGGATGCTCAAATTGGCTCCTACATATTCTATGAAGATCTTTATCGGTCAAACCGCATAACAACATACGTTGTTCCCTTTGTCATCGGTATGTTACTTGTCCGAGATTCGATCGTCGGTATTGTTGGGTAACGTAGTAATTTTAAAAAAAATCCTACGTACACGCAAGATCATGGTGATGCATAGCAAAGAGAGGGGAGAGTGTCGTCTACGTACCCCCGTAGACCGTAAGCGGAAGCGTTATGACAACACGTTTGATGTAGTCGTACGTCTCCACGATCGACCGATCCTCAGTACCGAACGTACGGCACCTCCGCGTTCATCACACATTCAGCTCGGTGACGTCCCGCAAACTCACGATCCAGTAGAGCTTCGGGGAAGAGCTTCGTCAGCACGACGGTGTGGTGACGGTGTTGATGAAGCTACCGTTGCAGAGCTTCGCCTAAGCACCGCTACGATATGACCGAGGTGGATTATGGTGGAGGGGGGCACCGCACACGGCTAAGAGAGATCAATGATCAACTTCTGTGTTCTAGGGTGCTCCCCTGCCCCCGTATATAAAGGAGCATGGGGGGAGGCCGGCCGGCCCTTGCAGGGCGCGCCAGGAGGAGGAGTCCTCCTCCTAGTAGGAGTAGGACTCCCCTTTCCTACTCCTACTAGGAGGGGGAAAGGAAGGAGGAGAGGGAGAAGGAAAGGGGGACGCCACCCCCCTTCCCTAGTCCAATTAGGGCCAAAGGGGGAGGGGGCGCGGCCTGCCTTGGCCGGCCCTCTCTCTCTCCACTAAGGCCCATGTGGCCCATTACTTCTCCGGGGGGGGGGGGGGTTCCAGTAACCCTCCGGCACTCCGGTTTTCTCCAAAATCACCCGGAACACTTCCGGTATCCGAATATAGTCGTACAATATATCAATCTTTATGTCTCAACCATTTCGAGACTCCTCGTCATGTCCGTGATCACACCAGGACTCCGACCTACCTTCGGTACATCAAAACACAAAACTCATAATACCGATCGTCACGGAACTTTAAGCGTGCGGACCCTACGGGTTCGAGAACTATGTAGACATGACCGAGACACGTCTCCGGTCAATAACCAATAGCGGAACCTGGGTGCTCATATTGGTTCCTACATATTCTATGAAGATCTTTATCGGTCAAACCGCATAACAACATACGTTGTTCCCTTTGTCATCGGTATGTTACTTGCCCGAGATTCGATCGTCGGTATATCAATACCTAGCTCAATCTCGTTACCGGCAAGTCTCTTTACTCGTTCCGTAATGCATCATCCCGCAACTAATTCATTAGTCACATTGCTTGCAAGGCTTATAGTGATGTGCATTACCGAGAGGGCCTAGAGATACCTCTCCGACAATCGGAGTGACAAATCCTATTCTCGATCTATGCCAACTCAACAAACACCATCGGAGACACCTGTAGAGCACCTTTATAATCACCCAGTTATGTTGTGATGTTTGGTAGCACACAAAGTGTTCCTCTGGTATTCAGGAGTTGCACAGTCTCCTAGTCATAGGAACATGTATAAGTCATGGAGAAAGCAATAGCAGTAAACTAAACGATCAAGTGCTAAGCTAACGAAATGGGTCAAGTCAATCACATCATTCCTAATGATATGATCCCGTTAATCAAATGACAACTCATGTCTATGGCTAGGAAACTCAACCATCTTTGATCAA
Organism: Aegilops tauschii subsp. strangulata; assembly: GCF_002575655.3. NCBI lineage: Eukaryota > Viridiplantae > Streptophyta > Magnoliopsida > Poales > Poaceae > Aegilops > Aegilops tauschii. The sequence goes on from NC_053035.3 coordinate 470,600,401, forward strand.
CGAGCTTGCCAAGTAGAGGCATACTAGTGACACTATGTTTGTCTATGTATTCACACATGTATTATGTTTCCGGTTAATACAATTCTAGCATGAACAATAAACATTTATCATGAAATAAGGAAATAAATAATAAATTTATTATTGCCACTAGGGCATATTTCCTTCAGTCTCCCACTTGCACTAGAGTCAATAATCTAGATTACACTATAATGATTCTAACACCCATGGAGCCTAGTGCTGATCATGTTTTGCTCGTGAGAGAGGCTTAGTCAACGGGTCTGCAACATTCAGATCTGTATGTATCTTGCAAATCTCTATGTCTCCCACCTGGACTTGATCGTGGATGGAATTGAAGCGTCTCTTGATGTGTTTAGTTCTCTTGTGAAATCTGGATTCCTTTGCCAAGGCAATTGCACCAGTATTGTCACAAAAGATTTTCGTTGGACCCGATGCACTAGGTATGACACCTAGATCGGATATGAACTCCTTCATACAGACTCCTTCATTTGCTGCTTCTGAAGCAGCTATGTACTTCGCTTCACACGTAGATCCCGCCACGACGCTTTGTTTAGAACTTCTCCAACTGACAGCTCCACCGTTCAATATAAACACGTATCCGGTTTGCGATTTAGAATCGTCCGGATCAGTGTCAAAGCTTGCATCGACGTAACCATTTACAACGAGCTCTTTGTCACCTCCATAAACGAGAAACATATCCTTAGTCCTTTTCAGGTATTTCAGGATGTTCTTGACCGTTGTCCAGTGATCCACTCCTGGATTACTTTGGTACCTCCCTGCTAAACTGATAGCAAGGCACACATCAGGTCTGGCACACAACATTGCATACACGATAGAGCCTATGGCTGAAGCATAGGGAACATTTTTCATTTTCTCTCTATCTTCTGCATTGGTCGGGCATTGAGTCTTACTCAACTTCACACCTTGTAACACGGGCAAAAGCTCTTTCTTTGCTTGATCCATTTTGAACTTTTTCAAAACTTTGTCAAGGTATGTGCTTTGTGAAAGTCCAATTAAGCGTCTTGATCTATCTCTATAGATCTTGATGCCCAATATGTAAGCAGCTTCACCGAGGTCTTTCATTGAAAAACTCTTATTCAAGTATCCTTTTATGCTATCCAGAAATTCTATATCACTTCCAATCAACAATATGTCATCCACATATAATATTAGAAATGCTACAGAGCTCCCACTCACTTTCTTGTAAAAACAGGCTTCTTCAAAAGTCTGTATAAAACCATATGCTTTTATCACACTATCAAAATGTTTATTCCAACTCCGAGAGGCTTGCACCAGTCCATAAATGGATCGCTGGAGCTTGCACACTTTGTTAGCACCCTTTGGATCGACAAAACCTTCTGGTTGCATCATATACAACTCTTCTTCCAGAAATCCATTCAGGAATGCAGTTTTGACATCCATTTGCCAAATTTCATAATCATAAAATGGGGCAATTGCTAACATGATTCGGACAGACTTAAGCATCGCTACGGGTGAGAAAGTCTCATCGTAGTCAACCCCTTGAACTTGTCGAAAACCTTTCGCAACAAGTCGAGCTTTGTAGACAGTAACATTACTGTCAGCGTCAGTCTTCTTCTTGAAAATCCACTTATTCTCTATGGCTTGCTGATCTTCGGGCAAGTCAACCAAAGTCCACACTTTGTTCTCATACATGGATCCCATCTCAGATTTCATGGCCTCAAGCCATTTTGCGGAATCTGGGCTCACCATCGCTTCTTCATAGTTCGTAGGTTCGTCATGGTTTAGTAACATGACTTCCAGAACAGGATTACCATACCACTCTGGTGCGGATCTTACTCTGGTTGATCTACGAGGTTCGGTAGTAACTTGATCTGAAGATTCATGATCAATATCATTAGCTTCCTCACTAATTGGTGTAGGTGTCACAGGAACCGGTTTCTGTGATGAACTACTTTCCAATAAGGGAGCAGGTACAGTTACCTCATCAAGTTCTACTTTCCTCCCACTCACTTCTTTCGAGAGAAACTCCTTCTTTAGAAAGGATCCATTCTTAGCAACAAATGTCTTGCCTTTGGATCTGTGATAGAAGGTGTACCCAATAGTTTCCTTTGGGTATCCTATTAAGACACATTTCTCCGATTTCGGTTCGAGCTTATCAGGTTGAAGCTTTTTCACATAAGCATCGCAGCCCCAAACTTTAAGAAACGACAACTTTGGTTTCTTGCCAAACAACAGTTCATAAGGCGTCGTCTCAACGGATTTTGATGGTGCCCTATTTAACGTGAATGCAGCCGTCTCTAAAGCATAACCCCAAAACGATAGCGGTAAATCAGTAAGAGACATCATAGATCGCACCATATCTAGTAAAGTACGATTACGACGTTTGGACACACCATTACGCTGTGGTGTTCCGGGTGGCGTGAGTTGCGAAACTATTTCACATTGTTTCAAATGTAGACCAAACTCGTAACTCAAATATTCTCCTCCATGATCAGATCGTAGAAACTTTATTTTCTTGTTACGATGATTTTCCACTTCACTCTGAAATTCTTTGAACTTTTCAAATGTTTCAGATTTATGTTTCATTAAGTAGATATACTCATATCTGCTCAAATCATCTGTGAAGGTGAGAAAATAATGATACGCACTGCGAGCCTCAATATTCATTGGACCACATACATTAGTATGTATGATTTCCAACAAATCTGTTGCTCACTCCATTGTTCCGGAGAATGGCGTTTTAGTCATCTTGCCCATGAGGCATGGTTCGCAAGTACCAAGTGATTCATAATCAAGTGATTCCAAAAGTCCATCAGTATGGAGTTTCTTCATGCGCTTTACACCAATATGACCCAAACGGCACTGCCACAAATAAGTCGCACTATCATTATCAACTCTGCATCTTTTGGCTTCAACATTGTGAATATGTGTATTACTACTATTGAGATTCAACACAAATAGACCACTCTTTAAGGGTGCATGACCATAAAAGATATTACTCATATAAATAGAACAACCATTATTCTCAGATTTAAATGAATAACCGTCTCGCATCAAACAAGATCCAGATATAATGTTCATGCTCAACGCTGGCACCAAATAACAATTATTCAGGTCTAAAATTAATCCCGAAGGTAGATGTAGAGGTAGCATGCCAACGGCGATCACATCGACTTTGGAACCATTTCCCACGCGCATCGTCACCTCGTCCTTAGCTAATCTTCGCTTAATCCGTAGTCCCTGTTTCGAGTTGCAAATATTAGCAACAGAACCAGTATCAAATACCCAGGTGCTGCTGCGAGCTCTAGTAAGGTACACATCAATAACATGTATATCACATATACCTTTGTTCACCTTGCCATCCTTCTTGTCCACCAAATACTTGGGGCAGTTCCGCTTCCAGTGACCAGTCTGTTTGCAGTAGAAGCACTCAGTCTCACGCTTAGGTCCAGACTTGGGTTTCTTCTCCTGAGCATCAACTTGTTTGCCGTTCTTTTTGAAGTTCCCCTTCTTCTTCCCTTTACCCTTTTTCTTGAAACTGGTGGTCTTGTTGACCATCAACACTTGATGCTCCTTCTTGATTTCTACCTCCGCAACCTTTAGCATTGCGAAGAGCTCGGGAATTGTCTTATCCATCCCTTGCATATTATAGTTCATCACGAAGCTCTTGTAGCTTGGTGGCAGTGATTGAAGAATTCTGTCAATGACACTATCATCCGGAAGATTAATTCCCAGTTGAATCAAGTGATTACAGTACCCAGACATTCTGAGTATATGTTCACTGATAGAACTATTCTCCTCCATTTTGCAGCTGTAGAACTTATTGGAGACTTCATATCTCTCAATCCGGGCATTTGCTTGAAATATTAACTTCAACTCCTGGAACATCTCATATGCTCCATGACGTTCAAAACGTCATTGAAGTCCCGGTTCTAAGCCGTAAAGCATGGCACACTAAACTATGGAGTAGTCATCAGCTTTGCTCTGCCAGACGTTCTTAACGTCATCAGTAGCATCTGCAGCAGGCCTGGCACCCGCGGTGCTTCCAGGACGTAATTCTTCTGTGCAGCAATGAGGATAATCCTCAAGTTACGGACCCAGTCCGTGTAATTGCTACCATCATCTTTCAAATTTGCTTTCTCAAGGAACGCACTAAAATTCAACGGAACAACAACACGGGCCATCTACAACAACATAGACAAGCAAAATACTATCAGGTACTAAGTTCATGATAAATTTAAGTTCAATTAATCATATTACTTAAGAACTCCCACTTAGATAGACATCTCTCTTATCATCTAAGTGATCACGTGATCCAAATCAACTAAACCATAACCGATCATCACGTGAAATGGAGTAGTTTTCAATGGTGAACATCACTATGTTGATCATATCTACTATATGATTCACGTTCGACCTTTCGGTCTCAGTGTTCCGAGGCCATATCTGCATATGCTAGGCTCGTCAAGTTTAATCCGAGTATTCTGCGTGTGCAAAACTGCCTTGCACCCGTTGTACAAGAACGTTGAGCTTATCACACCCGATCATCACTTGGTGTCTCGGCACGATGAACTTTGGCAACGGTGCATACTCAGGGAGAACACTTGTACCTTGAATTTTTTAGTGAGAGATCATCTTATAATGCTACCGTCAACCAAAGCAGAATAAGATGCATAAAGGATAAACATCACATGCAATCAATATAAGTGATATGATATGGCCATCATCATCTTGTGCCTTTGATCTCCATCTCCAAAGCACCGTCATGATCACCATTGTCACCGGCGCGACACCTTGATCTCCATCGTAGCATTGTTGTCGTCTCGCCAACTATTGCTTCTACGACTATCGCTACCGCTTAGTGATAAAGTAAAGCAATTACATGGCGATTGCATTTCATACAATAAAGCGACAACCATATGGCTCCTGCCAGTTGCCGATAACTCCGTTACAAAACATGATCATCTCATACAATAAAATATAGCCTCATGTCTTGACCATAGCACATCACAACATGCCCTGCAAAAACAAGTTAGACGTCCTCTACTTTGTTGTTGCAAGTTTTACGTGGCTGCTACGGGCTGAGCAAGAACCGTTCTTACCTACGCATCAAAACCACAACGATATTTTGTCAAGTTAGTGCTGTTTTAACCTTCAACAAGGATCGGGCGTAGTCACACTTGGTTCAACTAAAGTTGGAGAAACTGACACCCGCCAGCCACCTGTGTGCGAAGCACGTCGGTAGAACCAGTCTCGCGTAAGCGTACACGTAATGTCGGTCCGAGCCGCTTCATCCAACAATACCGCCGAACCAAAGTATGACATGCTGGTAAGCAGTATGACTTGTATCGCCCACAACTCACTTGTGTTCTACTCGTGCATATAAAATCTACGCATAAACCTGGCTCGGATGCCACTGTTGGGTAACGTAGTAATTTTAAAAAAATCCTACGCACACGCAAGATCATGGTGATGCATAGCAACGAGTGTCGGTTCTATATCCGGCGTATCTCGTAGTAGGGGTCCTAAGCTAGGCGTCTTGGAGCGATGGTAACATGGACACGGGATTTTACCCAGGTTCGGGCCCTCTTGATGGAGGTAAAACCCTACGTCCTGCTTTTGATTGTATTTATATGGGGATAGTACATAGTACATGTATCTACCACGAGATTGTAGTAATGAATATGAGATTGTCTATTGACTAGCCTGGCCTCGGTTTATATAACACACCAGAGGCCTAGGGTTTAGGGGACTCCTCGTCTTGTGCGCCAAGTCTCGTGGGATCTTCCTTGTATGCGGCATGGGCTGCCCAAAGTGGCCCATGAGTGAACCGCCATGGGGGGTCCTCGGCCCAATCCAGTTGGTCGGGAGACGATGTGGTGAGTACCCCCTTGTCCAGGACACCGTCAGTAGCCCCCTGAACCGGTCTTCAAGTTGGGGACGCTCCTCGATTCTTTCGAACTGTTCTTCATCTTCGGTCGTCGGTCTTGAAAATTGGTTCAACAAATCTTCTCATCTTCGATCTTGAGGATCGCCAAAGTGAATCCGAAGAGTTTACACGTCGGGTATCCGAGGAGCCCTTTAAGTCCTCGGCCTTTATCAATGCCTTGTTATTTTTATGCCACACCTCGGGTTTGAAGTTGTTCCCGGGCGACAGTGTCCCCTTGCGTCCGAGCTCCAACGCCGGACCGCATTCGAGGTATCTTTTGCAGCCGAGCACCAACGACAGACCGCTTCCGAGGTCCAACGCCGGAATGTATCCGAGCTCCAATGCCGGACTGTATCCGAAGAGTATTGTTACAGCCGAGCTCCAACGCCGAACTGCATACGAGCTCCAGCGCCGGACTGTATCCGAGCTCCAACGCCGGACTATGTCCAAGCTCCAACGCCGGACTGTATCCGAGCTCCAACGTCGGACTATGTCCAAGCTCCAACACCGGACTGTGTCCAAGCTCCAACGCCGGACTATATCCGAGGTGTCATAGATCACCTTGGTTCAAAAAAGTTGAAGGAGTTTAGCCGAGCTTAATGCCGGAAATGCCCTCTATGGAGCCAACCACTGGCGCCCGAGCTTTATGCCGGACTGCTTCCGAGGTGGTGCACCACCCCGAATGCGGGCCGATTTTTTGTCAATATTTTTGATTGGTGCAATTTATTCTCTGCCGAGATATATAGCCAGTAGCCCTCAAGGTGTGTATCGGTCTAAAACCCGAGATGCACATGAAGGATGACATAAGACCGCTGATCCCAGTAGCCCCTGAGACTCAGGTTGATTCACAAAATCGGCCTAAGGATCAACTCCTAGCTCGACAGAATACTTCGGGACACAAAAAGCGGTGTGCAAAGTCCTCGAGACTTGGTTGGGTGCGGCCGACCAACCTGAGGATCATAATCTCCTCGAAAACTATATTGCACTTAAATTTTCTGCATTGGATTGTCAATGCAGTAGCCCCCGAGAATTGGGTTGGGCAAAATGGCCGACCCTAGGATCATACCTCCTCGGGAACAAGTTCAACTATCATGTATGTTTTGACAATACCGAGGTGGAGTTCAGCAGGAAAGATGCCGAACGGTAGTTTTAGAAAAGAGTTTCACGCCGAACACCTCAACCAAGAGAATGTCCTGCTTCGTCTAGATTGAATCAAGCTATTATGGTGCCAATATGAAATTGGTCTTAAAATTGTACTTTCGTCTTGCTTTGACATGACACATCTGATCTCTAGACTTCAAGTGGGTCAGCCTTCGGCTTCAACCTCCCTATCCCGAAGGCGGAGTGTTTCTTAGGCCAGTTTAGCGAACTAAACGCGAGCGGCTTTAGAGAGAAACCAGGCTATTGATCATACACCTGAGTCGAGAAAGGAGTGGTAGAAAAAGACTGTGCAGCGACTAAAAAAATGGCTCATATTAATTTAAGAGCCCCCAAGTGACTTGGGTAAAAAAAATTATGTATAATGATTGTATGTACCGAAGTACTTATATCATATCTGTGTTCACCCGAACTTTAAACGCGTCTTAACCGACCGTCGGCTTCTCCCTCTTCGGTCAAGGGCCGAAAAGTGTTATGTACTCCACCGGTCGAGAATATCGACGGTGTTTCCGATAACCAGGCAATCAGGCCATAAGGCTATAACAGACAAAGCGCGCTCAGGGAACTTATGCTATATTACTGACGAAGTGTAAGAAGCATCTTCGAAGAAAATAGTACCCCCACCGATACCTTTCTTTGGTTGCTCATTGTTACTATGAGACTTGTGCAATAGATTTTTTGTACTCATGAGTTCCGTTGTGTGCCGACCATGATTGAAAACAATAAGAGCGCTAGCTTTCGGCTTCACCCAGTCTGAGGTCCGAGCTCGGATGACCCGATCATGACAATTGCAGAGGTGCTCCCTTTACTCCCTAGCCGAACAATCGGGAATGTAGGGGTAAACACAGGAGCAAGGCAACCCAGCTTGCGGAACACTTAAGTCAACATGGTGCATATTGTGGCGTAGTACACGGACAAGGAACGAAGCCATACAAGTATAATCATATGCAAGAAGAATGGTTTCATAAAGGAAGCCCCCAACTAAACGGGGTATTTGAATTTGTTTGTAACAAACGAGGTTTTGACAAAGAAAGTTTTCCGCAAACGACTTTTTGTCAAAAAAGTATAATGCTTGGTCGAATCCGAACAAAATTTAAAACTGAAAGTTTTTGAGCATGAAAGCGACTTAGCTGGTTAATGTGCTCGGTGTTGATGACGCGATTCGGACTTGTGGCGAGACGAATATGCCCATTGATATGTGACAGATCCGACAAGGTTCGCAGTCCTCGGCATGGCCGAGGTCCCAACCCCCAAGCCCGAGGTGTCCGAGCAAGGAGTTTGGCACTCCGGAGTGGCGACATAGCACGACCAACGTGGCGAGGTGGAACCCCCAATCCGACCGAGGCGACGGAGCAGGCCGACAGTATGAGACCGAAGTCCCGAACGTGGGTTAATGAAGTGATGACAAAGCCCCCGGTCCAGCCGAGGTGACGTGGTACGTTGGTACGCCGAGGTGACAGCGTTGCCCACCCCGAATCATTTACCTGTGCACAGAAAATAGTGCAAGCCAGAGATAGTGGTAATAATAATAAAATGATTGCATAATTAATTTATGTGAAGTGAATAATCTGGTAAATATGGCCTGAATGCCGAAGTTAGCTCGATGGCGTGATAGTGGTGTGACATGGCGATGTCGACACAGGTTGGCTGGCCTCGGTCACAGCGAGAGACTGGCAGACCGACGCCATGTACGAGGGTCGGAAAAATTTCTCTGCAAAAATAATGCAGCACAAAAGAACAGAAAATATTCTTTGTATAATAATTTATGTGCTAAAAAAATAGCTAAGAAAAATAAAACCTGGACGGCGATGGTCGTGGAGGACCGAAGCGAATAAAGAAACATCGGTCAAACTTTGATTGTTGCCCGAAGTAGTGCTAGCTGGACTGCTAGTATTTGCCAATACGTGAAGTATTGTTGTAGATTAGATCACAAGGACCGTGCTTGCAAAACAAGTATTTAATTAGGTTAGAAATACTCCAGGTCTATGTACTTTTCGAAAAAGGATTACTAGGAACTGCCAGCGCCCGACGAAGAGCTGAATTAAAAAAAGGGAAGAATAATTAAATCTCCCTATTTATGTGCTGCCATGGAGCCAAGTCCCTGTTAGGGTACTGCTTCCGCACTATCTCTTCGGCTGGATCGCCTTTTGGTCAGATTGAGTCCGGACCAGATGCCGGCCCGTCTGGGGCAACAATGTTTTTACGACAATGTCCGGATAGATGGACCTGCGTACCCAAAAGTGCACATCGAAAGCAAAGACAATTTTGGATACACTAAATTATACAGAATAACAAAACTGGAAAAAGTGCACCTGATCCGTAATCATAGCAGTAAAAGAACTGCCCAAAGTGCTATATAATTAGCTAGCACGTTCCATCGATCAAACCTTGATGGGTGTGCACGACCGATATTTCTACGCCCGGCTACTGCCCTAGTCTCTCATGCATCCGTTGAAAACCGGCTAGCGGTAAACTGTTCGGATCAGAATCGGCCGGACCATCGAGTCAACGGACCGAATTTTAAACCAGTCGCTAAGGGTCTACACAGAAAAACAATCATGCAAACCAGCAAAACAATATTCTGTGTGAAAATTTATATAGTACAGATAATTAGAAAAATATAACCTGTTGTTTCTGTTCGGAGGAGCGAGGCGTAGAAGTCTGAGGTAAAACACCAGGGATGGTACTGCCTGACCAATCAGTCCTCAAAAAGGTTATGACCAATTAGTACTTTTGACTGGAGTCCTCAACGTGGACTTCCTGTTGGAATTGTGGGAGTACTAGTAGTCTCCACATAACTTCAGCTCTCCAAGGCACTTTTAGTGCTCCACGTGCTAGCCAGATTGAAGGTAGTAGCCTTGGAATAATTGAATACTACTACAAACAAGCATTCATTTATTAGTAAGATTCGCTCATGCATCAGGTAACAACTGACCGGAGGCAGCGTCGCTATTTGAATAAAAAAAGAAAAAGCGGAGGATCATCCTTCCATGCTTGCCGCCCGAACAAGACAATTCGTGCTTTGTGGTTTGTTCGATATGAGGGATTGCACATGGTTCGAGGACAACTCGTCGTGCACTAGTTCGGATGCAGCATCCGCACAGTCCTCGGTCATGCGGGCGTTCTCATGCTCGGTGACGGCGGGCTTGATCCGATCTCAGATCGAAAGCAACGTCGGAGAGACCTGCGTAATAAAATAGCGATCCGAGAACAATAATTCCCAAAGGAACTAATTTGTGCAGAACAGATTTAACTGAAAAAATATCACCTGATTGCTCCATCGATCCGCAACAATCACCTAGCAGGCTCTCAATGAAAGCACCAATGTCGGTTCTATATCCGGCGTATCTCGTAGTAGGGGTCCTAAGCTAGGCATCTTGGAGCGATGGTAACATGGACACGGGATTTTACCCAGGTTCGGGCCCTGTTGGGGATATTACCACTGAGCGTAAACCGTCCAGGAGAGGCCGGGTTAACTTCATAAGTAGTTCATCTGTATCTGAAGCCCATGAAGACAGACGGTGACGCTTCATGAAGGCCCAGGGCCCAAAGCCGGTTTAAGGCCTGTAGACACAAACCGGCATTGAGATGTAAACTTGTGTTGTAAGATAGAAGTAGCAGAGACCGAGCCGGACACGATTATGAGCCGGCCTCGGAGTCTGTAATCCGACGGGCGTCAACCCATGTATATAAGGGGACGACCCGGCGGCGGTTCAAGGACAACAAACAACAACTCGAGACTCAGGCAAAGCGTATTCGCTCCCTGGTCATCGAAACCCCATCAATTCCATCACAACTAGACGTAGGCTTTTACCTTCATTGTAAGGGGCCGAACTAGTATAAAACTCTCTTGCGTCCCTTGTCCGCTTTAACCCCTTTAAGCTAACCCGTAGCGATGGCTCCACGACTAAGTCCTTTCTCTAGGACATTTGCCGTGACAAAACCACGACAGTTGGCGCCCACCGTGGGGCTATCGCACGATGGTTTCAAGTCCTTGGAGGGTAACTTCGATGGACTCAAGGGTTATGCTGTGGGCCGGATGACCAAGAGTCGTCGTGGCAAGCTCTACATCGACGATGCAGGCTGGGGCCCCGAGGCCGGCTCAATCGAGTACGGGTATCGGGTCCACTTTGGTGGCATACACGTTTTCATTGGCAAGATCGGCGAACCGGGCCCTGAGCCGGATATCTGCACCGACCTCGTCGAAACGGCTCAGCATGCGAGATCTGCCCGGGTCAAGCCTGTCATGAAGCGTGCCTTCGTGGGAGTTATCCATGGAGGTGAATATGAGGATAGATCGGAATCTGGTGGTGAGACCGTCGTTTATTCCGGCGACGAGTCATCGACTGGAGAGACCGAGTCGTTATATCAGTTACAAGATGGCCGGATTGGGGGCTGTTCCGATGGCGATAGTATTCCGGACCCCTTTGATCTGCCAAACCGGGTGGCGATCTTCATGGCCGGCACGCAACCAGCGCTCCACTCTTTGACCGTAGCGACGATGATTTCCAGATCAGCAGCGGTGGCAGCGGCTGGGGCAGGAGGCCCTGTGCGACTGCCTGCTCAGGTTCTATCTGATTTGTTTGATGTGTTGGCAACGTTGATGGCGGAGGTTAACCCGGCGGATCAGGATGCACACAATGCGGAAATCCCGAAAGTGAAAGATCAGATCACCCAGGCAAAAGCCGACTTGCAGCTGAGGATACCAGGATAGCCGCGGAGCGGGCCGCTTTGGATGCACAAGCTTACCGGATTATGCTGGATCAGAGTGCGTCGAACGAAGTCCTGAAGAGGAGGCACTGATCTCGCTTGCCGCCGGTTTATGATGCTAGAAATCTCTTTAACACCCCAGGAGCAGGGACCAGTAATCCGCCGGTGGTAAACCGGGCAGAGGCACCCGGAGCAGGGGCGCCGGTTCAGCCACGTTTGGTGGATCCGCCTCGTCAGAACAACATTGTGGTACCTCATGTCCCCACGCCACCGGGTCATTATTCTAACCCAATGGACAACATTGTCGCTACCGCTTCACGGCTGGCGGCCATCCCGATCGAAGGCGATTCTCCAGCAGCGGTCGAGACGCGTCGGGTTAAGGAGCTTCTTCAGACAGCCTTGGTTCAATAGGAGGCTTATTCATATAGTCGCGATCGGATTCATTCCACTCCCCGTCCAAGCCGGAGTTACAGCAGGCGTATGGATGAACCGGCAGTATCAAGCAATGCGCGGAACCGTGATCCGCCCCGTGGACATAACCCGGCGGGTGGTGCTGGTAATGCTCAGGAGGTGGTGGACCGGGCTCGGGCACGCAGAGAGGCCGAGTTAGCGGTGCAGCACGAGGCCCGTCAGCTTACTCCGGTTCGTCCAACCACATCGGTGGAACCAGGAGTTACCTCTAGTTCCTTGGGAGTGCCATGTCTTGTCCCAGCATTGCGCAATGTGCGCCTGCCCAAGGATTTCAAGGGCCCGCACAAGGTGCCGAATTACACCGCCGATTTATCCCCTGAAACATGGGTTGAAAGCTACGAGATGGCCATGGAGATGCTGGACGTGGATGATGCGGCATGTGCGAAGTACTTCACCATGATGCTAGAAGGAACAACCCGCACTTGGCTAAAGAGCTTACCGGCTAATTCTATCAGGTCATGGGCCGAGTTGAGAGCCCGGTTTATTCAGAATTTCAAGGATACATGCAAGCAACCCATGTCAATTGTGGACTTAGCCGCCTGTGTCCAGGAGGAAGGAGAGTCAACAACCCATTAGGTGCGCCGGGTTTCGGAGATTTTGCATTCATTAGACCGCATCAACGCTGACACCGCAGTTTTAACATTGGAAGGCAATTGCCGGTTTGAACCCTTGAAGTTGAAGTTGGGACGGCTCAAACGTCATTGTAATGACATGGGAACCCTCATGGCTGCACTGGTGAAGTATGCCGACTCTGATAGTACCAAGGATCCCGAGTCTGACGATGATAAGACAGGGAAGGGAAAGAAGAGCGGCAACGCCAAGGGGCAGCACCACAACCCGGCGGGTCATGGAAACGGCGGCAAGCATAAAGCGGGCCACGGTTTAGACTTTGTGGCTAACACTAATACACACGACAAGGGCCAGCGGCGTAAGGGTAAACCGCCCCGGCACAGTGGAATGCCGAATCCTAATCCGGACCGTTTGTCATACTGTTGAACCAGCCCTGTCCAAAGCATGGGACGAAGGAGGAACCGTCTACACACCTCTGGAAAGATTGTTACATCATGCAAGAGTTCAAAAATTCTAATTCTTTCCGGTATGATCATGGATCAGGAGGCGGTTCGGGCTCTGGATCTCATGGGCCGGGTTATGGTGGAGGAAATTCCGGTTCAGGATTCCATGGCAATCAGGGTGGACATAACAATCAAAGTAATCAAGGTAACCAAGGTGGCTATAATCATCAGGGCAATCAGCAGCAGCAGCAGCAGACGGGTTACCAGAGCAACCCGAAGCAGTTGAATAGCGGACAGTATCGTGTCTTCACCACTAGCTTGGACAAGCGCGATCAGAAGCTTCATAAAAGGGTGGTGAATGCCGTTGAACCGGCGGTGCCCCGTTATTTGCGCTGGTCCGAGCAGCCCATTGTGTGGAGTAGAGAAGATCATCCACCCCGGGTTGACAATCCGGGTCATCTGGCTCTGGTGGTGGCACCTCAGGTGGGAGGTTATAAGTTCACTAAGGTACTCATGGATGGAGGGAGTAGTATCAATATCCTTTATTATGAAACTTTCCGTCGCATGGGGCTAACAGATAAAAATCTTAAACCGTCCAATACGGTGTTCCATGGTGTGGTGCCTGGTAAGTCGGCATATCCTGTTGGTAAGATAGCTCTGGAGGTGGCTTTTGGAGATGAGCATGACTCGAGATCAGAAACCTTGACCTTTGAAGTGGTAAAAATCAGAAGCCCGTATCATGCCCTATTTGGACGGCCAGCTTATGCTAAGTTTATGGCATGGTCTTGTTATGTCTATCTACAGCTCAAGATGCCGGGTCACAAGGGAACTATAACCGTGCATGGAAGCCGCAAGATTGCTCTGGAGTGTGAGGAAGGTGATGCGGCTTATGCTGAGTCGGTTTGTGCAACAGAGGAGTTGAAGTTTTACAAGGACAATGTTGATCCGACAGATATGACTTCGTTGAAGAAACCAACTACGGAGCAGGATCCGGCCCTGAAGTTTAAATCGACTGATGAGACTAAACTTGTTGACTTCGTGCCTGGCGATTCGTCCAAGCAGTTTAGCATCAACACTAACTTGGATCCGAAATAGGAAAGCGCGCTCATCGAGTTCATCCGTGAGAATCGGGATATCTTTGCATGGAAGCCTTCTGACATGCCTGGTGTACCGAGAGAACTCGCTGAGCACACTCTCAATGTTGATCCTAAGTATAAACCGGTCAAGCAGTTTCTCCGCCGGTTCTATGAAGAAAGACGCAAAGCTATTGGAGAAGAAGTAGCCAGGCTCTTGGCGGCTGGATTTATCGTTGAAGTATTCCATCCTGAGTGGTTGGCTAATCCGGTGCTGGTCCTCAAGAAGAATGGCACTTGGCGTATGTGTGTGGACTACACAGATCTCAACAAAGCTTGTCCAGCAGATCCTTTTGCCCTCCCCCGTATTGATCAAATTATTGATGCTACGGCGGGTTGTGAGCGTTTAAGTTTTTTGGATGCATATTCTGGTTATCATCAGATCAAAATGGCAGTTAAGGACCAGGAGAAGACAGCCTTCATAACTCCCTTTGGAGCCTTCTGCTATGTGTCCATGCCCTTTGGGCTCAAGAGTGCACAGGCAACTTATCAACGGTGTGTGCAGAATTGTCTTCATAAACAGATCGGCCGCAATGCTCATGCCTATGTGGATGATATTGTGGTAAAATCAAGGAAGAAGGAGACATTGATTGATGACTTGAAGGAAACCTTTGATAACCTGCGGGTTTATAAAATGACGCTTAATCCGGCCAAATGTGTCTTTGGTGTACCTGCAGGGAAGCTCCTGGGCTTTTTGGTGTCTAACAGGGGCATTGAAGCTAATCCGGAAAAGATCAAAGCCATCACCTCCTTGGCTAAACCAAAGTGTATCAATGATGTTCAACGCCTGGCAGGCCGGATTGCCGCGTTGAGCCGTTTTGTCAGTCGCCTCGGCGAGAAGGCCATCCCTTTGTATCAGATGCTGAAGAAAACGGATAACTTTGTCTGGAGTGACGCCGCTAATGAAGCATTTGAGGACTTAAAGCGGCAGCTAGCTAATCCGCCGGTTCTCGCTGCTCCAGTTGACAAAGAGCCATTGTTGCTATATGTGGCAGCTAACGCTCGGGCTGTTAGTGTGGCTATTGTGGTGGAGTGCAAGGAGGCAGGAAAGGAATATCCGATTCAGCGGCCGGTTTACTATATTAGTCAGGTACTCATTGAATCCAAGCAGAGGTACCCGCATTGGCAAAAATTGGTGTATGGGGTTTTCATGGCAAGCCAGAAGCTTAAGCAGTATTTCCAAGGTCATCCCATCACGATGGTCAGCTCTGCTCCTTTGGGGGATATAATCCAGAATAGGGAGGCAACTGGTCGGATTGCTAAGTGGGCTATCAAGCTCGGGCCTCACGGGTTGAAATACATACCCCGAACGGTGATCAAATCTCAGGCACTTGTGGATTTCATCAATGATTGGACAGAATTACAAGCGCCAGAAGAGAAGCCGGATCACACTTATTGGACTATTCATTTTGATGGGTCCAGGCAATTGGAGGGCTCGGGGGCTGGAGTCGTGTTAAATTCCCCACGAGGTGATAAGTTTTGTTATGTTCTCCGTTTAATGTTCCCTTGCACTAATAATGCAGCTGAATATGAGGCCTTACTCCATGGTCTTCGGATGGCTAAGGAGATGAATCTCAGACGAGTTAAGTGCTTCGATGACTCGGATCTGGTGGCTCAACAAGTGTCCGGCACTTGGGATTCCAAGGACCCACTAATGGCAGCATATCGTCGTGAGGTGGATATTGTTGCAGGTCACTTCAAAGGTTATCAGGTGGATCATGTGGACCGGCAGAAGAATGAAGTGGCAGACGCTTTAAGCCGCCTGGGTTCCCAATGTAAACCAGTTCCACCTAATGTCTTCCTGGATGTTTTGCATAATCCGTCCGTCAAGCTCCCTGGTGAAGAGGATTTGGCTGTTCCTGATCCGAAGACTCAGTTGGTGGCAGCTCTACATGTTATCCCGGATTGGACTGTTCCGTATCTGGCGTATATAAACCGGGGCGAGTTACCAGAGGATGAAACTTTGGCCAGACAGATAACCCGGCGGTCCAAGTCCATGACAGGGGCGTTTCAACGCTATGTATCTCCTGAGGAAGGCCATGAAATTTTGCGTGAGATCCACGAAGGAGATTGTGGACACCACGCCGGTTCAAAATCTTTGGTGGCCAAGGCGTTTCGTCACGGTTTCTATTGGTTGACAGCTCATGCTGATGCCGAGGACTTGGTTAAAAGATGTGATGGCTGTCAGAAATTCTCACGGCGTGCTCATGTACCAGCTCAAGAATTGAGGATGATTCCAATCACCTGGCCGTTTGCAATTTGGGGGCTGGATATGGTTGGGCCTTTCAAGAGGTCCAAGGACAAGAAGACCCACCTTTTGGTGGCGGTTGATAAGTTCACGAAGTGGGTGGAGGCAGAGCCAGTTAGTAAGTGTGACGCAACCACGGCAGTTCAATTCATCAAAAAGGTGATCTTCTGGTTTGGCTTTCCACACAGCATTATAATAGACAATGGTACCAATCTGTCAAAGGGTGCCATGAAGGAGTTCTGTCAACATGAGCACATCCGGCTTGACGTGTCATCAGTGGCTCACCCCCAGTCCAATGGTCAAGCGGAGAGGGCCAATCAAGAGATCTTGAAAGGCATCAAACCCCGGCTTATGGTTCCTTTGCAACGAACGGCGGGTTGTTGGGTTGAGGAGTTACCTTCAGTGTTATGGAGCATCAATACCACACCCAACAGATCGACAGGCTACACGTCGTTCTTCATGGTTTATGGAGCGGAAGCGGTTCTTCCTAGTGACATCCATCATGACTCGCCTCGTGTTGCGGCATATGTTGAAGCGGATAACAAGAAGGCACGGCAGGAAGCTCTTGACCTGTTAGATGAGGAGCGTGACATGGCGGCAGCCCGTTCGGCGATTTATCAGCAAGATCTGCGTTGTTATCATAGCCGCCGGGTTAGAACCAGAACCTTTCAAGAAGGAGATTTGGTGCTTCGACTCATCCAGGATCAGACGGATATGCACAAGCTATCCCCCCTTGGGAAGGACCTTTTGTGGTCAGCAAGGATCTGCACAATGGGTCGTACTACCTAATCGATGTTCGAGAGCGCAAAGACTCACGTAAATCGGAGGAGGAGACCAACCGGCCATGGAATATTGCTCATCTTTGGCCCTACTATACTTGAGCTACAGGCTCTGCTTATGTACATATTATGACGTTGTATATATTATGATCAATATAATAAACCGGAAGCTCAGCTAAAGCGGGGTATCTGTTGTTTTCTTACATCACGTGTGGTTACATGGAGCTTACAAAGCGGCGTCTGGTTTACCCCTTGATTTAGCTTCTTAAAGTTTGATATTAGATCACTTGGGGGCTTGGTCGTATCCGAACCATAGCTACGCCTCTTGGTCGGCGCAATGCCACAGCACCACTTGGGGGCTTGGTCCTATCCGAACCATAGCTACGCCTCTTGATCGGCGCAATGCCACAACATCACTTGGGGGCTTGGTCGAACCCGAACCATAGCTACGCCTCTTGATCGGCGTAATGCCACAGCATCACTTGGGGGCTTGGTCGAACCCGAACCATAGCTACGCCTCTTGATCGGCGTAATGCCACAGCATCACTTGGGGGCTTGGTCGAACCCGAACCATAGCAACACCTCTTGATCGGCGTAATGCCACAGCATCACTTGGGGGCTTAGTCGAACCCGAACCATAGCAACACCTCTTGATCGGCGTAATGCCACAACATCACTTGGGGGCTTGGTCGAACCCGAACCATAGCAACACCTCTTGATCAAATTTGGGGCCTGGCAGCCCGTGAAAAGCCTCGACAACAACGGTTTTATTTGCCTTTTGCTAAATTTCTTTTTCTTTTGCTAAGATTTGTGATGTTTCCAAATCAGTGTTTTATCAACCCGGTTAGGCTATCAACTACAAGTTGTCAGTACATGACCAAGTTATAATCCGGAGACTATCAGCCCGGTCTGGTTTTGACTCATAGTCACTAGTATGGAATAAACCGGTGTTTATCACAACCCGGAACGGTTTTGTTGTAAACCGACATTATATAACGGGAGATACTTTTACTCCTGATTAAGGTTATTACCCTCATTACAAGGTTGGTCAGCCAACACTATGCCTAAAGGTCGCAGGTATCATATATTTCCATATTTGGTTATCTTTTACAACCTTGGTTATAAACCTTGGTCATACATATAGTTGGGTATCATGACCCGCCCGGTGGTAAACCGTCAGGGCGCTTTAAGATTTTTATCTGCAGGAACAACTGGAATAAATAGCTATGGATTATGAACATCATATCTCAAGCATGGCGGATTAACACACATCAGTTGCAGATAAATATGCACGAAGGCATAACAGACCAAGTGTTTTAACTAGCCTATTACAAGGCGTTTCAGTGCCCAAAGGAATAATTGTTTCTCAATAAACATTGCAGTATGGAAGATTAAACCGGCCCCCGGGTTATGATCGCTGAGCAGCTTGACCTGACGGCTGCGGATCATCTTGCACCGGTTCATCTTCTTCGTCTCTACCCAGCGGCTGGAAGTCAACAGTTGTCCAGTCGATCCCGGTTAAAGCTTGGAAAACAACTTCGTCGCTTATAAGGGTGGACGGTTCAATGACAGGGGCATAAATGTGCTTACGGATTGGAGGGATCAGGTTTTGAGCCTCAGGAGTTGGTGCAGCAACCCGCTTGTTATTGGTATCATAGCTCGCCTGGTAAAATGAAAGATCAGCCTCTTCAGCAAGTTGACAAGCCAGTGGACGTACTTCCCGGTTTATGGCGCGGGGATCTTCAGTGCCAAACTCTGATCCGTCTTCTTTTAAGCTTGGGTAACCTTTAGCCACGTTCGTCGGATCAAGATCAGGCACCCATGCTTTTGCCCGGGTTAGTGCGGTCAGAGCGCCAACCCTTGCAGCAGACCGCTTCAGCTCTTCTATCCGGGCAGGCAGCATAGATAGCCTGTTTAAGGTATCATTGATCAACGTCGGGGGTGGCTTATTGTGAGAAGCGGTGCAGATGATCCGTTGTGCGCCGGTATACAGTTGCTCTATCAGCGTGTAGGCAGCTTTCAACTTCTTCTGCACATCAGAGCCCAGATGGCTAATGCGAGTTCCTGTATCATTACAAACATCAGTAAACCGGCAATGCATGGGAGGATATGTTGAAAGCATAAAGGAAGGATGCTTACCAAACACAGCAGCGGTCATAGCATGCACTTGCCGCTTTACACCAGTCAGCTCGTCAACCACCAGTTTAAGAGCGGCTTCTACGTTTTCAGCCCTTTTTATCAAAGCGGCTTTTTTAGTCTCCCAATCCGCCCGCTCTTTGTTGAAGCCCTCTTTCAGTTTCTCCATAGCGCCTAGAGCACGGGTCAACTCTTCCTTCGCTTTGGAGGCTTCAGCTTGCTGGGTTTTGATGTTCTCCTGCAGATCAGCGGTTTGGCGTTCCTTCTTGCTCAGCTCCGCCTGTAAAGGGACAGATGTATCATGAGTTGACATTACATATTTGAAGTACCAAGCCCATAACAAGTTATGCCCTTGATACTTGGGGGCTAATGCATGTTTACTCTTGATCAGAAATTTCTACAAGTCCCAAGCACAATACAAGTATTAATCTTGGCACTTGGGGGCTAATGTGTATTTGCTCAAAAAAGCTGTTGGTATGGGAGTTCTTCTACAGTCCCGGTTCATCTTTATAAAGTTAAACCGGCCCTTGGGGGCTATACCGGTGAAAGAGTAGTATGGCAAATTTTAAAGAAACCGGTTCATCTTAATGAGGTAATCCGGTCCCTGGAGGCTAAATATGCAAAGATAAGTTATGACAAAAGTCCCGGTTTAGATCGGTATCATAACCCATCACTTGGGGGCTACTAGGAATTGATAAACTACAATTGGACAAAAGAGAAAAATGGTAGTTACCTCATATCGCTCCTTCATCAAGTTTACCAAACTAGCTTCATAATCACGGCTGGTATACAGACGGTTCAAGAAGCCAGAGTGAATGTCTTGAGCATTGAGATGGGCGTAGCTTGATAAATCGGCATTCCATTTGCCTTTGCCGATAGCAGAGAGATCATCCTTGGCAGTATGCTTTGACAAAGCTAGGGGATTGCCAGGAGTGGTGTGGCCAGTGCCAGTAATCATAATATCATCATCTTCTTCATCAGCAGACTTCACCGGAGTTGGCGGTTTATCAGTGTCCTTAACTGGACTGACCGGTTTGTCATCAGTTTGGACAGGGCTGGTTGGCCGGTCTGCATGGCTGGTAGTGTCAACTTGCACTTGTTCAGCAAGGAAGTCATGGTCTTGAGGCGGCGGATCGTGAAGCATGGCGTCAACATCGGTTTCTTCGCCTCTGGAGTTGTTTCCGGTTCAGCAGCTACATTATCATCAGCCGGTTTGTTTAACCGAGCTTTCTTGCTGGGTCTTGGCTTGGCGCTGAGAAAAGATAGACATAAGGATCAGTACAGTATGTAAAACACATCAAGAGTAAAGACATGTGCATAGCTCACCCAGGAACTGTTTTGAGGGGTGGAAGCTGTGTGGCCGATGACTCGCCAGAGGATGAGTGAGAAGTACCCTGATAATTTGAATCAGATGGGTTAAGAGGCTGGCGAAAACAACCTGCTTTTGGGCATGAAGTATCAATGGGATAAGAGACCTCTGATCGGCCTTTCCGAACCGGACTGTTCGGTAAACCGGCGGAGGTAACTACCTGGCCGCTGTGCCGGGTTGTACGGCGAGCTTCGTGCTGCTGCGTCTTCAAAAGAAAGTTTGGGTCCAAGTAAGCAAGAGGGTGAGAAAATTTTACTTTCCGGTTTGCTTGACGGATTTTTGGTGTTGGCAGAGGATTTGAATCGGAGGAAAGAATGGTTACCTCTACGTCCTCAGCGTGACTACCTTCAGCGTCGTCCTGATAATAATCATTGTCAATGAGATGTACGAAAAATGAACCAAGAGAGTCAAGTTCTACCTCTGGTTCTGGATTACGCACGTCGTCATCAGCGGGTAGATCGGAGGATGCGGTGGTCCTTCTTTTGGCAGGTTTCTTAACAACCTTGGTCTTTGGACGAACCGACTTGACCGGTTTGTCTTGCGGCTTCGCCGGTTTGTCTTGTGATGGTTTCTTGTTCCAGAACGGATCATCACCCTGTCAGGAAAAAAATCACACTTTCAGAGAATATTTGGACAGAAGCAAATTCAGATACAAAGGATTATATGATTCTTACAGCTGGTGGTTTGTTGAAGGTGCAGAAAGGGAGTAGTCCGGTTTGGGCATAGATGGCCTCCGGTTCGTTCAGTATTTTCTTTACAGCCTCAGTGACTTCTTCGTCTGTAAGCTGAATGTCAATGTGCCGATGAGCATCCTTCAAACTCCCCGTGTACTCACACATCAAACCGGGGCGCTGGCTTAAGGGCAGAATGCTCCAGCTTATCCAGCAACGAGCAAGATCAACTCCTGTCAAACCGTTCGCCATGAAGGCTCTAAGCTTTGATAGTTGGGGAGCATAGTTGGCCCGTTCTCTTGCTGCCAACCTCTGAGGAAACGGGTGTGTGTTGCTCAGGCGTTCAGGGCGGTAACCCGGCAGGGGGTTTTCGACAGATGGAGAGGTATCCATGCAGTAAAACCAAGTTTGGTTCCACTCTTTGGGGTGACTGTGGAGTTTGGGATGGGGGAATGTGACTTCTTTCCTCTTCTGAACCGCCATTCCGCTCAGTTCCTTGTTGGGTCCATCTGAGAACTCGGTGCGACGGTTTAAGTGAAAGAAATCCCTAAACAGTTCGACTGTAGGTTCCTCTTGCAGATAAACTTCACAGAATACTAGGAAGTGGCAGATGTTGGTAAAAGAGTTGGGACCGATGTCTTGAGGGCGCAGCTGAAAATTGGCTAGCACATCTCGGAATTTTTTTGAACCGGGAGGGCTAAAACCTCGTCCGAGATGATCAGCAAACATGACTACATCCTTGGGTGTAGGAGGATTTTCCGGGCCAGGGACCCTCCAGTGGATGACATCTTTCTTGGCTAAAGCGCCCGTTTTAACAAGGTTGTTTAACTGCTCCTCGGTTACTCGAGAGGGAGCCCAATTGCACTCATAGACTTGTTTAGCCATGACAAGGAAAATCTGAAAAATGATTATTACTGGTTTAAGATTTACAGTGGACAACTATACAGCGGTATGAGGATGCAAGCATATTGGTAAACCGGATTTGGTTATTCGTAAACCGGAGTCTGACAATGGAACGGTATAATGCATTGACGGTTCAACAGGGGACTAATGGTATCTACCGGGTCATCATTTTTTTTTGTGAAGTTAAACCGGCCAATCTGGTATTCAAAGTGTGTAAGTGAAGGAAGAAACAAGTTTCACATCTTGCTATGGTGATGAAACTACTACCGCGCGAGATCTATGTGGTTTTTGGATCTAATCCATGGATATAAATAAGGAAAAAGAAGGGCGGCGACGAACACTAATGAACGACAGAAACCCAAAGTGCAGATCTATGGTAAGAGAAAGGGGAGACTTACGGATGCTGTTGAGCGGCGGCGGCGCATGGAGGAGCTCTGGTACGTTCAGGTCGATGCAGCGGCCAAGGTTGGTGCAACAGTCGAAGGTTGACGGCGGCGGCCGAGGTCGAAGGGTCGGGCGTCGCGAGGATGACGATGAAGCAAAGAGGCACGAGGGGGAAAATGGAAAGATCCCCTGGCCCTATTTATAAGGGAGATAAACGACAGATGCGAAAATCGAGGAGCCAGATTTTTGGATATGAGGTGATGCTATCGCCCCGATTGTCGGAGGCTCGTTAATGACAGGTGACGTCACGGCGGTTTACCATGATCCTAGAGAATGATGTCATGGCGGTTTACAAGATTGTGTGAAGATGTTGAAGTAGAAATTTTCTTAAGTATTGAGGATTGACATGAACCAGTTCAAATCAATCTGGGGCCTAATGTTGGGGATATTACCACTGGGTGTAAACCAGCCAGGAGAGGCCGGGTTAACTTCATAAGTAGTTCATCTGTATCTGAAGCCCATGAAGACAGACGGTGACGCTTCATGAAGGCCCAGGGCCCAAAGCCGGTTTAAGGCCTGTAGACACAAACCGGCATTGAGATGTAAACTTGTGTTGTAAGATAGAAGTAGCAGAGACCGAGCCAGACACGATTATGAGCCGGCCTCGGAGTGTGTAAACCGACGGGCGTCAACCCATGTATATAAGGGGACGACCCGGCGGCGGTTCAAGGACAACAGACAACAACTCGAGACTCAGGCAAAGCGTATTCGCTCCCTGGTCATCGAAACCCCATCAATTCCATCACAACTAGATGTAGGCTTTTACCTTCATCGTAAGGGGCCGAACTAGTATAAAACTCTCTTGCGTCCCTTGTCCGCTTTAACCCCTTTAAGCTAACCCATAGCGATGGCTCCACGACTAAGTCCTTTCTCTAGGACATCTGCCATGACAAAACCACGACAGGCCCTCTTGATGGAGGTAAAACCCTACGTCCTGCTTTTGATTGTATTCATATGGGGATAGTACATAGTACATGTATCTACCACGAGATTGTAGTAATGAATATGAGATTGTCTATTGACTAGCCTGGCCTCGGTTTATATAACACACCAGAGGCCCTAGGGTTTAGGGGAGTCCTCGTATTGTGCGCCAAGTCTCGTGGGATCTTCCTTGTATGCGACATGGGCTGCCCAAAGTGGCACATGAGTGAACCGCCATGGGGGGTCCTCGGCCCAATCGAGCTGGTCGGGAGACGATGTGGTGAGTACCCCTAGTCCAGGACACCGTCAATGAGAGGGGAGAGTGTCGTCTACGTACCCTCGTAGACCGTAAGCGGAAGCGTTATGACAACGCAGTTGATGTAGTCGTACGTCTTCACGATCGACCGATCCTCAGTACCGAACATACGACACCTCCGCGTTCAGCACACGTTCAGCTCGGTGACGTCCCGCGAACTCATGATCCAGTAGAGCTTCAGGGAAGAGCTTCGTCAGCACGACGGCATGGTGACGGTGTTGATGAAGCTACCGACGCAGGGCTTCGCCTAAGCACCGCTACGATATGACCGAGGTGGATTATGGTGGAGGGGGGCACCGCACACGGCTAAGAGAGATCAATGATCAACTTCTGTGTTCTAGGGTGCTCCCCTGCCCCCGTATATAAAGGAACAAGGGGGGAGGCCAGCCGGCCCTTGCAGGGCGCGCCAGGAGGAGGAGTCCTCCTCCTAGTAGGACTAGGACTCCCCATTCCTACCCCTGCTAGGAGGGGGGAAGGAAGGAGGAGAGGGAGAAGGAAAGGGGGACGCCGCCCCCCTACCCTAGTACAATTCGGACCAGAGGGGGAGGGGCGCGCGGCCTGCCCTGGCCGGCCCCCTCTCTCTCCACTAAGGCCCAAGTGGCCCATTACTTCTCCGGGGGGGGGGGGGGGTTCCGGTAACCCTCCGGCACTCCGGTTTTCTACGAAATCACCTGGAACACTTCCGGTATCCGAATATAGTCGTGCAATATATCAATCTTTATGTCTCGACCATTTCGAGACTCCTAGTCATGTCCGTGATCACATCCGGGACTCCGAACTACCTTTGGTACATCAAAACACAAAACTCATAATACCGATCGTCACGGAACTTTAAGCGTGCGGACCCTACGGGTTCGAGAACTATGTAGACATGACCGAGACACGTCTCCAGTCAATAACCAATAGCGGAACCTGGATGCTCATATTGGTTCCTACATATTCTACGAAGATCTTTATCGGTTAAACCGCATAACAACACGTTGTTCCCTTTGTCATCGGTATGTTACTTGCCCAAGATTCGATCGTCGGTATCTCAATACCTAGCTCAATCTCATTACCGGCAAGTCTCTTTACTCGTTCCGTAATGCATCATCCCGCAACTAATTCATTAGTCACATTGCTTGCAAGGCTTATAGTGATGTGCATTACCGAGAGGGCCTAGAGATACCTCTCCGACAATCGGAGTGACAAATCCTATTCTCGATCTATGCCAACTCAACGAACACCATCGGAGACACCTGTAGAGCACCTTTATAATCACCCAGTTACGTTGTGACGTTTGGTAGCACACAAAGTGTTCCTCCGGTATTCGGGAGTTGCACAGTCTCATAGTCATAGGAACATGTATAAGTCATGGAGAAAGCAATAGCAGTAAACTAAACGATCAAGTGCTAAGCTAACAAAATGGGTCAAGTCAATCACATCATTCCTAATGATATGATCCCGTTAATCAAATGACAACTCATGTCTATGGCTAGGAAACTCAACCATCTTTAATCAACGAGCTAGTCAAGTAGAGGCATACTAGTGACACTATGTTTGTCTATGTATTCACACATGTATTATGTTTCCGTTTAATACAATTCTAGCATGAATAATAAACATTTATCATGCAATAAGGAAATAAATAATAACTTTATTATTGCCTCTAGGTCATATTTCCTTCAGGTATCATCATACCTAGTTCAATCTCGTTACCGGCAAGTCTCTTTACTCGTTTCGTAATGCATCATCCCGCAACTAACTCATTAGCCACATTGCTTGCAAGGCTTATAGTGATGTGCATTACCGAGAGGGCCCAGAGATACCTCTCCGATACACGGAGTGACAAATCCTAATCTCGATCTATGCCAACCTAACAAACACCTTCGGAGACACGTGTAGAGCATCTTTATAATCACCCAGTTATGTTGTGACGTTTGATAGCACACAATGTGTTCCTCCCGTATTCAGGGGTTGCATAATCTCATAGTCAGAGGAACATGTATAAGTCATGAAGAAAGCAATAGCAATAAAACTCAATGATCATAATGCTAAGCTAATGGATGGGTCTTGTCCATCACATCATTCTCTAATGATGTGATCCCGTTAATCAAATGACAACACATGTCTATGGCTAGGAAACTTAACCATCTTTGATTAACGAGCTAGTCAAGTAGAGGCATACTAGGGACACTCTGGTTGTCTATGTATTCACACATGTACTAAGTTTCCGGTTAATACAATTCTAGCATGAACAATAAACATTTATCATGATATAAGGAAATATAAATAACAACTTTATTATTGCCTCTAGGGCATATTTCCTTCACTTTAGGTGGAGGAGGACCTCCCAGAGTTTCAATAGGCAAGTTGTGTTTAAGTAGAGGTCGTTTTTCAAAGAAAATCTTATCTATTTCGTTCCTTTCATGGATATGTAAATCATTTTCATGGTCTAGCAAATATTGTTCCAAAGGATCAGTAGGTGGCACAACAATAGAAGCAAGACCAATTAATTCGTCCTTACTAGGCAATTATTTTTCATGAAGATTTCTACTAAACTTGGAAAATTAAATTCATGAGACTCATCACCAAAGCTAACACCAACAGTTTGTTTCTTACAATCTATCTTAGCATTAACTGTGTTCAAGAAAGGTCTACCAAAGATAATGGGACAGAAGTCATCTTGTGGGGAGCCAAGAACAAGAAAATCAGTACGGTATTTTATTTTCCCACACAAGACTTCAACATGTCTAATGATCCCAAATGGTGATATGGTGTCTCTATTAGCAAGTTTAATAGTAACATCTATTTATTCTAACTCTGCAGGTGCTATGTATTTCATAATTTCTTGATATAAGGTGTAAGGAATAGCACTCACACTAGCACCCATGTCACATAAGCCATGATAACAGTGATCTCCTATTTTAACTGAGATGACAGGCATGCCCACAACGGGTCTATGTTTATCCCTTTTATCAGGTTTAGCAATTCTAGCAGCTTCTTCACAGAAATAAATAACATGCCCATCTATGTCTTCTTCTAAGAGATCTTTAACCATAGCTATGCTAGGTTCTACTTTGATTTGTTCATCAGGTTTTGGTGTTCTAATATAGCTTTTGTTAACCACAGTTAAAACTTTAGCATGTTCCTTTATCCTAGCAGGAAAAGGTGGTTTCTTTATATAAGCAGAAGGGACAACTGGATCAACATTATAAATTATAGTTTCTTCTTTAACTGGTACCGGTTCCTCAATTTCTTTTTTAATAGGTGGGTGATATTTAAACCACTTCTCTTTAGGGAGTTCAACATGAGTAGCAAATGATTCACAAAAGGAGGCTACTATCTCAGAGTCAAGTCCATACTTAGTGCTAAACTTTTGAAAAGCATCGGTATCCATAAAAGATTTAACACAATTATACTTAAGTTTAATACCTGACTCTTTACCTTCGTTGAGTTCCCAATCTTCAGAGTACGTTTAATTCTCTCCAAAAGATCCCACTGGAATTCAATAGTCTTCTTCATAAAAGAACCAGCACAAGAAGTATCAAACATGGTTTGATCATTACGAGAAAGCCGAGCATAAAAATTCTGGATAATAATTTCTCTTGAGAGCTCATGATTGGGGCATGAATATAAAATTGACTTAAGCCTCCCCCAAGCTAGAGCGATACTTTCTCCTTCATGAGGCCAAAAATTATATATATAATTCTGATCACGATGAACTAGATGCATAGGATTTTTTTGATGAAACTCCAATTTCAAACAATTCCAATTCCATGATCCAATCTCATCGCATAGCCTACACCATGCCAATGCTTTTCCCTTCAAAGATAAAGGGAAAACCTTTTTCATAACTTCATCCCTGGGTAAACCTGCAAGCTTAAACAATGCACAAATTTGTTCTACATATATCAAGTGCATATCAGGATGTTCGGTTCCATCTCCTGCATAAGGATTAGCTAGCAGTTGTTCTATCATACCCGAAGGAATTTCATATTCAATATTTTAGTAGGTGCAGTAGGTTGAGGGGTAGCTAATTGTGGTTCCGGACGAGGTGAAGATACCCCGAACAAACCCCTCAAAGGATTATTTTCTATAGTAACAAGTGACAATAAATTTCAGCACACTATATAAATGTTTCCTTACCAAATTCCACTTACCAAAGGCGCTTCACTCCCCGGAAATGGCGCCAGAAAATAGCCTTGATGACCCACAAGTATAGGGGATTAATTGTAGCTCTTTTCGATAAGTAAGAGTGTCGAACCCAACGAGGAGCGAAAGGAAATGACAAGTAGTTTTCAGTAAGGTAATGTCTGCAAGTGTTGAAATTGTAAGTAGTGGAGTAGTTTGATAGCAAGATAATTTGTAACGATCAAGTAACGATAGTAGTAGCAAAAGTGCAGCAAGGTAGCCCAATCCCTTTGAGGCAAAGGACATGCCAAAACGGTCTCTTATGATAAGCAAAGTGTTCACTACAAAAAAAATACTTTTGTGATGATATGTGTTTGTCACAGTAGGTCGCGTTTTTTGTCATGCATGTACATCCATGACGATTTTATGACAGAATCAAGATAGTCATACCTGTGCTGTCGTAGAAGTGTTCCATTACATTACCAAAATTATCATCACGGAAGTGTCCACTTCCATGACGATAAATCGCGCGTCACAGAAGTGCTTTCGTCAAGGGTGACTGACACGTGGCATCCACCGTAACGGAACGCCGTTAAGCTATCGGGTCTGGTTTTGGATCCGATAACCCGTTAACAGCCCAGACCAATGGGGATTTTCCACGTGTAAACTCATCATTGGCTGGAGGAAACACGTGTCAGCTCCACGTTGGCATAGGTGTCACTCATCCAATGGGCGAGATGCCCCTATGATATGTTGACATGTGGACTGGCCCAAAAGTGGCCCATAAAGTTTAAATGGGCCGGCCCAACTAAAGCCCGCAAGATTTTGCGGACCATAATGGGCCGGCCCAGCTAAAGGCCCATGAGATTTTGCGGACCATACTGGGTTGGCCCAGCTAAAGGCCCACAAGATTTTGCGGGCCATAATGGGCTGACCCAGGTAAAGGCCCACAAGATTTTTGCGGGCCATAATGGGCCGGCCCAGGTGAAGGCCAACAAGATTTTTGTGGACCATAATGGGCCGGCCCAGCTAAAGGCCCATGAGATTTCGCCGACATTAATGGGCCGGCCTAGCTGTAGGCCCACAAGATTTTGAGGACCCTAGTAGACCGACCCATTAACTGGCTGCCATGTTTTGAGCCAAATGCCGGCCCATATTTGATCCAGTCCATTAATGGCCTGCCATGTTCCGGGCCTAACAATGGCGCATATGAGATCCGGACTGTTAAAAGCCTACCACATTCTGGGCCAAATTACGGCCCAGATCAGGTCCGACCCTTTAAGAGGCGTTGGGCTAAATTATGGCCCATATCAGATTCAGCCCGTCAACTCGACGCTATGCTTTTGGGCCCACTTGCTAAAGACCCATTTAGTAATTCGGCCTAATATTAGTTTCGGCCTGTTAAGGGCCCGTTTAACATTTCGGCCCAATATTAATTTCGGCCTGTTAAAAGCCCGTCATATAGTTGGGCCTAACTACGGCCCGGTTTGCATCCGGCCTGCTCGCAGTCGATAATCTGATTGGGCCAAACAAGGACCGAGACAATTTTGACCTGTTAAAAGCCCGTGATTTGATTGGCACAATCATGGGCCGGGGTCCATTTCGGGCTGCTGTCGGCCCGTGAGCTGTTCGGCATGTTTCAGGCCCAACCTACTTCTCAGCCTCCTAAAAGCCCATTGAGTTTTCTTGCGAAAAGAGGGCCGGCGGTTTACTCGGCCTATTAAAGGCGCGAATATACTAGTGGGCCAGTTTACATTTAGGCCTTTTAATGGACCAAGATGACGGGGCCCATGATGCGGATCATACATCATGATTGCATGACGACCCGATTATGTACTGTAATTTTACGGTTTGGCCGGTTTACTGTGAAGACAGGATATATATACAGTAAAATAACTGCAGCATCGTGAATAAGAAAAAACCTAGAGTATACAATAAAGAACGGCATATTACATCCACTGGGCATCAAAGTTCGCCACTATGATAGTAAAGCACAAGCAGACAGCAGATTACATACACTGGGCATCAAAGATCGCCATCAGTGCAACTAAACACGCCGACAAAATAATATACAAAACCGACAGCACTTCAATAGAGTTCAAGAAAGGTTAGCCCTGCTGGGGAGCTGCAGCACAAGCAGCTGAGCAAGCTGGTGAGACTGCGCTTGTTTAACACTTATATACTCCTCACTCTGAAAGATAAACAAGCAGACAGATGACAGGTTTTGCACATAAAAGTACCAGTGCTGACAATTCATCACATTTCTTACTGACGAATAAAGTGACACAGTTTAAAATTGCATTAACACAATATGGTATTGTTCAGGTCAAGACATGGCAGGAAATGACATTGTGAAGGAGTTGGCAGCTTCAAGACACTACTCGATTACAGATCAAGAACTCATAAGTATCAATGGTTAGTGTGCTGTCAATTTATCCCATTTCAGATTGGCAAATAAAGAGAAGGTTTAAATAATAGTAGAATGATATGACATTGTTCATAGTTAAGACATTGCAGAATATGACATTGTGCTGTAGTGGGTAGGTTCACCACACCACTGGATTACGGATCAAGAACAGAACCATACATGCAGTGCAAAAGAAGATCACTTGCTCTGTATAGTTTAATTTACATGGTATGAAGAAGGAACTTGGTTGTACAACTGAAAACTTAAATTGAGAAGGACAAACTTTTGTTTATGAACTACATAATAAACTTTAAACATGCAATTTGATGCAATCACCAAAAATAAACAGCTGTTGCAGTCATGCCTAACCAAATATACACAACAAAGTTTGAAGGCTTGAGAAGGACAAACTTACATTATTGGTGAAGACAGGCTCTATAAAGCCCTTGTCCATGCTGATGGGGGGCAATTCAAGAAGTTTACCACAGAATCTTCTTCATAAGCATTGCCTTTATTCTACATTTTGGTAAGAGTAAATATAGATGTGATAATATAAGAAAAAAATGGAGAATATTGAAGATAAGATGAAGAGTGATGCTACATAACCAAGTAGCTATAAATGTAAGTACAGCGATACAGGCAAAAGGTACAGCCAAGAGCAATGCACAGCTAAACTTCTTCAGTACCATCGGTGTTATCCAACCTTATGGTAAGAGTAAATATAGATCTGATGTGTAGAAAATGGAGGGCAAAGGAAAATAAGCTGCAGAGTGATGGTACATGAACAAGTATCTTTCAATATAAGTACACTGATAAAGGACAACAAGTACTTACAAGAACAATGCAGAGCTAAAAAATTTCATTGGCATTGGATATATTCTACACCAATGTAACCATTTATACAGATCAGATAATTTGGAGCGAACAATTGATAAGCAAGCTATCATGCATACTGTTGTCACATAATGGACCAGGTATGTATGCAAGTACAGTGATACAGGGCAGCAGATACTAACAAGAGCAAAGCAGCGGGCAGCATATTTGCGATATCCTGTCGTTCTTTTCAAACCGGAATTCTTCTTCGAGCAGATTTCCTACAAAAAAGATCCGTAAGGCACATGCGGAAAAGTAGAAGTTCAAATTGTCATGTGATTTCATAGACAGTACCTCATCCTGGGAATGAGGCCAGTGCATAACAAGGTTTTTCCATTCAATGTCTTCTAAATTTAGCACATGAGACTTCACCGAAAATTCGTTTATAGACTTGCCATCAAAGTGTGATTTCCTCAGGTAACATCGATACTGCTGCAATGCTTCCTTGAAAAGCACAAGCAAGCTTTGCTCGTCATGACTATCCAGATTGACCCTCGCCCACTTACAACAATGTAATATAAATCATTGATGTGTTCAATAAGCAGAAAACAGGAAAATAATAACCATGAATAATAGCACTTACACGTAAGTTGGACATGAAGATGTGAAAATGGTGTTTGTCTTCACTATAATCTTCCCATGATGGGAATATATGCACGTAGTCCCTAACAACATTGAAAGCATTGTGTTTTAAACTGGGAATAACTGGAATGGGGTTCCAATCTGCAGGAATTGACCGTCTCTGCAGTTGGGATAGGTCATCGGCCGGTGGACTTGCTGTACTTTTTGCTGGAGTGGGATTTTTCTGTGGTACGGCTGGTGCTATGGCAACTGAAATCGGTATACCTTTTGCTAGAGTGCAGGTCCTGTGTGGTGGGGCTAGTGGTGTGGCCAGTGAAGTATGGGTACAGTCTGCTGGAGTCGGTCCTACGTTTTGTGTCACTGGTTGTACAACCAATATAAGTGGGGTGCTGTCTGATTTCTCCGGCACCACCATGTTTTTCAAGGACTTTGCTGGTGCTCCTTCAGGTTCGGCAATCACCCTCTTCCTTTTTGATGTCTGATGCACAAGAACAACATTTGAGTGAAAAAACATGGTATGATGACAGATGGAATATGTATTGATAATGGATGGGCATGGCATCTCGACATATATGATGAGTAAACTAAGCAGATGGCGGTGCAACAAAGTAGAAGAAATGCAAGACAACATATGCAAGCACTACAAAAAAATACACTTCCGTGATGATACGTGTTTGTCACAGTAGGTCGCATTTTCTGTCATGCATGTACATCCATGACGATTTTATGACAGAATCAAGATAGTCATACCTGTGCTGTCGTAGAAGTGTTCCATGAGATTACCAAAATTATCATCACGGAAGTGTCCACTTCCATGACGATAAATCCCGCGTCACAGAAGTGCTTTCGTCAAGGGTGACCGACACGTGGCATCCACCGTAACGGAACGCCATTAAGCTATCGGGTCGGGTTTTGGATCCGATAACCCGTTAACAGCCCCGACCAATGGGGATTTTCCACGTGTAAAATCATCATTGGCTGGAGGAAACACGTGTTGGCTCATCGTTGGGACAGATGTCATCCACTCTTGGACAGAAGGCGCCTATGATACGTCGACACGTGGCACATCCCAACAAAGGCCCATTCCTATGAAAAGGCCGGCCCGTTTGACTTGGTCAAAAGGTGGCGGGCCGGCCCATGTAAAGCCTGTTAACGGCCTGTTCGCATATAGCCCATTTACAGCCCGCTAACCCAAGGCCCGTTATGCCCTATCCAAATTAGGCCCAGTAGCGTCATTTGGGCCACCCAATATGATTCCAGCCCGTTTTCACTTCTGGCCCATGTATGGCCCATGACGTCTTTCGGCCCATATGAGGCCCTATGTAACTCTTGGCCTATTAACGGCCCGTGGTGAAACTGGCCCGTAATGAACAGTGTATCACTTTACATCCATTAACTGCCCGTGGTGAAGCTGGCCCGTAATGAATAGTGTATCACTTTATACCCATTAACGAGCCTTTATTCCGTTGGGCCGTTTGCAGCCCATGTTATCTTTCGGCCTTCTCAGAGCCCATTTATTCTTGGGCTCATTTCCAGCATTCGTTTACTTACGGCCCGTTACTGTCACTTTCTGCTTGTGGGCCAAATTCAGCCCGTGGTTACAGTCGGCCCGTTTGTGGTCCGTTAATACGTTGGGCCGTTTTCATAGCGTCATCAAATACGGCCTATTAACGATGGCCCGTTATGGTCGACCCATGAACAGACGATTCCAACTCTAGCCCGTTTACGGCTATAATGCGGCCTGTTATTGGCCCATGTTTGGCCAATCGATCATACTGCCCGTATAAGGCCCATTGATGATACGGCCCGTAGAAGGCCCATTGTTTCTACGGCCCGTAGAAGGCCCATTGTTTCGACGGCCCGTAGAAGGCCCACTGTTTCTACGGCCCGTAGAAGGCCCACTTTTTCTACGGCCCGTAGGAGGCCCAGTGTCACTACAGTAAATATTAGCCCATGGTTATTGTGGCCTAGTTTTAAAAAATAGGTTATTGCAGCCACTAGCAAACCGCGGAAAAAAAAACTGCAATGACTACAAGCAAACAAATAAACAAGACAACAAGGAAATAAATAAGCAAGCAACTTATGCTAGGCTATCACGGCTATCACACATATTACATCCACTGGGCATCAAAGTTCGCCACCAGTGCAAATAAATGCGCCGGCAAAAGAGTATACAAAGCTGAGAGCACTTCAGAAGGCACTAGGCCTGGCCACGTCGGGCCCCCCAAACAGCTGAAGAAGCTGAGTAGACCTCAGTTGTGTCAATGATAGATGCATCAACACTAGATTTAAGGCATGATGGTGCGCACGGCAGTCCTCTGACATCTTCATTGCATCTTTGACTTCAAGTCGGAGCTGAGCTAAAGCAAGCCTTTCTGCTTTAAGTTGAGACTAAAGAAGTCGAACTGATTGAGGCAGTGACTGCACAGAGGTTGTCTCACACCTGCTGGTGAGTAGCTTCAACTCACTGTCTTCATCAAGACAGGACTTGGGGTCATCTTGTTGTCCTTATGATGGTTTGGCTCACTATCTTCCCTAAAGTTCTGCCTGGCGTAAGAGATACGAGTCTGAAAGAGAAACAAGGAGACACGTAACAGGTTTCACAATTATACAAGCAAATAAATGGATCTGTTCTGCATAAGGAATATGTTTTTACAACTACAATTTGAAACTGGTAGTTGTTGCAAACATCCAATCAGATGTAAACAGCAAAGCAAACAACAGTGGAGGAAATGATGCCTATCCAAATCTATACTAGAGCAAAGTTTGAAGGCTTGAGAAGGATGAACTTACATTACATGTTAACACGGGCTGGACAAAGCCCTTCTCCATGTTGATGGAAGGATAATTCAATAAATTCCCCAAAGAAAATTCTTTATAAGCGTTGGCATTATTCTACATTTTGCAAAGAGTAAATATTGATCAAATAATATTGGAAGAAACAGAGGATAATGAAGCTCAGGTGCAGACTGATGATACATAATCAAATAGCAATTAATTAAGTACAGCATTACAAGGCAAAAGGGAGAGAGGTACTGACAAGAGCAATGCAGAGCCCATTATTGTTTTGAGATCGTATGATCCTTTGAGCAAGGAGATTCATCTGAAATTAGTTTTCATACAAGAGAGAAGGTAAGGCACAAGCAGAAATTTAGGAGTTCAAATTTTGAATTGATATCATAGACAGTACCTGACGCCGGGCTCCCAGCAGTTCTAATAGGGGTTTGGCCACTGGAGTAGGGGTAAAGTGTGGTATAGTTGGGCCTGTGTTTTCTGTGGCTGCTGATCTATCTGATTTAATAGGTATCACTACCTTTTCCAAATACCTAGTTTGTACTCCTTGAGGATCTGCACTCACCCTCTTCCTTTTGGACATCTATTACAAAATAACAACATTTGACTGGAAAAACATAGTGTGACGACACATGGAATAGGTACAGAAAATGGATAGGTATGGCATATACTCATATACGATGCTTAAACTAAGCAGATGGTGTAACAAAGTAGAAGTAATGCAAGAGGTCAGATGCAAAACATGTGCGACCAATACAACTTTGCCAAGTTAGAGCAAGCACCTTGATGGGTGAATAAGATAGGCCATCCTCCACCATGCCAAGTTTGTTAGCCAGTGGATTATTCCGCAATATTCCTCTCGTGCGCCCATTCTCATATTCATTTTGATAATGTTCAATATCTGACATGCATGAAAACATAAAAACAAGTGAGATTTTCTTTGTAATGCAGAAGTGATTCTAATCCAATACTGCCTCCCTGTAAACCCCTTTGTGCTATCTCTGCAATTCTTTTAAAAGATGCCATGCATGTTGTAATTTATTGTGTGCATTAATATAATGTGGCCTACTACTCAAAATATGAGAGCTCCAGAAGTGATGACACTTCGCAGATGATAGCTTCAACATATAGTAAAGAAGAACAAGTCGACCTGACCTGACAGATTCAAAATATACTAAGGGAGAACAACTTGACCTGACCAGTCGACCGCAAGAGAAGAGTATCATCTTAAAGAAGAGCAGAAGAGCAAGCAGATTGAAGATATTACAAGTCTTTCAATACAATGTCGGTTGGACACCCATGATGAACCAGAGCGCACAGAGAAATACTATTCTTTCCGGTCTCTCCATATGTGGCTCACATGCATTTCGAAACTAAAGTAGGAACATTTAGCTA
This sequence comes from Aegilops tauschii subsp. strangulata, assembly GCF_002575655.3. Lineage (NCBI taxonomy): Eukaryota > Viridiplantae > Streptophyta > Magnoliopsida > Poales > Poaceae > Aegilops > Aegilops tauschii. The sequence continues at coordinate 470,636,765 of NC_053035.3, forward strand.
ACCAATTAAACATCTCTCAGTTTTACTAATATCAGCAATAATATCATATATGAATTTGTACAACTAAGCTTGTTTAGCTCGATGGGTGGAGCAGTGCTATTACGACACGAACCACGTAGGCTGATTGTGGTCATCATAAAATGGGGAAAACATAAGCATGGTGAGTACAGTGTTGACCGTGGCAGTGGGATGGCAGATCTGAAGCTGCAAACCTCGCAAAGGGTAGTTAGCAACCGATGTTTGCTTTGAAATAACAACTAAGATTTGGTATGGACAAGAAAGTACGGTCAACAAGTGACAAAGAAATGCAATTATGCTGTCTCTCTATATGTCACGACATGCATTTGGAAACTCAAGTGGGACCTTTAGCTAACCAATTAAATGTGTTGGTTAACTAATATCAGTATCATATCACAATCATATTTGAACAACTAAGCTTTCGAATTCTGAGTGTTGTGTTGTTTAGCTTGAAGGGTGGAGTAATGCTAGTACGACAGAAAGCACCTACGCAGATCATAGTAGAGTAGATAAAAGGGGAAAACCCTAAGCATCAAGAGAAAAATCAGGAAAGTGGAACTAGCTGGACCAGTGGGTGGCGCACATGCTTTTCGAAACGAATATAGGAACATTAGGTGACCAATTAAATGTTCTCTGTTTTAGTGATATGAGCATCATATCAGATTCGTATTTCAACACGTAAGCTTTGGGTTGAGGTCATGAGGAGCAGTGCTAGCACGACACGAAGCACCTACGATGATGGTAGTGAATATAAAGGGGGGAAACCATAAGCTTTATGAGTATAGTGCTCGTGCCATGGCGGATCTGAAGGTGCAAACCGGACAAAGCTACTTCGCAACCAATGTTTGCTTTCAACTAGCCACTACGATTTGGTACGGACAAGAAAAGTACAATAAACAAATTACGATCTATTTTCCGGGTGAGATCAATAACTTAAGCACATATGGCAGAGTACCACCTCTCTTGCGACGCCGTGTAGGCCTATGCTGATACGTTGAGGGTGCTGCGGGTGCGATGGCTGTCGGCGGCGGGGAAGAAGACTTTAGACGGCAGACGGCCGGGTCGGGGGATATATCCTGTTGCCGTGGACGAGGCGGTCGTAGGAGCGGCAACAGCAAGGTGGACGACGGCGCTGATGAAGCGAGAGGAGGTGATGAAAGGATCCTGGTCCAGCGCTGTGGATGAGAGACGTCCATCTCTTGCAGTGGACGACGGGGTAGGGGTAGCGGCTCCGGCAAGGTGGAGGATGGGGTGGCGGACGGAGGGGGCTGGCCGCAGTGCAGAGGTTGTCGTGCCGCCGACGGTGTATGAAGGGGGAAATGGAGGGGAGGGGGGATCTCAAACTTTGGGACGCGCTTCTCTGAAATGGGGGAAAGTTACGAACTTATCCCCCGTTTAAAATTTCGGACATCGCGTCGGTTGGGGATAGGACGGTAATCTCGCATCTCCCAAATATTTGCCGGTAACTATTTCGGGCGAGGAGAGGGTGTTTTGCCGCCCACGGTTGGCGCCCACAGTGTATGAACGGGCCTGACAGGTAGGGCGGTTGTGTCATGTCTGATGGAAGTTACACATCTGCCCCTATTTAAAATATTAGCCTACATCGATTTCGGACGAGGAGAGTTTGTTTTGCCGCCCACCGTGTATGAATGGGGAAATGGAGGAAGAGACACATGTCTTTCGGACAAGCTTGAATCAAATGTGTTTTGCCGCCCACGTTTGGCGCCCACCGTGTCTGAATGGGCTCAGAGGCCGTCGTGTCACGTCTGATTGAAGTTACTAGTCTACCCCTATCGACAGCGGTGTAAATCCGGTTGATAAGGATGTCAAGTGTCAGGGGTAGACAGTAATTTCCATCTCGCAAACACTTGCTTCGGGCAGCCCACAAATTATAGTGGGTGTTTAGCCGCTTCGTTCAAAACTTGGGAGAATTAGCATTCACGTTTGCCCTAGGACCTGGCAAACTAAATTCAAATCCAATTTGTATTTGATTACGAATATCCACAGATAATTATACGTTTTGTTATTTATTTCTTCAAAACCACAACAAAGATTTATTCCACGTTTATATATGATTATGATTTAGAAATGTCATGATCTTCGAATTCAGTAGGTTGGATACACTCTGAGTCAAACAGTTATTTCATCCAATACAATATGCTCACACGAAAAACAGTTCACCTTATGTCAATCATACAAGTACTGAGGATTACCTCGCCTAAAAAATTCGGATCATTACAACACATGGACAACATAGGGGGTCTTGCAACATAATCCATTCAGAGACGTGACACAACATGCAAGTACAATAATCTAATGACAAATTCAACTGGTATCTAAAGAAGAACCGGGATTACCTTGGGCTTCAGATAGCAGAAACAGCAGGACCTCCTCCGTCTTCAAATGCAACATTCTTACTTCCTCCAATTCTTGGGTTGCTTGCATAATGCGTGCCGCTAATTCCGTAATTTCCAGCCTCAAGATAAAGATTACCTCATTCATGGCAGCCACACCATCTCTTTCTGCCTCTAGTAGAGCCTCAAGCACTATAATATCTGTGCTCAGACTGCTCTCCGACGGTGTTGCCTCTGAACTGCTACCATCTGGTAACATGGATGGCGCACTGCTTCCACAAATAGATTCTGGGGTTGTACATTGTGTCCTAGTGTGAACGGCATCCTGAAAGGTTTCTGCTGGACATCAGTAAGAGATAGTTATCGTATGATCCAGGCAGTAAGCTTACATGGTAAACGACGGACGAATTATTGCCGAGCATGGCAAACTATATTTAAATGGTTCAAAGCAGCATCAGCCGAAAAGAAATTAAAATGGTAAGATGAAACTAGGGATGTAAGTGGCAAATAAACGACATCCGCCAGTCCCATCTAGTTAGTTTTTGCTACCTCCCTAGTTCATTTTTCTCAAAAAACAAAAACTCTTTTGAACTATCATACCACTAGTGGACTTTAATCGGGATTAAACGGGACCCAGTTGACATCCCTAGTTGAAAGGGAGTGTACAACCGCTATATTTAAGTTGCCAAGGCATCTAAGCAGTTGAAATAATATGAGAAAGCACTTAACAGCGTGGCCTCATATAAACTACGAAGACAGTCTTGTGATGAAGTTGAGAGGAAAAGTTAAGGACTCAAATGAAATAGGCATGCATTTCTTTACGATAGTACAGCAGGCACTGCTGACATATTGGCCAACTCAGGTACATCGTAACAACAAATAAGCATTCGAATCAAGCAATACAGCAAAGCAGACAACTGAACTATTTGTAATTCGGTAGGATTACACGTTGAGGGCACAAGCCAAGAAAGCAGCCCACTCGCATTAGATTTCACATGTACTAAAACACACTGGCTTACCATATGTTCCTGTGAAGCCTAGCTGCTGTTGCAATGTTCTTTGAAGATATCGTCAGCATCCCGTGGTTGCAAATCTAGTTGTTGTAGTTTATTCTGCACCATCTATTTAGGTAAAATTAATTTTAATCGCATGCACTAGTCCGAATTGATCATCAATGGTTCATCTAAACTAATGAAAGAAGGGTGTGTGCATACACGACAATATATCTGCTTCCCTCTATTTTTATGCTTGTTCGAGGTGCCAGCCCCAAAAGAACAAATATTTTGCTTGATGGGGTTGGCAGCTCCATAATTAATAGAAGCATCAAATTATTCATGCAACTTGGGAAGATCAAGAACACACAAACAAGTAATGAACAGAGGCTCGGAGCAGTGATGTAATAGCTAGCATCAAAAAATGTAGGGTAAAACGAACAAAAAGCAGCGGAACCACATGCTAGTTTGCTAATGTGTAATTAAGCATAGAGAACATTAAGCAGTCTGATGGAACCAACAGGTGGCATCAGAACAAAACTAAAGCATATTAACTATATGTGCACTGGTATGTAATTTAGCACATGTAACATGTTCACTGCCAGAAGTATGGCCCTACAGGTGCAAGCAGAATAACGCGTCTCATGAAAAACTGAATGATGCCCTGAAGAAATTCAAAGGTGCGATGCTTATGCTAGGAAAGTGAACGTAGGCGCTGGTCGTTGGATAATAGTACCTAATTCTCAGCGGCGTATGGGTATCGTTGTCATACTTGATAGCTAAGGATTGTCGATGGTGCTCGTGTTGCGGTTGAGTTTGGGCCGGCTGTCGCCGTCGCTGAAGCGGCTCCGGTGCTACGGTTGCGGCGCCTGTCGACATACAAGAAAGCTCATCTGTGGTAAGTGAACAGTTGCACAATAAAGAGAAAAACCGAAGGAGTACAAATTGAAATAACCTGATGAGGCTGCGGCGTCGGTAAAGCAGGGCCGGTGGAGTTGAATATGGCGTCCGTGGAGCGGGTCCGGTGCAGTGGACGAAGGCTTCGGCGGGCGCGTTGTGCAGTGCTTTCGGTGAGGCGGATCTGTTGCGGCGGACGAGGGCTTTTATGAAGGGCTAGCGAAGGGGCGGGCGAGGGAGTCAGTGAAGGGCTTACGCTGTGGTGGACGAGGGGGCCGGTTAAGCAGATCCGGTGCGGTGGACCATGATGGCGGTCAAGGAGATCTGGAGCGGTGGACAAGCCAGTCGCTGAAGCGGCTCCGGTGAAGTGGTGAGTTGGCAGTTGGGGGTTCCAAGGTGCGGAAGGTAGATCCGGCGGGGTGTGAGGTCCACCGCTGCGGCGGAGGACTAGATTCGGCGGCTTGCCGTGGTTGGGGGGTCGGGGAGGGGAAGGGGAGGGGCTCTGGGGAAGAATGTTGGGGGTAAAGAGGGGAAAACAATGGAGTTACCAAAGCAGCCCTTTTCCGTTCATGTGGCAGGGGTAAAACAGGAATATCGCAGGGCTAAACTTTCGGGCGCGTGATATTTCGATGTGAGCGGGAAGTTTGAAAGCTTTTGGCGCCTAAAATTATAAGTATTCTGCTCTCGTACGGCCGACTATGATATCATGGCCGACAATTTGTTTGTTTTGCACGCAAAAAAATGTGCAAGTTTTGAAAATCAATGTCTCCAACTCGAAACTTAGATTGTCCATTCAATTCAAATATGGATCATTGAGCTACTACAAGCAAATACCATCATACGGTCCAATTCAAATGAAATTCCAAATGTGTTTATCCTAAATATGATGACAAAAGCAAAAATGTGTATGTGTATGAATAAAGTGGATGATTATAAAGTTTGAACATGCCTGTATGTGTATATCTCTAGGTTTGATATATGAATTTGAAATCACGAAATCCCGGCTTAAAAAATGTACCTCCGTTTAAATGAATTACAAAAGCTAATGATGGAGTCGAATTCCAAAATTCCAATCTTAGGTTTGTAATTCTGGTACATCAAGGTATATCACGCATGTTCAAAAGTATCGTTATCTCATTGTACAAACTGTGAAACAAATTGATCAACCATGAGTGCACAATATCTCAATTACGCTAAAGTCCCTCAAATATAGACACCTCACTCTTTATCTGAAGTCAACCCCCCCCCACCACACACACACACACACATAGAGAAGTCGTTCTCTCCCCCAAACACCAACACACGAGCACATTAACACTCCTCTCTCTTGTAAAGTCCGGACCCCAACATAGGTCTCTATCACTTTGTCTCTCGGGCATGCACACATCTCTTCCCTCACTCTCTAGGTCTCCCGCTATCTCTCTTACCCAAGCACACGCACTATGTAGAGTGTATATTTCCCATACACACAAAACGTCGCCCCCAAACGTCTATCTCCCTAGTCATGTGGTTCTCGTGCACTCACCTCACACACCACCCCACTGCAAACAAGCACACTTTGTCTCCTTGTGCACCACTCTCCTCTTTCTATCTCTCCCACATGCGGACCCGCCCCAGCTCCTTCCCTGTATACATATATGTCGTGACTCTTTGCATAGCTCCCTAATGTATAATCGTTCTCGATTTCGCACATTGTTCTCTACACCATCTATTCTAGATCTCTCATGAAGTCCCTATCACACACACGATGACTCGCTTCCCTTGCGTCTCCGTTCATAGGCCAATTTCGGACAACATCAACATTGTCTCCCTATCTATACGCCATTTATGGACACAAACGACCCCTCTCGCCCCTCTCTTCCTCTCTCTCTCTCTCCATCGCTAGCTCTCTCTTTCTCTCGCTCTCACACCCCTCTCCCACACACACACACTCGATGTCTCTTCCAAATAGTCTGCTCCCCCGCCCGCACCCGTGCTATCTCGCTACTACACATGTCACACCATTCCCCCTTCCCTTATACTAGGTTTACATCATCAGTGGTCTCTCTACTCCACATACACTCTCTCCCTCTCACACACAAACGCGTGCACAAACACATACAAACACGCACAAACACCCATTTATCTGGATCCTCATCTCTCCTCATGTCCGCATGTGTATCTCACACACTCACTCTCTAATTATGTATATGCGTCTCCACGTTACACATAACAAAGCCCCATGTACATGTCTCTCTCTATCCTCCACACACATAGACACAAAGAATCTGTTATCATTGCCTCAGTCTCTAACATATCACACACGCACACTGTCTCTCTCTCTCTCTCACAAACACGCTCAACAAGGGTTTCCCCGTGAATAACTTACCGTCTATTCATCAACAGTCGTGGCAGTACGGCGAACACGAGACGTTAAAAAGAATAAATCTACACGTGCTTAGACCACCTAGTATGACTACTAGGACTAGAGCAAGCCAAAAAGCGCGCCGCCGTCACCCCCTCCTTGTCGGCGACGGGAAAATCTATTTTTTACACAGTCGAGAAGTCATTGTGCTAAGGCCCCACATGCCGAGGCGTTGAATAGAATGTAGATGCTAGTTTACGGAAGCAAGTATCGATAATACGTTTGTATCTCCATACTTATATTTCTTCTCTTATAAAAAACCGAGTTGGTGATGATGGTACGTGTGCCATCTTGGAATATAGACCGTCCGATCTATATCTGACGAATGGAAATTAAACTAAAAGATACCCGCACCCCTCTCCACATTTGCAGACAAGGCCTTCCCTCGTTCATCCTTATCTCCAACAAACCTCATTGTTGAGCAATTAAGAAAGGAAGCCTCTGGAACAGACTGGCCTGGTGGCCGCTGCCGGCGTCGTCAATCCCCATGCCTCCGCTCAGTCCGACCACCAACCACCACCACACCCCACTCCTCTTCACCTTATCTCATATTTCTTGAGATATCATTAGTTTTTACACATGGGATTACTCCCGCAAGGGTCAATCACAACAAGTGTTTTATAAAAAAATGCATCTTGATATTCCGTGCAATGCACGGATCTTGCTAGTACTCCTACACAAGACTAAGTTGGTGATGCTGGTGTGTCTGCCATCCGTCGTTTCTGACCATTAGATCTACATCTAACGATTGTGAGGTAAGTTGTTCCCTTTTCTCACCAACATCCCACTTGTCTACCAATTTGCAGAAAAACCCATAATTAATATCTTAAAACCAACCACATCCCTCCCTGACCTCACCAAAATAGCCCAAGGAATATATTCTAATTGAAACATAATATATCTCTAGTGACATATGTATATCAAAATTAGAGTGTTTTGTACCAAGTTTGTGAATAAGTATTATTCTAATTATGATTCGTTGCAACGGACATGAGCATTGCTAGTATTTCCAACCATGCATTTTTTCCTAGTATTCCATAGTTTCGAGTTTTCCATCAAGATTTTAGTCACTCATGGTTGATATTTACTTTCAATCATGTACACATATGCACTATGTAACTAGCCTTGCTTATTGGCTTCCAAAGCTTAACTTTCACTCCTACTTACAATATGTAGAGTATTTAACAAAAAACTACCACTTTCAACCAGCCCTAGGAAGAATCTAGTGTACAAAAAATAGCAAAAACATACCCAAAATTTCTTAATCCACGCCAAAAACTACCTAGTACTCCTACCGATTAGGTTCGTTTAAACCCATTTATGACAGGGTTGGCCCACACGTCCGTGCTGAGAGGCAGCTTAAACCAACACATTTTGTTTGACCGTTGACACGAGGGACCCACATCTGACCTTCTATCCTATTATTCCCCCTCAAATCATTACTTTTCCTGAACATTACTTCAAACAGTACTGATGCGTGTTCGTCGGTGGCGCCGGTGATGAGTGAGTTGGCCGCCGCTCAGCCGGACGGGCCGGACGCCGCGCTGGCCTCCGCACGGGTTGGCAGGCTGGCCCGAGCGTGACTCACGAGCGAGCAAGCCGCCGCGCTGGCCTTCACTGGAGCCAGATGGCTGGCCTTAGCGCGGCGCGTGCGAGCAAGCCGCCGTGCTGCCGTGCCAATCTAGCTAGCAAACCTTGCAGACAAGCAGCTGGACGGAGCTATCTTGGCTAGCTAGCGGCCGCGAGCGCCGGACGGAGCTGGCATCCGGGCTGCCGCAACTTGGGCTCCGCACCGCCGGCGGTTTTGACCTCGCCTTCTGCCGGCGGCGGTAGCTGCGTCCCATGGCCGAGGATGACTAGGTGGACGGGCCGGAGGTAGGAGGTCACTCGAGGATTTTTGTTGGTAAGAGCATGTACAATGGTTGATAAGGTAGTCTTATCTTAAGTCTGCCACGTATGCAAGTGGTAGTAGTTTCTTGGCATTTTAGTGGTTTCTTGCATTATTAGAGCAAGTACAATAGAGCTGAGTCAGCGGGCTATAAGAAATAAACTAGTATATTTCTGGTTAGTTGGAGGAAAGAGAAGAGGAGAGATAAGGTAAGTGGGCTCTTCGTGAAGAGCCAGCTCTAGCACGTGCTCCTAGGCACTTTGTGAGAATGAGAAGTGGGCCACATAATAAAAAAGTAGTACACTCTTTTGATCTATTATTGTACATGTTGGCTATAAGATGGGTTGTAGATGACATGGCACTGGCTTATAGCCAGCAGCTGGCTATACTATTAACCATTAGGGGTTTCTTGTAAGGAACAATGTACGTACTACTAGCGACAAAAGGCGATTCTAGGTTGCGTTGTACTCCAACGAGTACTACTAGTGGCCGCGAGAGTGTATACCTCGTTTTGTGGGTTCGATCCCGGCCGAACGCACGGCGGCCTTTTTTTTAAATAGTACTACTACACTTCGCTGCGAGCCAATATTTTACACGGGTAGTTTGAGTTTTGAAGTCAAACGGACGTGCGGCCCCACAATCTGGGTGCACTGGACAGCCTAGCCACGTGAACGGGTTTTCCTTCCCAGCATCCCGTGGCTCGCGTGCTCGCCCTAGCCGCACCTCACTTGCACCTTCCAGCTAGTAGCATATTTAAACTAGCGCCTCCCAATTAAGCCCGAGGAGCCGGAAAAGCCTGGCCGGGCATTGGGAACTGTGCAATATGGCTCTGTACGTAAAGTGCTCTACTACTACTACTCTATAGCTTGTGGCGTTGCACGCATGGACTTCACTCCATTATCGGCTCTACTATAAAAGAAATTCCTCTTGACGTGTTTTTTTTGAAACGGAGGCAAAAGCTTTGCTTCATCTCATTTATAAAGAAGGAACTACTAACAAAGTTTGACGAGATCCATTACACCTCCACAAATGGAAGCGAAAAGCCTAGTCTCGCTGTATCAAATAACTCAAATGTTCTGCCCCTGCAGTAACCGTCGCTGATAAACAGGCTGCTAGTGTGTGCGTGAGAGGAGCGGCTGAGTAGGCCAGCTACGTGAGAGGAGCGGCTGAATAGAGCACCGAGAGTACCCACTAGGCCACAACGCAGGTGTACTTCCCTTGCATTGATAGTACAGCGATGGTTCTAGAGAACAGTAGTACCCTCCACTTCCAACTGTAGCTCCTTGGCCCTGAGATTCAAGAGTTCAAAACTGGTGCACTATACTAGACTAGACTAGAAGTACAGTACATCGCACTACTAGTTGAGAAAAGTAGTACTAGTACTGCTACAGTACGAGTACGTACTCCTCTGTCACATAATGTAAGACGTTTTTTGACACTAGTTGGCGTGTACAAAAAATGGCAAAAACATACCCAAAATTTCTTAATCCACGCCAAAACATACTACCTAGTGCCAAAAATTTCTTACTAGTGCTCTTATTTACAGTATAATGCAATCCCATAACGTTCCATAATGCTAGTACTAGTAGTAAATAATAGCCTCACCCCTGCGCTGAGGAACGATCTACAGTTGGAAGGGACGAGGCCCTGCGGTTACTACGCTCTTATCTCCTCCTCGCCAGTTCCCCTCCCCCCGAAGAGAAGGCAGTTCGTTGCTGCACCCATGGATTCGCCAGGCGGTTCTCCTCCTCGTCGGGGCTGGGAGACCTTGGACGATGATTCTCTGGGAGAAATCACACGCCACTTCGACGTCCTCACCACCGCAAGACTCGGTGCTTCCTGCACCAACTTTTTCAAGCCACTACTTAAACATGCTTGGGAAAAGGCCATGCTTGTTGGTCTTCCATGCGTCCTCGAGGAGAAGGTTCTTCTATGGGACAATCCTTCGAACAGTCGACCGCTCCCTGGCCATGGTTGCACGTTGACTCCGCTAGAGTTGCCGACGTTGAGAGGTAGTCAGATTTTGTCCGATGAGCAGGTCAGTAATGGAGTTTGATCATGTAGTACTTAGTTATTCCATTTCCATCCCGTAATTTCTCCGCTGCCCACCGTCTTATATATAGGTCTGGGTCGGTGCCAACGAAGATTGGCTTGCATACCTCCGGCCGGATACCACCATCATTTTGCACAACATCCACAACAGTGCGGCCGTTCCGGTAGACCCCTTCTCCACCATTGGGATCGGCCTTCCGGACTGGCTGGGCTTGAATACGTATGATGATGCCTACACGAGATTGAAGAAGATAGCAATTGCGGACCCGCCGACAAAGCGACGCGGCTACGACGATTACTATCTCATCGCGGTGTTCGACATAAGGATTGCCATCAATGCAAGAGGCAGTAACGGCAGAGGCTGGCGCATGTTGGCGGTGACAGATTTGTACCCCTACACGTTCGAAGACGCTGTGCGCCATCTAGGCCGCATCTTTGCGGTGACAAGCCAGGGGACTTGTTTCATCTGGTTGCCATCCTATGGTACGGGAGATTACAAATGGAATGCACAAACCATCATTTGCATCCCTAATGGTACTCCATTATTTTGCAGGGACCAGTCATCCCCCGATCAAAATAAGATCGCCGATCCTGGATGTGCATTTGCATCCGCGATTCGGTCTAACCTGGAACCTTGTAGCTGACTTTGGCATATTGGGATCAACTATCTTAGCAGTCGTTACCCATCGTACCACTGATGTGCAACATGGTCACACAATCTACCACGATCGGACCGTCACCATCTACCCAGGTATTCCATTTTTTAACCCTCTCGCCTTCTCTTTCATTGTTGTACTAGTAGTATACTTTGTAGTACTAGTAGGAGTACTTTTTACCTTGGAGGACGCGTATAGCTAGCTAGGCCCTTGAAGACTTGAACCCACTAGCTGCCACCATTTTTGTTTTTCTATGTCTTACTATCTCATCCATGTAGCCAAGAGTGGCTATATATAATAAGCCGGTTATTTTACTTCCTCTATACCGGAGTAGTACTATTTGCTGCACAGTATTACTGACCGCCATATTTGAGCACAACATTATTATGCATGGACCTTGACTATGTACGTCACCATGTGTCCAGATCTGGGATGCCGCGTGTACCAGATGAACTGCGCCGAGTTCGACCCCCGTGATGCTACGTGGGTGCCGAGGAACACTCTTGGAGAGTACTCGCTTTTCATCGGGGACAGCTACCCCATTGTGAAGCGGATGCCACCTTCCGTGCATGACACGGAAGGCCTGCCGTTCATGAAGCATGGTTGTGTTTTCAGTGCGCACCGTCGGATGAACGTCATGCTGGGACACGCTATCCCTGATTTATGCCGCTTCAGCTTGGATGAGTCTCCATCGTGTGGAACCGGACTAGAAAGCTATGACAATGATTCCCGTTGCCCACCGCTATGGATCGTGCCATCCATGAAGAACACCTGGGACTGGAACCTGGAGGAGGACATGTAGCCCATCTATAACGTGTAAGTGGAGTACGGTAATTGTGAACGGTAGCGCTGTGAATATATGTAGACTAGTCGTGCACAAATTTATCACATGAATTGGAGATGAACTTGTGTGGCATACTGGCATTTATCCTTTAGAATTTATTACTAGTAAATGTATTATGTGTACGTGCAACTTGTGTGGTTGTTGCACGGGCTCCAACACGCTCTTTGAGAACAAAAGGTGGCACAGCTTTGGATATACGTGAGGTGGCGGCATCATACAATAGCATCGTTCGCTATAGTTGTAGTACACTCCTACTAGGATGACAACTCCTATAAAACCTTGCGCTTGGCTCTTTGCCTCTTCGGGAGGTTCAACAGTTCGTACTCGTGTGTACCTTGCACTTGGCTCTTCGCCTCTTCGGAAGGTCCAACAATGATGATACTACACTACAATATGCTTCTGGCAATCTGACACCGATTGAACTGTTGCACGTCCACTGCGAGGGCGAGGGCGAGGGAGAGGGAGAGGGAGAGGGAGCGGGCGCTGTAGTCAAAACCCTCTCCTCGTCCTGCGAACCACCGCGCGCGTGGGCGAGGGAGAGGCGTAGTAAGCAAGCTTCTCCTCGTTCGACGAGTTGACGGGACACATCAAAGCAGTACTAGTACTAGTAGTAGTAGTCCATACTGCGTCCTTTCCGATTAATATGGCTTAATTTGAAACGAGAAAAATACACTGGCGGTCAACGTACGTAACAATACGCTCTTTACGGTCACTACATATAGTTTTGCGGCGATTATACGATCACTAGCTCATCGTAGAGCACCGTATTGCACCCTACTGACCGGCCACATAGTCGACGTGGCACTTTGTTGACTGGTTAAATTGTCACCTGGTTTCTGGGTCCCACCTGTCAGTTGGCAGAGCAAAGAAATCAGTTAAACAAAACTTTACGCAGGCGCGACATGAGTCCAACCCTTGCGCGCGAACCGCCCTGGCTGTGTATGTGAGTGCATGCTCGTGTCCTCCCTCGGTCTTCCAACAAAGAGTGTACATCGGCTATAAAACAAAGAGTGTAGTACATGATGTACATCTACACTTCCAATGCATTTAGCCTTTAATCTAAATCGATATTGATTGACTAATGCATCAACTTGTGTTGTAGGTATAGGCTACATGTCTATCCTTAATTACAGCATGCAACAGCCTTCATTTAATCTTCTTATCTCAATGGTCGCATGCACACATAAGTCTGCTACTTTTGGGAGTTAATTATGCCCTGGTCAATGTGTAAATCTCTAAATGTACAGTCTTTCACGGACGTAGGGAGTAGGTTGAGCACTTGAGCGTGAGCGTGTGTGTTGCATCGTGTGCTGTGTGCCGCATAGGTGCGTGAGTGTTGCGTGCGTCCATGTGTACGTGTGAGTGTTGCATGTTGCATGCATGCATGCATGCATGGGGCTTACTCCCTCCCATTGACATGTTCATATTTCAAGCTTCATCTGTTCCCTCCATATGGTGATACTCCCTCTGTTCCCAAACAGTATGGAGTAAAAGCCTCCCTCTGTTCCCAAATACGGAGTATTTGTCTTTCTACAGATTTCAACAAGTGACTAGGTACGGAGCAAAATGAGTGAACTGAGCGTAGAGGCATAGGGATACTATAGAAAGGAAGTCCTCGCGATCCATTATTCCCCATCTCGGTCAGAGAGAACTATTCAACTAGTCTTCGCAGTGAAGTGACAATACACGCTGTAGCAGATGGGACACGTAATTAATAAGCTGAACCAGCGTGTTGGTGTTACTAAATCAGCCTTACCCAGTACTGCCATCATGTTTGCCAGTAGAGCACGCTTCTGCAAATACGCCTACGCACCTCTGTCCTCCATTAACTGGCATATGGGCCCTGTTGTGGTAGACACACATGTCATCAGTGTAACTATTTACACTCCGAAGGACGGTATATCCTGGTAGTAGTACTAGTAGAATTGAGATTGAATGCACTTTCTTCCCCGTCTTCCACTCTTCTTCCTCCTCTCTTCTTCTTCCTCCTCTCTTCCCCATCGTCGGCCGCACACCATTTACCCCCGCTCACTGCTCGCCCGCCCGCGCCATCTTCCTTGGTAGCTCGCGCGTACCATATCCCCCCGCTCACTGCTCGGCCACACGAGGAGAAGCTTCTTCGCTCGCCCGCCCGAATCCACTTCTCTGCTGGCTCGCAGGCACCGAAAACCCCAATGGCAGAACCGACTGACACGCAGAGCCGCGATTGGAATTCCCTCCCCGATGTTCTCTTGGAGCAGATCTGTAGTCATATGGACCTACTCAGCACCGTCCGTCTGGCCGCATGCTCGGTGTCTTTGTACCGTCTACTCGTCTGCAACCGGCCGGCTCTTTTCAAGACACCCTGCTTGCTGATGCCCGATCCTCGCAGGTGGCCCAGACACCGACTTGACGATCCTACGGAGGTTGCCGTGGTTCCCCTCGACATGCTACCACTACCCCTCCACCTGTCCTTCATGCGCGACCACTACTGGGTGGGCATGAAGGCCAACTGGATCGTCCTCATCCACCACACCGGTAGTCCGTGGCGTCTCGTGGATATCTACACCCAGCGAGAGATCACCCTTCCATCGTTGGATACCGCCGCCATCGAGCCTCGCGGCCCGCCGGACACTCCTGCCTACTACGCACGAGACGCGTCAAGCTTTTGGCTCGACCTCTGTTTGCAGAAAGTTGTAATCTGTGAAGTGCCCACACCATCAGAAGACTACATGGATTACAAGCTCATTGCCTTGTTCAACATGGGATTAGTCTATCTGGAATCCGGTCGCCATACATGGTTATGGCTCATCATCAATCCTGTTGAGGCAACATTTCTGTCTGATGTTATAGTGAACGATGGCATCATTTACGCGGTCGACGCACAGATTGGCTGCCTATACTGGTGGAATCTATCGTCGTGTAATTGTTCTATCTCATCTCATCTTTACCTTATGAATACGACTGCATGTTCATTTGTTACAAATTTAGAATGCATAGTATGTCTATAACCACATCATTGCTATATGTTCCTCTCATTTCCTAGATTTTTATGACCACACATGTTATTGTTAGAGTTGATATGAGAACAATTGGGATCTAATGATTGTTAGAATACATATTATGAGCATAACATCATGATTGCTATATGTTACTCTCGTTTACAAGATTTTTATAACAACGCATGTTATTGCTTAGAGTTGATATGAGAACAGTAGTAGTAAGTGCTATGGTAGAATATGAGTAGGCGCTGTCATAGCTGTTTTCCTCTCATTGTTACATGATGTTTGAACCATGACATATTGCTAGAATATGAAAACCATTGGATTATTTTTTTTAACTTGGGGTATGATTATGACCACGGCATTGCAATTCTCTGTCTATGATATGTGTCACTGTTATAATAATCTTAATTCCACACATACTCTGAACATGATTATTTATTTTTGTCCTTTTGGTCTCCAATTTGAATTGTTGCAGCAGACGCAAATGCACAGGCCTTCATGATTCCAGGACCTGGAATCATACCAGCCGATGGGTGGTGGTTTATCGCTCGTTCAGCTGACGACGGTCATTTGATGCTCATCCGCACGTACCAAATTGACCAAACCATTACATCAAACCACATGCAGTACAATGCCTGGGGCGTTCGTGACATTGATGGCTATGGCTGCTTCGTGTTCGAGAAAGATCCCAGCTCCGTTGGGCCAGGCGTATTCAACTGGAGGCGGGTTTACAGCCTTGGCAACCACTCCTTGTACCTCGGGCTCAATTATCCGATCATCCAACCAATCATCGATCATATCACCGGCGATGATTACTGTGCTATGCAACTTCCATTCGCGAGGGGGGCTGTGTTTACACATCATACCATGGGTTTCACGAATCACCATATCCAGAGATTCGTCGACACAACTTGTTGCCAGATAATCTTCAGTGTGAAAGGCATCAAGCTTCCATGCGATGGATGGCTTTTGCAAACCCGACATGCGGCAATGTGGTTCATGCCAACAGCAAATATGCACAACTTGATTCGTGCTGATATCTAGACTGAGCCATGTATTCTGCTGCTGTAGCATGACCCTCTTTTGTTGGATATTATGTACTGTTGTTAGTTTGAAGCACTCCTCTAGTTTGAAGGATAGATACCTTCCTGGGATCAAGTGCATCCTAACTCACCTGCGTAGGATGTACTGATAATGATGATGGAGATGCTGTGCAGAAGCCATATATATATATATATATATATATATATATATATATATATATATATATATATATATATATATATATATATATATATATATATATATCAATCAGTTAGGCTTCAAGTGCGTACTTGTTAGTTAAACCTATGTATAAATTGTGACACTAAATACGACTAGTAAGTAGTACAGTAACAGTACTAGTATACGTCGGTCAAATTATTCATCATGTCCACACATTGAATTGACGTGACAACACGCTGCGCGTGAGGTGACACAAGAATCCCGGCGGCGTGTTCGGGTATTCTGGACTTCAGATTTGGAGTACCACTTATCTGTCGAAATCTTTCATCATTCACTTAAAACAGTCGATTGATCATACATTGAGTACCATATAACTGGAATTACCGATGCAAGTCGAAGAAGGATTGGCCGGTGCTGCCGGCTGGCGTCAAGTTCGATCCCACGGATCAGGAGCTGATCGAGCACCTTGAGGCCAAAGTGAGTGCTGACAGCGCGAGATTTCAGTCTCTCATCGATTTGTTCATACCAACCATCGACAGCGAGCACGGCATATGCTACACCCAACCTGAGAAACTTCCAGGTAAGACACCGATCGGTCGTCTACTTGCACAAACATATTCCTTTGTTTATAGCTCTATTTTTCTTTTTAGACGCAGACCTGGTGAAGCAATTGCAATTTGACAGTTTAAAAAAAGTGAAACAAGTGACTGCAACATGCCAAAGATGTTATGAAAATGCCAACTAGGTACACTAAAACCTGTAATCCACAATACAGCAGGTATCACACTGAGTGGCCTAAGGAAGCATTTCTTCCAGCACAATTCCAGGGCGTTCAAAAGGGGCACGTGGATGCGTCGCAAGATACAGTCGGAGTGCGACATGCACGCGATGTGGCACAAGACCGGCAATACCTTGCCGGTGATGGTCAACGGCCGGCAAGACGGGCAGCAAAAAAGGTTCTGGTGCTGCACACCAACAAGAACTTCGACCAGCAGAGGACCAACTGGGTGATGCACTAGTACCACCTCGGGGACCTGGAGCAAGAGAAGGAGCGGGAGTTGGTCCTCTGCAAGATTTTCTACCAGACGAACACTAGGGCCAGGAGTAAAAAGATTATAAGTTAGTTTGGTATTGGTAGTTGTACTACCTTGCCGTCCGCAAGTTGGTATTGTTGTTAACGATCTTTTGGTATGAACTTGCATTTGCTTCCAACCATCATGCCAAGGGTCGACGTGGATATAAAGCTGAATCATTTGTTTTGAAACGAATTTTCAGGCACCTGATTTTTATTTGATGGGTAGCATAAGCACCCGCCGTTCGAATTCCCAGTTCTCCATTTTTTTTTGAAACAAGTGCATGCACTTATTATCACGATAAAAAAACAATATCTGTGCTGCATCCCAGTTATCAGTCTGTACTTGCAGAATTCTCTCGTTTATTAAGCACGTATATTGTTTTTTCAGGTCGAGCAAGTTTCAACTAGGCTGTAGACTGCCCAGGGTTGGTTTTGTTTTTAACAGGCCCAGCCCATGACGACAACGGGGCACAAAGATCCAGCAGGTATCTACTGGCCTCTGGCCCGCCAGTGTTAGTTATATTTTGTCTTACAACATCCGCAGGCAGTTTTCTTTACTGAATCAAACACACAGCCCAGTTCTATTTTCCTCTTGAAATGCATGTCCTACATCCATTTTCTAATCTCTACCTATAGTTTTACTAGTTCATATACACGTATCATTATATTGAAAACACATAAAATTCCCTTTTCATATTTACATCCTTATTTTTGTTGTTTTTCCCACCCAGCGCTGATTTTTTTACCACTGGTTTTCCCTTAAACCAACTCAATTGTCCCATGTCTTATTTGCTTACAAAAACAAAACGATTTTTTTGGCAAATCAATAAGTTCTTAAAAAATGTTTATCATTTTGGGATTACAACAGTTCGGATTCCACCGAAATATGCAAAATAAGGTTGAACTTTTTTACCGTGGTCCTGGGCAGAAAATGGGCTGTAATAAATTACTTAAGAATTAGAAATGGGCTGCAAATTATAAAAAATAGCAAATGGGCTTTATGTTGTCTGCCACAGATTTGGAGGCTGACTTGTGGGCCTACTAAGTGCATGCGTACACAAGGTTTCTCAAAAAAGAAACTTAGTCAACAATCGACTCTACCAGCGTCAGACCGTTAGATGTCAATCTAACGGCAATCGTGCTTCTTCAGTCGCCAAACCAGCGCCGTCGGAACCGCCTGCTCCCGCCTCCCGTGGTCGGCAGTGCTGCCGGGCAGGCCTTACGGCCCCATCATACTCGCATCCCTGGCCTGTCTATCCCTTTACTCACCCACACCTCCTGTTATTTTCCGGCGACGGCAGCCGAACCAGTCAACCCTCGTACTCTCCACCGCGTGGGCAGCCACTGCCGTGTCTTCCCCGGCTCCGTGTCGTTCCCTTCGTAGGCCTCGCCGTCGTCCACCGCCCTAGTGCTCTCGGCGCAGCATGGTCAACGATGTCCATCCAACGGCCGTAGTGCTTCTTCAACCTCTGGTCTTCTTGCCCCAGACGCCCAAAGCAGCGCCGGTCATGCCGCATGCTCCTGCCTCCCGTGGCCGGCTGTGCTGCCGCGGAGGCCTCACCATCGCCATACTACTCCCACCGCTGGCCAGGCCATCCCTCCACTCACCCACTCCCCCTGTTATTCTGCGGCGACGGCAGCCTCACACCGTAGCCGAACCAGTGAACCCTCATACTCCTCTCCGCGTGGGCATCCACTGCCGCGTCTTCCCCGGCTCCGCGTCATCCCCTTCCTAGGCCTCGCCGTCGTCCACCGCCGTGGTGCTCTCGGCGCGGCGTGGTCAATGTGGTCAACGACCGACTTCCATCGGAAGAGTACTGTACGTGGAGAGGCTGATAGCTGGGTCCACGGCAGCCGCAAGGAAGTGCCTCCTTATTACGCGCAAAATAATTATTCCTCCACCTAACAGCAGGGACCCACCGGACGAGCCACCAGTATTTCGCGGAAAAAACGTTTCCCCCCTGACTGCTGGGACCCACCGGATGGGCCACCGTATTTCGCGAAAAAAACATTTGCCCCTGACTGCTGGGACCCACCGGACGGACCATCGTATTTCAGGAAAAAAACGTTCCCCCCGCTGTCAGCTCGGACCCACCGGAAGTGCCTCCTTATTACGCACAGAAAAATGAATACTCCCTCTGCTAGCTAGGACCCACCATGGTGGGAGGCTGACTTGTGGGCCTACTAAGGTGACGGGGCCGGAGGGCTTTGTCAACTTAGTCAATATGAACGATTCTAGCTCCAGTGACCGTACGATGTCCATCCAACGGCCGTAGTGCTTCTTCAACCTCTGGTCTTCTTGCTCCAGCCGCCCAAAGCAGCGCCGGTCGTGCCGCATGTCATGCCTCCCGTGGCCGGCTGTGCTGCCGCGGAGGCCTCACCGCCCCCTACTATTCCCACCGCTGGCCAGGCCCTGCGGCGACGGCAGCCTCACACCGCAGCCGAACCAGTGAACCCTTGTACTCCTCTCCGCGCGGGCTTCCACTGCCGCGTCTTCCCCGGGTCTGCGTCGTCCCCTTCCTAGGCCTCGCTGTCGTCCACCGCCGTGGTGCTCTCCGCGCGGCGTGGTCAACGTGGTCAAGGAACGACTTCCATCGGAAGAGTACTGTACGTGGAGAGGCTGACAGCTGGGTCCACGGCCACAGCCCAGTTTTTTTGTGATTTGCCAAGTAAGTCGCTTTGTCAGGCCTGTTGGGCTGCAAATCTTTCAAGACGAGGAGAGCTTTCGTTCGGCTGGCCAAGAAAATGGCCCATCAGTAATGAGAAATGGGCTGTACATTTTTAAAACACATCAAACCGGCAATTAGTTTCAAATATCTTTTTTTTCATTTCAAGATTTTAAATTACATTAATTTTTATGCGTGGAGAATTTGTTGGATTTTATATTGATATACATTTATTTTTAAAATCAGTTTGAATGTGAGTCGAAATTTCGGGATTAAAAATAGTTCGGACCGCACTGAAATATGCAAAATTTCGTATAATTTTTTAACCGTGGCCACAATATGGGCCGTAATGCTAACAAAACGAATATGGGCTCCAAAAAAACCTTAATAATTAGCAAATGGGCTGTAAATTATTAGAAATAATGGCAGATGGGCTGTATGCTGTTTTCCACAGATTTGAGGCTTTCCTAAAAAAAGGTTGACGCACAAGCAGTGACTGTTGGATGGCCATCCAACGGCCGTCGTGCTTCTTCAATCTCTGCTCTTCCTGCTCCAGCCGCTCAAACAAGCGCCGGCGGGACTGCCTGCTCCCTCCTCCCCGCGGCCGGCTCTGCTGCCGCGCAGGCCTCACCGCCCCACCGTACTCCCATCGCTGGCCTAGCCATCCCTCTACTCACCCACACCTGCTGTTATTCTCCGGCGATGGCAGACGAACCAGTAAACCCTCATACAGTCGTACTACCCTTCGCGTGGGAAACAACTGCCGAGTCTTCCCTGCCTCCGTGTCGTTCCCTTCCTAGGCCTCGCCATCATCCACCGCCCAGGTGCTCTCGGCGCGGCCTGGTCAACGTGGTCAACGACCAACATGCATCTGAAGTGGACTGTACGTGGAGAGGCCGACAGCTGGGTCCACGGCCGCACGCAAGGAAATGCCTCCTTATTACACGCAAAATAATGATTCCTCCACCTGACATCAGGGACCCACCGAAAGGGCCTCTGTATTTCGTGAAAAAACGTTACCGCCGCTGACAGCTCGGACCCACCAGCTATATCTTCACACGCAAGGAAGTGCCTCCTTATTACGCACAAAAAAATGAATACTCCCCCTGTTAGCTGGGACCCAGTATAGTGGCAGGCTGACTTGTGGGCCTACTAAGTTGACGGGGATGGAGGGCTTTGTCAACTTAGTCAGTATGCACGATTCTAGCTCCAGTGACCGTACGATGTCCATCCAACGGCCGTACGGCTTCTTCAACCTCGGGTCTTCTTGCTCCAGCCGCCCAAACCAGCGCCGGTCGTGCCTCGTGCTCCTGCCTCCCGTGGCCGGCTGCGATGCGGCGGAGGCCTCACGGCCCCCTACTACTCCCACCGCTGGCCAGGCCATCCCTCTACTCACCCACACCCCCTGTTATTCTGCGGCGACGGCAGCCTCACACCGCAGTGAACCAGTGAACCCTCGTACTCCTCTACGCGTGGGCATCTACTGCCGCGTCTTCCCCGGCTCCGCGTCGTCCCCTTCCTAGGCCTCGCCGTCGTCCACCGCCCTGGTGCTCTCGGCGTGGCGTGGTCAATGTGGTCAAGGAACGGCTTCCATCGGACGTGGACTATACGTGGAGAGGCTGACAGCTGGGTCCACGGCCGCAGCAAGGAAGTGCCTCCTTATTACGTGCAAAATAATTATTCCTCCACCTGACATTTGGGACCCACCGGATGGGCCACCGTATTTCATGAAAAAACGTTTCCCCCCTGACTGCTGGGACCCACCAGCTACACCTTCGCACGCAAGGAAGTGCGTCCGGGCAAAGAAAAAACAAAACGATTCGCCCCCCTTGTTGCTGGGACCCACCAGCTACATCTTCGCACGCAAGGAAGTGCCTGACAGTCGGGACCCACTTGGTCGAAGCGTACGTAGCGTTGTCATTCTGGTCGCGAACGTGTACGTACATATATACTGGTGGATGTAGAGGCACGCACGTGTCGTAGTAGAGGCGCGTACGTGTCGTAGTAGAGGCACGCACGTAGCATGTACATGTACGTACAGCGGCCAGGGTGCAAGAAAGAAAATACAGCCACGTATGTGTACATACGGGAGGGGTCTCGAACGCCTACTCGCGCATACATACGGCCAGGGCTCGTGTACATGGCTGGGTCGGAACGGAGAAACAGCGCCGTTGTCGTGTTCATGGGGAGGCAACGGATTGCATCGTGTTCATGGGGAGGCAACGGAATGCGTCGTGTTCATCGGGAGGCAACGGAACGCGTGGGAGCCAACCGGTTGGGTCGGAACGGAATGCGTGGTCGTGTTCATCGGGAGGGCTTGGACGGAATAGGCGATGGAAACGAGGCCTGGCGTACCGCAGAACGGAGGAAACGGACCTCCTACGGTCGAAACGGTGGTCCTGTTGATCGGGAGGGGTGTGGCGTACCGCAAAACGGAGGAAACGGACCTCCTACGGTCGAAACGGGGGTCCTGTTGATCGGGAGGGGTGTGGCGTGTCGCAAAACGGACGAAACGGACCTCCTATGGTCGAAACGGGGGTCCTGTTCATCGGGAGGGGTGTGGCGTACCGCAAAACGGGACTCCACGGGATACTGTTCATCTCCACCGTCGACCTCCTCCAGCCTCCACGGGCTACCGTCGACCTCCTCCAGCCTCCACAGGCTCCTGTTCATCCAGCCTCCACCGCGCGCTACTCCACCGGCTACTGTTCAACCACCCCTCCACCGTCTACTGTTCATCCAGCCCTCCACACCACGGGGTCCTGTTCAACCACACCTCCACGGGCACCCCTCCACCGTCTACTGTTCATCCAGCCCTCCACACCACGGGGTCCTGTTCAACCACCCCTCCACGGGCACCCCTCCACCGTCTACTGTTTATCCAGCCCTCCACCACACCACGGGGTCCTGTTCATCCAGAGGCAACGCCACCGCTCACTGTTCATCCAACCCCCCCCCCCCCCGCAACGCTCACTGTTCATCCCAGAGGCAGCATCGATCGGCTTCAGTTAGCAGTAGTAGCGAAGGAATCGCTCGATCGGGTTCAGTTAACAGCCATCGATCGATCGCTCGGGTTCACTAACGCGTAGCCTGCAGTGCAATCGCTCGGGTTCAGTTAGAGCCCAACGCCTCACTCGGGTTCAGTTAGAGCCAACGCCTCGCACACACGCGCGTACGTGTACGAGAGAAACGCGCATCGCTTCGCCCCCGACCTCCCACCGTAACCGGGAACTCCCCGAAATTTTCCTCACCCTCGCTTCTACCACGGTTTTTTCTGTCATGGACGACCCAAAGAATGTCATGCAGCTGCGTCTCCGGCCCGCCCAGGACGAAAAGCCCATTTTCTGTCATGATTTTTTGTCATAGAAGTAGGAGCCCACCACATCTATGATGATACTGGGTTTTGTCACAATTATCATCATAGAAGTGTCATATGTATGACAGAAAAAAAATTCGTTCGGCCCAAAATGTCACGGATGTGTCTTTTTTTGTAGTGAAGATACACGCAATCAATAAAACCTTGCCAAATTGGAACAGGCACCTTGATGGGTGAACAGGACATGCCATCTGCCTTTGACTCCTCGAGGTTAGAATAGTCATTAGGATCATATTCTGAACAAGAATCAACAGGTGGGGAGCGTATGAGTTTCATTGCATCTAGAATGGCACTCAATGCCTTGGTGCCAATTTTGTAAGTCATTGCGGTGTTTAGCTTCAAGAGTGGACTGCTGCTAGTGCGACAGCAGCTACACAGATCAAGTGTAGATATAACGGGAAAACCGTAAGCATCAGAGTAAAATCAGCAAAGTGGAACTTGCTGGAATATATGTGCTAGTATTGCCGGTACGGCTAGAAAGGCTTCGGATACCAGCTCTCTTCAACTGAAGGTGTGGTACTATTAATATCAGTGTAACTCTCAAAGGCGACACAGCTCCCCGCATTTCCTTGCTATTCTTATAGGATTCAAGTGGGCAGGCCACTACAAATCCTATTCCCATGTTTACAAAATCCTACGAATCAAAGAGGCCCGTAGAGTTCAAAGTGTCCATCACAACCGACCATATAGACCTCTACACTGCAAATGTCCCTGCTCATCTTCACTACAAGGAACATACTGTACTACTATCATACTCCCTCCGTTCCAAAATATAAGTCTTGGTAGAGATTTCCACTATGGATCACATACAGATGTATCCACATACATTTTAGAGTGTAGATTTACTCATTTTGCTCCATATGTAGTCCATGGTGGAATCTATACAAAGACTTGTATTTAGGAACGGAGAGAGTACTTATTAAAGAAGAACGGAAGAGGAACATGCTAAAGAAGAGCAAGCAGATTTTGGATAATAAAATGTTCGTTGCGCAGTGCCCACACATGATGAACCAGAGCGCATTAAGAAAGCAACTCCCTGCTGTCTCTCTATATGTGGTGCACGTGCTTTTCAAAAGTAAAGTAGGAACATTAGCTGACCAATTAAATGTTATCTATTTTAGTAATATCAGCATCATATCAGATTCGTACTTGAGCAACAAGTTTGGAATTATGAGTGGCACGTTGTTTAGCTTGATGGATTCAGGAGCAGTGCTAAGCAGGTACGATGATGGTACTGAATATTAAAGCATGTTTGCATGCAAGTCACGTGACTTTTGTCATTTGGGTCAGTCGACCATTTCAGGCAGTTGGATGAAGATCCTACGTCTCCTAACCCTTCTTCTTCCTTGTCTCTGATTCTTCCCATACAGAACACCGCACGGGCCGCCGGCCGGACCACCGGCACCCACCGCCTGTGTTCCTCTGCCACCCCACCCCCCACCCCCGCCCGCGTCGAGTTTTCTTCGTTCGGCGAGGCCCCACCATCGCCCCCCACAACCACTGTCCCCACTCGAGCCCCTCCGTTCGCACCGGGGAACTCCGGCGAGCTCTGAAAAATTGACTGACCCAATTTTGAAATTTAGTCTACTGTGATTTAACTAGTGTGGAATACAAAAGGGGAAAACCATAAGCATTGGGAGTATAGTGTTGAGCGTGCCATGGCGGATCTGAAGGTGCAAACCGGACAAAGGCAACTTCGCAACCAATGTTTGCTTTCAACTAGCAAGTAAGTGATGGACAAGAAATCAGAGTAAAGCAGTGGCGATCTATTTTCTTGCTGCGATAAATAAGTTGAGCAGATACGAAAGAGTACTGCCTCTGGTGCCGTGCCGTGTATGCATCTGCTGAGAATTTGACGGTGCTGCGGTAGCGATGGCTGTCGGCGGCGTGGAAGCAGATCTAGGAGGGTAGACGATGGCGGCAGGGCGCGGTGGACGAGACGGTCGTAGGAGCGGCGCCGGCAAGGTGGACGACGGCGGGGATGAAGCGAGAGGACGGGATGCAAGGATCCCGGTCCGAAGCCGTGGATGAGAGAGGTCGATCTCTTGTAATGGACGGCGGCATCGGGGTATCAGCTCCGGCATGGTGGAGGAGGACGGCGGTGGATGAGGTGGCGAACGGAGGAGGCTGGGGTGGAGAGAGTGTTTTGGCGCCCATAGAGTACGAATGGGGAAATGGAGGTGGAGAGGAAGGGGGGAACCATGTCTTCAGGGCGCGCTTGTCTCAAATGCAAGGAAATTTACAAACTTAGCCCCCGTTTCAAATTTCCTACATCACATCAACATTAGTCGGTTGGGGATAGGATGGTAATCTCGCATACACCGAATATTTGCCGACGAGAGTTTGTTTTTGGCGCCCACTGTGTATGAGTCAGGGAGGGAGTCGATTTCGGCCGAGGACACACTGTGTTTTGGCGCCCATCGTGTATGAATCCGGGTGAGAGGTGGTTATGTCACGTTTGAGTGAAATTACAAACCTACCCCTATCGAAACCTATAGAAATCGAGCAGATAGGCTTTGCGTGGCAGGGATAGGCAGTAGTAATTTCCATCTCGCAGATTTTGGTTTGGGGCGGTTACTGCGACTTTCCCCGTTTCGTTCAAATTTTGCAGAGTGCACTTTACCGTGCCAACTCAATTCGAATCCCGTTTGTATTCTATCTTTTTCGGGCGGGATCCATTTTCGATTGGAATAAAATTCTATATACATCTTTTTTTATATATACTTTCAAAAGCACAACAAAGAATTCTGCTCTTTTATATGCATAATATGATTTTGAAATACAATGATCTCAAAATCATAAGGTTGAATTCAAAAAATTAAATCAAATTATGTTCTACTAAAATGTATGGATCATTAATATCTACATATTAAATAACATAAATGCGCGTGAATTCATATGAGTATGCATGTTTGATAGATCAATTTTGGTTCGAGTATGGATTACATGTATCATCATCTCGAATTCAAATATTTGAATCCCTTTTATGTTCACTCCTTTCACGCCCATCTCTCTCGCATGCATGCTCCTTCATGTAGCTATCACTCTCTTTTCTCCAGCTCACCCGCACGCTCACTTCATGTTTCTCCTATCCTCGCAAACATGGTCTCTCGACGTCTCCCTTGAGAAGTGTCACACTCTCCCTATCATTATACATTACACGGTTTTCATTATATCTCACGTCTCTACCGTTCTCTCGTATCACTAGGTACCTAAGCTTTCTTTTTCACCGCCACACACACAGTCTCCACTCGTCTTTCACTTTGTCTTTCTCTCTATGGGATTCTCTCACACACCCTATATGTCTCTAGATATGAATCATACCACTAAATTACTCTCTCTCTCTCTCTCTCCTGTAGACACAACATTTGTTGCGGTCTCCTTTTCGTCTCCATCCTAGACTAACATTATTCATTTGTTTACCAATCAGACAAACTCCCCCCCCTCTCTCTCTCACACACACACAACTCCTGCTTCCACTCCCCTTCCCGGCTACCGTCTCTCTCTCTCACACAAAACTCTCGCTTTCGCACCCCCGACTCGTATTTCTCTCACAAACATTTATCGACTAGCCTCTAGATAGGTTTATACACCCGCACACTCGTGCTTCCACTATCGCATACATGTCTCTCCCGCTCCTTGTATCTATGTAGAATTTTCTTCCCTTCTTGAGACACGCCCTCTCGATCGTGCACACACACTATCGCCTCATTTTAAGCTGATACCACTCGCACACACACTCTTTGTGTCTTTGTCACAGATGCACTCCGTCCTCCTCCTCTCTCCCTCTCTCTCTCTCACACACATGGGCTTTTTGCAACAACTAGTAAGATGCCCATGCGTTGCATGGAACATCAAGATGCATTTGTATTAGTAGTTTATCTTGTGGGAGAAAAGGATGAACAAGGGAAGGCCTTATTTGCAAGTGTGGAGAGGGGTGTGGGTATCTTTTTGCAAAATTGCCATAGTTTCCTTCCTATCCGTCAAATATAGATCGGACGACCTATATTGCAGGATGGCAGGCACACGATCATCACCGACTATGCTTTTTATAAGAGTAGGGATAAAAAACAGAGTTGGTGATGATGGTGGGCCTGCCATCCTGCAATATAGGCCGTCCGATTTAAATCTGACGGATAGGAAGAAACTATGGCAATTTACCCGCACTCCTCTCCACATTTGCAGATAAGGCCTTCCCTCGTTCATCCTTTTCTCCCACAAGATCTTGATGTTCCATGCAACGCACGGGCATCTTGCTAGTAAGAGTAGAAATTAGACATATACCAGTTCTCGAATCATGAAACCAACAACATTCCTCCCTTATCTCATCAAAACCGCCAAAGGAATATATTTTGAGTGAAACATAAATAAATTTTTAGTGATATACGTATTTCAAAACTAGACTTTTTTCTATCAAATTGGTGAATATGTATTAATCTACTCTGATCGCGTGCCAACACATTGGCACATTGCTAGTAGTTATTATAATTTTTTGGACACCAGACAAACGGTGGAGTACATATACGAAGAGAAGAGGCGCACGCACGCAGTCGGTCTCTCGCTGTCTCGCACACATGAGTGTTACGTAAAGGCAACGTTAACAAATAAACCCTAAAACCCTAGCTGCACGATTGCTGCATTCGCGGGTGCCGGGTACGTGGTGGAGCGCACCTTTGTAGGAATAGTCAGCTCGTGTGATAATATGATCCATAGGAGTTGATGGTCGGGACCACAGGTGAACGACTTGGAGGCGGTGGCTCGCCAGTTGCCACAGATCGAGTAGCCACGTTTAAAATATCATTTTTAGCGAGGTTAAGAGTTCCGATTTTCAATGGCGCGTTATAAGTACTAAGTAGTTTTTAGAACGATTGGTATGGAGCGAAAATTGAATTCATAGTACTACGTACCTCCATGGCGTATGGTTGTATGGGTTTATGTTGCGAGATGTTGAACCTGGTAGTTCTAGGGCAAATACTATGGTTTAGATTTAGATGTTGGTTTTCAGTAATGAAAATCGGAAGGGGGGAACCCTTCTTTGATTAAAGAAACAACTACCTCCGTTCTGGTTTACTAGTCCCCATCGTATTTTGGGTCAAAGTTTGTCCATGAATTTTACTTGTAAAATGTGAATGGAAAATGAGATTTTGTTATACCCAAACAAAAAAGGACTGGAGGGAGTGATTGCTCTGACACGGACGCGACCTCTCATAGCGCAGGCATTGAACCGGCGCGCCGGCCAAGAGGGCCCCACTCGCTGCAGGCCCGGCTGAACACGCCTCCTCGCCACATGCAACCGGCTTCAGACTTCCCTGCCTGCCTTCATTAAATCCACGCGTGTGCCGGCAACACGTCCTTCCGCGAGCCGGCCGGCATTTTAGAACACAAAAAATGACCAAAATATAATTAATTACGCATGGTCTTGACTTGTTGTGCTCGCACTGGTAGCAGGAACTAGAGGTTTTTCTTTATTCATAACCCTCCTCATTTTTTTGCTTTGAAGTGAATCATGGTTGTGGACATTATGTACGAATGTGCAGATATCTGTGAACATGAGTTTGATGTGGAAGTTGAACTTGGAATGTCGGGCTTGCGCGTGAACTATACCATGTCCAATGCTTCGTCTGTTATTGTTTGGAAAGTAATTGCTGTTATTTCATGACCCGAAAAAAAATATTTTGTGCCACATCAGTAGATGCACGGACATCACAACAGGCATGCTAACTGGATAAACATTTGAACCTAGCTACTATGGAGGAAATTTTGTATTGACAACAGTTTTAGATAGCAGGAGATGCCTAGCCTGCTCTGCCTCTGCTAGCTTATTTCTGGCTTCTTCCATCTCTTCTTTGGCATGGGTGAAGAGAGCATCTGATTGCTCTTTTCTCTTCTTCAGGAACTCAGCTACATTCTCAAGGGCTGCTGCACGCTTTCTTTCAGCCTTTACTAGAGCCACGAGGACACGAACAACTCACGACTCCACCTGGCTTGTGTGTAATCCAGCATCATCTGGGAATTTGCACCTTGTGTCTAATCCAGCATCATTAGGGAACTGGCACCTTGTGTGTAATCCAACCTCATTTTGGAAACATGATCTCGAGGTTGACCATACTTCCCTCCTTGCAGGAACTGCATCCTAGCATGAATTTACTTATTTTTTAGATCAATACTCAGAGCAACCCAGATCCATTTAGTAGAAGCCAGATAAACAGAACTGGGAGAAGTGAATTCAAAAGGAAAAAAAATATAAAAACAGACTACAAGGTGAGAACACCCACTTCCTACATCAAGCTAAATATGAAAGCATTAGGACGATTAAGACTCTTCTTATTACACATCGAAGAAGACGAGGCTTAAGAGAAACAGAAACTACAACATATACACATCGAAGAACACGAGGCTAAACGAAAGTAATTGAAAGGGTGTTACTCACCAAAGCTCGTTTTACAGGTTCGGTGCAGCTCCTCTTTAACTTGCCACGCTCCTTGAAGATGTCCCCAATATCCTGTGTTTGGTCTTCATTGCTCCTCTGCATGTTCGCACTCGTGGTTTTAAAATCTCAACATGGCAAAAAAATATACTACTAGTAATACTCACGCATCTTGTGGGCAACATTAAAGCACTCGTCTACCATGTTAGAGCATCTCCAACAGAATCGCAACGCGCGGCGCTTTAAAAAAGCGTTACAGTGCTGAGATCGAGAAGTAGAGATAGAGAGTAGAGACTAGAGAGTAGAGGATAGTTCTCAGCATAGATAGATAAAAAATAGATTATTCAACTACTCCTCGTCGTCTGACTCCTCCTCGGTGATGTCCTCCTCCGACGTCTAACTGTAGGCGTGAAGATACCGATCGTCGTCGGATTCCCAGGGCGACGCTGCTCCTAGCCTCATGTTGAATTGAGCATCCGCTTTTCGCCTACGCTTGTCCTCGCGATAGGCGGCTCGCTCCGCCCTCCTCTTATCCCTCTCCGCCCTCCTTTGCGCGTAGAACTCACACTCGTTGATGATGTCCTGCGAGAAGCGTTGGCGCCACAGTGCCATGGTTTCCTCGTCCATCTCGGCGATGCCGAGACGGTGCTCCCGCCTCCGGTTGTCGCGACGATCCTCGTCGGTGATAAGCCGCGGCAGAGGCGCGAGCTCCTGTGCCCGCTCCCGCGTCGGCACGTTGGGGAAGTTCAATGTTCTATGAGGCCACCGGAGGTGCCACGCCGCCGCGTCGTACGTGCGGGCGGCCTCATTGGCGGTGTCGAAATTGCCAAGGCTGAGGCGCATCCCGCGGAACCGGATCTCGGCGGAGAAGCAGCCGGAGGGGCGCGCGCGGACGCCGCGGTATCCCCAAGTTTCCCGGTGACGTGGCGGCATGGTGGCGCGGCGGCAGCGAGGCGAGAAAGAGCGGGGAGAGAGCGGTGGCAAGGCACAGAGCGGGGAGAGAGCGGTGGCGAGGCACGGAGCGGTGGGAGGGCATTGGATTTTATAAAGCGCGCCGGACGCCGCGCGCCAAAACTAGCGCACGCCCGGCCGCTTTTCCCGCGCGCGCAATCCTTTCGCGACGTCTCTGCTATCTCTACTCTCTTCTCTACTGTTATATTTATTTTATATTTAATATTTAGCTCTACTTCTCTACTCTCTACTTTTTTCTCTACTTTTTCCCTACTCTTATAAAAAAACTGAGTTGGTGATGATGGTGTTCCTGCCATCCTGCAATATAGGCCATCCGATTTATATCCGACGGATAGGAAGGAAACTGTGGTAATTTTGCAAAAAGATACCCACACCCCTCTCCGCATTTGCAAATAAGGCATTCCCTCGTCCATCCTTTTCTCCCACAAGATAAACTACTCATACAAATGCATCTTGATGTTCCGTGCAACGCATGGGCATCTTGCTAGTTTCTTATAAAAAAACAGAGTTGGTGATGATGGTGTGTCTGCCATCCTGCAATATAGGCCATCTGATTTATATCTGACAGATAGGAAGGAAACAATGGCAATTTTACAAAAAGATACCCACACCCCTCTCCAGATTTGCAAATAAGGCCTTCTGTCGTTCATCCTTTTCTCCCACAAGATAAACTACTCATACAAATGCATCTTGATGCGTGCAACGCATGGGCATCTTTCTAGTTCTAAAAAACTTTCCATCATTTGCCACACTACTGGTTGCAGATGAAAAACCTACCCAAGCACAGCGCGATACAGGAGCGACGCACAATTACAAGCTGATATTCTGTTGGACAATGGAGGCTATAACCAATTACTTTTACGGGAACAATAGCACCCAGGAAATTTGAAGGGTAGGTATGAACAAAATTGGAACTACATGTACTGCTAAGTGATTCAATACACACATTACCAATTGAGGAGGAGAACGATGGTCGCGGCGGCCTCTGTGAGTCATGGTCGGCAACGGGAGTCAGTTCATTGTCCACGACGGTGGTGCTTCTGCGCTTGGCATCGACTTCCGAGAAGCAGATCCGAGACCGTGGAAGACGGTGTTGGGGAAGAGGCTCCGTGTACAACAACGACGGTGGACCGGCTCCAGTGCGGCGTACGAGGTCGTCGATGAGGCAGATGTGCTGCGGTGGACGAGTGCGCCGATGTAGATGTTGGGGATCGTAGCAGAATTTTAAAATTTCCTACGCATCACCAAGATCCATCTATGGAGTATACTAGCAACGAGGGGAAAGGAGTGCATCTACATACCCTTGTAGATCGCGAGCGGAAGCGTTCCAATGAACGGGGTTGATGGAGTCGTACTCGCCGTGATCCAAATCACCGATGACCGAGTGCCGAACGGACGGCACCTCCGCGTTCAAAACACGTACGGAGCAGCGACGTCTCCTCCTTCTTGATCCAGCAAGGGGGAAGGAGAGGTTGATGGAGATCCAGCAGCACGACGGCGTGGTGGTGGATGTAGCGGGATCTCGGCAGGGCTTCGCCAAGCTTCTGCGAGAGGGAGAGGTGTTGCAGGGGGAGAGGGAGGCGCCAGGGGCTGTGGTGTTGCTGCCCTCCCTCCCCCCACTATTTATAGGACCCCTGGGGGGGCGCCGGCCCTGGGAGATCAGATCTCCAAGGGGGGGCGGCGGCCAAGGGGGAAGGGGGTGGCTTCCCCCCCAAGCCAAGTGGGGCGCCCCCACCCCTAGGGTTTCCAACCCTAGGCGCAGGGGGAGGCCCAAGGGGGGCGCCCCAGCCCACTAAGGGCTGGTTCCCTTCCCTCTTCAGCCCATGGGGCCCTCCGGGATAGGTGGCCCCACCCGGTGGACCCCCGGGACCCTTCCGGTGGTCCCGGTACAATACCGATAACCCCCAAAACTTTCCCGGTGGCCGAAACTGGACTTCCTATATATAATTCTTCACCTCCGGACCATTCCGGAACTCCTCGTGATGTCCGGGATCTCATCCGGAACTCCGAACAACTTTCGGGTTTCCGCATACTCATATCTCTACAACCCTAGCGTCACCGAACCTTAAGTGTGTAGACCCTACGGGTTCGGGAGACATGCAGACATGACCGAGACGCCTCTCCGGTCAATAACCAACAGCGGGATCTGGATACCCATGTTCGCTCCCACATGTTCCACGATGATCTCATCGGATGAACCATGATGTCGAGGATTCAATCAATCCCGTATACAATTCCCTTTGTCAATCGGTATGTTACTTGCCCGAGATTCGATCGTCGGTATCCCAATACCTTGTTCAATCTCGTTACCGGCAAGTCTCTTTACTCGTACCGTAATGCATGATCCCGTGACTAACTCCTTAGTCACATTGAGCTCATTATGATGATGCACTACCGAGTGGGCCCAGAGATACCTCTCCCTCATACCGAGTGACAAATCCCAGTCTCGATCCGTGTCAACCCAACAGACACTTTCAGAGATACCTGTAGTGTACCTTTATAGTCACCCAGTTACGTTGTGACGTTTGGCACACCCAAAGCACTCCTACGGCATCCGGGAGTTACACGATCTCATGGTCTAAGGAAAAGATACTTGACATTGGAAAAGCTCTAGCAAACGAACTACACGATTTTTGAGCTATGCTTAGGATTGGGTCTTGTCCATCACATCATTCTCGTAATGATGTGATCCCGTTATCAATGACATCCAATGTCCATAGTCAGGAAACCATGACTATCTGTTGATCAACGAGCTAGTCAACTAGAGGCTTACTAGGGACATGTTGTGGTCTATGTATTCACACATGTATTACGATTTCCGGATAACACAATTATAGCATGAACAATAGACAATTATCATGAACAAAGAAATATAATAATAACCATTTATTATTGCCTCTAGGGCATATTTCCAACAGTAGAAGGGGAGGATCACGAAGGCTGCGGTGCCGTGGAGAAGTCTATTTTGCAGTGGGGATAGAAAATGGGGAGTATTCAGGTGTACTACTCTGGGTGCCGGGGTGGGGTTGGCTGGGTAGGGTGAACCTGAAGTTACGAAAACAGCCCCCTACCAACCGTCATCCGTTGGCCTGTTCCGAAGGCTATGATGGTAACTTCCCACTGCTCGAATCAGGGTCGCGGGAGATTTTAAATCTCGCCGACCTCAAAATTTTGTGACACTGAACTCCCCGTGTGGCGTGTTGGGTGATTCGGCTAAGCAACTAGCGAGTAGTACTAGTAAACTCTGCATATTAGGTTTGACCAAAGTCAAACTCCCTAAAGTTTGACCAAGTTTATAGAAAAATATAAACATTTACCATAACAAATATGTATGAGGTGAAAGTACATTCAATAATGAACCTAATGGTATTTATTTGTTATTGTATATGTTAATATTTTTTGTTATAAACTTTCTGACAGTTTAAAAACTTGACTTTGACCAATGCTAATACGCGGACTTAAATAAAAACGGAGGGTGTACACATTTGTTTTCTTAGTATGTAGTGAATTAATCATTTGTTGAAATTGTGAAATAAATATATTAGGCTACTGACTTCGAATGTAATGGTCTATACAATTCAATAGTTACAATCATTGTTGAATTCCAAGATGTATACGAGGTCTATAGTACTTCACAACATGCTCAAACTCACATAATCCCAGTCAAATGACAATCAAAATGCATTTCATAGTTATTACTTTGTAGGATGCAACAAAACCAACAATAACTCTACATCAGCCATTATAAAAGCAACATTTTGAACATATCCCAATGTGTGAATGAAACGTGCAGAGAGAGCTTGCGAAGATGGAGCAGATAGGGCAGGAAAGATTGTATGTATGTGGACGAGAGAGTAGGAGACAAACCTAACGAAACAGAGAGAGGTAGAGAGAGGAAGAAGTTAGGTCTGTGAGAAAGATGGAGACATGTAATATACGTGAGATGCGTGTGCATCCGGATTCTATACACGTGGAAGGAGAAGAGACAACATGTTTGATGAGTGAGCTGGAAAACATGGACGAGAGGGGAAGGATCTCGTGGGTTGAGGGATTGATAAATTTGTGCGAGGGAGAGAGGGATTGGTAATTTGTGCGAGAGAGAGAGGGTGGGGGGAGGAGTCAGTTAGCCGTCGTCACATCATCCTGTTTCCAAATGGCCCCGCATTCTCTAGCAAAGTGTGGTTGCCGTCTTCGATCTCCTCGATGCCCTCTTTGAAGATTGAGGTGTTGTGCATGCTGGGGTGCAAAGAAGCACAAGCGAGAGTGGTCACCATATAACCTTGGATGGGGATGAATTGTGTGCTCGGGGAGGGGGTGTGTGTGTGCTGTGTGTTGTGTGTGTGTGTGTGTGTGTGTGTGTGTCAGATATTGAGAGAAAACAAACCTAAGGAGAGAAATGTGTGTGTATGTGACGGAAAGCTACATGCTAAACAGGGTATTCACGAAGAGATTGTGCATGCGAGATAGAGAGTGATGTGCGGGCCTTGAGGTAGGCAGGGGCCGGGTGAGGGTGTCAAAATGTGCGCGTTGATGCATGTGTTACATGTGATCGTGCGAGGGACGGGCGAATCGAGAGAGATGGTTGTTGTGTTACGGATGCTCCTCTCTCTCTCACACACACACACACAAGTAAAATAGAAGACCGTTCTCTCATGTATACACAACGTATCGGCATCTGTCTATGTCTCACTCATGCATGATCATTTGCACATTCACACCTCTCTATGTCTCTATCACACGCACACCATCTCCACATTGCCCTTCCTCCACAACACACATATGGACACATACACACGTTCTCTCAGTCACACAGACAAAATCAGTATTAAAAAAACTAGGGCGCACCTAAAATGTCCAAATCCAAATAAACACGAACTGGAGCTAAATTCAAATATATGGAAATACTGTAGCATCAAGAACTTTTCCAGGAAAAAAGTTTAGTAATATTCGGGGATTGTTTTCACACACACACAAAAAGGTTCGGTGGATGTCCTTCGAGCGCGACATGGTGACGCACCGTTCGATCGACTGCGCGGCCGCGGTTCACGCGCTTGCACAGGATTCTGTATCGTGGTTGTGGTAACTAATAAAAGCGCTACCTAAGTCTAATGTTTACGTGTACTAGTATGGTTTTCTTTTAAGTTTGACCAACCCTATATAAAACTAAACTAAGCTCCCATACGCGCACTCATCAATATGCCGCCGCCGTTGCGCATGCCGGCGCCCGCCGGCTCCGGCCAACAATTTCTCGCCCATCACCGCCGTGTCGCCGCCATCCCTGTGCCATGAAGCCGAAGGCTCGCCCGCTCACGTCGTCTGCAGTCCCTCCTCGCGATGCCGCCGCGCTGCCAAGCACGCGAGCAGCTGGTGGAGCCGCGTCTATGCACGCAACGTACGAAGAGGAGGACGAGCGCATGATCCAGCACGCCGGCGAGGAGGAACTAGCGTGTCATTGTCGTCTCCGCCCGCGCGGAGGAGGCGCGCATGGTGGCTATCACGGCGGAAGCCGGCCGCGCGCGCGTCGAGCCCGCAAACCGGGTGCGGACGCGGAATCTACCTTCGAGACCTTGAATGCCTTGTGGATCCTGCAATCTGAAGGAGCAATTTGGGTCAGTCGACTCTTGTGAGCCGTTTGATGCAACATGGATGGCTAGAAGGGCTTCTTCAACCTCCGAAATTGATGCACGGTTCATCTTGTCAGCCCGCCACATGCCTAATCGCCTGCCGCCGCCGCCGCGCCCTCCCCTGAACTGCCTGCCACCGCCATGCTCCCCCCCCCCCCCCGCCATCCGTTTAACCCCGGGCATGATCCATTTTTTTTCTGGTGAACTGCATTCCACACCCAACACTCATAAGATAGATCATGGGCACCCTCCCACCCTAATATAGATACTGGGGTAGCTTCTCTACCGTCTTCTTCCTTCGCTCCGTCGAACTTCTTTCACAAATCTACTGACCCAAATTATACTACTAGTACGAACGTATTAAGTATAGTAGGAACACGAAGATACGAGCAGTAGTACCAACTGCAAGAAGAACAGTAGTAAGACATGGTACTAGTACTACTGTACAGACTAAAGAGTTCAAATAACGAGAAAGAACATAAACATAGTTCTGCTGGGGCTTCAACACAACACACCCTTGAAAATAAACTAAGCAACTAGTCCGCTTGACACTGCAGTAGAACCAGCATGAGCGACGGCACTGCCACCTACTCGGAGTCCGAGTCCACGTCCTCGACATCGTCCTCGTCCCTCTTCCTCTTCCTCTTCGCCGACGCTTCTTTGCTTGAACCGGACACTGGGCTCTGCTTCTTCATCCAACCCTTGTAGATATTTAAACAAAGGTAGGCATCCATTGCTGCGTACAGGATGTGATCTTCATATAATGTCTTCGACTCTCATGCATGATGAAACTCGTGGTGAGGTTTCTTCAGTTTAGCGTACGAAGGATCAATCATGGCTGCTGCCAGGGTCAGCATTGAAGGCTGAGAGGAGGAAACCAGGCTTGCCTTCTGGAGATCGAAGGGCTGGCCTACAACGAGGCCTATCCGACCCAGGACATCCCTGTCGTTCCTAAAGTCTACAGTAACGAATTTCACTCTTTCGTCCTTGAGGAAGTTCTTAAAATCCTGGCACTCAACGTCGGCATGGCATATGTGGTAGACCAAGCACACGTTATGTACGCAAACCTGAATCACGGCGGGCTTCTTCTTCTCTGCCTCCTTTAGAATCTTCTCTCTTTGCAGGACTGTGGTGTACTCAACATCTAGCCCAGTGACCCACTCATCCGTTGAACTGTTGAACATGCTTTCACCGTCGCGGATCCACGTGTGTAGATGACGATGAACTCATCGCCGCTGATGGCTCTAACCTGGTACTCAGCGGCGACCATGGAGATTTGGGAGGCCATGGATTTTGGAGGAGGGTTAGGAGAAGTTGAACTGGTGTAATGTGAAAGGACGGGACGACTGGGAGCGAACTGTTGTAAGGTACTGTACTAGTAGAAGACGGGGACGAGTAGGGCGTGCGAACGGCGTGGGGCTGCTGGCTTGCCCGGTGGATAAACGGCTGCAAGCCCCCAAAGAGTTCTCGAGAACTATGCGGGACCCACTAGATGTCATGTCTACTAGACCCATATCGTAGGCCTGACGGTATAGCTTCTGCCTGTTCGCACGCCATGCCGGTGTGTGGGTAACTTCACTTAATTCCGTCAACTGTCGCGCCTCCCACGACCTTCGCCTCCCTCGCGCGGTCGCGCCCTTTGAGACTTTGACCGGCTATAAATGAGCAATTTTTTTTGCCTACTCCGCATGCATGATACTCCCTCTGGTCCTTTTTACTTCCGTCAACCGTTTGCAAAGTGTTTGACCAAATTTATACTAAAAATATCAATATCTACAATACTGATTATAATGAGTATAAGAACTACGTTTTATAATGAGTATAAAAATATTGATTTGACATTGTGAATGTTGATACATTTTTCTATAAGTTTGGTCAAAGTAGAGGTACATTGACTTCAGACAAAACTTTAATGCACAATGCAGACTAGTTCCTCCGTCCAGGTGTGTGCCATGTCCTATGTTGTCATCACAACAAGCTATTAGAGTACTACTACCTCCCTTCTAGTTTAAAGGGCTCGATTCAAAATTTTCACCTACTCTTAGCAAGATAGAGGCGGTGGAATAGTTTTTGTAGTCTGCAAAAGTACTCAACTAATGTTGTCGTTCTTCACAAAAAATGTGTTTACCAATGCATGCATGAACACTAGTTACTCTAACCCCCCTCTCTTCTTTAATTCTTTGCCACATCAGCATGTTTGCTATTCCCGTGTGCATGATACCAGCTAAGATACCACCATTATGGCCAGCCTTAATCATCGCATGCAATAATTTAGTGCACCTTGAAATATGAACATGTGTGGGGCGTGTATGTTTTTAATGACTTGAGACTATACCTAGCCCGGAATGCAAGATGAGACTTATTATGCACCGTTCCCCATACCTGCAGGAAGCCCGTCCGTCTCCAAATCTTTTCCTCTCCATGTGTGGAAACAATATGCATGCCAGACTCTCCTTCTCCCCCCGGCGGTCCCACCACTCCACCCCGTGTGGAAAAAAATCTGCATGCATGACTCTCCTCCCCCCACGCTCGTCCAATCCGTTGTGACCAGCAATATTTCCACCCCTTCCCTCCCCCATAATTTACTCCAACAAATATGCCCATGTAGTTGTTACGTTAATCACGCAACATATCTTCCGGGACACTGCTTCAGTTACTTAACTGCAGGTTCATTGGGTCACTGACATATGAGCCCAACAGGGGTCTGGCCCACATGTCAGTGACGCAACTGGACCTGCAGTTAAGTCAGTGCAGCTCAGTCCATATCTTACGTAGGTGTGCCATTGCTCGCTATAAATACTGCGCCTCCCACGGCATTCGGAAGAACGCTCACGTTCATCGCTATCTCCTCCCCCTCCCTCTCACGTCGACCACCATGGCATCACCCCTCCCAAGCCCTAGGCGCCCCTCGCTGCACCGCCTGGACGGTCACGCGTCGCCGTTCCGTTCCTAGCCGCCACTAGTCGAGGAGGACACGTCGGCGTTCCACTCCTTGCCGCGACGCGTCGAGGTGGACGCGTCGGCGTTCCCAATCTCGCTAGCACGCGCGTCGGAGTTCGCGTCGGCTCCCCGCTATGTGGAGAACGCCGCGCCGCCCGTCGAGCCCCCCAGCCTTGAGGAGCTTTGGAAAGAAATGGATGTCGCCATGTGGGAGGCTTTGCCGCCGGCAGAGAAAGCCAAAATAGAGGCGGAGAAGAAGGCCGAGGAAGAGAAGCGCGCCGCGGGGCAAGCTGCCTGGCAGGTCTATGTCGTGTCCGAGAGAGCCAGGCAATTGGCTCTTTGGCAGAAGGCTAGTGCAAGGGCCGTGAGGGTGGCGGAGGACGCCCGTGCCAAAGCCGTGAGTGCAGTCGGGCCCAAGCGCCTCATCTACGCCTGGCGGTACGTGGACCGGGTGCACGCTTCCAGCGAGGAGGAGTACCTGTTGGCGCCGGATCACCACACCGGTGAGATCGCGCTCGCCCGCTGGGAAGCCGCAAATTAGCACCTCGCGAGTTGCGAGGCTGAGGAAGAGGCGTTGTGTCGGCGCACTGGGAAACGGCCGCGCACCAGGGCACTCGTGGCGCGTCGCAAGCGCTCCTACGAGGGCCGTGGCTTTTAGTAGGAGTATAATTTTTGTTTCGTAAGGCGATCTCATTGGTTTTGGGACGCAAATGATAAATCCCGAACGTTCAGGAATTATTAGCGTCCTTAATTAAGTATGTAAAAGGGAAAGTTTGGAAACCTTGTGTATTCGTACGCATTTTGTAAGTACATGCATATAGCACAAACTTTACTATATACTATCGCACTACACGTCTCTCTCTATATATGCTTGCAGACTGTGCTACTCCCTCCGTCCAGGTCAATAAGTCATCTTTGGTTGTGCACCGTGACCAAGAAGGAGGGAAGACTTATACACCTAGACGGATGGAGTACTACTATTACTTATGTACGTGCAAATGCACGTTTTAACATTACGATGCGGTTTTTGTAAAAGTAGAAAAACAGCACTAGTCAAGCTTGTGAAACGATTCAATGCAAAACAAATGCAAAAATGCTCGTTTGATTGTTTACTTTTAGCTTCCTTCTCTGTGGTTATTTCTCTGTCGTACTTTGTACGGATTATCTCACTGGTCGGAAAGGCATGCAAATTCCCAAACCGCTTCCTACACCCTGTATCAAATATTTTGCCTAACAAGTTGTGTCGTGCAATTGCAATTCCAACTTGAGTAGTACTACTACTAGTAGGAGTACCAGGGGCCAGTTCTTTTAGGCTTCTAGATTAGTAATCCCATAACTACTACCTCCGTCCTGGTTTATTGGTCCCCGTTGTAATCTGTGTCAAATTTTGATCATAAATTTAACTAATGAAATGTTAGTGCATGTCACATGCACTAACATTTTATCAGTTAAATCTTTGGTCAAAATTTAGCACAAATTACAATGGTGACGAATAAACCAGGACGGAGGTACTGGTAGTAGTTTAGAAGCCCAAATAAATGAGTGAGGCGCCTTAATGTTACTCTCCACTGTGACTAGTCTTATGGGAAAAGCTGGGGAAGCCGCCAAAAGAACTGGCCCTAGGCGTAGTAGCTAGGGATCGAGTGTGCGAGATGAACTGGAGAAAGTAAATGCAAAGAGATGAAATGCAAAAAAGACGGAGGGATGTGATGGTTGCTTGTCCGTTTATTTTACCAGGCCACTTATTACTGGGAGTGGTTGGGTTTTGTGATATGACGGCTTTACTGCCGCGCCACGAGCGGGGTGAGACTCCCATGCAGCGCCGCCCTCTACACTAGTACTACATCGGTCGTGGTTTATCCCCCATTGAATTTGACTGAAGATTTAACTGACAAAATGTTAGTGCATGTCAACAAAAACAATATCGTTGGATTCGTATTTGAACATAGTTTTCAATGATATAATTTTAGGTGACATGCATCATCATTTATCGTACTATATATAATTTTAGTTCAATTTTTGGTCGTACTAATCTATAGTAAGGTGCCCGTGCGTTGCACAGAAGAGTGAAATGCATTGATCGGGGAGTTGTTTATTTTGACAAAGGATGTGAGGGTCATCTCATGTGTAACGGGTATCGATAGGTTTCTTCGGATATTATTTCATCTCTAGAGCTCACAAATATCCGGGTGAAATAGATAAAAAAAAGTATCTTTTGCAAACAAAAGCGTTCAACTGTTCAACCTGCATCCAAAACTTGTGAAGAAATAACTCTTATTGTGCTTTGCAAGAAATGATCTTCAAGAATTAGTTTTTGAGTATCCATTGTTATACATGTTGGCTACAGATGAGATGGCACTTTCTTATAGTCAACAGTTGGCTATACTATTTAAGTATTAACCATGCCCTTATACACCTAGACGGAGGGATTAAATCAGGATGACTTGGAAGGGGGCAGAGGATATGTAAGAAATGGTTCATCATAAGTCTTTCACCAGTACTATAGTAAAAATTCATACATGGAAGATTCTAGACTAAACCATAAATGGATACACTTTTATTCATGCGCGATACTCCAATAGAGCAAGATCAGGCATGGAAGTCTCCACATGCTTAGACAGCGGATTACATTGAGCGAATACTAATGATCAACATTTAACTTGGTAATGCAGATGTCCAGGTGAACCTCCTTGGAGTCCCCGTGCACATTGTTGCGGGTCAAATAATACCGTGCGTCTTCCATGTCCACATCGGCGGGAAGGTCCCAGCTCGGTAGAGTCCAAGTCAGCTTGACGTAGCCAGTGTCGCCGCCCACGTACCTCCGAGGGGTAGTAATAGTGAGCACGCACCCGTACATCGGCCTCGTGTCAGTGTCAGCGGTGTCGCCCAAACGCACACTACAGAGACGGGGCGGCGGCCTGTGCAGGCCTCGCCGGTGCCCACGATCAAGAGGAAGACGCTGTCGTCCTCCTATGAGACTAGCAGGCGGCGGTGATCCTCCAGCGACTCCGGCACGGTGAACGGGTAGCACGTCTCGTACTTGATGTTCTTCGCCAAGGGCCGGTAGTGATCGCCGCACGCCTGCGTGAGGTGATGCACGATGTCCGCCGGCGAGCCCCAAAACGGCACCGGGCACTCATAGAAGT
Source organism: Aegilops tauschii subsp. strangulata (assembly GCF_002575655.3). NCBI lineage: Eukaryota > Viridiplantae > Streptophyta > Magnoliopsida > Poales > Poaceae > Aegilops > Aegilops tauschii. The sequence continues at coordinate 470,679,304 of NC_053035.3, forward strand.
AGACGAAGGGCTCCTTGGAGGCATCGACCAGGCCGTCCATGAAACGGGAGTGGCTGTAGGGGACGTTCCGCCAATTGAATACATGAGCAAGTTACTACGAGATTTAGTCCGAATAAGAACAAAATAAATAATGACGGCTATAACGGAGATTAAACTAATCATGCGGACTAGCATAGTAGATGAACAGATCGAATCTAGGACACAAACAAGAAACATGAATTCTACCATGATTTCGAACAGGAAGGACAGAAACACATATGGTGCAACGGGAGCAGCACCATTGGCGTTGAGGTTGTCGCCCATGTCGTTGAGGAAGAGGTTGCCGAGGTCGAGGAAGAAGTCGTTGACAACCCACAAGTATAAGGGATCGCAACAGTTTTCGAGGGTAGAGTATTCAACCCAAATTTATTGATTTGACACAAGGGGAGCCAAAGAATATTCCCAAATATTACCAGTTGAGTTGTCAATTCAACCACACCTGGATAACTTAATATCTGCAGCAAAGTATTTGTAACACCCCAAAAAAAATTAACCATATTTTGTTCATTAAAATTTTGCCAGGAAATTAAATTTTTATTTTCTGGATTTATCTTTTGATTTCAGAACCTCTCTTTTCTTTGATATTGTGAAGTTTTTACACCAAGTGAAAACCTTCCAAAAATATTATTGGACTTGTATACCCTCTCAAGAAAACATTTCTTTTATCAGTGGGTTTATTTGCATAATTGTTTTTCCTGAGCTTTATTCTTCTAAAAATGATTTTTCATAAGTTATGGAGCCTCTTTTGCACTGTAACCCTTTCAAATACTTCTTTAAAATTTCAACCAAAATTTGGGGATGTCATGTGATGTTTCCACATCACTTTTATGCAAAAATATCTTTTGTTCATTGGAGATTTTGAGCTCTACACCAAATTTTCAAATCTAGTCCAGTTGGTAATTTTGCACTACAACCTAATTAAATATTTCTTTAAAAATTCTTCCAAGTGTTTGGAGATGTCAGTAGATGCATATAATTCAACTTTATGCAAAAACCCATGAGTGTTCTTTGAAAAATTTGAGCAAATCATCCTCTTTTGCTCTCTGGTACAGTTTGGCATTTTCTACTGCAACTCTATTTTTGTTTGCTCTGTTGCCCATGATTCTTTTTCCTGCTTATAGTCCACCCTGCAAAACCATTAAGTCCAGGAGAGTGGACCCATTGGAGTAATTTTGGTCCACGCAAAGATAGCCTTTAGTTTCTGTCCAGATTTGGTTTTCTCAAAAACTTGCACTAACAAGTTTTTGTTTTTAACAAACTAACCTTGCCACCCTCTTTATCATCCAAAGAGACTAGGACCTGGAGTTTATGGCCACCCCAAGAGATGCCTAGATGCCCATAACATTCTGTCGAGCACTTTGTGTGCATAGCGAGATTTGGCATGATTTTTAGTTTGCATTGTGAGCTTGACCCTCTGACCCAACAAACTTGTCCACTAAGCTCCTACCTACCACTAACCTAGACCTGTTTACTACCAGCATCATTCGAGCTCTCTAACACACGATGGCATTGCGTCGAGCACCTGGCGTGCGTGCTCTGGGCGCGGCCAGAGCGCGCGTTTTGCACGTGCGTGCACCCGAGTCGCCGCGTCCCACTTCCGCCTCCCCGCGCTCGTTCTGATCCATTCCCACTCGCAGCCAGCATGCCCCGACCTCTCCCTCATCGCAGAGCTGCCCTGGCCACCCCTGGCACCCCACAGCACCACCACCGCAAGCCGCCACCGCCGCTCTGACAGCCTCTGCCATGGACGGCGCCGCCCGAGCCACAGCCGCGCGCCAGCTCGCCCCCTTTAGCAGTGGGGAGTTCGTCGGAATGCGCCGAGCAGCCCCAACCGCCTCCACGTCGCCCTGCTGCAACAGAACGGCGGTTCGCCGGCGTCCTTATCCACGGCCGTGGGAACCGACCTCTGCCGCCTATAAAAGGAACCCCCGAGCTCCTCCAAACCCCCAGGCAACCACAGGTCATCCCTCTGATGCCCCCATAGCCGGCAATCGATGGGGAGAGGCCGTCTTCCCCATCTCCGATCAGCTCGGCCGCTGCCACGCTCCGGTGCCGTGCGCCGCGAGCAGAGCCCACCTAGCCTAGCCAGCACCACCGTCCGACCCCCCTCGATCTTGCGGAGCCACCCAGCCTCTCAGCTTCGATCGGGAGCCACCATAGCCCAAGTCCCCTATCCTCCCGAAGCCGCCGTCCGCCGCAAGCTCGCCGCCGGCGACTCCCTTCACCCCCACGACCCTCTCAACCACCGGGAGGATCGCCCTAGCGCAGTGAACCTATCCCCGCTGTCGGAGCCCCACGAGGAGCCGCCAATCGCCGGCGTCGATCGCCGGAACCCCGCCACCGCTCGGACAGAGGAGGAGGGAGGCGCGGGCGACTGGTCAAACCTGACCAGTGGGCCCAAGGGACCCACTGTCAGTGACCCAGCGACGGCCCGCGCTGGTTTAAGTGAAAGCGTAAAAACCAGAGTACGTCTCCTCCGTATTCTTATTCGAACCGTTTTTTTCTTTTTCTGTTTTTTTAAAACAGATTTTGACTAAACTTTGACTGACTATAACTTTTTAAATATAAGTCCAATTGACTTGATTCGTTTTCTGTTGTTTCTCAAATTCTGTCTAGTTTATTTTCATATTTATTTGAAAATTTTCCAAACAACTTTTTTGTACTGTTTTGAAACTATGTGTTAATTTTAATTTTCTCAAAATAGGATTTTTGAAGAAGGAAGCAACTTTCAAAAAAATGCACCCCACTTGCATACTCTTGAAGGCAAGCATTCTGAACCCTAGCATAATATTATGTGTGTTGTTTGATACGGTTACAACACCACTTTAACACAAAGTATTCATTATTTTATGTGATGATATGATCATACTCATGAGTGCATAATGAATGTGCCTTGCTGTTGGATTTTGATATGCTTGTGATAGTAATCACCCTTGTATGCCTTTCATGCCTACCGGAAGGAATCCGGGAAAGTCTCTGTCTTGGGTAGACACGAGCTTGTCTCCAGTCTTCGTCGAGACGGTTGTGTCTGGTACGGCATAGTGAGGTATGATGAGTGGTGATTTTGCTGTTGGTTGAAACATATTTGTTATGCTAACCATGCAGGGCATACTTAAACCTCCTGAGTCGACCGTAGATTGAGTCTTGTTCCAGTAACCCCATACTTGTTTCGTACTACCACTTGTCCCTGCCACAGGTAGGGTATGGTTCAGTAAGTTGTCAACCCCTTCCTAGCACACACCATACAGAGAGGCCATGGTGGAAGATACCGGAGGCCCCCGGTAGGCATGCTACCTGGTCTGGGGGCATGGGTGTTTTCGGTTGGAGCCGAAGGGGTAGCTCCCCTAGTTTGCGCACGGTATAAATTTTGTGATCCCATGCTAATCGAGGTTGTAGCCTCCCCACTTAGAGTTTCGCTTAACGGGTGTCGTGGGTGATTCCAGACACCGGTAAGTTAGGCTGGTGTGTGCGGTTAGGTGTGTTTTCAATAAAAAGACCGTAGACGGAATTAGTCCCGATGGACTAAAGAAATCCGTTACTCGTGGCTAAAGAGTACACCCTCTGCAGAGATTATATCTATTCGAATAGCCGTGTCCATGGTTAAGGACTACAGTCTGGGATGGGTCAAGTGTCGGTCTTAGTGTCGGTCTTCGGAGGAAAAATTGCTAAACCAGAACATTGATTATGACCTGTGACATATGAGGATTATGATTATTATTATTGTGGACTAACCATTTACATTATTTGAATTATTGAGTATCCCTGGGACGGTTCTACCTCCTGGATACTCACTGCGATTATTCTCTTATAAGCCCTTTATGTGGTGTCGCTCAGACGCCCGACTGTGGCATGCTTGTTATTTAAATTACTTATAAGCCCTTTATGTGGTGTCGCTCAGACGCCCGACTGTGGCATGCTTGTTATTTAAATTACTTATAAGCCCTTTATGTGGTGTCGCTCCGACGCCCGACTGTGGCATGCTTGTTATTTAAATTACTTATAAGCCCTTTATGTGGTGTCGCTCAGACGCCCGACTGTGGCATGCTTGTTATTTAAATTACTTATAAGCCCTTTATGCGGTGTCGCTCAGACACCCGACTGTGGCACGCTTGTTATTTTAAATTATTTATAAGCCCTTTATGTGGTGTCGCTCAGACGCCCGACTGAGGCATGCTTTATATTATTATCCTTTCGAGGCGTCGCTTCAGACACCCGATCGGTGCATTCTATTTCTGCTCCCTTATTGCATATTCATATGAACAACCTGCTTGCGTGCATCATGGATTTTTATTTCGTGGCTGACGTTGTGATCATAGAATATTTCAGAGCATGATCATCATTTGTTATATTATACCTATGTTCATAATGTTTGCGAGTACATTCAAAGTACTCACTGGCTTGTCCCTGGCTATTGTCTTGGCCAGATTTCTTGCGTGGAGAGGAGCGTTGCGACGACAGCCCCGGAACCTACGCAATGATGGTAGCAGCCTCGCGAAGATAGGAGTTATCCTGGTCAGCTGTTCCTGTGGGAAATGGAGTCCCATGGCCACTGATGAACCACAAACCGCTTCCGCCATCAACCACTAGAAACCATTTGTTGTACTCATAGGCCAGAATGGTCTTGTACCACATATTTTGTAATTTTGCTTGGAATTTCTGTATCAAGTTGGTGCCTCACCAGCTAACAGTAATCCTGGGGCTGGTGAGCACAAGGACCATTTTTGGGAAATTGATACCCCGAAAATCCGGTCCTGACAACCTTGGTATCAGAGCCAGGCTGACCATTGGCTAATCCTATCTTAGCCAGGTCAATAAACCTAGGTTAACCAACCCACCAGACCTTAACCTAAACCCCAGCCAAGCTTCTCGTGTAAGATAGCCACACAATGACCCGACACCTTTTGGCAGTCGGTGCCCAACCTATCAGCCTAGCCTATCGATCACGCGCCAGTGGCCGGCACCTAAACTGTCTCATTCGCAAGCGTGCAAAGGAAGACTCCGTCCCCTTTTTTATAAAAAGGGCACGCTAGCCTCAACCCAGCACAACACAGCCTCTACCCCAAACCAAGCTATAATGCCTAGACCCATTGTTCACAATGAGACCACAGCAACCAACCTTGGAGGTTTTGTGACCGTGCTAGCAAACCTCACCTGCCGTGCCTTTGCATTAGAAGAGCCCCCAGAATATGTTGTGTACCAAGGGCCCATGAGCGGTGAGAGCCGTCAATTCTGGGCCACTGTGCACGTCTACGGTAGGGGTCTATCGCCAGAATGCCCCTACAGGTTCACTGGAAGGACAACTTCCCTTGAGCCACAAGCCATCCAACTAGCTGCTCGAGAGGCTATAGTTCAACTCCGGCACTTCTCGCCCAGAGTTAACTGTCGCTCGTTCTACTACTACCCCAGCCGTGACGGGTATGGTAGGCCGCCCCAGGTTGCCAACGCAGATCACGAGACGGATCCTGCATTGTTGCATCTGGTGCGCTATGTAAGTGCACTAGAGGAACTGTTTGATCAGATCACCCTTGATCTGATCGCAGCTCATGGAGAACTGGTTCGCCGAGCCCCGGCAAGAAGAGAAGATGAGCCCGACGCCGACAACCCAGTCGTGCTGTTCGGACAACCGATCGAGTCCTTGAGGACTTCCCCAGCCATCGGCCAAAATGCTTTGGTGTCCCCAGAAGTGCTTCGTCGCCTTTTGGGAACACGCTCCAACGGGATTGTGGCCAACAACCCCCGCGATGGTCATCATCGCTACCCCAACCCTACAGCCCCTCAACTCCATCCAGCTAACCCCGATGGTGAAGCCCATGGAGAAGCCTCAACGTCCACAAGGCACGCCCGCTTAGATATTAACGAGGTAGACTAAGTCACTCGAGTAGTACCGAGCCTGAGTTTTTCTATGCCTCATAATTGTGTGACCTTGTATCAACATAACTAAATGTTGTCTGCTTGTGCGCCCCTATTTTAAATAGTAGCCACGCATGAGTATGTTGGTGTACGGTTACATTTTTAATTCCGGGCGTAGCCACCAAAAACCACCCCCGACGACACCCACAGTAATACATCACTTTTGTGAGATATGTGTATCTGTAGCATTGACCCCGACCCCAAGAGCAGAACCGACAAACTAGTTACCCTTCACCGCGATAAATGACCCCGCCCAGATGCTATATAAAAGGCCACCTCGTGACCTTGCCAAGTATCTCTCACCTTGTGCATAACTCGCTCAGCCATTCCTTTGCCATGCCGAGCCCAGTATTTATCTGAGAACTCCAGATGCCACCCCAGGTAGTTTTGTCAAAATATTGTGGGACTTTACCTGCAGTACCATGAGTGCCACCCATCCACCCCAGTACGAGTTGCTCAAATCGAGGATCACCCCATCCACCTCGAAATATTGGGCTGTAGTGCACATCCCTCCCGCAAACCCAAACCAAGACCCAACGGAAGTCTCCTTCATGGGGAAATCTATGCCGACTCCGCATATGGCCATAGAAGCTGCTGCGTACGAAGCGCTTGCTCGCCTTCGATTCGCGGTGCCCTATGCCAGCGAACGAGGGTATTATTACTTCCCGAGTCGTGCAGCACCCGGAGAAGTAGCATCTTTCCCCAGTGGACGAATTGAGAGAGACCCAGTGCTGGCCAACCTTGCACAGTATGTCATCGCTCAAGAGCGTTTAACCCAGTGAGTAATGGGTTATCTCCACAGCCTCACTGATTTAAATCCTCAGATCGCCATCGGCAGACCACTGAGGCCCGACCAGGAGAGACGCATTCACCGACTAGTCAACCCGCTTCCCCAGATAGAAGAGGAGTGTGCCCCAATACCAGAGACGTTTTCTCAGGACCCTGTCTATTTACCGTTTTCATTGTAGACATCACTGCTATGTTCATTGTCCCGACATTTATTTATGTGTTGCAGCTTATGCGTCGTACCCTAAGTTTGTGCTATGAGTAAACTGTTTGGTTTCAGCTAATAGGAGTATTTTTTTTCAAAACAGCCCTTAGCAAATCTCGAGGACGAGATTTTTCTTAAGGGGGGTAGTGTTGTAACACCCCAAAAAAATTTAACCATATTTTGTTTATTAAAATTTTGCCAAGAAATTAAATTTTTATTTTCTGGATTTATTTTTGATTTCAGAACCTCTCTTTTCTTTGATATTGTGAAGTTTTTACCCCAAGTGAAAACCTTCCAAAAATATTATTGGACTTGTATACCCTCTCAAGAAAACATTTCTTTTATCAGTGGGTTTATTTGCATAATTGTTTTTCCTGAGCTTTATTCTTCTAAAAATGATTTTTCATAAGTTATGGAGCCTCTTTTGCACTGTAACCCTTTCAAATACTTCTTTAAAATTTCAACCAAAATTTGGGGATGTCATGTGATGTTTCCACATCACTTTTATGCAAAAATATCTTTTGGTCATTGGAGATTTTGAGCTCTACACCAAATTTTCAAATCTGGTCCAGTTGGTAATTTTGCACTACAACCTATTTAAATATTTCTTTAAAAATTCTTCCAAGTATTTGGAGATGTCAGTAGATGCATATAATTCAACTTTATGCAAAAACCCATGAGTGTTCTTTGAAAAATTTGAGCAAATCATCCTCTTTTGCTCTCTGGTCTAGTTTGGCATTTTCTACTGCAACTATATTTTTGTTTGCTTTGTTGCCCATGATTCTTTTTCCTGCTTATAGTCCACCCTGCAAAACCCTTAAGTCCAGGAGAGTGGACCCATTGGAGTAATTTTGGTCCATGCAAAGATAGCCTTTAGTTTCTGTCCAGATTTGGTTTTCTCAAAAACTTGCACTAACAAGTTTTTGTTTTTAACAAACTAACCTTGCCACCCTCTTTATCATCCAAAGAGACTAGGACCTAGAGTTTATGGCCACCCCAAGAGATGCCTAGATGCCCATAACATTCTGTCGAGCACTTTGTGTGCATAGCGAGATTTGGCATGATTTTTAGTTTGCATTGTGAGCTTGACCCTCTGACCCAACAAACTTGTGCACTAAGCTCCTACCTACCACTAACCTAGACCTGTTTACTACCAGCATCATTCGAGCTCTCTAACACACGATGGCATTGCGTCGAGCACCTGGCGTGCGTGCTCTGGGCGCGGCCAGAGCGCGCGTTTTGCACGTGCGTGCACCCGCGTCCCACTGCCGCCTCCCCGCGCTCGTTCTGATCCATTCCCACTCGCAGCCAGCGTGCCCCGACCTCTCCCTCATCGCAGAGCCGCCCTGGCCACCCCGGGCACCCCACAGCACCACCACCGCAAGCCGCCACCGCCGCTCCGACAGCCTCTGCCATGGACGGCGCCGCCCGAGCCACAGCCGCGCGCCAGCTCGCCCCCTTGAGCAGTGGGGAGTTCATCGGAATGCGCCGACCAGCCCCAACCGCCTCCACGTTGCCCTGCTGCAACAGAACGGCGGTTCGCCGGCGTCCTTATCCACGGCCGCGGGAACCGACCTCGGCCGCCTATAAAAGGAACCCCCGAGCTCCTCCAAACCCCCAGGCAACCACAGGCCATCCCTCTGATGCCCCCATAGCCGACAATCGATGGGGAGAGGCCGTCTTCCCCATCTCCGGTCAGCTCGGCCGTCGCCACGCTCCGGTGCCGTGCGCCGCGAGCAAAGCCCACCTAGCCCAGCCAGCACCACCGTCCGACCCCCCTCGATCTTGCGGAGCCACCCAGCCTCTCAGCTTCGATCGGGAGCCACCATAGCCCAAGTCCCCTATCCTCCTGAAGCCGCCGTCCGCCGCAGAGCTCGCCGCCGGCGACTCCCTTCACCCCCATGACCCTCTCGACCATCGGGAGGATCGCCCTAGCGCAGTGACCCTATCACCGCCGTCGGAGCCCCACGAGGAGCCGCCAATCGCCGGCGTCGATCGCCGGAACCCCGCCACCGCTCGGACAGAGGAGGAGGGAGGCGCGGGCGACTGGTCAAACCTGACCAGTGGGCCCAAGGGACCCACTGTCAGTGACCCAGCGACGGCCCGCGCTGGTTTAAGTGAAAGCGTAAAACCCAGAGTACGTCTCCTCCGTATTCTTATTCGAACCGTTTTTTTTCTTTTTCTGTTTTGTTTTAAAAACAGATTTTGACTAAACTTTGACTGACTATAACTTTTTAAATATAAGTCCAATTGACTTGATTCTTTTTCTGTTGTTTCTCAAATTCTGTCTAGTTTATTTTCATATTTATTTGAAAATTTTCCAAACAACTTTTTTGTACTGTTTTGAAACTATGTGTTAATTTTAATTTTCTCAAAATAGGATTTTTGAAGAAGGAAGCAACTTTCAAAAAAATGCACCCCACTTGCATACTCTTGAAGGCAAGCATTCTGAACCCTGGCATAATATTATGTGTGTTGTTTGATACGATTACAACACCACTTTACCACAAAGTATTCATTATTTTATGTGATGATATGATCATACTCATGAGAGCATAATGAATGTGCCTTGCTGTTGGATTTTGATATGCTTGTGATAGTAATCACCCTTGTATGCCTTTCATGCCTACCGGAAGGAATCCGGGAAAGTCTCTGTCTTGGGTAGACACGAGCTTGTCTCCAGTCTTCGTCGAGACGGTTGTGTCTGGTACGGCATAGTGAGGTATGATGAGTGGTGATTTTGTCTGTTGGTTGAAACATATTTGTTATGCTAACCATGCAGGGAATACTTAAACCTCCTGAGTCGACCATAGATCGAGTCTTGTTCCAGTAACCCCCATACTTGTTTCATACTACCACTTGTCCCTGCCACAGGTAGGGTACGGTTCAGTAAGTTGTCAACCCCTTCCTAGCACACACCGTACAGAGAGGCCATGGTGGAAGATACCGGAGGCCCCCAGTAGGCATGCCACCTGGTCCGGGGGCATGGGTGTTTTCGGTTGGAGCCAAAGGGGTAGCTCCCCTAGTTTGCGCGCGGTATAAATTTTGTGATCCCATGCTAATCGAGGTTGTAGCCTCCCCACTTAGAGTTTCACTTAACGGGTGTCGTGGGTGATTCCAGACACCGGTAAGTTAGGATGGTGTGTGCGGTTAGGTGTGTTTTCAATTAAAAGACCGTAGACGGAATTAGTTCCGATGGACTAAAGAAATCCGTTACTCGTGGCTAAAGAGTACACCCTCTGCAGAGATTATATCTATTCGAATAGCCGTGTCCATGGTTAAGGACTACAGTCTGGGATGGGTCAAGTGTCGGTCTTAGGAGGAAAAACTGCTAAACCAGAACATTGATTATGAGCTGTGACATATGAGGATTATGATTATTATTATTGTGGACTAACCATTTACATAATTGAATTATTGAGTATCCCTGGGACGGTTCTACCTCCTGGATACTCACTGCGATTATTCTCTTATAAGCCCTTTATGTGGTGTCGCTCAGACGCCCGACTGTGGCATGCTTGTTATTTAAATTACTTATAAGCCCTTTATGTGGTGTCGCTCAGACGCCCGACTGTGGCATGCTTGTTATTTAAATTACTTATAAGCCCTTTATGTGGTGTCGCTCAGACGCCCGACTGTGGCATGCTTGTTATTTAAATTACTTATAAGCCCTTTATGTGGTGTCGCTCAGACGCCCGACTGTGGCATGCTTGTTATTTAAATTACTTATAAGCCCTTTATGTGGTGTCGCTCAGACGCCCGACTGTGGCATGCTTGTTATTTAAATTACTTATAAGCCCTTTATGCGGTGTCGCTCAGACACCCGACTGTGGCATGCTTGTTATTTTAAATTATTTATAAGCCCTTTATGTGGTGTCGCTCAGACGCCCGACTGAGGCATGCTTTATATTATTATCCTTTCGAGGCGTTGCTTCAGACACCCGATCGGTGCATTCTATTTCTGCTCCCTTATTGCATATTCATATGAACAACCTGCTTGCGTGCATCATGGATTTTTATTTCGTGGCTGACGTTGTGATCATAGAATATTTCAGAGCATGATCATCATTTGTTATATTATACCTATGTTCATAATGTTTGCGAGTACATTCAAAGTACTCACTGGCTTGTCCCTGGCTATTGTCTTGGCCAGATTTCTTGCGTGGAGAGGAGCATTACTACGACAGCCCCGGAACCTACGCAATGATGGTAGCAGCCTCGCGAAGATAGGAGTTATCCTGGTCAGCTGTTCCTGTGGGAAATGGAGTCCCATGGCCACTGATGAAGCACAAGCCGCTTCCGCCATCAACCACTAGAAACCATTTGTTGTACTCATAGGCCAGAATGGTCTTGTACCACATATTTTGTAATTTTGCTTGGAATTTCTGTATCAAGTTGGTGCCTCATCAGCTAGCAGTAATCCTGGGGCTGGTGAGCACAAGGACCATTTTTGGAAAATTGATACCCCGAAAATCCGGTCCTGACAGTATTTAGTAGCAAAGTAGTATGGAAGTAACGGTAACAGTAGCAAAAGTAATATTTTTGGGTTTTATAGTAATTGTAACAGTAGCAACGGAAAAGTAAATAAGCAAAGAACAATATGTGAAAAGCTCGTAGGCATTGGATCGGTGATGGAGAATTATGCCGGATGCGGTTCATCATGTAACAGTCATAACATAGGGTGACACAGAACTAGCTCGAATTCTTCAATGTAATGTAGGCATGTATTCCGAATCTAGTCATACGTGCTTATGGAAAAGAACTTGCATGACATCTTTTGTCCTACCCTCCCGTGGCAGCGGGGTCCTAGCGGAAACTAAGGGATATTAAGGCCTCCTTTTAATAGAGTACCGGACCAAAGCATTAACACATAGTGAATACATGAACTCCTCAAACTACGGTCATCACCGGGAGTGGTCCCGATTATTGTCACTTCGGGGTTGCCGGATCATAACACATAGTAGGTGACTATAGACTTGCAAGATAGGATCAGGAACACACATATATTCATGAAAACATAATAGGTTCAGATCTGAAATCATGGCACTCGGGCCCTAGTGACAAGCATTAAGCATAGCAAAGTCATAGCAACATCAATCTCAGAACATAGTGGATACTAGGGATCAAACCCTAACAAAACTAAGTCGATTACATGATAAATCTCATCCAACCCATCACCGTCCAGCAAGCCTACGATGGAATTACTCACGCACGGCGGTGAGCATCATGAAATTGGTGATGGAGGATGGTTGATGATGACGATGGTGACGGATTCCCCTCTCCGGAGCCCTGAACGGACTCCAGATCAGCCCTCCCGAGAGAGATTAGGGCTTGGCGGCGGCTCCGTATCGTAAAACGTGATGAATCCTTCTCTCTAGTTTTTTTTTCTCCCCGAACACGAATATATAGAGTTGGAGTTGAGGTCGGTGGAGCTCCAGGGGGCCCACGAGGCAGGGGCGCGCCCTGGGGGGGCAGGCGTGCCTCCCACCCTTGTCGACAGGGTGTGGGCCCCCTGGCCTTGATTCTTTCGCCAATATTTTTATATTTTCCAAAAATAATCTCCGTTGATTTTCAGGTCATTCCGAGAACTTTTGTTTCTACATAAAGATAACACCATGGCAATTCTGCTGAAAACAGCGTCAGTCCGGGTTAGTTCCATTCAAATCATGCAAGTTAGAGTCCAAAACAAGGGCAAAAGTGTTTGGAAAATTAGATACGACGGAGACGTATCAACTCCCCCAAGCTTAAACCTTTGCTTGTCCTCAAGCAATTCAGTTGACAAACTGAAAGTGATAAAGAAAAACTTTTACAAACTCTATTTGCTCTTGTTGTTGTAAATATGTAAAGCCAGCATTCAAGTTTTCAGCAAAAATTATGAACTAACCATATTCACAATAACACTTAGGTCTCATGTTTACTCATATCAATGGCATAATCAACTAGCGAGCAATAATAATAGATCTCGGATGACAACACTTTCTCAAAACAATCATAATATGATATAACAAGATGGTATCTCGCTAGCCCTTTCTGATACCGCAAAACATAAATGCAGAGCACCTTTAAAGATCAAGGACTGACTAGACATTGTAATTCAAGGTAAAAGAGATCCAGTCATAGTCATACCCAATATAAATTAATAGTAATGGATGCAAATGACAGCGGTGCTCTCCAGCTGGTGCTTTTTAATAAGAGGGTGATGACTCAACATAAAAGTAAATAGATAGGCCCTTCGCAGAGGGAAGCATGGATTTGTAGAGGTGCCAGAGCTCGATTTTAATGCAGAGATAAATAATATTTTGAGCAGCATACTTTCATTGTCAACATAACAACCGAGAGATCTCGATATCTTCCATGCTACTCACATTATAGGCGGTTCCCAAACAGAATGGTAAAGTTTATACTCCCCCTCCACCAACAAGCATCAATCCATGGCTTGCTCGAAACAACGGGTGCCTCCAACTAACAAGAGTCCCGGGGGAGTTTTGTTTGCAATTATTTTGATTTGGTTTGCATAAACCATGGGACTGGGCATCCCGGTGACCAGCCATTTTCTTGTGAGTGAGGAGCGGAGTCCACTCCTCTTGAGAATAACCCTCCTAGCATGGAAGATACAGACAGCCCTAGTTGATACATAGCTATTTGAGCATGCAAAACAGAATTTCATTTGAAGGCTTAGAGTTTGGCACATACAAATTTACTTGGAACGGCAGGTAGATACCGCATATATAGGAAGGTATAGTGGACGCATATGGAATAACTTTGGGGTTTATGGAAGTGGATGCACAAGCGGTATTCCCGCTTAGTACAAGTGAAGGCTAGCAAAAGACTGGGAAGCGACCAGCTAGAGAGCGACAACAGTCATGAACATGCATTAAAATTAATAAACATTGAGTGCAAGTATGAGTAGGATATAATCCACCATGAACATAAATATCGTGAAGGCTATGTTGATTTTATTTCAACTACATGTGTGAACATGTGCCAAGTCGAGTCACTCGAATCATTCAAAGGAGGATACCACCCCACTATACCACATCACAATCATTTTAATAACATGTTGGCACGCAAGATAAACCATTATAAACTCCTAGCTAATTAAGCATGGCATAAGCAACTATAATCTCTAATTGTCATTGCAAACATGTTTATTCATAATAGGTTGAATCAGGAACGATGAACTAATCATATTTACAAAAACAAGAGAGGTCGAGTTCATACCAGCTTCTCTCATCTCAATCAGTCCATCATATATCATCATAATTGCCTTTCACTTGCACGACCAAACGATGTGAATAATAATAATAGTGCACGTGCATTGGACTAAGCTGGAATCTGCAGGCATTCAATAAACAGGAGAAGACAAGGTAATATGGGCTCTTGGTTAAATCAACAATAATGCATATAAGAGCCACTTCAACATTTTCATTATGGTCTTCTCCTCTCGACCCCCAAAGAAAAGAAAAGAAATAAAACTATTTACACGGGAAAGCTCCCAACAAGCAAAAGAAGAACAGGAAATATTTTTGGGTTTTATTTTTAATTACTACTACTACAAGCATGAAAAGTAAGCTAGCTAAAAGCTACAACTAATTTTTTTTGGTTTTTCTTAAGGTTTTTCAAACACACAAGAAGAAAGCATAAAAAGGAAAATAAACCAGCATGGATAGTACAATGAAAAAGTATGAGCACCGACAACTAGCAATGAGTGTGTGAACATGAATGTAATGTCGGTGAGAGATACGTACTCCCCCAAGCTTAGGCTTTTGGCCTAAGTTGGTCTATTGCCACGGCTGGCCTGGCGGATATCCGAAGTTGTAACTGGAGTCGCACTGAGAAGGAGCCTCGAGTTGCCACTGGTTGGCAATCTCCTCCGGATCCCACTGGTAAACAGACTGTCGTGAAGGAACAAATTGTGGTTCCGGCTCTAGCTCTATAGCCGGTGCGGGGTTATGGTAGGCGTGAATGGCCTCTGGCGGAACAAGGTACTTGCCTGCAGATAAGTCAAACAAGGAAGGAGCACGCAGAGTAATAGTCTCAGGGTGATTTTTACCAAATATCAGCTTGTACTTAAGCATCTTTTCCTTATTCTTAACGATAAAATCATGTGCTACCATACTCTTATAATCTAGAAAAACGGGAGGTAGCAACTTTTCTTATTTCTCATAATGTCTAATAGGTATGTTAAAATGTGCAGCAAGATGAGCAAGAACTCGTGCTTGAGCTGGTTGGTGATTTTTTTGGGAGGAAGAAGGAGTGTGTGGGTGCAGGAATAAGTGGAGGGGAGTCACCATGGGCCCACGAGGCAAGGGGGCGCGCCCAGGGAGTGGGCGCGCCCTGGACCCTCGTGGCCAGGTGCTTGCTCCCCCTGCTGTGTTCTCAGTGCCAGATATTCTCAAATATTCCAGAAAAAATCATATTTCAATTTCGGGGCATTTGGAGAACTTTTATTTTTGGGGTATTTTTTTATTGCACGGATAATTCAGAAAACAGACAGAAAATACTAATTTTACTTTATTTCAACTAAATAACAGAAAGTAAAAGGAGGGCACAGAAGGTTGTGCTTTCTAACTTCATCCATCTCATGCTCATCAAAAGGAATCCACTAACAAGGTTGATCAAGTCTTGTTAACAAACTCATTCCGAATAACATGGAACCGGAGAAATTTCGAATAACACTATGTTACCTCAACGGGGATATGCACATCCCCAATAATAAGAATATCATTTTTTTTTTCTTGACAGTGGGAAGAGGAAATTCAAAACCTCCAAAAATAATCGATGGAAATTTTCCAATAGAGTTGATACTATGAACTTGACGTTGTTTCCTCGGAAAGTGTACCGTATGCTCATTACCATTAACATGAAAAGTGACATTGCCTTTGTTGCAATCAATAACAGCCCCTGCAGTATTCAAAAAAGGTCTTCCAAGAATAATAGACATACTATCGTCCTCGGGAATATCAAGAATAACAAAGTCCGTTAAAATAGTAACGTTTGCAATCACAACAGGCACATCCTCACAAATACCGACAGGTATAGCAGTTGATTTATCGTCCATTTGCAAAGATATTTCAGTAGGTGTCAACTTATTCAAATCAAGTCTACGATATAAAGAGAGAGGCATAACACTAACACCGGCTCCAAGATCACATAAAGCAGTTCTAACATAATTTCTTTTAATGGAGCATGGTATAGTGGGTACTCCTGGATCTCCTAACTTCTTTGGTATTCCACCCTTAAAAGTATAATTAGCAAGCATGGTGGAAATTTCAGGTTTCAGTATCTTTCTTTTATTTGTAACAATATCTTTCATATACTTAGCATACGGATTCATTTTAAGCATATCAGTCAAACGCATACGCAAGAAGATAGGTCTAATCATTTCAGCAAAGCGCTCAAAATCCTCATCATCCTTTTTCTTGGATGGTTTAGGAGGAAAAGGCATGGGTTTCTGAACCCATGGTTCTCTTTCTTTACCGTGCTTCCTAGCAACAAAGTCTCTCTTATCATAACGTTGATTCTTTGATTGTGGGTTATCAAGATCAACAACGGGTTCAATTTCTACATCATTATTATTGCTAGGTTGAGCATCAACATGAACATCTTCATTAACATTATCACTAGGTTCATGTTCATTACCAGATTGTGTTTCAGCATCAAAAATAGAAATATCGTTTGGATTCTCAGGTGTGTCTACAACAGGTTCACTAGAAGCATGCAAAGTCGTATCTTTTTTTTTTCTTCCTCTTAGAAGGACTAGGTGCATCTGCATTAGTTCTCTGAGAATCTTGCTCAATTCTCTTGGGGTGACCTTCAGGATACAAAGGTTCCCGAGTCACTTTACCCCCTCTAGTTGCAACTCTAACAGCAAAGTCATTATTCTTACTATTCAATTCATTGAGCAAGTCATTCTGAGCTTTAAGTACTTGTTCTACTTGAGTGGTGACCATAGAAGCATGTTTACTAATAAGTTTAAGTTCACCTTTAACTCTAGACATATAATCACTCAAGTGTTCAAGCATATAAGAATTGTGCTTCAATTGTCTACCAACATAAGCATTGAAGTTTTCTTGTTTGACAATAAAATTATCAAACTCAACGAAGCATTGGCTAGCAGACTTATAACAAGGAATATCACCTTCATCAAATCTATAGAGAGAATTTACCTTTACTACCTGTCTCGGGTTATCAAGACCACGTGTTTCTTCAACAGGCGGTAAATTAAGACCATGTATTTCTTCAACAGGAGGTAAATTCTTAACATCTTCAGCTTTTATACCTTTTTCCTTCATAGATTTCTTTGCCTCTTGCATATCTTCAGGACTTAGAAATAGAATACCCCTTTTCTTCAGAGTTGGCTTAGGAGTTGGTTCAGGAAGTGTCCAATTATTTTCATTAGTCAACATATTATTCAATAGAATTTCAGCTTGATCGACAATTCTTTCCCTGAAAACACAACCAGCACAACTATCCAGGTGGTCTCTGGAAGCATCGGTTAGTCCATTATAAAAGATATCAAGTATTTCATTTTTCTCGAGAGGATGATCAGGCAAAGCATTAAGTAATTGGAGAAGCCTCCCCCAAGCTTGTGGGAGACTCTCTTCTTTAATTTGCACAAAATTATATATTTCCCTTAAAGCAGCTTGTTTCTTATGAGCGGGGAAATATTTAGCAGAGAAGTAATAAATCATATCCTGGGGACTACGCACACAATCAGGATCAAGAGAATTAAACCATATCTTAGCATCACCCTTTAATGAGAACAGAAATATTTTAAGGATATAATAGTAGCGAGTTTTCTCATCATTAGTGAACAGGGTAGCTATATCATTTAATTTAGTAAGATGTGCCACAACAGTTTCAGATTCATAGCCATAAAAAGGATCAGATTCAACCAAAGTAATTATATCAGGATCAACAGAGAATTCATAATCCTTATCAGTAACAAAGATAGGTGAAGTAGCATAAGCAGGATCATATTTCATTCTAGCATTTAGAGTTTTTCTTTAAGCTTAGCTAATAATTTCTTAAGATCACTCATATCATTGCAAGCAAGAAAGTCTCTAGCAGTTTCTTCATCCATAACATAACCCTCAGGCACAACAGGCAATTTATATCTAGGGGAGAATCTTCATCATCACTTTCATCAATATTATCAGTTTCAATAATTTCATTCTCTCTAGCCCTAGCAAGTTGTTCATCAAGAAATTCACCAAGTGGCAAAGTAGTATCAAGCATAGAAGTAGTTCCATCATAAGTATCATGCATAGCAGAAGTGGCATCATCAATAACATGCGACATCTCAGAATTAATAGCAGAAGCAGGTTTAGGTGTCGCAAGTTTACTCAAAACAGAAGGTGAATCAAGTGCAGAGCTAGATGGCAGTTCCTTACCTCCCCTCATAGTTGAGGGATAAATTTTTTCGCGTCTTTCAAGTTCTTCATAGTGACAAGCAAATATAAATCCCAAGTGACTCAAAGAATAGAGCTATGCTCCCAGGCAACGGCGCCAGAAAATAGTCTTGATAACCCACAAGTATAGGGGATCGCAACAGTTTTCGAGGGTAGAGTATTCAACCCAAATTTATTGATTCGACACAAGGGGAGCGAAAGAATATTCTCAAGTATTAGCAGTTGAGTTGTCAATTCAACCACACCTGGATAACTTAATATCTGCAGCAACGTATTTAGTAGCAAAGTAGTATGGAAGTAACGGTAACAGTAGCAAAAGTAATATTTTTGGGTTTTATAGTAATTGTAACAGTAGCAACGGAAAAGTAAATAAGCAAAGAACAATATGTGAAAAGCTCGTAGGCATTGGATCGGTGAGGGAGAATTATGCCGGATGCGGTTCATCATGTAACAGTCATAACATAGGGTGACACAGAACTAGCTCGAATTCTTCAATGTAATGTAGGCATGTATTCGAATCTAGTCATACGTGCTTATGGAAAAGAACTTGCATGACATCTTTTGTCCTACCCTCCCGTGGCAGCGGGGTCCTAGCGGAAACTAAGGGATATTAAGGCCTCCTTTTAATAGAGTACCGGACCAAAGCATTAACACATAGTGAATACATGAACTCCTCAAACTACGGTCATCACCGGGAGTGGTCCCGATTATTGTCACTTCGGGGTTGCCGGATCATAACACATAGTAGGTGACTATAGACTTGCAAGATAGGATCAGGAACACACATATATTCATGAAAACATAATAGGTTCAGATCTGAAATCATGGCACTCGGGCCCTAGTGACAAGCATTAAGCATAGCAAAGTCATAGCAACATCAATCTCAGGACATAGTGGATACTAGGGATCAAACCCTAACAAAACTAACTCGATTACATGATAAATCTCATCCAACCCATCACCGTCCAGCAAGCCTACGATGGAATTACTCACGCACGGCGGTGAGCATCATGAAATTGGTGATGGAGGATGGTTGATGATGTTGATGGCGACGGATTCCCTCTCCGGAGCCCCGAACGGACTCCAGATCAGCCCTCCCGAGAAAGATTAGGGCTTGGCAGCGGCTCCGTATCGTAAAACGCAATGAATCCTTCTCTAGAGTTTTTTTTCTCCCCGAACACGAATATATAGAGTTGGAGTTGAGGTCAGTGGAGCTCCAGGGGGCCCACGAGGTAGGGGCGCGCCTCCCACCCTCGTGGACAGGGTGTGGGCCCCCTGGCCTTGATTCTTTTGCCAATATTTTTTATATTTTCCAAAAATAATCTCCGTTGATTTTCAGGTCATTCCGAGAACTTTTGTTTGTGCACAAAGGTAACACCATGGCAATTCTGCTGAAAACAGCGTCAGTCCGGGTTAGGTCCATTCAAATCATGCAAGTTAGAGTCCAAAACAAGGGCAAAAGTGTTTGGAAAAGTAGATACGACGGAGACGTATTAGTCGTCATCGGTGAAGTCATCGCTGCTAGCAGTCGCGAGAGTGCGCTCCCCAAATTTCAACAGCGCCCGCCGAATGGAGCGCAGGAGGGAGTGGCTGTAGGGGACGTTGCGGCCGCCGAATGGAGCGCAGGAGTAGCCCACGAAGCAATAGATGGTGCTCCTCCCTAGTCTCTATTCTAATCTCTATCTCTACTACTCTTATTTGTTTTTTATAATATACTAGTTGTAGTTGTCAAATCGAATAGTACTACGCCGTCCACTGCACGCCCGGCTGAACACGCCTCCTCGCCTCCATCAAACCCCTCCGTTAAACCCGCATGCAAACCGAGAAGCCTACTCCGGCCCGCGGGAGGAAATTTGCCGGTTGCCGTTGGAGAATAATAGAGTCACGTCCAATCCATTTGAGTTAATTGCGTGTATGATTCTCCCTCTATAAAAAGTTAATTGCATCCTTAATCTTGTATTCTAAGTACTCTGTGGGTTCCACTGTCGATACAGTGTACATGACTTGCAGGCTGGCTACAGATTCGTACAGAAAGTTAAAAAGAAACAAATCCATCCTTAATCTTGTATTCTAAGTACTCCGTGGGTTCCACTGCCAGTACAGTAGCGAAAGAAGTATATATTAAAAATAATATAAAAAGCTAAAGTTTAGGACAGAATTCGAACTCAGGTCATCGCGTTGCGAGCATCCGGCCCGGACCAGTACACTAGGTGTTGGTTGCGGAGAATGCAAGAGATAAACCTTTATAACAATGAGATCGTCCGTTGCAACGGATCCAAAGTACAATAAGACATATTCACAAATTTGAAAGAAAACAGTTTACTTTTGATATACATATCACTAAAAATATCTTATGTTTCACTCCAAATATATTCTTTGGGCTGTTTTGATGAAGTAAGGGAGGAATGTGGTTGGTTTCAAGATACTAAGGGGTTTTGTGTAAACTGAAGCAGAGAAGTGGGAATTGTTGCAAAAGGCCACAACTTACATCACAGCCGTTAGATGCAGATCTAATGGTCAGAAATGGCGGATGGCAGACACACCATCATCACCAACTGAGTCTTTTATAGGAGTAGGAGTAGAGAAAAAACCGAGTTGGTGATGTGTGCCTGCCATCTTATAATATAGACTGTCCGATCTATATCTTACGGATAGAAAGCAAACTATGACAATTTTACAAAAGATACCCGCACCTCTCTCCACATTTACAAATAAGGCCTTGCCTCGTTCATCCTTATCTCCCACAACCTCATTGCTGAGCAATTACAATTTACAAAAGGAAGTCTCTGGAACAATCTGGCATGGTGGCCGCTGCCGGCGCCATCCATCCCCATGCCTCCGCCCAGTGCGACCACCAGTCACCACCATGCCCCACTCCTCCTCACCTCTATCATCTTTCTCGACATATCATTTTTTCGATGAAATGGTCGACATACCATTTTCTGATAAAATTCTCAAGATATCATTAGTTTTTACACATGGGATTACTCCTGCATGGGTCAATCACAACAGGTATTTTGTAAAAAAATGCATCTTGATGTTCCGTGCAATGCACGGGCATCTTGCTAATTTTTTTGCATATAATTCCAAACACCACGTAGACACGGTCTTTGACCATTTTACAACTATGTTAGTATCATTGTTAGTGGTCAGCCGGTGCAAGTTATAGCCCCGGGTGTTTTAACCTTTTTTTAGTAATGATATCTGGCGATTGTTCGACACGAGCTCAATCCTGGCGAATCCCACGTAACCGTCAGATTTCCATCCGACGGTGGCCTGTTTTTAAGCCATAGTATTTGAAAAAACCGCCACCCTTACACATGTAATGTAACTGCGTCGCGAGCGTTTGCAACTGCCATGTCTCCCAGCGAACGTTTGCTGGGGATTGGAGTTAGCACCGATGGCGGTTCGTAGTCGTTCCACGCTCGGGCATTGAAGTTTGTAGCTATTTTAGATTAGAATAGACTACTCCGCTACTACTCTACTCAAGCAAGTTAGGGCATAGTAGTAGGTACTGTAGGGAGTACCAGTACTGTGATCACTCAAGCAAGTTGTCTGACTTTGATATGACCCTACGTTGCTGGTATGTGTCTCGTAAGTCAAGCGGCGTGCTGTAGTCATGATCACCTGTCCACTTCCCGCAGCACATATTCGCTTCTCCATCTTTGTCCGCTCTTCCATCCCCGCTAAGGCGCCTCCCCCCCTCGTCCAATCTTTCATCCCCGCTAAGGCGCCTCCCCCCCCTCGTCCGAAACCCAAGCACTAACAATGGCAGAACCGAGCAGCGTCCGCCGAAAGAGTGGCTGGAATTCGCTCCCCACAGAGGTAATCAAGCTCATTGTTTCACGTGTGGACAATCTCAGTATCATGCCGTTCGCCGCGTGCTCGTCGGGGTTGTACTGTTTACTCAAAGCCCTAAGGCCGGAGCTTTTTAAGCCAGCTCCTTGCTTGCTGATGCCGCCTGATCTTCAGAAACGGCGTGTCACGCAGCATAATGATCGTAGGGTGGCGAGCATCAACCCCCTTGACTGCGATCCGATCCCCATCACCCTGAAGTACATTAACGGTATGTACTGGGTCGGCATGAACACGTCTTGGATGGTGCTCGTCGACGGTCGCGGCAGCTGGATGCTCGTGGAGGTCTACACCCGGCGATTGATCCCCCTTCCTTCGATTAACACTGCACTGCTTTGGCACTGCGGCCCAGAATACTCGGAAACTTACAGTAGCCAACATGATACCAAGTTTGATTTGCTCAAGGTTGTAATCTGCCAAGTGCCCACAAGATCTGCGAATTATAAAGACTTCAGGCTAATTGTGTTCTTCAACCGCGGTCTTGCCTATCTGACAGGTCACTGCGGTAAGTGGATAAATCTGCACGTCCATCACAGAATCATACATCCTCCATGGTTCTCTGATGCCATTGAACACAAGGGCTTCATTTACGCTGTCGACTCCTTCTATGGCTGGACGTATTGCTGGCCTACTCCAGTCATCTCTACAAATGGCTGTTACAGCAGTATGCTACTTTCCTATGATATCATGATGGCTTGCTTATATTACTGTCAACATTTACTGAAAAAATATTCATGCTCATAACATGCTATTCTTAAGATTGACTACATTAAGAGCCCTTCTTTATTTGACTCAAACTTTTTTAGGGTTATTTGACTTCAACTTGATATGATGTTGTAGGCCGCCTGGTGTCCCTACTCTTCCTAATCCCAGAACCTTTCCAAGAAAAGCGGCATGGCAGTTGCAGGTGGTTCCTGGCTCAATCAGACGACGGTGAACGATTGATGATCGTTCGCATGTACCGGATGTGTTGTTTCGCGGAATACAATCACAGTCACTGCAAGGTCTTTGAGCAGGATCCCAGCTTCTCTGGGCCTTCAGGAATTTTTGACTGGAGGTTGGTAATTAGCCTTGGTACACGCTCTCTGTTTGTCGGACTGAATTATCCGATTAACCAGGAGATAACCGACAACAAGGATCATGATGGCAGCGCGGTTTCATTCATCAGGCAAAACTGTGTGTACATAGCGTACCATGCGTCTCTGCATGCACCATACCCCGATATCTGCCGCCACGCTCTGCAGCCCAAAGTAGGAGAAAGGGTTGCAAGTATCAGACTTCGACCTGCTGGCTGGAGTTTCCCCCGTCAGGCACCCATCTGGTTCAAGCCGTCAGCCAATCTCCACAGCTTAATAAATAGTAACGTCTAACTGAGCCAGTTAGTTAGATGCGTACACTTGGTGTAGTAGGATCTTTATTTAGTTTGATGCATACACTTGTTCTTTTTTGGTAGCCCTTTTGTAATGATGGCTGATGTTTGGTTTGGAAGAGAGAGCTGCGTCTTCACTCTTCTGGCCTGCTTACTGCTTCTGTTGAACCCCCAGCCCTGGTTGTTGCTGCTGTTTTCAATGTACAATCAGTAGTATATTTCGTCTGTTGGTTGAATAAATGTGTTGTTAGAACGACAAAAACAATGTTTTGGAAGTCGTTACACGGTTCGATCCTTTAGTGCCCCATACCGTACGTAGCGCATACTACTTTTCGTATGGAACACATTTTCCACTTGTTGATAACATGCAGACCACTGATGAAGGCCCAATAGAGAAGCCCATAATTAACTGGAAGGGAGGCTCTCACATGAATCCGGCTCAGGTACATGCTCATGGTCCCCTAAACATAAATAAGTAAATAAATAAAGCTAAATGCTCATGCACCAGTTCTTTAAATTAAACGATTTAACAGGAGGATATTATTTCCTATGATAGTGTCGTTACATTCAGTCGATATTATTCTTAGGCAAAGATAGCGACCAGTCTTCTTTCTCCCAGCATTTTCTTCCTGCAACCAGTGGACCCATGCAAATCGTAGTCAACGTCGTAAATAGTTCCGGTCCATTTTTATTTTTCAATAAGAATGTCCAACCCAGCCCAGCACATTGGCGACAGCACTTTATCCTCCGCCTTGGTGCGCTCGCCTCGGCGCCGCCGTCCGGCCCTGTCAACATAGTTTTTTTTTGAAACGGTCCCTGTCAACATAGTGAATCGGGAGAGGACTGTAGTTGTGAGTATGACAGTACGGACCCACCAGACCCACTCCCGAACACAAGCAAGCGCCTCTTTTACTACTCAGATGAACCCCTCGTCTTTTTACTCTAATCCACCCTGCTGATATCTGGGACCCACATCATTTTCAACGTATAGTCAATTAACGACGGAATTGCACAACTTTTTTTTGAGTAGTAATTCGGAGGAGCAGGCTATAAACTGGGTTGTGCGGTCTTTGTGGCCCGTCTAACAACATGACCGGCCCAGTAGTTTTTCTTTGGGAAAATAGGTAGCCCAGTATTTCTTTTTGAAGAATACCCAAGCTAGGCCTATTTGTTTTCTCCGACTTACTGGGCTACAAATCTTTCAAGACGAGGAGGGATGCATTCCGGCCTGGCTAAAGAGTATGGTCAGTGTCTGTTAAAAGTAATATCAAAAGGGGTTGAAAATTCCAAAAAAATTATAGCAAATGGGATATTAGTTTCTTTTTTTGTTTTTGTTCTTCACTGATATCTTATACTCCGTATTTCATTGGATTTAACATGACATAGTACTAATTTATTTTTAAATTTGTTTTAGTATGGCTACTAATTTTTGGATTAAGAATATTTTGTTCCCCAGCAAAAATTTGCGAATTTTCAAAATTTCCCACATATTTAGTTAATTTTTTTAACCCTGGTACTAACCAGAAAATGGGCAGCAATTCTAAAAATGGAAAGCGGGCTGCAATAAATTCCATATGAATTAGAAAATGAGTAAAAATTATAAAAAATAATAGCAAATGGGCTGTACACGCCACAGATTTCGAGGCTGACTTGTTTAGGCAAGGCTTTGTCAGTCAACACACGATTCTAGGAGCAGTGACTGTTGGATGTCCATCCAACGGCCGTCGTGCTTCTTCAATCTCTGATCTTCCTGCTCTAGCCGCCTAAACTAGCGCCGGCGGGACTGCCTGCTCCCTCCTCTTGTGGCCCGCTGTGATGCCGTGCAGGCTTCCCCGGCCCACCCTACTCCCTCCGCTGGCCTGACCGCACGCAATCAACCGCCTCCTTATTACGCGAAAAAAAATGATTCCTCCCACTGACATCTGGGGCGCACCGGTTGGGAGGTTGACCTGTGGGCCTACTAAGTTGACGCGTACGCAGGGCTTGTCAACTTAGTTAACAAACGATTCTAGCAGCAGTAACCGTTGGATTTGAATTGAACGGTCCTGCTGCTTCTTCAATCGCTGCTCTTCTTGCACCAGCCGCCCAAACCAGCGCCGACGAGACCGCCTGCTTCTGCCTCCAGTGGCCGGCTATGTTGCCGTTGAGGCCTCACCGCCCCCTACTACTCCCACTGCTAGCCAGGCCCTGCGGCGATGGCAGCCTCACACCGCAGCCGAACCAGTGAACCCTCGTACTCCTCTCCGCGTGGGCATCCACTGCCGTGTCTTTCCCGGCTCCGCGTCGTCCCCTTCCTAGGCCTCGCCGTCGTCCACCACCTTGGATGCGCTCGGCGCGGAGTGGTCAAGGTGGTCAACGAACGACACCATCGGAAGTAGACTGTGCGTGGAGAGGCTGACAGCTGGGTCCACGGCCGCACGCAAGGAAATGCCTCCTTATTACACGCAAAATAATGATTCCTCCACCTGACAACAGGGACCCACCGGAAGGGCCTCTGTATTTCGCGAAAAAAGCGTTCCCACCGCTGACAGGTCGGACCCACCAGCTTTATCTTCGCACGCAAGGAAGTGCCTCCTTATTACGCACAAAAAAAATGAATACCACCTGCTAGCTGGGACCCACCATAGTGTGTGGCTGACTTGTGGGCCTACTAAGTTGACGGGGACGGAGGGCTTTGTCAACTTAGTCAATATGAACGGTTCTAGCTCCAGTGACGGTACGATGTCCATCCAACGGCCATAGTGCTTCTTCAACCCCTGGTCTTCTTGCTCCAGCCGCCCAAAGCAGCGCCGGTCGTGCCGCCTGCTCCTGCCTCCCGTGGCCGGCTGTGCTGCCGCGGAGGCCTCACCGCCTCCATACTACTCCCACCGCTGGCCAGGCCATCCCTCCACTCACCCACACCCCCTGTTATTCTGCAGCGACGGCAGCCTCACACCGCAGCCGAACCAGTGAACCCTCGTACTCCTCTCCGCGTGGGCATCCACTGCCGCGTCTTCCCCGGCTCCGCGTCGTCCCCTTCCTAGGCCTCGCCGTCGTCCACCGCCTTGGTGCTCTCGGCGCGGCGTGCTCAATGTGGTCAACGACCGACTTCCATCAGAAGAGTACTGTACGTGGAGAGGCTGACAGCTGGGTCCACGGCCACAACCCAGTTTTTTGTGATTTGCCAAGTAAGTCGCTTTGTCAGGCCTGTTGGGCTGCAAATCTTTCAAGACGAGGAGAGCTTCATTCGGCTGGCCGAGAAAATGGCCTATCAGTAATGAGAAATGGGCTGTACATTTTTAAAACACATCAAACCGGCAATTAGTTTCAAATTTCTTTTTTTCATTTTGAGATTTTAAATTGCATTGATTTTTATGCGTGGATAATTTGTTGGATTTTATATTGATATACATTTATTTTTAAAATCAATTTGAATGTGACTCGAAATTTCGGGATTAAAAACAGTTCGGACCGCACCGAAATATGCAAAATTTCGTATAATTTTTTAACCGTGGCCACAATATGGGCTGTAATGCTAACAAAAAGAATATGGGCTCCAAAAAAACCTTAAGAATTAGCAAATGGGCTGTAAATTATTAAAATAATGGCAGATGGGTTGTATGCTGTTTTCCACAGATTTGAGGCTTTCCTATAAAAAAGGTTGACGCACAAGAAGTGACTGTTGGATGTCCATCCAACGGCCGTCGTGCTTCTTCAATCTCTGCTCTTCCTGCTCCAGCCGCTCAAACAAGCGCCGGCGGGACTGCCTGCTCCCTCCTCCCTGCGGCCGGCTGTGCTGTCGCGCATGCCTCACCGCCCCACCGTACTCCCATCGCTGGCCTAGCCATCCCTCTACTCCCACACCTGCTGTTATTCTCCGACGACGGCAGATGAACCAGTAAACCCTCGTACAGTCGTACTCCCCTTTGTGTGGGAAACAACTGCCGAGTCTTCCCTGGCTCCGTGTAGTTCCCTTCCTAGGCCTCACCGTCGTCCACCGCCCTGGTGCTCTCGGCGCAGCCTGGTCAACGTGGTCGACGACCAACATGCATCTGAAGTGGATTGTACATGGAGAGGCTGGCAGCTAGGTCCACGGCCGCACGCAAGGAAATGCCTCCTTATTACGCGCAAAATAATGATTCCTCCACCTGACATCTAGGACCCACCGAAAGGGCCTCTGTATTTCGCGAAAAAAATGTTACCTCCGCTGACAGCTCGGACCCACCAGCTATATCTTCGCACGCAAGGAAGTGCCTCCTTATTACAAAAAAAAGGAATACTCCCCCTGCTAGCTGGGACCCAGTATAGTGGCAGACTGACTTGTGGGCCTACTAAGTTGACGGGGACGGAGGGCTTTGTCAACTTAGTCAATATGCACGATTCTAGCTCCAGTGACCGTACGATGTCCATCCAACGGCCGTAGTGCTTCTTCAACCTCTGGTCTTCTTGCTCCAGCCGCCCAAACCAGCGCTGGTCGTGCCTCGTGCTCCTGCCTCCCGTGGCCGGCTGCGATGCCGCGGAGGCCTCACCGCCCCCTACTACTCCCACCGCTGGCCAGGCCATCCCTCTACTCACCCACACCCCCTGTTATTCTGCGGCGACGGCAGCCTCACACCGCAGCCGAACCAGTGAACCCTCGTACTCCTCTCCGCGTGGGCATCCACTGCCGCGTCTTCCCTGGCTCCGCGTCGTCCCCTTCCTAGGCCTCGCCGTCGTCCACCGCCTTGGTGCTCTCGGCGCGGCGTGGTCAATGTGGTCAATGATCGACTTCCATCGGAAGAGTACTGTACGTGGAGAGGCTGACAGCTGGGTCCACGGCAACCGCAAGGAAGTGCCTCCTTATTACGCGCAAAATAATTATTCCTGCACCTGACAGTGGGGACCCACCGGACGGGCAACCGTATTTTGTGAAAAAAAATGTTTCCCCCTGACTGCTGGGACCTACCAGCGACATCTTCGCACGCAAGGAAGTGCGTCCGGGCAAAAAAAATGATTTGCCCCCTGACTGCTGGGACCCACCAGCTACATCTTCGCACGCAAGGAAGTGCCTGACAGTCGGGACCCACCTGGTCGAAGCGTACGTAGCGTTGTCATTCTGGTCGCGAACGTGTACGTACATACTGGTCCATGTAGAGGCGCGCACGTGTCGCAGTAGAGGCGCGCACGTAGCATGTACACGTACGTACAGCGGCCGGTGTGCAAGAAAGAAAATACAGCCACACACGTACATACGGGCAGGGTCTCGAACGCCTACTCGCGCATACGTACGGCCAGGGCTCGTGTACATGGCTGGGTCAGAACGGAGAAACATCGTCGTCGTCATGTTCATGGGGAGACAACTGGCTGGGTCGGAACGGAATGCGTCGTCGTGTTCATCGGGAGGGCTTGGACGGAACAACCGATGGAAACGAGGCCTGGCGTACCGCAGAACGGAGGAAACGGCCTTGTGTTCGAAAGGCCACGTTCGAAACGAGATCCTGTTCATCGGGAGGGGTCTGGCGTACCGCAAAACGGAGGAAACAGACCTCCTACGGTCGAAACGAGGGTCCTGTTGATCGGGAGGGGTGTGGCGTACCGCAAAACGGAGGAAATGGACTTGTGTTGGAGCGCTACGGTCAAAACGGGGGTCCTGTTCATTGGGAGGGGTGTGGCGTACCGCAAAACAGGACTCCACGGGATACTGTTCATCTCCACCATCGACCCCCTCCAGCCTCCACGGGCTACTGTTCATCCACCGTCGACCTCCTCCAGCCTCCACCTGCAATTGTTCATCCACGGGCTCCTGTTCATCCAGCCTCCACCGCGCGCTACTCCACCAGCTACTGTTCAACCAGCCCTCTCCACGAGCTCCTGTTCAACCACCCCTCCACGGGCTACTGTTCATCCAGCCCTCCACCGTCTACTGTTCATCCAGCCCTCCACGGGGTGGTCCTGTTCATCTAGCCCTCCACGGGGTCCTATTCATCCAGCCCCAACCGGCTCGATCGATCGGGGTCCTGTTCATCCAGAGGCAACACCACGGGGTCCTGTTCATCCACCCCCACCGGGAACTGTTCATCCAAACCCCCCCCAGCAACGCTCACTGTTCATCCAGAGGCAGCATTAATCGGCTTCAGTTAGCAGCAGTAGCAAAGGAATCGCTCGATCGGGTTCAGTTAACAGCCATCGATCGATAGCTCGGGTTCAGTAACGCGTAGCCTGCAGTGCAATCGCTCGGGTTCAGATAGAGCCCAACGCCTCGCTCGGGTTCAGTTAGAGCCCAACGCCTCGCACCCACGCGCGTGCGTGTATGAGAGAAATGCGCATCGCTCAGCCCCGACCACCCACCGTAACCGGGAACACCCCGATATTTTCCTAGCCCTCGCTTCTACCACGGTTTTTTCCGTCATGGACAGCCCAAAGAATGTCATGCAACTGCGTCTCCGGCCCGCCCAGGACGAAAAGCCCATTTTCTGTCATGATTTTTTGTCATAAAGTAGGAGCCCACCACATCTACGATGATACCGGGTTCTATCACAATTATCGTCATAGAAGTGTCATAAGTATGACAGAATTTTTTTTCGTTCGGCCCAAAATGTCACGGATGTGTCTTTTTTTTGTAGTGGTTCTTGAGGGTACACGGGAATTTCATCTAGTCACTTTCATCATGTTGGTTCGATTTGTGTTCGCTACTTTGATAATTTGATATGTGGGTGGACCAGTGCTTAGGTGCTGTTCTTACAAGAACAAACCTCCTACTTATGATTAACCCTCCCGCAAGCATCCGCAACTACGAGAAAAGTATTAAGAATAAATTCTAACCATAGCATTAAACTTTTGGATCCAATCGGTCCCTTATGGAATAGCGCATAAACTAGGGTTTAAGCTTCTGTCACTCTCACAACCCATCATCTAATTGCTACTCCACAATGCATTCCCTTAGGCCCAAATATGGTGAAGTGTCATGTAGTCGACGTTCACATGACACCACTAAGGGAATCACAACATACATACTATCAAAATATCGAACACATATCAAGTTCACATAATTACTTGCAACATGATTTCTCCCGTGACCTCAAGAACAAAAGTAACTACTCACAAAGATAAACATGCTCATGATCAGAGGAGTATTAAATAGCATAATGGATCTGAACATATAATCTTCCACCAAATAAACCATATAGTAATCAACTACAAGATGTAATCAACACTACTAGTCACCCACCAGCACCAATCTATAGTTCCGGTAACAAGATTGAACACAAGAGATGAACTAGGGTTTGAGATGAGATGGTGTTGTTGAAGATGTTGATGGAGATTGCCCTTCCCAAGATGGGAGAGTTGTTTGTGATGATGATGACGATGATTTCCCCCTTCGGGAGGGAAGTTCCCCCGGCGGAATCGCTCTGCCGGAGGGCAAAAGTGCTTCTGCCCAAGTTCCGCCTCGAGACGGCGGCGCTCCGTCCCAAAAGTCATCTCTTTATTTTTTCTAGGTCAAAATATACCAGAAGATGGGCACCAGAGGTGGGCCGAGGAGGGCACAACCCACCAGGGAGCGCCAGGGTTGTGCCCACCTGGTGGGCCCCCTCTGGTAGTTATTTTCTCCAATAATTCTTAAATATTCCATAAAAAATCTCCGTGAAGCTTCAGCTTCTTTGGAGTTGTGCAGAATAGGTGGCCTGACGTAGCTTTTCCAGGTCCAAATTTCCAGCTACCGGAATTCTCCCCCTTGATGTATACCTTGCAAATTATGAGAGAAAAGGCATTAGAATTACTCCAAAAAGCATTATTATGGATAAAAACATTATAAATAACAGTAAGAAAACATGATGCAAAATGGACGTATCAAGGGGTGGTGTCAAGCATAGGGGTTATGCCGGCGGTGCTGCTCAGAATGGTGGCAAAGGAGGAGGCTACTTTGGTTCTGACCTAGAGCGGTCGGTGTGGCAGGAAATGGGGGTTGGCTGCTAAAGCGGTGAAACAGGGATTCTTGAAGGTACATGTGATATAGAAGTTTGGGTAATCTGTCGTCAATTCAAAAGGGTGCTAATATGTGAATTTTGTAGGCGGAATTAGGTTACGTGGATGGCTTCACCAAGTATCAATGGTTATTTGCGGAACATGTCAGTCCCATATTTACTCCGGCGACCCTGTTCGACCAACTAGGATGAATTTCAAGCTATCTGCATCATCATCCTCATTCAAATATTTGGCAATTCAATATTTGGTCCAAACTTACAAGAAAGCATGTTCCTCTTATAAGACGACGAATCTCGAATGTTGTCAGTCATCGCTGGTCTAAAATCATTAGTGTCCAACGTGGCATCATTGGTCTTGTTGTTGGCGGTACGTACCTGCCGTTTGTGCTGCTGGCTCTCGAGCCTGACAGACAGCTGTAGCTCCTTGATCGATCTCTGTCGAAAGTTTCAAAGCGAGGATTGATATGGCTGGAAACTTACACGGCTGAAATTTTATTTCTCACTGACAGATCTGTCTTTCTCCAGCTATTTTGTAGGGGCTAGCTATAGGCATACATGCTTCATGTTCTGGATTTTGACACACATGATTGAGATTTAATGGATAGAGTCCATCACTAATTACCTACTTTAGGGAAATCACAAAACAGTGAGCTAAATTTAGGCCCGTTGAGCAGATGAAACATCTACACATATACCATGGTTCGCCTTCATCTCCTCAATCATGGCCTGTTGATCGTCTACAACCTGGGTCAAAAGCTCAAGTTATGCAATGTTTTGATTAAGAGTATCAATCATAAGCCTGATCTTATGGAGGTGACCATCGACCTTTTTTTTCTCGAATACGCAAAGCTTGGGTATCATTCCATTGATAGAAGGAGTTAGAACAAGTACACGATGTGGTACAACACATGACACGGACGCAAGGGCAATGACACGTCAACCAACATCTCCAGATCCAGAATCCAGGACGCCACGAGCAACCAAGGCAGCGCCTTCACGAAGGAGAACGACGCCGAGACGCCATCGCCGTCCGATCCGGATAACCGGACCTATGGTTTCCCCTGATGCTCGAGGAGGGGCACAGATAATGGCCGTGACAGCGCCTCCAAGAAGGGTACGGCACCCGCAGGTGTCGCCGCTGCCAGCAAATGATGCAGGGATTTCGCCTTGGCCATAGTTCAAGCAATCCCAAGCCAACGTATCACGAATCGGAGAAGAGGAAGTCGGGCATAGGACTGAACCATGACCACAAGAAGAGGAGCAACGCTGGAAGCACGAGCAACGAAGCGGCGGAGGGACGGACAGGGCACGGAGGTGGACAGGTAGGCGGCTGGGCGGAATGAGAGACGGTGGATGATGTGTCGGTGGCCGGAGGCCCGAGCAAACCAGGATCCGGAAGGTAGCGCAGATCCAAGTCGCCGGGACCGGAGCAGCAAGGACGTCGACGAACCAAGGAGCCGGAAGGGGGCGCGGCTCCCGGAGTATGCCGGAATCGAAGGCGCACCGGGATGGACGGCCAACCAAATCACCAACAGGGTGGGGGTGTGAAGGCATCGAGGCACCGGCGAGCCAAGGGAGTCGGAAGGAGCGCAGCTCCCAAGGTGCGCCGGGCCTTGAGCCGCCCCGGCCGACCATGGACACAGGAAGGGGCGCAGGTCCATGTCCGCCGAGCAGAACTCGCCCCTGCCGGGGGGTGGGGAATGTGGGAGTTATTTACCCAAAACCACCACACTTGGGGCTAGGGTAACAACTTGGTACCACATTGAATGCAGGGCACAAAAAACACCGAAAATGAGCCTAATGCGTAACGCGGAGCACTGACGCTCGAATTTGGTCACGAAAACAGTGAAACCGACAGGTGGGGCCCGCCTGTCAGAGCTGATGTGGCAAAGACCAAGCATAAAAAAAGCTTTGACCAGCTGAGGTGGCAAATGAGACGCGGACCCTGCCTATTTGTAACTACATGATCATCTTCATCCTTTTTTTTCTATGCGACATTACATCGAGCAGCTTGTGGGCGGTCGGACGCCGGCGACTATGCCCACAACGGCGAGCACCGTGGTGGGGCGGGGGTGAGGCCTCGTAGCCCGACGTCGCTCCCATCGGCGTGGAGGCCCGAGCTATCAATGCCCGTGCGAGCTGAGAGCTCCATGGCCGCCATGGCCATGGCAGCCGAACACGAGCAAACACATACCTGCACGCCAGGAGCACGCACGCACCTACACCCGCGCTCCACTCCACGAGCACGCACGCACGTACACGCGCCCAGCATAACTCCCGCGAGATCCGGCAGCAGCTCGTTCCCGCGCTGACCTTGGTCGTCAGCCATGGCTGACCTCGGACGCACGGATACGCCTGAGCTCCGGAAGGTGGCGTCCGCGGGGGAGGGGGGCTCGTCCGCCTCTCCTTCCAGCACCAGCGGCGGTTCTCACGCCCGGACAGAAGGATGCCCATGGATCCGCCGGGGATGGCGGCGACGACGCGAGGTCGCCTGCGCCCAGAGCGAGCTCGCCGCCAAGATGCTTGTTGCGAGTAGTCCTCCCCTGTCCGCGTCGGGGCTCCATTCTTGCCTGCGGTCAGGGCCCCGCCACTGGCGGTGCGCCCGTACGACAGAGCTCCAGGAGGTGGCGTCGGGGGGAGAGAGAGATGGGAGGAGGAAGAAGGAGAAGAGTGGATGACACGTGGGACCCACGCCTCCTCTGCCAGCTCATTTGCCATGGAAATTGGTTAATCTATTTTTTGCATTTAGTCCTTGCCACGTCAGCCCGACAAGTGGGGCCAACTTGTCAGTTTAGCTGTTTGCGTGAGCTTATCAGACAATCAATGCTTTGTGTTACAGGTTAGACGCATTTCCGGTGGTTTTTGTGCCCTACCTTCAATATGGTACCAAGTTGTTACCCTAGCCTCAAGTGTGGTGGTTTTGGGTAAATAACTCGGAATGTGGTGATGAGCACGCGCGCAGCCAAATCCCGCCCGCGCCTCCAAGGCCGTCGCCCGAGGGGGGCCGACCCGATGCTCGCGAGGGGTGGGGGAGAGGAGCCGCATGGCAGTGGGTGCGCCCGGCCGCCGGAGGAGCCGCAGCTGGCCGGGGAACGTCGCAGCCGGCCAGTGGACAGAGCTCCAGATCCCGACCAGGGGAGGGACGCGGTCGCATGATGGCGCGAGGAAGGGCCCCGAAGGCAGCCACACGGCATCCACCGGAGCAGCCAGCGACCAAGGGGGTGTGTGCTCGCGTGGCCACGGGAGGAGCTCGGGGAAGAAGCACGCGCCGCCATGGGTGGGAGCTCTGGGAGGAGGGGGTGCAGCGCGTCAGATCCGCCCCGCCGCCACCATCCTGGGGTCCGGCGCGGCTTCGCCGGCCGGCCCTCCGGCAGCGACGACGCGGAGGAGGGCGGCGGAGGGGGCCCTGCTGGGTGGCGGTTAGGGTTCACCCGTGCCGCCCGAGGGGGTCCTTGGTTTCAGTCTTTGCTCATCAACCAGTAAGAGTTGGT
Source organism: Aegilops tauschii subsp. strangulata (assembly GCF_002575655.3). NCBI lineage: Eukaryota > Viridiplantae > Streptophyta > Magnoliopsida > Poales > Poaceae > Aegilops > Aegilops tauschii. Next base: position 470,714,313 of record NC_053035.3, read on the forward strand.
ACCATCTCCAATCACGTTCACACAAGCCTTCGAAACCTTCTCCAATTTTCTGGCAGGCTCGGTGGCTTTTTTTTTCCCACTCGTTCTGAACTGCCCACGTCGCAAAGAGGTTTTTTTTTAGACAAACGTCGCAAGCAGGTGCTCAAACCCGTTTAAATCCACAAAAGCCCAAACCCGCTAAAAAAATATCCCCACCCTGTTTCCCTTTCCCCTCCGCCTTATCCGCCACCGAACCAAGCCGGCCCAAAACCTCTCACCCCCATCCATGGCGCCACCGCGCTAGGCCAAACCCTCACCCCCACCCACACGGGTCAACCAACCACCGCCACCACCATGGCGCTCTCCGAGCTCCCCCTCCACCACTCCTTCCGCCTCTCCTCCCGCCCCCTCCTCCCGCTCCGCCTCCTCTCCCTCTCCCGCCCCGCCTCCTCCTCCGCCTCCCCCACCGCCGCCGCCGCCGCCGCCCCCTCCTCGTCCGGCCGCAACCGCGCCCCTCCCGCGCCCAGCCGCGGCGGCGCGCCATGGATGCAGAAGTGGGCCCCCGCCGACCCCTCCGCGCCCGCGCCCGCGCCCGCCCCCTCCCCGGGCCACGCGCCCTCCACCTCCATCGACCGCATCGTCCACCGCCTCCGCAACCTCGGCCTCGGCACCGACGACGACGAGCCCTCCTCCCCCGCCGACGCCCCGCTCGACGGCAGGGAGCGCCTCGGCGACCTGCTCGACCGCAGCTGGGCGCGCCCCGACCGCCAGTTCGCCGCCTCCGGCCTCGACGAGGCCGTCCTCCCGTGGGAGAGGGACCGGGAGAGCGACGGCGAGGAGGTGGACGGGGTCAAGAGGAAGCGGGTCAGGGCGCCCTCGCTGGCGGAGCTCACCATGGACGACGTCGAGCTGCGCCGCCTGCGGGGCATGGGCATGACCCTCAAAGACCGCATCACCGTGCCCAAGGCCGGGGTCACGCAGGCCATCACGGAGAAGATCCACGACGCCTGGAGGAAGTCGGAGCTGGTCCGACTCAAGTTCCACGAGGACCTCGCCAACGACATGAAGACTGCCCATGAGCTTGTCGAGGTACTCTGCCCCTGCATTATCAAATAATGCAGCACTTGCGATCTTCTGTTTGTTCCAGTGAATTTGATGTTCAGTCTAATTATTGGTTGTCGCAATTGGACTTGCAATCTTCTGTTTGTTCCAGTGAATTTGATGTTCAGTCTTTATTGATCAGCGGCGGACAGGAGGGCTGATCATATGGAGGGCTGGGAGTGTTATGGTTGTCTACCGCGGGAGCAATTACACGAGGCCTCTGAAATCTCAACCTTTTGACGGTACCTCGTCACCGAGGAAGGGTGAAGATAGTACATTGTTCATCCCCGATGGCTCGAGCACTGCTGAGAATGATAATCAGGGGAAGGATCTAACTGCTCAACATGATAATGCACCCATATTGGATCTGCACAATACAGAGGACATGACGGAAGAAGAGCTGGAGTTCAATCAAATGCTTGATGAGCTGGGCCCTCGTTTCGTGGATTGGTGGGGAACAGGAATTTTACCTGTGGATGCCGACTTGCTGCCTCAAACAATTCCAGGTTATAAAGCGCCATTTAGAGTTCTTCCAACTGGAATGCGCACAAGCCTTACCAACTCAGAGCTGACTAATTTGCGAAAGTTAGCAAGGAACCTCCCTTGTCATTTTGCTCTAGGTATTGCTTTTCGATAGTGCGAATATCATTTCCTCATCACAGCTTTTATTGCTGGCATTAAACAACTGCTTATTGCTTCCTAATCTTCATTGAAGGGAGAAACCGGAATCATCAAGGCTTGGCCGCGGCTATTGTTAAGCTTTGGGAGAAGAGTTTGGTGGTGAAAATAGCTGTCAAACGTGGAATCCAGAACACAAATAATAAGCTAATGTCAGACGAAATAAAGGTTTGGATACCATCTTATTGTTGTTCCCTCTCATTGATAGGCATGGCTACTTCGTAAAAGTTGTATCAATGGACCTTGGAAACTCTTGTTCTTATCAGACTGTATTTTGTCCTTAGTAGCTAAGCTGAGTCCCAACTGAATATCATCTAAAGACTTTTAAGGCATGATAAGTGCAACTAAAAGACTGTCCAAGACAAGTTTCATTGATTTCAGTCTCTTATGAAGTTTATCTTTTCACTACCAAAGCAATTAGCAATATCAAGAGTTCCTAAAAATCACCATCAGAATTCAGCTCAAGTAAACATGTAGAAAGGATTGAACCATGCCCAGCACTTACTGAATCATAAAATATTAGCAGCAAAATCGTGTTGCACATAATAGAACTTGCTTCCTGGATCCTGTACCAATAAAATAGTCTTGCTGATGAAGTGTTCTCATAGAGCATCATGCTTCAATAAGAGCATATTTTCTTTGAGAACTTGCACACTTTAGCATTATATTCCCATGTTACATGTTAGTGGTGTTTACAATGAGTTCAAAAGCATGTTTCCAAAGATCATTTTCGTCCTTCTATTATTTTTGTAACCTCTACAAGCTCTCATGCATTTGCTAATTTTTCCCAATTTTGTACGTCCAGAATCTAACAGGGGGTACCCTGCTTCTTCGAAATAAATATTACATTGTAATATATCGTGGAAAAGACTTCCTGCCTACATCTGTTGCTGCTGCCTTGGCTGAAAGAGAGGAGTTGACAAAAGATATCCAGAATCTAGAGGAGCAGAGAAGATCCATTTCCATTGAACACTCTTCGGAGGATGGTTTTGATGGGCATGCTCTTGTAGGAACTCTTGCTGAATTTCAGGAGGCGCAAGCCCGTTGGGGAAGAAATGTAACTTCTAAGGAGCAACAAGAGATGAAAGAAGCGTCTTTTAGATCAGAAAAGGAAAAGCTTTTCAGAAGACTCGAACACAAGCTTTCCATTGTAAGTAATTTATATATGTTGTTCTTAGATAAGAACTGTAGCTTCAGAAGGCAAAATGGGCTTCCACTTAAATTGGAATGTTTCATTTTCAGTGTATATATCATTGTATTGAAATGTTTATTTTGTATTGCTCTTGTAATTATGAAGTTGAGTTTGCTTATCTTTTATAGGTATGCTAGTGTGACATAATCTTGTAACCTTAGTTATTTGTTCTTCCTTGATTTCTTCTTTAAATATACAGGCTCAAGCAAAAATACATAGAGCAGGGAAGTTATTATCAAAGATTGAAGCTTCTATGATCCTTGCAAACCCATCCGATGACCGAGAAATGATCACAGCTGAGGAGAGATCTGTTTTCCGTAGAATTGGTCTGAAAATGAAAGCATATTTGCCTGTTGGTAAGTTTCTTGAACAATCACCTTAGAACATGATTAACCATTTTTATTGAGTACTTGATTTATCCTCTTTATTTACATTAGGAATCCGTGGTGTCTTTGATGGCGTCATTGAAAATATGCACTTGCACTGGAAGCACAGGGAAGTTGTCAAATTGATTACAAAGCAAAAGACCTTGGCGTTTGTTGAGGAGACAGCACGACTTCTAGAGTATGAGAGTGGTGGTATACTAGTTGCAATCGAAAGAGTTCCCAAGGGCCATGCACTTATTTTTTACCGTGGAAAGAATTATAGGAGGCCTATTAACATAAGGCCTAGAAATCTCTTAACAAAGGCTAAGGCATTGAAACGCGCAGTTGCAATGCAACGCCATGAGGTAAGTTCACTTATGTTAGGTTGCCATGTAAAAGAGTTGACTTCCTTTTGTTTTTCTTTAAACTCATGACTTGTCATGCAGGCCCTAAGCCAGCATATAGAGCAACTGGAAATCAATATGAAGAAGATGAAGCGTGATTTGGTATGTAATTTTTCTTATTCTCTGTCCATTAAGACAGTATGTTTATGTTAGGCCATACCCTCCGCACCCATAACTGGCTAACTGTCTCATCCAAATTTAGTAATTTGTTGTTTGAGTTGTAGAAAAGACACTCCATTATTATTTGTCACTTTACTAGCAACGCAATAGCAGATAAGATTTCCACACTGGCTTCCAAGCCATGTTCATATTAACTTGTGCTTCAAAACCTTCTGGAATTTCATAATAACTGGTTTTGAAGCAACATAAATTGCATAATACTAGAGTCAGTGAGGCATATGACTATACTTACACTAGCATTATGTATCGTATCTGTCTTCCTAGTACATCTCGTTCATCGATTAATGATTTTCTGATGTGATGCGAAACAAAATAGGGCATGGAGGACTACGATGAAGAGGACGAGGATGGATCAGGTTCAGAAAGTGAAGACGATACAACGGGCTATGATGAGGTAATGATTATGTATCCTATCGTATCATGTCTTCCTAGTTCATCTCATTCATTGGTCAATGATGTCCTGATGTTTACGTGGAACAAATCAGGGTATGGAGGACTACGATAAAGAGGAAGAGGATGAATCAGATTCAGAAGATGAAGACAACTAGGTGGAATCGCACGCTCTGCCACGGCAGTGAATTTTTTTTTGGATGTTCAGACAGTCTGTTTTGTGTGTTCACAATATGGACTACATGGTTCCCAACAATAGAGCAATATAGAGTTAATGGTGTGTGGTTTCATCTTCACACAGCAGCCTCAGCAGTGCACAAGAGGATCAACTATAACTACTGGTCGCGGCGCGGTCATGTCCTTCTCTGGGTCGCTATATCGGGAGGCCTGATCTGAAGCCTGTGTATGTTTGATGTGAAGCAACATCCAGAGAAGTGCCTCACATCAATAGGCTGCTGCAAGTCGATAGATGGACCGCTTCCTAGTTGTCGACTCTCATGATTAGCCTTTGTAGGATCTGTACAAACATTTGGTATAGCCTGTTCGTTCTTAAAGAACCGATTCTGTGTGGACACAGGGGTTCCTTTATCGTATTTATTACTTACAGTACTAACTAAAAATGTTTTTAGGCACGTATTACCTTGACCAGAATCTGGAAGGTGAGTGAGGGTTGAGCTCCTAGCCCAGTAAAATACTGAATGATGTTCTCTTGTGAATGGTTGACAGGGAAGAAATGCCATGCAGAAACCTGTAGGGATCTTGTAAAAACATGGTTGGGTGATTACGGAGTTTTACGAGGCTGTGAGTTTGGAAGAATTCTTTTAAAAGCGATCCCAAGTTGAGCATTTTGAACTCAGTTTACTGTTATTATTGACTGATACCTTCACCCGGGTTCATCTTTTGTGTTGCTACTACCCTACCCCAGATCATGGTATCAATATACCAACCGGCTTTGCATGGGTGGTTGATCGAATCTACAGGAGCTCCATAGCTTGAATTCTCTGTTTTAAGAGAAGGAACATGGGCAAGATAATCCGTGGGTTTTGCCTCAATGAAAAGGAACGTGAGCAAGATAACTGAACGTTCTTCTGAATGTAGATTGGAGATAATTTCCCCGCTCTATCGTCACAATAAAGGTTACTGAATTCTAACTACTCACTACTACTCCCTCCGTCCGAAATTTTTTGTCCCAAGCTTGTTCCTCAAATACATGTATCTAGCACTAACTAGATACATCCATTTGAAGGGCGGGCTTTTTTCGACGGAGGGAGTGCTAGAGTTGATGCAGTGCAGGTCATCAAGCAAGCACCCCTACAGAGACTTAAGAGTTATCTGCTCCGATCAAAACGGACATGTTGTGATATGCTTTTCTTTGTGACGAAAAACAGAGAAGACGAAGGGAGCCGATAATAAAGCGGGTGGCTACGGATCACAAAATCAATTGCCCGGAGAGAACACGGGTCCAAGCGCAGGAGGGGGCAGCACAGCGCATCAGTGTCTACTGTCTACTACTAACAGACGGCAGTGCTCCTCCTACCCATCATAGGTTTAACTTTGTGCGCAATGTGTGATGTTCCGAGATGGGGCCAGGGACATGCCAACGCATCCAAGATGACGGCTGCCTCCACTGACCCGACGCAACCACTTATACTAAGACCGGCCGGCCTCATCCGGATCATATATACTTGACCAGTTCCATCAAACTTTTTCTTCATCTTGTTGGTACTCTATTTTATAATGCGCGCCTCTCTTTCCATGTCTTTTCTTCTTCCATGGAGAGTCAATGGTGTTCTCAACTGGATAATTCGTCTTCCAAAAAAAAAACATGTATGTACGTGCTGTCATTGATAGGCGATTTTGTTATGCTTAACTAAGTGGCCAATCATTTCTGACCGGAGTCTTAGCCGCGCATTTTATATAGTATACATTACTGGTAAAGTAAACGATAATTCATCCTGGAGCCCAGGCTCAGCTGCACCCGGTCAGCAAGAAATTAAAAAAAATACTAGAAAAATTCAAGAATTTTTTTTTTTGTGGTAGATAATTTGATGCGTGAGGTCCGCTTCAAATTTCAACTCATTTGGATATCTGAGTAGGTCTCGGCAAAAAAGACAAATCGGTCAAAACAGTTCGTGAACAGTAAACTTTTTCACAGACCCCGATTTTGTCTTTTTTGCACAGACTCGCTCAAATGTCCAAACGAGTTGAATTTTGCAGCGAACCTCACGCATCTAATTATCTATCACACAAAAAATTGGAATTTTTTGAATTTTTTTGTATTTGTTTTGATTTTTTCCGTGAGCGCGGGTGCAGCTGAGTCCGGGTGCAGATTCGCCGCACTCGTAAGTAAACAACTACCAGTTCTACAGGGGATCAGCACAACTGGAAAGAGACAAGGATGGCCAAATTGTGGGGTCTATCAACTTTTCAAGCGTGATCCGAAGACCGCGTCTCGCCTTATTTTCAAATGCCGCTTCTCCGTGCGGGTTTGGAACATGATCAAACTTTGGCTTGGTTGGCAATGACCTTAGGGCATCTACAATGCCAGGCGCCTGACCAGGCGCTTACGAAGGAAACAAAATAATAGTATTAAATTAGAAAAATCTAAGAGCCTGACCTTCCAACGCCAGATGCTAACCATGGACGCTAATTGTACGTTAATTAAACTGACTATGCGGCCCATGCGAGGGAGAAAAGGAAGGAAGCGTCCGACGCAACCTCCGATGCCAGGATTTGACAGCTCCAACTGCCCATCGACCGGGATATCAGCAGAAAAAAATCCCTGGCGCCTCTCCAAGCGCCCAGCATTGGAGATGCCCTTAACCCTGCTTCTTGGTAGTACCTTGACTCTGTCTTTGACGGTGGGAGGCGGTCTCAGACCGCAATGCTACCTTTCTAAATCCGCCGCTTCAATCATCATGCCGGTCTCTTGGGAAATTTGGAATGAGCGTAATGCTAGGGTCTTCCGGAACAGGCTCGTGATGCCTACCACTATCTTCTCCCACATCAAGAAAGAAGAGACGCTTGCCTGTACTTAAACCGCTTGTCCTTGATAGTGAAATATCACAAATCTTTAGCCTTTTTTTCTTCTAAATAATGCCCTCAGAAGGATAATATACACTATATGCTCCTTTTGCCGGTTACCAATCAGCTAAATCGGTCACGCTAGCTCCAACTTGATTCAAAAGCTTATGCATCTTCTTTTCTAATAGATGAGTGCCAGTGTACGCTCGACACTTAGGGAATGATGGCCACAGTTAACTAGGCAAAGCGATCTATTGCCGTCACAAGCCATTAGCAACCTCCATATTCTAATCCGGGCACGCTTGGCTTAGCTTAGCTGCTTGCATCGATGCACATATATAATGTATACTAGCATAACACTGGACAGTTGTCAGATAAATATTGCTATTTACGGGACATGACGGTGCATACAAGATTGTAAATTAATGGCTTCAACTGCAGCCCGCACGCACGCATGCGTACGTGACATCGATCCATCGATCGGTTAGCTAAATTATTAAGTACCCAAAACTTCAAAAGGAAGAAAATATCGGCAACTTTTGTCATCTTAACTGAATTACGCATGCGTGATGCAGAGGTGAGACATAGACACGTACCGGAAATTATTATTCAATCAGACATGTAATTTTAGTTTGTTCCGTGTGCTTGTCGTTAACAAGAGCTTTCACCATCCCATCAAATAATAAAAATGAAGAACGAAGAGCTGCTTTCAGCAAGTGGAAGCTAGGGCAGATGCTACATTGCTACGTACGTCGAACAGATTCATATATCTATCTATCTATCCTGGATACGCACGTCTCCATCCGTGTAAGCTTTGAGTTGGTGATCACCCAAAGTCGATAATAATATATGATGTAACCAAACATGTCCCTAAAATATGGTTGTGCACATCGTTTGATGTAGAGGCCGGGGGTAATTCTCCTTTTCGAAAAAAAGACATCTCCCAAAAATAATTTGTATGGCTGGATTGGAGCTCTACGTACTTGGCAGGGCCGTCTCCAGAAATTCGGGGCCCCGGGGCAAAAATCAAAATAGGGCCTAAAATTATTTCAAAATTTTCACACGATAGAAGAACTAATATAACTAAAACAAATTCTCACTTTATTACCACTGATCAGGAACAAAGTTAATTCCATACTACTCCTAACTTGGCTTTGTTGACAAATAAATTCATGACAAAGATTCCATGGACAATCTCAATTTCATCCTAATTCGGTCCCTGTCAACCTAATTTAGTGCCAGCCTGGAGTACCAATACCTAGCGCCGTGGACAAATAATATTAACCTACTCATCTACTCCTAACTTAGCATCGGGGAGGTCAAGCTTAATCAAGTATTAGTAATCAAAGAGAGGGATGGGCTTAAGCAGATGAGACATTTATACCTAGTAGACTAGTACTGGAGGACTGGGGGCAGCCATGGAGGGGGAAGGCAGTCAGCAGACGACGGCGTCCTGGCCGATCGGTGGAAGGCAGTCAGCAGACGACGGCGTCCTCGGCGATTGGCGGAAGCAAAGCCGATCGGCGTGTTGTGTTTAGGGTTAGCGATCGATGACAGGTCGATAGATGTACGAGGACCTGTGGGCTGGCTTTGCTGCTGCGTGGGCTCTCTATACGCTTTTCCTAGGCCTTTGCTTGGTTAGCTGCTGGTGGATTAAATCACCTAAGCCTAATACCTGGTAATTTGGGGCCCCAAATTTTGGGGGGCCCTGTGCGGTCGCCCATCTTGGCCCCCTCCATCGACGGGGCTGGTACTCGGATCTTTGGTGCTTCCACGGTTGGGACACTGTTCTGAGTTTAGTCAGACAGAAACTACGCTCCAATCAGAACAACAACAACAACAACAACAACAACAACAACAACAACAACAACAAAGGTGAAATCCTGATAAGACATTCATATATAGTTGAGCTAAGGCAGAGGAATTATTTTCTAAACGTGTCCCAGTGATAGTCACGTGAGCGACGATCTTGCAACGAGAAGACACTGACATTCACATCCTGATTCCATTCCATATTGGATTGGCCGCACAAAACAAATTGGGCCGCAAGGAATCATAGCCATAGTACTTCCTTTTTGGCGATGCGTGCTTTATCACTTGGATCCATGGCTAAAAAGCAGCACATGCATAAATACCATGCACCATATATTCTCTACTACTGATGAACATCAAAGCAAGGCCTAGCTACATCCGTGATCGCATCATATCTCTCACTTTTCGTATGATCGGATCCGGTGTACGGCCACCGTCTTTCCACATGAATTTTGGTATAGCAGAATTTGTCTGCCAAACACCACAAATATTCCCCGCACGCACGCGTAAATATCCCACTTTGGAGATTTTTGAACAATGCTTAATAACTACTTCCTCCGTTCCGAATTACTTGTCGCAGGTATGGATGTATCTAGATGTATTTTAGTTCTAGATACATCAATTTCTGCGACGAGTAATTTGGAACGGAGAGAGTACTTAATTTGTGGCGTATGAACATTTGCATTCTCTCTTCACGACTAATTGTGTACTGTGCGCATTTTGACTGTGTACCCTACCTAATCCATAGTAGCGGTACTAGATTTGCCTCCAGGTTCCAACTTGGAGGCCTTTTTAACCTTGGCTTTGGTGTTCTTCTCTCCTTTTCCCACCGGATTTTGATACCGTGCTAGATATGCCCAATCTGGTTTCCAGCCAAGTTTACGTAATATTTTCAAATGTTCTCCGCGTGACGGATGCTGCTTCTTGCAAGTGCGGTAGTACGTACCATGTTTTGTCGGCCCTCGAAAGGTCAACAGGCACAAGTCCTCGCATATCTCATCTTGCTACTTGCATCATCATCTTGTATGATGCTGTAGAATGAATTACCTAATATTCCACTTTATAGTTGGGTTTATTTTGTCGCCGTCGTGCAAGTAAAGTAGTATACTATACTCTAAATTAAAACAATAACCACATCACTTGTGCAGTCCCATGGTTTTAAATTTCTGTTCGAGAAATATTTCAGCACCCACTGAAATTACCAAATTTCAGTTTGCATTTCAGCCAAAGGACTGAAAGATTCACTTGAAATTCAATTTTTTTTTTTTGAAAACTTTAAAAATATTTTTGAGAATATTTGAGTTCTTGTGTACGACTGAAATGACTGAGATATTTTGGCCGAAACACAAATACTGAAAGGTTCTGTCTAGGACACATATAGATGTGACATAATTATGTCACATCTAACCTTGTGTCCATTATGTTTGTGGTCTATTTTTTTTGTCTTAACTTTTTTTTGTTCCTTGTTGCTGCGTTATTTATAGGAGCTTAGATGTGACATTTTTAAAAAACAACTAGATGTGTTAAAAATCATCCAAATCTCATTGAAAGTGAAAACGACGTGCTACTGTAAAAAAACACTCCGGTACAAGCCAGGGTCGGACCACCGGTAGAAAGAAGCTTGGGGACTTGTCTTGCGTAGCAGAAAGGAACACATGGCCGAGAGCCTGCGTAGTCTGGGCCCCGGTGAGTGTACCACCCAAAGGACGAGAAGCAGCACGATACCCTGCTTCTCCCTCACTGCCTGAGTGGCTGCCTGCAGGCTGCAGCTACGGCGTACGGGTGCACGAATGAATAGTTGTTGGGCATCCACGTGAACGAATGAATGACTGTGTAGTGTCCTGGGAAAACACGAAGTGATGGGTCCGTGCGTAGCGTAGCATCGTTTCGGGGGCTCATCGGAGAAATCCAGATTCTTCCGCGCAGACTCCTTTGCTTTTTTTGTTGGGAGGATAGGCATCTACCGTCCGTGATCTGTCTATGGGGGAAGAGGCTTCTGCACGCCGATCAATGGCCAGCGAGCCTGCTATAGCTCGCTCCCTTCAACGCACGGAATCCAAGGCCTCCTGCACGCATTCATTTGGATCGCCCGCCGTCGGAAAAGCGACTACTCATCGTCTAGTAATTTTTGTTACTGCCGCGTTGATGACTCCTTTTGTGTCAATTCCTGCTTTTCATCCACGCTCCTCGCCGAAATTTCTGTCCAAATAGATGATTTAATTTTTTATTTGTCACTGAACATTGTATCAACGGACAAAAACGTTTTCTTGAAAACAACCACAGACAACAAAAAACAAAAAGCAGTCGGTGATGGCTTCCTTCATAGAAACATCGAAACAAAACATTTTACTGGGTTGTCGTTAACGAATGGTATGCTCTTTGTTTTATTTTTATCAAATCATATGTTCTTGAAAAGGAAAATGTCATCAATTGATGCAGAACTACCGCCCGTAGCTGTTCACAACACCTAACGACGAACAAACCGAATGCAAGGTCCCCCCGGATATGTCCTCAAAAGCCAGGTGGGCAACTTTCAGCGTAAATTACCCTCCCGCCCCCTCACCTCTGAAAAAATACGAAGATTCCTCTCATTATGTGCATTTCGCACGGCGTTATGAATTAGCAAGCCATGCACTCTGCGTAAGGTTCTTGTTAGCGTGGTTTAGAGCCGCCTCCAACCAAACATTGATCAAAGGAAGGTGCCAACGATGCACCACAAAGGAGTTGATAGTCCGCCCATCAGAGAACGACTTGCAAAACCTCCCTAGTGAAGGGGCAATCTCTACACAAAACGAGAGGCGGTCTTGAGGCCCTCGGGCAAGATTGACCATATGAAGGTTCATCCACTCATAACCATCATACATATCACGAGGATTCTATTATGCAAGATGGGCAGAGAGAATAACCTGCATTTGGGGTCAAAACGGAGCCTTCCATAATAAAGTTGGCGAGGAAGATGTGCGGGATCCATCAACACACTATATGAAGATTTAACTTTGACTGAGGGTTAACTTGATTATTCATGAACTATTTGATATAGAACCGAAACTTTTTTTAGATGCAATGTTTAGTATTATCAAGACTTGTATGTGTACAATCTTTTATGAGGAATGCTACATCAACGGAAGATTACTTAAGGACTACGAACTGAGATTGACCTGACGCTTTTTAATTGGATTAAGGGGGAGGCTGAGGCCCCACCCGGGTGAAAATCAGGGGGGAGAGTATTATTGGAATGTTCCATAACAACCCTGTAAAACGTTCGTGTGTTTAGCCTTTTTTTATCTTTTTTCTCGCGTCAAAATTAGGGAGCTTTATTACTTAACAAAAGTTTAGTTACAATCACCCTTAGGCATTGAACAAGGAAGTCTGGGCTCTCAGACAACCAACAAATCAGACAGATCAAGTGTACATGCTAGCTTAGCACATTAGTCTGCTGCAGAGTTAGCTTCCCTACCAACAAGCGGAACCGACAAAAGAAGCAAATGATGATGCTTCTCCCTATCTCATCAAGGATATGCTCTACGACAGAGTGATCGCTATTGCGCCGTGACCAAAGGTTCACTACCGCTAAGTAGTTCGTCTCCATCTCCACCTGCGAGGACCCCAAAACCTAAGCAAAAATCACTCCCTCGCGAAGGGCGAGCGTCTGCTGACCAGTGGGTGTGTCACACCCGGGATTGGGAGAGGTTTACTTCAAGCACCAACGAAGACAAGGTGAGATCGCGCCACACCTCCCCCACCTCCCTTACGGGCCTCAACATCCAGTGCCCGATTAGTGTTTATCTTGATCCAACCTGCTTCATGTGGTCTCCATCAATGGCTAGTAAATATGTTAGTACCGAGCACAAGGAAAGCGATCATGGCAAGATCGTCCCTAGCCACTTCAATGCCTATTTTGGATCAGAAGTCTCATGGACATGAGTCCATTTATTTCAAGCAGTCCAAATGGCATGCATAATTGTGATGACTTGAAATCACTCTTGATCAGTGAATATCTTGTGCAATGTAATATCTTTCACCCACATCAGCGGGTGGAGTAAAGGCAGTTTCAAATGAAAAACTTCCTTTTGCTGCATCCCAATACATTTGAGCATGCAAGCATGAAATCAAAGTATGCATCAGGTCCTCTCCCATCGCCTCACACATATCACAACTGTCGATTTCCTTGATATGACAGTGTTTTAGTGTCATAAGATCCGGTAGTATGCCCCTCTATGCACGCCACGCCACCAGAAGACCCGAATTTTTGGTAATACTTTCAGCTTCCATATAGCAGACCATAATTGTTTTATCTCACAATGATGCCTCTACTACCGCCCTTCCTCTTGAGCAGAATGCTCGTTATGAAGAAACATGCGGGTCTCTGTACTTCTAGATGTGGGGGTTAGTATATTTCCTTTATTTATAGATGGACCCTAATATGGCACTGACGTTTGATATGGAGATATCCTGGGAACTCATCATTTGAGCGAACGAAAATGTTCGCTTCGACCAGCTTCCAGCGTGATCCAATGCCCCCTCCCCCCAGAAAAGAAAGGTCAGTTTTTCTGTGACTAATAAAAAAGGGGAAACAAATCCTAGTTATTGTTGTGATTAATAAAGGCCAGTTTTCGCCATTTTTTGATGTGATTAATGAAGCCCAGTTTTTGCCATGCTATGGAAAAAATTGCCGAGGTCTAAAAATAAAGAAAAGTATATTTGACATGATAGAGAATGAAGAACAAGATACCATGGATTGTTTAGTAAAAAAATCCATGGTTCAAACAAGAAAATTGCCATAGCCCATGGATTTGTTTTTGCCATCGTCTTTAAAAGCAAAAAAAGAAAAATCATGCTCAACTTTCTTTTTGCAATGGCCCAAAAGATAATTTTATATAACTTTGCATATGTACTCGCTGGAAAAAAAAGTGGATTTAATTTATAAGGTATTTTAATTACATACATGAAGACACAAAAAATGTGGATTAAATTTGGCATCATGTAGAACATAAAAGTGCACCATAAATTTTGTTTCATAAAGTAAAGTTACCATGGTGTTATGAAAGCAAACGTTCACATGAACGATGAAAGTAATATTTTTGCATGGTTGTAAAGTAAATTTGCCATGACAATAAAAGTAAAAGTTTGCATGAAAAAGTAAAAAGTAAATTTGCCATGACCGATTGAAGTAATTTTGCCATGTATGTTAAAGTAGTGTAAAAAACGCTCTTATATTATGGGACAAAGGGAGTACAAAGTAAATTTGCCATGGTACAAAAATGTAATTTTTGTATGTCTTTATAGGACCCCGAATATACCATGATATAAATTTGCCATGGGTACAAAAAGCAACTTCCTTCCTCTACATGCAAAATCAACACTATTTTCCTTCCTCTACCATGGAGAATAGTTTCCCCCTTTTTTCTTAATAAAATAATGTTTTTTTTTGCAAAATAATATTCTTGACCTAATAAGATGATAGTCTAGACTAGACTAGAGTATAGATGCAGGGATTAGTTGTTTTGAAGACTTGTACGTGTACAATGTTAGGAAGCGTGGAAGTCTATGCATGCATTTCTAGAGGAGGGACTCACGTTTTTGTTTGAACTTTACAATCTTAAGAAACGTGGGAGTTTATGCATGCATTTCTAGATGGAGGGAGTCACGTTTTTTCTACTTGCATATCTCTCTCGATGGTGAAATGACAAGTGTTTTCCCTAGACATGCAGGGGTAAGAAGACGGGCGAGGGAAACGTATAGGATGGCAGGAAGAAAAGAAAGGTTGCCCAGAGAGACGTGTACGAATCCATCCACCAGTGGCAAGCGAAGGTCGTCGGCTGATTTGGACCTCTCGCCCCGGCGGTGCGGTGGAGGATGTGATACGGTCCGGTCCGGTCCGGTCCGATCCGCCAGCGGAGTGGACCATGCATGTGGCCAGGTCAAACGCAAACGGCATCCATCACCGTCACCGACCGAGCGACCGACGGCGAGGACCCAGCCAACCCAGGTCGCACCACCGCACCGTACGACGGTGCGTTGCCTTTGCTTGCACCGCAAACAAAACCGAAGCATCCCAAGGCGAACGTTGCCCGTCGCCCTCGAGATGGCGGGAAAACGAGCGGCATATTGCGGTGCGAACGCGGGAGAGGCCGACCCGGCCGGGGAAAGCGGCGACCTCCATGCCAACTTGGGCTGGATCGATCCGGGAACCGAACAAAATTTCGTCGGGACCGTGCGCAGCGCAGGCACGCGGACCCGACACGACACCAGGGGTGGCACCACCCAAGTGGGCACACTGGCCCGCCCCGAATCAGCAGCGCTGTTCCCACGCCTTGCTCTCGCCGGGCGGGGACATCCGTGCCGTGCCGTGCGTGCGTGCTCTCGCCGGGAACAGGCGAGGCCGGTTCAACAGCTCCGGGCGCCGGGACATGCGACACCGGCCACCGCACGCCCGACCTGGACGGAATGTTCCCGCTTATTTTAACCGCCTGTCTCCGCATAGTACCGGCGGGGTACGACGTTTTGGTCGCAGAAGCTGCCTCCCTGCGGCCCAAGACGCATGACCCGGACGCAATCATTTGTGAGATGGCCCAAGCCCCAGCAAAACAAAACACAACAGACCCAAGTGTTTTTGTTTCTTGTTTAAATTAAGATCCCCGACGTGTGCTGCACTGCTGTCATGTCCATCGTTGCCACGACATTGCCTCCAAAGCAAAATCCCATCCACTGCCGCCTCCCTCCGCCGCTCTCCGGTATATATACACGGGCGGCAGCAGCAGCCGCGGCGATCTGCCCACAGACCCCCATCTCGGCGTCTCCCCAGCAGAAACCCCCCCAAAACCCGTAGAGAAAAACGCCGGGAAAAGCAGGATCGGCCGCGCGGCAAAACAGAAAATCAAACTCCCGCTGCGCGCAAATTCTGTTTCCACCCACGGCCGGAGCGATTAGGGTCCGTAATAAAGTGGTCGGGGCTGAGAGCGGGAGGCGTATTTTGCAAAGGACAAACACAGGGTGATTCCCGGCTAATCAGGATCCCTCGGGGCCCTGGCTGCCGCGTTAGCCACATGACCACCCTCGCTAATCGGGTTATTACCACCACCATCACCACCGCCGCGCGCGGAGGAGGAGCGCTCGCCACTTCCCGCTGCCCCCGCCGCCGCCCATTGCGGATCTGGCGCGCCGCGGCAATGACCTCTTCTTCTTCCTCCTCGTCTTCTTGCTCCTCCTCCTCCTCCCGCGGCGGCGGCGGATCGGGGTGGGAGGAGGGGAGGCCGCGGCTGGTTGTGATCGTCGGCGCCACGGGCACCGGGAAGACCAAGCTGTCCATCGACGCCGCGCGGGCGCTGGGCGGCGAGGTCGTCAACGCCGACAAGATCCAGCTCTACCAAGGCCTCGACGTCACCACCAACAAGGTGCCCCTCGCCGACCGCCGCGGCGTCGCGCACCACCTGCTCGGCGCCGTCCCCCCCGAGGCCGGCGCGCTCCCGCCCTCCTCCTTCCGCTCCCTCGCCGCCGCCAAGGTCGCCTCGATCGCGGCCAGGGGGCTGCTGCCCGTCGTCGCCGGCGGCTCCAACTCCCTCATCCACGCGCTCCTCGCCGACCTCCCCGACGCCGACGACGACGCGCTCCCCGAGGACCCCTTCTCCCTCGACCGCTGCTACCGCCCGGCGCTCCGGTACCCCTGCTGCCTCCTCTGGGTGGACGTGGAGGAGGCGCTCCTCGCCGAGTACCTGGACCGGCGCGTGGACGACATGGTGGGCGCCGGCATGGTGGAGGAGCTCCGGGAGTACTTCGCCGCCACCACCGCCCAGGAGCGCGCCGCGCACGCCCCCGGGCTGGGCAAGGCCATCGGGGTGCCCGAGCTGGGCGAGTACCTCGCCGGGCGCAGGAGCTTCCGCGCGGCCGTCGACGACATCAAGGCCAACACGAGGCTCCTCGCCACGGCGCAGGTGTCCAAGATCCGGCGCATGGCCGACGCCTGGGGCTGGCCCGTGCGCCGCCTCGACGCCTCCGCCACCATCCGCGCGCGGCTCGCCGGCGCCGGCCCGGCCGCCGAGTCGGCATCCTGGGAGCGCGACGTCCGCGGCCCTGGCCTCGCCGCCATCCGCGCCTTCCTCGCCGACCAGACATCACACGGTCACGGCGATGACGCCACCGCCACCGCCAAGGGCGTGGACGAGCCGTCGGCGCCGCCGCTGCTGATGCGGCTGCCAAGGATGCAACGCTGCGACATGGTGGTGTGAGCCGCTGGTGCTTTTCTGGGTGGGAGAGACGGACCGGACGGAAGGCTTTGGTGGTGGAGGGTTTTGACCGCCGATTTTCAGAGGGTCCCGGCGGCGCCCGCTCTCCGACACCGCCCGGTGGGGCCACGCACACCGAGAATCCGAGATCGCCAAGAGAGAGAGAGATAGGCTAGTGTAAAAAGTGACAGCAGGAGAAGGGGTTGTGTGTAAGTTTAATTACTTACTGATTACTGAACTGAGCCGAAGGGTGAGTGAGTGAATTCTTTTCTTCTTGATTGAGAGAGTTGGAGTATTTGTTTCGTCTGCTTCTTAACCGCACCACTGTATGTATGTATGCAATGTATATGCAGTCGTCATGTCATGTACTGCCACCACTCATCACTACTAATCCACTCCACTCCGTTCAAATTTCGAAACATACTATATGGGACCCACCCTACACTACACACGGGCACAGTCTAGAACCTCCCCTCCATCCATCCATTACCACCTGCTCCATCACTACTGTACCGGTGACGAAATGCTGTGTGTAGGGGGAGGAAAAAGAGCGTGGCCTGGTGGCAATGCATGCCGTGGTGGACTCTTGACGTGTCCCGTCCAACTCTGGCAGTTGGGATGATTGGCTGGCCATGCTTACTGTGTGACTCCCTGCTGATTAGCGGGGAGGATCGTGCTGTGGCCGTGTGTGTTGGTAGGTGCCACTGCGTACGCACGCGCCCGGTCTTCTTGCTGTTGCCAGCTAGGAAAAACTGACGACTGACTCACGACGTGCCTCTGGAAGCCAGCTCAAGCCGTGTGCAATGCGGCCTCCGGTCCGGTCAAGAACCCCAAAAGCGTGCGGCGATCGACGGCATCCGAGGGTTCCTCTCCTCCTCTTCTTTTCCTACCGTTACACGGCGGAGCACACGTGGCGCGCAGTGCAGGCGACACGGGCACGGCTCGAGTATTTGTACCAACGACTGTGGCCGTGTCAGCTCCGTCCTAGTACGAGCGACAGAGTGATTGTGTTGTGTCGTTTCTATGTGCTGTACGCGGGCGTACTCTAGCCCAGTTCCGTACGGTGCGGAGCTATTTCATGCAATGGCACAGTACTGTCAGCAAAGGCGTGGGCCACGGCGTGCTTGTCATTTTTCGGCTAAAGAAGAAGTATCAACGATCAACTGTCAGGCCTGGCCCAAGGAATCTCACCTACTGTGAGGCGATTGGGCCACATGAACCGGCCCATTGTGGTCCCTGGGGAGCAGCTTTAACAAGTTTCTGTAACCAATTCCAATTAGCTTCCACACGGTTTTATTTTCAATTTTTCCATGCTGGTTTTCATCGGTTTTTGGTTTTCTGTGCTTCTTTATTTATGTTTTTACTTTTCATTTTTACCTTTTTTTTGAATATTTACTGTGAGGCAAAGCCTCACAGCCCTTTATTAAAAAAAGATCCACTGTACAAGTATAACAAACTATACAAGGAAGGAAAACAAAAGGGGAAAGAGTCTACCTATTAGCTAACTAACTGTACTTACTATACAACAAAGAATCAATCCAAGCCAAAAGTTTCGGCTTGTTACAATCCTTCACCCTGTGAGCAAGCAAGGAAATGTCATGGATGAAATTACACTTCCAAGCGCTGAAAGTAGCTCTCTCAGCTCTGAAAATTCTGCCATTTCACCGGATCCAAATATTCCAGGCTGCTGTGAGTATGACTTCAACGAAGAAAGGGTGTGTGAAGTTAGACCTGGCGTGCAGGAGACATTGCAGGATATCTGAACCTCCAGACCAATCAATACCCAAATAGTTCCAGATTCTACAGCTGAAGGTGCAGTGAAAAAATAGATGTATCCTATTCTCATACGCCAACTCACTGCAGATGAGGCAAAGATTATCATCCTGATTCGAACGCCAGTGTCTCCTAACCAGCATATCCTTGGTGTTAAGTTAAGCATATATATTTCATATAGATCTGGAACATGTTTTTGATACATGTTGTAAAATTTTCAAATGGATGTTCTGAACATTTTCTTGATACAAGTTAAGCATTTTACAAATACATGTTCAACATTTTTTTGAATGATACAACACATTTTTTGTAATTTTCTTAATACTTTTAAAATGTCACGAACATATTTTTGAAACGAATGAACATTTTTTAAATGTTACGATTACTTCCTACATTTTATAAAAAAATTCTTCTAAATGTTACAGTTTTCTAAATGTCATCAACATTTTCTAATGGTACTTTTTTTAAATGCGACTATTAATGAAATCGATAGTTTAATGTCAAGTGCGTTGCGTTTTGAAGTTTTGAGGATGAACCGTTGTGGAGCCAAAGCGTAAACTCAGTTTCACTTGGCCTTGCATCCGGTTTCATTGATCTGTATTTAGAATGTTATTTTCTTTTTGAAGGGCCATTGGTCAAGCTTTATTAGCGAGAAGGGAAAAGTACAGTCAGGATAGCAGTTTAGGCCGCTAATAAAGTTTGACCAATGGCCCTTTGGAAAAAATGGTCATATGACGAGCTATAGCTGACATTACACACATATACTGTACACTTTATTTACATTCTTTAGAACAAACCACATGACATGTAGCGGCAAATATTACACCAGTACACCACACAAAACAGAAGAACTAAAAAGCTAGCCAGCCACTCAGGCTCCTTCCTCTGCCTTCCACATAACACAAGGCCCCTTCCTCTGATAATCCAATGGCCGGGCCTTGCTCATCATCCGCCCGATCATCGCCATCGCCTTGATGCTCGGGAAATGGCCTCCAAGTTCCCTGGCCGCGACGTCAGGCTCCGCTGCTGCTCTCGTTCCCTGCCCTGGTTCTCCGTGCGGAACAGGGGCGACGCCACCCCGGCACAACCTTCCTATCCAGCAGCGAACACACCTTGCCTCAACATGGTCGGCGATGTCGGTGCCGGACATTCCACCTGCTCCTCCAACCGGAAGATAGTCTCCGGTTCTGGGCCTCTTGGAACGGTGGACATGAGGGTCCGCGGTGTCATGGAGCAGGCGCTTGAGCCATTTCTCGCTTGGATCGGCACCCGCCGACGACCGAACCGTGTCACTGGGGACTTGATTTCTTGTGCTGCTTTGGAACAGCGGGGGGTCCAAGTCCATGATTTCTGTTTCCGGCATCGAGTGATTGACACTGACATTACGAAATATGTTTTCTTTGTTGTATCTTGGCGATCCTTCTATGGACAGAGTTGCCAGCTGCTCATTTGCTCTTTCTGCGCAGCCATTGTCCTGTAGTACATTTGTTCATAATGCGAATATCAGTATCAATAAAAGGTAACCCTTCCAGTGTGAACTAATTGATACAGGTCCAAAACTACAGAGAAGTACGCCGCTTTTAAGGAACTGCCATATTGAATCGTATGAAGTAATACGTAAGCAAGCATACAAGGTGCAAGATGAGACGGTCCAAGCAAGTAGAATTATACTCCAGGCAGAAAGTTGTGATATATAACCAAAGTGCTAATTCTGAGAAGCAAAGTTGAGGATGCAGAAAAATTGCATGCAAGATAAAAGTCTTATGAGTTTTCATCATATAATAAATAACAGTATAACAACAGGCCCTAGCAAAAACAGCTCAGCGTGTTTCATTTTTATGCCCAAGACAGGCCATTAGTGTGATATGCAAGTGCAGCACTGATACCTTTTGCATCAACGATGAAGCGGTGCCTGCAAAATACCAGAACAAAAAAGTGAGCGATACTATTTGACTGATACTTCAGTTTTCAATATTACCAAAAAACACATTATGACAGCAAAAATGACTAAAAATGAGTTTGAGCTATCACTGTGTACCAAAGAAATACTCTTAGTTAATACTATTATAGTATTACATTATATGAGGATAATCCCTCACCTGCTGAGGATTTTGACACATGTTGTGAATCTCCACGCATCGTTTTAGCTTTAGGTGAGAATTGGTTCTGGGCTCCAAATAAAGGACTGCAAGAAGACAGCGAATCTATCGGGTACGTACTCTGTGATTTGGAAGGGATTGACAGCATTTCAAATAAACAGGGACCGTTTTGTTCAACAGAATCTGTAAATCTGTCGACCGGTTGTCTTTCACGGGTCACCGCGCCACCCTTACTATTCATTGCCAGTATGCTTGCAGCTGGATCAGGGAACATGCAGGAGTCCGTTACATTCGCTGCATATTCCATTCTGTGGGTATTCAGATCATGGTGCTTATCAGATATCGAATGACTTGCAACATAAAAGTCCTCATCATCCTGCTTGCTCTTCATAAAGTAATTGATTGGTATGGTCTCGTATTCTTTACCAAGTGCTGGCGCGGAAAGCATGACTCCTGCAGCAACTTCATGTTTTCTGAGTCTAGTAGGTGTTCTTGACTTGTGATTCTGAGGCGCACCTCCAACTGTTTGGCCCTTGTCACTGTTTTCTGAAAGATTGAACTGCTTTTCGCCACATCTGCCGAGTGGCTCCTGATTTGGGTTTGCAAAATAGTGACCTGTACCCTGCTCATCCATTCCACAATCTGATGATGAGTTACTGTCTACTTTTAGTTTCTTCCCTGAATGATCAGAAACGAGACAGGTAGGGTCTTCTAGGAGATATTTGATGCCCCGTGAAGGTTTGCAATGATCCATGACCATGTCAGTCATTCGAGATGGAGCCACGTTTAGCTTCGGAATTTGTTGTGGCACAAAGAGATCATCGAACACAGTACCGGTCGCATACTTCCGCTTTGGGCTGAGTATAGTTTCAACTTTCTTATTGAATGACAACATAGGAATCTGGTTCCAATGTGAATCATCAGGGTTCTCTTCTGAGCTCACAAGTTTCTGAAAATCCAATGGTAGGTCTGAAAGCCTGCAAACGGAAAGTGTTTCTGATACTACCCTCTTGGCATAGAAATTTTCATCTTTCTGCATCTGGATCTTACAGCTTTGAAAATGCCCATCTCGCCATTCAGTTTTGGTTTGTTCAGCTTCTTGCCAAGCATCATGCCCCACATCCCACATGTTAGGGTCTAACCGCAGCACATTCTTCATTGAAATTCCTTCATGGTTTCTTCCCAACATTAGCCTTTCGGCCACAGTGGATTTCCTAAGCTCAAAAGGTGAAGTTTCAGAATCTTTTGTGCAGGTCCTATTGTTGTCATCCTCCAAAGGACTACAGCTCTTGCCATATGGACTGCTGCTTGCTCTGGTCCAGTGTGCCATCCACTTGGTATGTTGCTGGCAAGATGACTCTCCAGGATTTCCTTTGCCCAAAACAACTTGGAAGTCTTCTTTCTCATTGAATCTATTCCTGGCACAGTCTGACATGATTGAGTTACTGGGTCGAGTAGCCTTTCTTCACAAGTTTACAGAATTACAGTACTAGTTGCAAAAGTCTGAAAGAAAAGGTAAATATGAGTTTACACAATGAAACCTGAGTAATTCCTGACAAAAGAATGCAAATCACTAAGAAATAAACATAAAGAAGGGATCATATTACAATTGTAACTATGTTAGTTTCCATATCTGGAAAATAGGGTGTGAGAAACATTCTGACCAGAGTAAGTGTGACAGGAACATCCACAGTTTTGTTGAATACATGTAATGAACCCTTACAAACAGGGAAAGATATCTGAAAAGTTAAGAAAAATGAGTTTCTTCTACAGACGAGGATGATTTGAAGGAATCTTTTTCTCGGGATGCTCCATTAGAATGGCAGCCTGGTGCACGTAGCTCCTGCTTGCGCAGGGTCCGACCACTTCGGTATGCTCCATTAAAACTTAAAAATCTCATAGAAAAAATAAATACAATAGAACTTTTTGCAAATGAACAAAAACATCTAGCAATCAATTTGGTGAACCTTAACTAGGATTAATCCACGATCGCTAGGTATTATATGTGACATAACTGAACTCAGATACGAAAGGGTCCCAAAATATCATAGCAAGTCATGAGAGAGATATATGAGTTTACACATTGAAATCCCAAGTCCTTGCAAAAGAATGATACACACATCGGTAACAAATAAACATAAAGAAGGGGTGAAAGTACAATTGCTATTATGTTAGTTTCGATATCTGAAAAATAGGGTGTAAAAAATATTCTAACCAGAGAAAGTGTGACAAAGACAACAACAGTTTGGTTGAGTACACATAACGAACCCTTCTAAACGGGAAAGATATATGAAAATTTAACGGAATAGCGGACAGGATGATTTGAAGGAACCTATTATTGTTTCCTGATGCTGTATTAAAAGTTTAAAACTTAAAATATCTTCGCAGTCATAAATAAAAAAACTAAAGTTCTAGATTCACTCATTTTGTTCCGTATGTAGTCACCATTTGAAACCTCTAGAAAGACAAATATTTAGGAACGGAGGGAGTATACTTTAGGCTGTTGCCAGTAAAGAAGAGCAACTCAAGCAGAACCCCGTACTACAACCTCAAAAGGGCGATTTAAATTGGACAAGGTACCACTAGCTTACCAAGTGACAGATGAAGTTTCTATATCAAAACATTCCAGGGCAAGAGGAAGTCCAGAAAACCACAGAAGGCAGCCCACCAAGAAGCCATCCATAGAATGTTCCTTGTGATGTGAAGGAGGAATGTTTTCTCTGGTACGTACTAACCTGCTAGATATGATGTTCGTCGACGGGTACTAGTACACTTCCTTGCCAAAGTCCAAAAGGCGGCATGGTTCGGGGAATAGATAGAGCCCAAAAGGGCACGAAAGGAAAGCAAAGCTTGTCCCGGCACTGAACTGATAAATTTGTCCTGATTGTTCATATGCAGAGAACAACAGTATGGGTGGAATGGATGGTGTGGCAGAAACATTTCAGGATCAAGAATTATATGTGAAAGCAATGGATTTTTACTTGGGAAAGGTACTACTGTGGTGAATTGGTGATTGGTGGAGTTGGAATTTCTGTGATGAGGGTTGAAGCACCGTATGTAGATCAGTCAGTCGGCCACTTGGAATGCTGTGGCAACTTCAGAGGAGCAACGTCGGTTTACCTCACGATTTATTACAGCGTGATGTGCGGTGAGTGTGCCTAGGCATGGAAGGGAATTCCGCCATGGTTTCAGATGCGAGCTGCTGAAAGTGAGCGACGACACAAATCTAGCAGATCTAGCAGCCGAACCGGCTTTGAACAGAACAGAGGGTCTTGAGAAAGCAGGGCAGGGCAGAGCAGAGCAGCCTCCCCAGGGCTAGAAATTTTGGGAGCAAGCAGACAGCACTCACCCACGCAATTCGCACGATGGCGACGACGGCGACGAGCCGACGACCAAGGGGCCCGGAGACCGGGCGACGGCGAGCACTCTCCCTCCCTCCTCCTCCTGGGCTCCCACTCCTCGCACGCACGGTGAATGAAGCCCACCCTCGCGGACAGCTGTCCGATTGGGAGAAGAAATGGGCGAGGCGTGGAGGGGGCACCTGGCAGGCTGTGGCTGGCGAGCCGTAGTCAACACGTTCCGGTGGGCAGCACAGTGCACTCGTGCGTGTAGAGGGAGGGAAGATGGATCGAGGGGAGCCCAGGATGAGGATGGATGGCGACTGACGATCGGGCCTTCAGGCTGTTGGCCAATAATCGCGACAATGGCGGCGGCGCCGTCCCTGTACATGGATGGATCTCTCTCTCCTACCCAGCGCTGTTCGTGGTTTCTTCTCCGCGGAGGCCGCACGTGCGTTTCTTATATCTTCAAACAAAACAAAATGACACATCACAAGTCTTTTTTTTTTTGCAAGTTCACATCATTGCAAATAAGCAATTTCAAATTTAGAACTAAAAACCACACCGTTCATATATACTCCTTCTGTATCAAAGTATAAGGCATTTTTTGGCACTATAAAAAACATCATCTTGTATTTGATAGGGAGAGAGTAGATAAGATGAAACTTACACGATAAAATGTCTCACACACGAGATTTAGATAGTTGAACTAGGCTATACTGGGAATGACATTGCTTATCGACATCTTTTACATGGTTTAACTGGCTAACGAAGGCGAGACTCTTTAGACATCGGTCGGCGTTGTGGCAGCGGCGGCGGCGTGGTCCTCGAAGGTGTCGGCTTCACTTTGGCGTGGGCGAAAGGCACGTTGCGCTCCTCCTCCGCTACGTTCGCTTCGGTGGGGTGCGGCGAACACCGCTCCTCCTCCGTTGCTTTCGCTTCGACACTGGCCGCGTCCATGGCCTGTTCTACCTCCACCGCTTTGGCTTTGGCTTTGGCGCGCCTCCTCCACTGCTTTGGCTTCAGTGCGGTCGGCGGCCACACCGTGCTCCTTCTTACCTGTTCTGGCTTTGGCAACGGCGATGGCTTCGGCGCGCGCCTCCTCCACTGCTTTGGCTTCAGCGCGGGCGGCGGCCACATCGTGCTCCTTCTTCGCTGTTCTAGCTTTGGCAAGGGCGATGGATTCGGCGTGTGCCGCGGCCACGACGCGCGCCTCCTCCATTGCTTTGGCTTCAGCACGAGCGGTGGCCATAAATCGTTCCTTCTCCGTTGCTTCGGCTTTAGCTCGGATGGCGGCTACGCCGTGCGACCACTCCTGGCAAGCAAAATGAATGGTAGGAATTGTATATATTAGGCACTAGCATAGTGATGAGCTACTAGAATGGAATGGAAGATGACTAGAGATTAAGAAAACAAAGATTAATCATATATATATATATATATTGGAAAAGAGCAACGATCAACAATATGTATTACCTGCATATCGATGTTTGTCTCCATGCCGTACGGTTTACTTGAGTAAAATAGATGCCATCTCTTTTCAATCCCTTCATCATCTGCATAAGCCTCGACATGCTGGATATGACGGAACTTATCCCACTCGGGGCCACACTTTCCCAAAGCCATGGAAGCGAGCACCTCTGGACTGCAGTCCAGCAACAAATGACTTGGTTGTATAGTCCGTAGGCACATCGGGAGTTGTTTCTCATTGTAGTTAACTATAAGCACGAACCTCCGAAGTGAATTCATCTTACGTAGTAACTCAAGTTTTGGGCAGTGGTTGATCCAAAGCTTTTGCAATTTGGGAAAATTAGACATGCTAGTCAGGTCGGGTAAGTCATACAGGATGAGGTGAATTACAGAAGTGAAGTTCTTTAGCGACTGGAGGCACTGGACGCCACCGATGGTTAATTTTTTCATAACCCTTGCATGGGTGGCAAGACCGGGAGGAATATACCGCAACTTGCAGTTTTTCAGAAAAAATTCCTCCAAAGCGGGCATAGCTTTAACTTCCTCCTCCCATCCCCACTCCTCCCATTCCAGCATTCCACTTAAAATCAGTGTGTGCAGTTTTGGAAAGCCAACCATCGCCTGAGATGAATGATGGTGACGCTGACTTCGGGGTTGCAAGAATTCATCACCAACACGCTTGATTGTTGGAGCGCGATTGACCTGTAAAAACTCCAAAAATGGGAGTCGACACAATCCATCAGGCAGCTGGGTGCAGCAAGATAGATCTGTCATCCATAGAGTCCTCAAGTTCTTAAGTGGTACTTTTGTTGTCCACATCATCCATCCTGGAAGTTGACGCCCAAAATACCCTTTAATGTCAAGATACTCTAAGCAAGGCTGAGGGCATATCACATCAAACACCACCTCAATTTTTTTGTGTTCCTCGTTAGAGACTCGGGCTTTGAGCAACCCATCATCTCCTAGTCTGCTGCTGCATTCTAAGGTAAGTGCAGTCAGATATTGTTTTGCACCTACTCTAGCCTTTGCAATGGACGAGGCCTCTAATACATTCTCTAGACTCTTTAATCCAAGCTCCTTAAGCCGAGAAAGAGGCCCCAACTCTTCCAAACTACACCAATCACCATCCATATATGTTGGAAATCCAAATAGTACCCACAAATTTGTTAGAGCACGGAAACCCCTAGGAATACTGTTTACATGGGTGTCATTAGTTGAAAGATACCTCAATCCTTGTAGCTTAACAATGCTATCAGGAAGTTTTACAATGCCTCCACAACCTTCAAGGTTAATGTGTTGGAGGAATTTCAACTCATGGATGTTCTCTGGCAGTCTTGATATATCTGTGCAACTTCTTAATGACAAATACCTCAAGTGCTTCAGCTGACACACAGATTCAAGCAATGCTGTAAAATTTGCGGATTCTATAAATAGAGTTCGTAGGCTTGAGAAGGGAACCAAGGAATCACCGGGCTGCATTTTGAAGTTCCCAGATAACATTAGCAGTCTCAATAATTTATTCCCTGTTAAATCTCTCCATTCAAATTCATCTGATTCAACTCCTTTGGTTTCTATGGACAACCTAAGAAAACTATGTGATCCAAGTTTGTCTTTAGCAGTAGCTCCACTCTGAGCTACCAACGCTTCATCTCTAGCGACAAAGTGAGCAAATGAGCGAATGACATCATGCATATTTCCAATAAGCTGGCCAGGATAGTTTGTATCTGGCTCAATAAGATTCCTTAATATGAGCTCATTGTAGTACCTTTTTCCTTCAAGTTCTAGAATACCCGAGCCTCCATTAACCAACCCTTCACCAATCCACATGGACACTACTTCATTGACACTTAGTATTGTCTTTTTAGGTTTAAGGGAGAAGTGCAGAAAGCATTCTTGTAAGCAAGGGGACAAATCATCATAGCTAAGATGTATTGCATAGTTTAGCTCCTCTGGAATTCGAGATACTGACCATATATCATCATTCAAGATGTCTTCCCAATCACGTCGTGTTTTCTCCTTCTTGCATAGGAGCCCCCCCATAACTTTTATAGCAAGTGGTAAACCATCACATTTTGCTATAATTTGCAACCCAATATCTTTTAGCATGTCAAGCTCGGGTTCATCTTTTCCTGATGTGAGTACCTGCAAGCAGTTATAACACATAAAGTTAACGAGGGTACATGATATGTTGGCAATGGCTAGGTGTGTGCTCTTTTTTTATTTACTACAAGCAGTGCACTAGATCACCAAGAAAATAAGCTAATAGATAAAAAAAGGCATGCGCTATGATAAATTAGATTGCCACACATACGTGTGGAATCAACTTCATATTGATTTTCTAAAGATTACATTATGCATATGAAGGCGTACCAAAATATTTTTCGTTGTATTTTTATTCCTTTTCATTTATCATCTTGGTGAACTCGTTTTACAATTTTTTTAAGGCAAAAGCAATAAAACTATGCGGACTTTAATGCTCGGCGGTGATCACGAGCATGAAGTCAATAAAAGAAAACATGTTGGGTATAGAGATATTACATGGAGATTGATGATCTTTGGTAGAGGAATACAATTAATTGAGGTGAACAAGATGGGAAGAAATAACAACACCGTTGCACACAAGAAAGCGGAGTTTTCCCAACTTAATGGAGTGGCTGCCATTTGGTGGAACCCTCTACCAGTTAACATAGCAACATGTGCGCACTTAGATTGTAATGAACAATGCTAGATAAATGAATGGATGTTATCCCCTCTCCCCTTCCACACACAGACACACCCCTCCCAAAAAAACATGTGGAATCTTCTGTGTGGTAGTCGTATGCAAGTTCATATATGATCAAATTAACAACGTGGTGATATGTTAGTGTATATAAAATCAAATTAACATCATGACGCTAAAATACGGGTGTTATATCGAGAATGCGTAAGTACCGACCTGCTTCTTGAGCAATGACCATGCATCTATAGGACCTAATTTGTCAACATGGTGGCAATACACAACTTTCATACTCCGGGCAACAGTGTCATGTCTTGTGGTGATGAGGACTCTGCTACCTGGGCCGCCATAGCTAAAGGGAGTCATCAATAGTTTGTCCCATTCGCTGACACCCCACATGTCATCTAGTACAAGAAAGAATTTTTTGTCCTTGATGGCATTCATGAGAGCAACGACAAGTAGGGCCTTGTCTCGAGCCCCACCCACTCCAGGCAAGTCTCCGCCAGCGGCAGTGATGGCCGTACTCAACAATTCAACATCGTTGAAATCTCGTGTGATGCTAAGCCATATCTTCTTAGCGAACTTGCCTTCGATAGCCTCGTCATTGAATACCTTCTTGCAGAGAGTGGTCTTGCCAATCCCGCCTACACCAACAATGGCGACCACCATGAGGTGATCAACCTTGTCAGCTGCCTCCCTTGTAAGCACCTCCACAAGTGCTCTTGTGTCCTCCTCGATCTTCTCGCCAACCGCACCCGACCTCTCCATCAATGAATCCGTTTTGCGATCAGTGGCAAGAGATCGAGTTGCCTTCCGGTCTTGGTAGGCTTCTAACTTGATGAAATTGAAACTGCCACCCCACTTGCAGATGTCATCCAACTTTTGGTTGAGGTTCTTGATGCGTGTGCCGATATCATGGACATGCAGGGGATTTCGGATGCAAAAGAGGAGCGCGTGAAGGCACCCCGTGTCCGTGGATGGACCTTGCTCCATGATCTTGAGCTGGCATAGGTCGATGATGTCGGTGGCCTGGTACATGGCACGCTTCAGTTCCTCCACCCACCCCCGCACACTCTCGTCGGTGATGGTCCTCCTATCGGCATCGGCAAGAACATTCTTGAGATCCCTGAGCTTGGCGCCTAGTTCATTGATCTCACTAGAGACCCCGATCATCATGGCTATGTCTTCGCTTGCCATTTGGGCGAGCATGTTGGTCACGTACGATGCCAAAGCACCCAAAACCACCGCCATGTCGCAGGATTTGCCCGGGCAGCTGCTATACTGAAAATAGTGCATGCAAGTAAAATTACTCCTCTTTATAACAACTTTTTAATTCAACAATCACATTCTAAGAGTTGGTTCATACATCTCACTGTTGAAAACGAACGTGCTGTGGATTCACTCACCAGCGAATAGCTTGCAAATGAAAAATATGGCTTGCAAAGAAGAATGACATTGCTATACGTGAAAACAAAACTGAACCACGAATGAATATCACGTATAGCAACTCGAAATACAACAGAGGGCACCATCTGTTTTACACTAAAAATAGCTAGGAAGCAACAACAAAGCTAGCCTTATCTAGTGAAGCTGAAATTAATTACCTTGAATCGATAGGAGAGTTTGGAGCTCCAGACCAACTACCCGTGGGCTAAACTGCATGTGGAAGCTCCAGATTTAGCTTGATGAACAAATCCAGAAGATGATGCCTTTGTTTTCACAAATGGGCGTCATGGCAGGGTATGTATTCCTTTTTGTTTTTCTGCAGGGCAAGGAAGGGATTCTTGGATTGAACAAGGCAAAAGATGATGTGTTCCTTTTCCTTTTTGGCAGGGCAAGAAAGGAATTAGTTCCTTCCTTCCTTCTTGCGTCTGTAATTTCGTTCTTAATTAGATGATGTGTTTGTTTGGTTCGACATGGTATCAAACTTTTTTGGCTCTGAAGGAAGTGAGTCTGTCCAAGCATCAGATTAACTGGTGCATATTTTCTCCATACTGGCAAGCCTAATTGACATGGCAGATTGATTGAATACAAAACTAGTGATTGGACAATTGTCACCTCTTCATTACATCATGGCTGTTTCCTTCCTGAATCGAGAGAGCAAGAGCTGCCTAAACTTCAAGTGACTGTACTGATGAAAGGCCCCTCTTCTTGCCGGCCAGTGGCAAATCTAGGAATAAAATGGAGTGTAGGCTCAAACAGGCCCCTCTTTTTCCTTCCTTTTCACTTTCTTCCCGAATAATCCGTGGCAGATCGAGCCAGGATTTGAGCCAAGCCGGACAGGGGCGAACATTTGAGGTCTAAATTTTGTAAGGCACAATGCAAGTCTACTCAACCAAACAAATGATTCAATTTTTTTTCCGTCAATACAATTACGAGAGCATGAGAAAACACACCAAAAAAGACCTAGGAAGCACTATAATTTTCTCATGTCTGCCGTGCGACCACGCTTGCATAATGTTGTCATCCCAAAATTCCAAGTGAGGCCTATAATATGTGAAGCAACAACAATTATGAATGAATGAATCTAAAATCTTAACACAAGTGTAATAATATTTGTATCTTCCAGTAAGATAATATTGTACCATTAAATTGTAGTTGATTCAATAACACAAGGTCGTAGAGTACCCGCAAAAAACAAAAAACAAAACCCCACGAGGTTGTCAAGGTAGATTGCATCGGTGATTCTTGAAAGCATGAAACCATAGCATAATCTGCTTGTATTCGATTTTTGCAGATATCTCACGCTCAACATAGTAGACCACCGAGTCAATCATCACCTAGCCTATTTCGAAGATCTCTCTTGAGCTAGTTTATTAAATACGTGAGGGACACAAACTTCACGAATTTTCAACAATATCAAAATTTGACATTGAATTAATTAGTCTACATTATAAATTCTAGTTGTGTCCTAGGCTCTAAAGTTCTAATAATATGGCCATGGAGCAATGAAATCAATGCAGTGTATAAATTTCTAAAAGGAAAGGCCAAAAAGGGGAGCAAAGAAATCTATTCGACATTCTCGTCGGCATCCATCTGGCGACCCGCGATGCATACGCGCGCGGACATGAACGTGCGGCGGCATGGACACAGACATGCGACGGCGTGTGCGGGCATGCGGCGGCGGTATTGCTGTTGCGACTGCTGAAACTAGCGATAGGGATTTTTTTTTTGACATGATTTTCTTTTTCGTGTAGTCGTTCGTACTGGGGTAATGCAGCAAGGCCCCCATATCTGGGCGTTCCAATTGGCCCACTAAGCTACTAAGGTCCAAGTCCCCATATCTGGGCAGCGCTACGTCTCGCGGGTACTCCTATATGGCGCGTGACGTACTCCTATATGGCGCGTGACGCGCTAGGGAACATGCCAGCGCGCACCCCTCCGCTCCCTTGCGCCCCTAGTGGGCCGGCCCATGAGCAGCGCTGAACGCCTCAGTTTTTTTAATTCGTTTTTTTATTAGGGAAACGTTATACATCACCCGGCGGATAATCACGTTTGCGTCCGCCCCCTCGGTTGCTTGCCACGCGTCCCCTGTGGACCGCACCAGCACATTCTTTGCAACAGCCATGGCTCGTACCTTATCCTCATCTCCTCAATCTCCTTCCTGAATTAGCAGTGACAAGCAAGATGGTGGTCTGCACCATGAGTGTGCCCTTGCTCGCCACCGCCACATGCTAGCAGCCATCCTCACCGGCTAGGCAGGCCTTTGCCATCGTCACCGGCCGCCGTGGCGGTGCGCCGTTGTAGCCAGGCCTCGCACCATCGTCGCCGTTGTCACCCGCTTCCACCATGACGGTCAGCCGCGTGCGATGCGCCACCTCGCCGGTGAGGTGAGATTGTCGTCGCTCCTCTCTCACCACCATTCGATGGAAGCAACATGGTAGTTGTTTCTGCAACGCAACCGTTGTTTCAGGAATTGTTTCTGCAACACGGCCGTTGTTTCAGGAATTGTTTCTGCAATCTCCAAATTTTTGCAACATGGTAGTTGTTTCTGCAACGCAACAGTTGTTTCAGGAATTGGTTCTGCAACGCGGCCGTTGTTTCAGGAATTGTTTCTGCAACGTAATCATTGTTTCAAGATTGTTTCTGCAATGCGGCCGTTGTTTCTGCAACTGGTTTGTTGTTTCAGGAATTAGTGTGTCGGGAAGGCGACGAGCCGCGTGCGTGGAGTTAGATCGGACGGCTCGCGCGTGGAGATCCGACGGCTGTCGAGGTAATGGATGTTTACTAGACGTCTACCGGTAGACGCGTAGCGCTCCCCTTTTTATTACTATTCTTGCTTTTCGTTTTTTCTCAAAATAATTCGTAATTTAGAAAAGTTCCACATTTCAACAAAAACGAATTTTATAAAAAAAGTGTTCGTTATTTCAAAATAACAAACATTTTTTTAATTTTAATGAAAATTTCTTTATTTCGACGTACAAATTTATATGAGCATTTTTTAAATAGTGATGAACATTTTTTTAATATTTGATGAACAAAGTTTGAATACGATTAAATTTTTATAAACTCGATGAAAAAAATTTGTATTCAAGATTTTTTTTCGAAAAATGGATGAACAAATTTTGAATACTATGAACAAAATTTTAAATCGACGAACAAATTTTTAATTTCGTGAACAATTTTTCAAATTGATGAACAAATTTTGAATTTGGTGAACAATTTTTGAAATCGATAAACAAATTTGAATTTGATGAACAAATTTTGAATTTTGCTGAACATTTTTTTCAATCCAATGAACAAAAAAGGTAATTTATGAACATTTTTTTTGAATCAATGAGCATTTTTACACATTGACAAACATTTTTTGAATTTTATACAAAAAAATGTTCATAAATTTTGAACAAATTTTGAATGTGGTATTTTTTTTGAAAACGATGAAGAACAGATTTTTAAAATTGATGAACAAATTTTGAATTAGTTGAACAATTTTTGAAATCAATGAACCAATTTCGAATTTTATGAACATTTTTTGAATTCGATGAACAAATTTTGAATTTTGATGAACATTTTTTCAATCCGATGAATAAAAAGGGAATTTTATGTACATTGTGTGAATCATTGAGCATTTTTACACATTGATGAACATTTTCTGATTTTGCTTCAGAAAAATGTTCACGAATTTGGAAATAAAATAAAAAAGAAAAAGAAAAAGAAAAGGGAAACAGAAAAGAAAAAAGAAAAAGAAAAAGAAAAAGGAGAACTCAAGAAAAAACGAAAAGAAAACGGAACAAGATATGGGCCGGCCCATACGAACGCCCTGAGCTCCAGGGGGGGGGGGGGGGGGGGGGGGCGCCAGGTCGCTCGGCCGCGCCCTATGCGACCATGGGCTCTGCCCAAAAAACGTCCGCAGCTCGGACGCTCGCTGCTCGCCTGGTCGCTTCTGTCGTTTGTTTATTTTTTTCCTTATATATGTTAAAATTTTCAAAAAAACTGTTCAAAGATTCAAATGTATTCATACCATTCAAAAAATTGTTAATCATGTATTTGGAAAAAATGTTTAACGTGTATAAAAAATTGCTTTAGGTGCATACGAAAATATACAATGTATATGAAAACATGTTAATCATGTACTCAAAATGTATATTTAAACAAATGTTAATCATGTACTTGCAAAATGCTGAAAGTATACAAGAAAAATGTTTCTTATGTATAAGAAATATGTACAATATGTATGAAAAAAGTAGACATCAAAACAAATATCTGAACTTTTTAATAATTTATTAAAAAATTGTTAAATGGGTATAAGAAATATGTTTCTTATGTATACGGAAAATTTATAATCTGTTCGAAAAACGAGACATCAAAACATATATCTGAAAAATATATTAATCATGTATTAAAAAAATAACATGTATAAAAAAATGTTCCTACTCCATATGAAAAATGTACAATATGTATGAAAGGAAAGTAAACCTCCAAACATACATTAGAAAATGTTATTTAATGATAATCATGTATAACAAAATGTTTTTGCTATATATGGAAAATGCATAGCTGTATTAAATAAAAGTAGACACCAAGTACATATGTGTCCAACTTTTTTTTGCGGGAAAACTTCCGATTTATTCATTAACTGTCAAGGTAGTACAAAAAACATTGGAAGTAAAATTTACATCTAAGTCCGTAGACCACCTAGTGACGACTACAAGCACTGGAGCGAGCCGAAGGCGCGCCGCCGTCATCGCCCCTCCCTCGTCGGAGCCGGGCAAACATTGTTGAAGTAGACAGTTAGAAAGTCGTCGTGCTAAGGCCCAGCGCACCAGAACAACAACCGCCGCCGATGAAGAGAAACACAGGCCGGAAGGATCCAACCTGCAGACACATAGACGTAGATGAACGAAGACCGGATCCAGTCGGATCCACCGAAGACAAACGCCGACCGGATCCCACGAGATCCGCCGGACACAAACCTCCACACGCCTTCCAACGATGCTTGAAACATCACCGGGACGGAGGCTAGGCGGGGAGGACCTTATTCCATCTTCAAGAAGGCCCCGTCGCCTCGTCTTCTTGAGCACGACAGAAACCCTAACAAAACTCAAAAAAGCATCTAAAAACGGAGCCCTCCTGCCGACAAGGGCCGAGATCCACCGTGCCTCCATGGTCCAAGGACCATAGGAGATGAGGCGGACCGGCGGAGCCGGCGAGAGGCAAGGCTTACTAATACATGAGGCTTGCTTTGATTTAGCCAACTTAGCATTGTTTTATTGACACATATGTGTCTACCTGCTGATATGTTTCGATAGATTCTTGTGCAACTGTTATAATTGATATAGAATTGCATAGTTTTGGATCCTCCTCGATCAAGTGGGCATATGATTGTGTTCTTTACTTAGCTAATGTTTTACCATATTGCCATGCCTTACATACAACAAATAGAACTATTTTATAATTATTGATGGACTAAGACGGACTCGCTGCTACCTTGAGCTATACTTTGTATTTGAGGTTAAATTCATTAGGGATGCCATTGTTGGAATTTCTGTAATCCTGTCGCACTAGTCACTTAGGTTTGTTCTTCAGCAAATAAGCCGGTCCATGCAACGTGAGCCTGTTCACGGCTGGATCGGGCAGTAGCTAAGTCGTTAGCACGACGCCTTGCGCGTGGTCAAGGGACGTGGGATGGCGCGTCCGCTTAGCTTGGTCATGGCGCAAGATTAGGATCATCTGTTAGTTGGTTGAGCTGTTAATAAAACGAGAAAACGAGAAAAGCTGCAGAAGTTGTACGCAGCGCAAAAGAACTCTCTCTCTCTCTCGTGTGTGTGAGTACATCGCCTGATCTCTTCCCTGGTTCAGCTCCAACAAGTGGCATCAGAGCCTCCGATCAAGGGCTGAGAACCATGGCCGGCGGAAGTGGTTCGCAGGCGCGGACGCCGGTGGTGGATCAGCGCGCCCGCACGCAGAGCCGCGGGCGGAGCCCCGTGCGGCGTGGAGGACGCGCTGTGGTCGTTCGGGAGAGCACCAGGGAGGTCGGCGGCGGCGACGTCGTCTGGCCCATGCTGACGCGGACCAACTATGCCCAGTGGTCCGTGGTCATGATGGTGAACTTGCAGGCGAAGATGCTCTGGGACGCGGTCGCGACGGGGGATGCCCCGGTCCGCGAGGATCGCAGTGCGTTGGCGGCGATACTGCGCTCCACGCCGGAGGAGATGCACGCGTCGCTCGCCACCAAGGAGACGGCGAAGATGGCATGGGACACCATCAAGATTCAGCGCGTCGGCGTTGAGCGCGTCCGCGAGGCGAACGCGCAGAAGCTCCGCAAGGAGTTTGAGGCCATCTCGTTCCGGGATGGCGTGACGGTGGACGAGTTCTCCATGCGCATCTTAGGGCTCGCCGGTTCTCTCCGCTCGCTCGGGGACACACTTGAAGAGGTAAAAGTCGTTCGCAAGTTCCTGCGTGTTGTTCCTGCCAAGTACTCTCAGGTGGCCATCGCCACCGAGACCATGCTCGACGTCACGACCATGTCGGTGGATGAGCTCACCGGCCGGCTGCGCGTCGTCGAGGATCGCCTGGAGGAGGACAACAACGACGGCGGCTCGGGTGGCCGCCTACTTCTCATTGAAGAGGAGTGGTACGCCCGTCTGAAAGACAGGGAGCAGGGCGGCAGCTCCTCCGGTGGGAACGGCGGACGTGGCCGTGGCCGTGGCGGTGGGCGCAACAACAGCGGGCGAGACAAGGCGCCGAAGCGCAATGGCAAGTGCCACAACTGCGGTGTGTGGGGGCACTTCGCCCGCGAGTGTCACAAGCCGCGCTAGGAGCGGCGAGGAGGCTCACCTTGCCCAAGGAGAAGACGACCAGCCGACAATCCTGCTGGCTCAGGTGTGCGACGAGGTCGTGCATGACGCGGCGCCGGAGGAGAACGGCGTGCGCGATGACGCCCCAACAGGCATGGCGTTGGCGACGAGCGGCAGCCGCGGCAACAGTCCGGGCGCGACTGAGGTGGTGAACCTCAACGAGGAGCGCATCGTGCCGGTGGACACGGGCGCCGGGGTGTGGTACTTCGACACCGGCGCGAGCAACCACATGACCGGCGACAAGGAGCTGTTCGCCACGCTCGACGAAACGATCAAGGGCACGGTCAAGTTCGGGGACGGATCGCTCGTCAGCATCTGTGGGCGCGGCACGATCGTCTTCGAATGCCGCCAGAAGGGTCACCGCGCGCTCACGGACGTGTACCTGATCCCGAGGCTGCGCAACAACATCATAAGCCTCGGCCAGTTGGACGAGCTCGGCTGCAAGACGGTGGTCGAGGGTGGCGTTCTGGAGCTGTTCGACCGCGATCGCGCGCTGCTCGCGCGGGTGGCGCGCTCCAGAAACAGGCTGTACACCATCAGGCTGAAGATGGCGGCGCCCGTGTGCCTCCTGTCTGTCATGCAGGACGAGGCCTGGCTGTGGCATGGACGCTACGGTCACCTGAACTTCCGCTCTCTCCGCGCTCTCGCCGAGAAGGGCATGGCGGAAGGCGTGCCATCGATCGAGCGCGTCGAAGAATTCTGCGACGGGTGCGCTCTTGGGAAGCAGCACCGTGTCCCGTTCCCGCAGGCGTCCAAGTATCGCGCCGAGCGTGGGCTCGAACTGGTCCACAGTGACCTGTGCGGGCCGATCAAGCCAGCCACGGCGGGCGGCAACAGGTACTTCCTGTTAATGGTTGATGATCATAGCCGTTTCATGTGGATCGAGGTGATCAAGTCCAAGGATGAGGCGTTCAAGCGCTTCAAGCGGGTCAAGGCGCTCGCGGAGGCGACGCCAGGCAGGAAGCTCCTGGCGTTTCGCTCCGATCGCGGTGGCGAGTTCAACTCCGCCGCGTTCCGGGAGTACTGCGACGAGCACGGCATCAAACACTGCACCACCGCCCCTTACACACCACCGCAGAACGGCGTCGTCGAGCGCCGCAATCAGACGGTGGTGGAGATGGCGCGCTGTCCTCTGAAAAGCATGGGCGTGCCGGCGATCTTTTGGGGCGAGGCCGTGCGCACCGCGGTCTATCTGCTGAATCACGCGCCCACACGCAGCCTGGATGGACGAACTCCTTACGAGGCGTGGCACAACCGGAAGCCCAAGGTACATCATCTTCGTGTATTTGGATGCGTAGCACATGTGAAGCGCCTCGGCCCCGGCATCGACAAGTTGGCCGATCGCTCGACGCCCATGGTCTTTGTCGGCTACGAGGACGGCGCCAAGGCCTATCGGGTGTACGACCCGGCGACGAAGCAGCTGCGCGTCACGCGCGACGTGGTGTTCGAGGAGCACCGGAGATGGGACTGGAGCGGCGGCGCTGACGCGACGCCTACGCCGTGCACCACATTTGAGGTGGTGTACCGTGACCTGCCGACCGGCGGGCACCACGATATGGGCGCAACACCGCAGCCCGGCACACCCGACGGGCCGGGCCTGGACAGCTCACCGCAGGCAACGCCGGACACGCCGGCCCCGCGCGCCCACAGCTGGGCGACGCCACCGTTGTGTGACACAGGACAGCATGACGCGGCGACCGGCGCTGCGCTGCGGTACAGGCGCATGGCTAGCATCGAGCAAGAGCTCGACGACGCCTGGGAGGAGGAGCAGGTGGAGGTGAACCACCTCTGCTTGCTAGCCGCGGAGGAACCAGGCGGTGTTGAGGAGGCAAGAGGGGATCCTAGTTGGAGGCGCGCGATGGAGGATGAACTGGACGCGATCAGGAGCAATGGCACCTGGGAGCTCGCCGCGCTCCCGCCTGGTCACGTCGCCATTGGCCTCAAGTGGGTGTTCAAGGTCAAAAAGGATCCAGCTGGCAACATTGTGAAGCATAAGGCGAGGCTTGTCGCGAAAGGATATGTGCAGCGGCAGGGGGTGGACTTCGACGAGGTCTTCGCTCCAGTGGCTCGCATGGAGACCGTGCGCCTCCTGCTCGCGCTCGCCGCGCACTCCGGGTGGCAAGTCCACCACATGGACGTCAAGTCCGCGTTTTTGAATGGCGAGCTGGTCGAAGAAGTGTACGTGCACCAGCCCCCCGGCTTCATCGACTCCGACAACGAGAACAAGGTGCTCAGGCTGCGCAAGGCGCTCTACGGGCTGCGCCAGGCTCCGCGCGCCTGGAACGCCAAGCTCGACGGCGAGCTCATCAACCTGGGCTTCAAACGAAGCCCCCTGGAGCACGCCGTGTACCGAAGGACAACTGAAGCGGGCGTCTTGCTCGTCGGCGTGTACGTCGACGATCTGGTGATCACCGGCACTGATGAGAAGGAGATCGAGAACTTCAAGGAGCAGATGCACCAGCTGTTCGACATGAGCGACCTTGGTCTCCTGAGTTACTACTTGGGAATCGAGGTTAAACAGCGTGAGGGCGTGATAACGTTGTGTCAAAGCACCTATGCAGAGAAGGTGCTGGAGCAGGCAGGCATGAAAGACTGCAACCCGAGCCACACACCCATGGAGCACCGGCTGCAGCTGGTCAAGGGCGACACCGGCGGCAGCATCGACGTCACCAAGTACCGGAGTGTTGTTGGGAGCCTACGCTACCTCTGCAACACTAGGCCGGACATCACTCACGCCGTCGGCATCGTCAGCCGACACATGGAGGCGCCGGGCGCGCCGCACTGGGCGGCGGTGAAGCAGATCCTCCACTACGTCCGAGGGACCTCTGGCTATGGATGCTGCTACAGAAGGACCATGGAGGAAGCCGAGCTGGTGGGGTACAGCGACAGTGACCTCGCCGGGGACATCAACGATCGCAAGAGCACAACTGGGGTGGTGTTCTTCCTCAATGGCAGCCCGATCACATGGACATCACAGAAGCAGAAAGTCGTCGCCCTCTCCTCTTGTGAAGCAGAGTACATGGCGGCGGCGACGGCGGCGTGCCAGGGCATCTGGCTGAGCCGTCTCTACGGCGAGCTTGCCGGGCATGACCCCATGATGGTGAAGCTGTTCATCGACAACAAGTCAGCAATCGCGCTGAGCAAGAACCCGGTGCATCACGATCGGAGTAAGCACATTGACATACGTTTTCATTTCATTCG
The DNA here is from genome assembly GCF_002575655.3 of Aegilops tauschii subsp. strangulata. NCBI lineage: Eukaryota > Viridiplantae > Streptophyta > Magnoliopsida > Poales > Poaceae > Aegilops > Aegilops tauschii. Next base: position 470,754,554 of record NC_053035.3, read on the forward strand.
TGAATGCATCGAGGATGGAAAGGTGCAGGTCGAGCATGTTGGGACTGAAAGACAACTTGCTGATCTGCTCACCAAGGCACTAGGGCGCGTCAGATTTAGCTTACTGCGTCAGTGGCTTGGCGTTGTCGAAGTGAAGGAATCGTAGGCAACAGGATTAGGTGGTGATTTGTTGGAATTTCTGTAATCCTGTCGCACTAGTCACTTAGGTTTGTTCTTCAGCAAATAAGCCGGTCCATGCAACGTGAGCCTGTTCACGGCTGGATCGGGCAGTAGCTAAGTCGTTAGCACGACGCCTTGCGCGTGGTCAAGGGACGTGGGATGGCGTGTCCGCTTAGCTTGGTCATGGCGCAAGATTAGGATCATCTGTTAGTTAGTTGAGCTGTTAATAAAACGAGAAAACGAGAAAAGCTGCAGAAGTTGTACGCAGTGCAAAAGAACTCTCTCTCTCTCGTGTGTGTGTGTGAGTACATCGCCTGATCTCTTCCCTGGTTCAGCTCCAACAGCCATCACAATCACAAGCAATCAGAACGGCTGAGGTTCAAACTTGGGGATGCCCAAGGCATTCTCATTACCTTTGATCCGGTTTCGCGTGTAGATAGTCCTACCCCCCCCCCCCCCCCCCCCCCCTTTTTTTTTTCTATAGGTGACCTAGGTTATCAAATCCATGAGAATTGCTAATTGAAAGGTGATTCTGACATGTTCTTGTCGTCGCTAGAAGTTTCAGTTTCCTGGACTTAAATTGCATGGTTTTAATAGAGAAACAATAATAAGAGAATGGTCTAGAGAAGTTTTTTGGAGCAAATATTTGTATCATCTATTTCTTTTCCAGATCTTACTATTGTTATAGAATACCTTCACTCGTACTATTTCGCTCCTTAGCTAGGAGACTCGGAAGACTGGTCATGATAGGTCACAAATGACTTGGATATATGCACCACAATCCCATATTACCAACAACCCTTGTCCTTTATGTGATGTGTCGATTAGCCAATTGAATTATGCTGCATGGGCAGCTTCCTATAGAAATCAGTTCAAACACTACTGCTCTGTCTTTAACTCTCTACTTTCGAGACAAGGTTAGTAGGATGTCGAAAAGTTGGTCGCTGGGCAGATAGTGCTATATCCTATATGTAATGTTACTACCATCGCTAGGCCTGTAGGTAGAACTGAAGCAGAATCAAAAGGTTGAAGCTTTGTTCCACCGCAATGGTGTGTTCGGTGCAATGGTGTCCAGTGGTTTTTCAAGTCGGCGTTGTTCCATTCATGTTCGGTAGTCTCGGCAGCTACTTGTTAGGTGTGCCGCCTCTTGTAATCTTGCTCGGCGTTGAGTTGGTGGCCTTCTCTATTTTTTCGGTTGCCATTCTTCGTTATCCTGCTTATATGAGAATTTCTTCAACGAAACTGTTTCGAGATGAAGGAGTTTGTCGATCGCTAGGTCTGTGCAAAAGTTGAAAGTGCTAGGTTTATACAAAGTTGAAAGTGCTTACTGTTGCTAGCTCTGTGTTGCGGTGTGCGTGTGTCACTGCAATCGCGAACTCGCTGTCGACACCGTATCCTGAAACTTAATTGAACAATGGATATATGTGCCACGACCGCCATGCGCGTAAGTCCTGGCGATGCAGTCAACGTCTTTCTTCTTCTTCTTCTCCTTTTGTTTCTTTGCTGATGAAGATTTGTCCCAAAAAACAATATCTTCATGATCAGATATGACTCGTCACTAAACATGATCACATGCATGGTTTCAACGTAGCTTTATTAGCACATAAAGAGCACTGCCTACGTGCCAATCTTCCGGTAATGTGGACGGCCAAAGACTGGGACACGCACGCGTTGCGGCAACGGGGATATCCGAACCTGAGCACCAGCGTGCGATGCAGTGCTTCTCTCTCTTTTTTTTAGAAAAAACCGGATATACTTCGGCCTTTGTATTTGAAGGATGCATGTAGCTATTTTATCAATTATCCATAAAAACGCCTGAAGCCATTATGTTGGTAACACCTTTCACTACTCCTTTTTCCTTGATGAAGGGGTGCCGAATGTCCGAACCGAATATCAAACAGACGTCGCACTAAAGTCTAACATCTAAAGCCGGATGCCCCAGCCAAGCCACAATCCCGGGACTGGGTCATAAATCGGTCCGACGCACTCTCAGAGGCTGCCGCCGCCGTCTTTCACCGACCCATCTCCAGAGCAGGTACTAATGCACCAACCTTGCCAGGCCCGCTGTCGACGCCACCGTCCTGCGCGTATCCATCCACACACGCCCGTCGCTGAAACTCCACATCGCCAATGCCGCCGGGATCCGCCGCCGGACTTGCGGTAGATGTAACACCGCTCCTCCTCTTGTCCTATCTAGCCAGCACTTGCTCCAAAATGATGCCCCCAGAATGGAGAATGGCACCAAAGGCTTCGTCATCGTCCGAACCGGTAGACCCAGGTCTAGGGTTTCCCCCAGAACATCCTGATCGAGTTGATGTGACATGCAACAACGATGCCTCGAGAAGGAAACGATGTCAAAGACACTGCCATCGTCCGCCAAGACCGCAGTCAGGCGCGGTTTTCATCGGAAGCCGCGTTGTCCCGATCTCGCGGCTGGCTGGAACCACGTGGAGCTTCGCCATGAAGGCATATGCCACCACCGATTCTCCTGTGGAAATCCTCCATCCCCTCACCGGAGCCCTCATCGCGCCGCTAACCATCCACATGAAGAGTTGACGATGGATCTAGGTGTGATCCAGATCCATGGCGGCCGCCATGTGCACCATCGCCGGAGACCTTAGATCCCGCGGGTCATAGAGGGTAGCGCGGCCACCGCACTACCAGGGGCGCCGCCCTAGCCACTGCGCGCAGCTCCCTCCCGGCCATGCCCCAACCGTACCAGGAGATCGCCGCCATGTTCAGATCCCGGTTCCTTCGGCGCCAACAGATGGGGAAGCAGCAGCGCGAGGGTCTCCGGCAGCGTGAACGTTCGCCCTAGGCGAGACGGCGCGAGGGTCGGGTCGGGTCAAACTCACCGAGACCTGCACGCCAATATAACTGCCAAAACAAAACCTTTAAATGGGAGATATTTTCACTTCCCGGCTTCTGCACCAACTAAAAATGCATACAACCATTTTAGTATGAGTACCAAAATATGGCAAGCACCACAACTGTGGATGGATGCCTCAAGCAAAAATACTTCTGTTTGTGGTACTATGCAACTGCCTGTGTCGACACGACACGAGGCCTCCACCGATCAACCCCTCTAGCTCCTTGGATGTCGTACCTTGCCTTTTTATGATGCGGTGTCGGTCTTTGACCGTAGATGTAGCTAGTGTAGGGTGCCGACTGGAAAAGATGTCCGAAATAAGATTTTGCATGGGCTAATCGTTGTGTAAAGTTCATTTTTCTCGTCAGACATGAGTCGAGTGCGCGTGGGTGCTGGCGAGCCCAGCCGTCGTTACTGTCGGCGTCGGAGCCCCGTCGATTCGGCAAGCTTATAAAACGGCTGCTGAGGAGCCACATTTGTGCAACCATAAGCTACCTAACCAAGAAAGAAGAGCAGCAGAGCCGTGTTTAATCAACCGTGAGCTCGATCCCTTCCTCGTCATCTCATCAAGGTCGACCAATGGCGTTTCTGGGAGGACCATTGCGCATGACGAGGAGCATCGGCGGCTGGAAGATGATGGAGGGGAAGAGCCACGGCGGGTCAGGGTCTGGGCGGCAAGCGCCGGCGCCCATGAGGCAGCTCTTCTGGAGAGTGAGGCGCGCCATGCTGCGGCCGAAGTGCCGTGCCCTGAGTTTCGGGTACGACCTCAAGAGCTACTCCCAAAACTTCGATGACGGCCTCGTCACTGCCCACCGCCTCTAGGTAGCCACACCCGCAGGGTCTTCTACTTCTTCTTCTCAATTTTACTTGCCGCCTGGCCGGACCATCACCCGAGGCTGGAGAGTTTGAAGCGTCGTCACCTTGTGATCTGCTCCTCCTCTAGTTCAGCTACGAGTGTATATTAGACAGTATTGTTCATATACAAGTTGCTTACTGTTAAAAGTCTGAAACCGCGAATGAAATGACAATGTATCTATGTGCTTCTATGTACGTAGACTGCAAGCCGTGTCACTTGCCACAGTGGAATGGGATTTAAATTATTTCTGTTTATGTCGCGCTATCTATCATTTTATTTTTGTTTATGCTAGCGAAGATGGTGGGAGCAAATATTTTTTTATCAACTATTGTTTTTTCAGATCTTACCGTTGTTAGAGCATCTACAACCGGACCCCATACTAGTCCCAAACGCCTGGACGGGTTGCCCGGTCAGAAAAAAACGCACGCAACCAAGGTCCCCATACCCGGCCCAAACGCCCGGACTGACCGGCAACCCCGTAAACCCCATATCCGGCCCATATATGGGGCGGATATGGGGAGATCCCAGACGCCCCGGGAATGCTCGCCACGTTGGATTGACCGCTAGGGTCCCCGCGGTCACACGCATAGATCGGCGGTCCAACGGGCGCCTCCTCCGGTTCTTGGTGCGGATACATTCATTGCGCCGTGTGTCGCTGCTCCGGCGTGCCGTCCAAGGGAGCAAGCCCATCTATTTAAGCCGGACGGCGGCAACAAAATCCTAGCCCGCCCGCCAGCTTCCCTTTCCCTCCCACCGTCCCATAACCATGGCCCGGCAGAGGATCACCACCTATGCAATGTTGATGCCGGAACACCGGTTGCAGATCGAGGAGATGATCAAGGCCAAGCGCGCCGCTCGTGTCGCTGCCGGGCTGCCTCCGGATTCGCCTGAGCCGGAGGAGGAGGAGGCGGAGAAGGACCCCCAACCCATGGAGGAGGAGGATGCGGAAGCAGACAACATGGCGAGCTGGAGGAGGAGCAGCCGGGAGCAGGCTTCCGCATGGAGGACATCCTGGCGGAGTACCAGGTCAGCCTAGGCGGTGGAGATGGCAGAACAGACTGCCATCCTCGAATCCATCCAAGATGAGGTATATGTGGAGTCCAACCGGCGCTTCATCCGGCAGTAGAGGCCAGAGATTGACGAGCTCTTCGCCTCTATTTGGACGACGACGAGCCGGAGCTGCCACACATGCCCATCTACCCGGAGTCAGGGACAGAGATAGTGGACATCTCCGATGATGAGTAGTCCACATATGTATGTAGTACGTAGGTTCTTTTATCTACATGGTTAGTATGGATTTGAGATTTCATATTTGAGGTACATGGTTGCGGTGGGCGATTTTTGTGTGGTGTCCGGTCACTATCTGCGAACGCGTCCGTGAATGTTTCGGGGCTGGATTTTGATCCAGTTGTAGATGCTCTTACAGAATATGTTCACTCGTACTATTTCTCTCCTTAGCCAGGAGGTTGGAACCTGGAAGATAGGTCATCATAGATTTTCTTTTGAACAGTGACCAGGGGAGTCGGGGGGGGGGGGTGGTAAATCCACACTTAAATTTAATCTCACTCAAAGAAAATATTGATCTAGGTTACAAAGGAAACCGGATAATAAAATCTAAACAAGTTAACCACGTTTTTGAGGAAAATCAGCCCGAAAACCAACACCCGGACAAGGCACACCTAGCTAGCAGACGGAAGGGCCATCGCCATAAAAAACACTCCTAGATGTGAGGTGTCGTCGAGGGATCACAATGCCAGAACATTGCAAGTAGTCTAACACATCGCACGGGTGTGCATACCGGGCCTCACAGCACAACTCAGAAGCGTCCACAGTCAACGAGTACCACCAAACACGAACCTTGGCTGGGAGCTCCTCCACGGCTCTTCATTATTTGTGCAATGTTGTTTACATTGTTTATGTCAGGATAGGATCATGAGTTCTCTGAGACAGTTTGGTGTGTTCGGTGCAATGGTGTTCAGTTGTTTTTCAAGTCGGCGTTGTTTCATTCTTGTTCGGTAGTCTTAGTGACTTCTTGTTAGATGTGGAGGTTTTTATAATTTTGCTCGGCGTTGAGTAGGTGGCCTTTGCTATCTTTATTGCCGTACACCCTCCGTTTTTATTTACTTCGCGTATTAGCTTTGGTCAAAGTCAAATTTTTGTAAACTTTGACCAAATTCATAGACAAAAATGTTGGCATATATAATAACAAATCAATACCATTAGATTCATTGTTGAATGTACTTCCACATCATATAGATTTGTTATGGTAAATATTTATATTCTTTTCATAAAATTGGTCAAACTTTAGGAAGTTTGACTTTAGTCAGCTCTAATATGCGGAGTAAATAAACACGGAGGGAGTATTTCTTTAACCTGCTTATATATGAGGATTTCTTCGCTAGGTCTGTACAAAAGTTGAAAGTGCTAAGTCTGTACAGAGGTTGAAAGTACATACTGTTGGAAGCTCTGTGTTGTGGCGTGTGTCACTGCAATCGCGAACTTGAAGCCGATACCGTATCCTGAAACTTATATAACTGAACAATAGATATATGCGGCACGACCGCTGTGCGTGTAAAGCGTCACTATGTAGTCATCGTCTTTCTTCTACTCCTTTTGCTTCTTTTATGATGAAGATTTGTCCCAAAGAACGACTACATCTTTGTGATTGGATATCAGTCGTCGCTAAACACGAACACATGCTTCCAACGTAGCTTTATTAGCACATAAAGGGGTATATTAGACAGTACTGCCTACGTGCTAATCTTTCCGGTAATGTGGACGGCCACAACGGCATTGGGGGATATCCGAACATGAGCAAACATGCGATGGATGCCTCAATTTTGCCATGGCCTAGTCGATAATCGTTGTGTAAAGTGGATTCCCCTCGTCAGCCGTGAGTGGGCGCGGGTGGTGGCGGGCCTGGCCGTCGTCATCGGCGTCGGAGCCCCGTCCATTCGGCGAGCTTATAAAACTGCTGCTGAGGAGCCCCATTTGTGCAGACTGTGCGTCCATCTCAGACCAGAAGCTATCTACCCGATCAAACAAGAAAGAAGAGCAGCAGAGCCGTGTTTAATCAACCGTGAGCTTCCGTCCGCATCATCTCGTCAAGGTCGACCAATGGTGTTTTTGGGAGGATCATTGCGCGTGACGCGGAGCATCGGCAGCCGGAAGATGACGGAGGGGAAGAGCCACAGAGGGTCAGGGGCGTGGCGGCAGGCGCCGGCGCCCGTGAGGCAGCTCTTCTGGAGGGTGAGGCGCGCCATGCTGCGGCCGAAGCGCCGCGTCGCGAGCTTCGGGTATGACCTCAAGAGCTACTCCCACAACTTCGATGACGGCCTCGTCCCTGCTCACCGCCTGTAGCGACACCCACGTGGTCTTCTTTTTCTTATCGATTTTAGCTGCCGTCCGGCCGGACCACGGCTCGAGGCTGGAGAGTTTGAAGCCTCGTCACCTTGTGATTTGCTCGTCCTCTAGTTCAGCTACGAGTGTATATTAGACAGTACTGTTCATACACAAGTTTCTTAGTGTTGAAAGTCTGAAACTGCCAATAAAATGACAGCGTATCTATGTGATCGTATGTAGTCTGCAAGCCGCGTGACTTGCCACAGTGGAATGGGATTTAAACTATTTCTGTTTATGTCGCGCAAGAATACACTCTCGCTACTGCTGTCATTTTATTTCTGCTTATGTAGCGAAGATGGTGGGAGCAAATATTTTTTATCAATCTTTTTGAGCAAAATAATTTTTTATCAACTATTGTTTTTGAGATCTTACCATTGTTAGAGCATCTACAACCGCACCGTCTACCTTTACCAGAATATGTGTGCATGCAGCACTCCATCCTTCTCTACCTTTATCAGACAAAAAACTAGAGACCTTTTACGGTACATCAGATGAATACTACTGGCTTAGACGTGTAGTATTCTCTGCAAAAAGGGCACAATCGGAAGGGTTGCACAGTATAGTTCTTATGGCTTTCATCGGGACGGGAATCCAGCGCGATGATGTAGGAAGATGGGCAGGATTGGTACCGCAGAGCGTTTCGGCCATGGAAGCATGAGTTAGCTCATGTGGGTGGCTAGGCTAGCTGCAAGTAGGCGCTAAATAGCTCATGGTCATGGCGAGGAGGAGCGCAGCTGGCGGCGAGGGGCATGGGTGCCGCTGCGTCCGCGTATGTGTTGCGGAGGAGCAGCGGGGGGCGAACAACCGGCAAGGGATTATGAAGCAGCCGAGCAGCCGATGAAGCAATGAGAGGGAGATGGACACGATGGGGGGGGGGGGGGGGGGAAGACGACTATGGATAAGAAATTTAATCTTAATGAGAATTGACTAAACTACCCTATACATCAACCGTTGGATTAAATTAATACTGTAGTATGATGTACCGTAAAATCTCCCAAAAACTACTATCATGGACTTCTATCGGAGTGTATTGCAATGTATTTCTGCAGCAAAATATTTGGTACCTTTATACTACAAGTCAGCACAACAATCTTGATGCGGAGACGAAGGACAATAGATGTGCCAGTAAGTACTTGTGCTATTTGAATTTCCGCTTTTTACGTCGATTGCTAGGTCTGCACAAAAGTTGAAAGTGGTAGGTCTGTACTAAAGTAGAAAGTGCTTACTATGGATAATGGATATATGGGACATGACCGTGGTGCGTGTAAAGCGGCACGATGCAGCCATCGTCTTTGTTCTTCTCCTCCCTTTGTTTCTTTTCCGATGAAGATTTGTCCCAAAGAACTATATCATCAATGGTCGGATATATGGGTTGTCACTAACCAAGACCACATGGTTCCAATGTATCTTTATTAACACATAAAGAGTATTTGCCTACATGCCAATCTTTCCGGTAATGTGGACAGCCAAATTAAAATTGGGCAACCTGAACACCAACATGCGGTCCAGTGCTTCTTCTCTTGTGACCTTTTGATACAACACTATTTAGAACTATAAAAAACACTGGTCGTGGTATGGGTATGGCAAGCACCAACGCTTGTCGATGGATGCCTCAAGCGAAATTACTTTTGAGTATGCATCTGTGTCGACACGGCACGAGGCTTCCACCGACCCTCTCGCTCCAAGGATACTGCACCTTTGCCTTTTATGGGAGAGAGATTCCATCACCACGTGTGTAGTGTAGGGTCACAACGGGAAAAGATGTCCGAAATGTGATTTTGCCATGGGCTGATCGTTGTGTAAAGTGGACTTCTCTCGTCAGCTAGCCATGAGTACGCGTGTGTAAAGTGGACTTTTCTCGTCAGCGGGCCTGGCCGTCGTCGCCGTCGGCGTAGGAGCCCGGTCCAATCCGCGAGCTTATAAAACGGCTGTTGAGGAGCCCCATTGTGCAAACCATCCATCTCAGACCAGGAGCAACCAAATCAGGAAAGAAGAGCGCAGCAGAGCCGTGTTTAATCACTCACCAAGGACCGATGGCGTTTCTGGGAGGATCATTGCGCGTGACGAGAAGCATTAGCAGCCGGAAGATGACGGAGGGGAAGAGCCACGGCGGGTTGGGGTCGTGGCCGCAGCCGCCGGCGCCCGTGAGGCAGCTCTTTTGGAGGGTGAGGCGCGCCGTGCTACGGCCGAAGCGCCATGCCGTGAGTTTTGGGTACGATCTCAAGAGCTACTCCCAGAACTTCGACGATGGCCTCGTCCCTGCCCACCGCCTCTAGCAACACCCGCAGCGTCTTCTTCTTCTTCTTTTCAATTTTACTTGCCGCCCGGCCGGAGCACGGCTCGAGGCTGGTGATTTGTTCCTCTAGCTCAGCTACCAGTGTATTAGTAAAAAAGAAATTGACTTGGAAAATACCCAGTGTACTAGTATTAGAAAGTACTGTTCGTACACTAGTTGCGAACGAAATATGACAGTGTATCTATGTGCTTCTATGTAGTCTGCAAGCCGTCACTTGCCACAATGGAATGGGATTTCAGCAATTTATGTTTATGTCGCCCTAGAATACACTCTCAGCACCGGTGCTTCTCATGCTGTCGCCGTCATTTGATTCTTGAAGGGAGTTAAATCGGTGTTTTGAAATGAATGGAATATGTATTTTTATACTAGTGAAATCGGCCTTTTTGAAAATGAGTGAAATTATTTTTGTTGAATTAAATGTAACATTTAAAAAATAAGTGAAATCAATGTTTATTAAATGTAATCAGCGTTATGAATATTCGAATGAAATCGTTGTATTTAATTTATGAATGAAATCTGTTTTTAACAAAGGAGTGAAATACGTCTCATTAATTTTTTAAACACTTAAAATATATTCCAATTTGATCTTGTTTTAACGATCTTGTCGCCCGGAATCCAAATATGTAATAGTATTTTAGAATAACTTTTTATTCAAAAGATATCAATGAATTAGTATCTAAAAAAAATGAAAAGCTAGTTTTTCAATGGGCGGGGAGAGAGAGAGAGAGAGAGAGAGAGAGAGAGAGAGAGAGAGAGAGAGAGAGAGAGAGAGAGAGAGAGAGAGAGAGTGCATCCAGCACTCCATCCTTCTCTACTTTACCAGATGAAAAACTACTATAATGGACTCCTATTGGAGTGTATTGCAATGCATTCCTGCCGAAAATATTTGGTACCTTTATAGTGCAATTCAGCACAACAAGTTTATGCAGAGACGAAGGGCAACAGATGTGTCAGTAGGTACTGGTGCCGTTAGAATTTCCGTTTTCTATGTAGATTGCTAGGTCTGTACAAAAGTTGAAAGTGCTAAGTCTGTACCAAAGTAGAAAGTGCTTACTGATGCTAGCTCAGCTTAACTGAACAATGGATAATGGGGGGAAGACTTGTATAGGATCTGTTCTTAGGTGAGATCAATGAGATCAATAATTTTGAAGATACAAAACATGTTAAAAATTCTGAAAAAAATTGGAGACCCCAAATCCAACTACACTTGGAGAAACAAAAAAGACAAAATCGAATTCTATTCATCCCAAAGCCGATACTATTCATAATCGAATTTCTCTTTTTCAAATCGCTAACTGTAGATCGAGTTTTGAGCTGATTTTTTTTGGAGTTGTAGACATACCCCGCAGCTATGTTGTACATTTTTTTAGATTGTTTTGGATTGTCTAAATATGAAATATTTGAGTTGATCCTATGATCTCACCTAAAAGGCTGATCCTATACAAGTCTTCCCCTGGATAATGGATATACGGGCCATGACCGTCGTGCACGTAAAGTGCCATGATGCAGCCATCGACTTTCTTCTCCTCCTCCTTTGTTTCTTTTCCGACGAAGATTTGTCCCAAATAACTATATCTTCATGATCAGATATATGAGTCGTCATTAACCAAGAGCACATGGTTTCAACATAGCTTTATGAACACATAAAGAGTATCTGCCTACATGCCAATCATTCCGGTAATGTGGGCGGCCAAATTAAATTCGGGGGATATCCGAACCTAAGCATGAGCACACGATCTAGTGCTTCTTCTCTTGGGACCGTTTGATACAACACTATTTAGAACTAAAAAGCACTGGCCGTGACATGGCAAGCACCAACACTTGTCGATGGATGCCTCAAGTGAAATTACTTTTGAGGATGCAACACTTATCCGAACCTACCTGTATGGTGTGTAGTGTAGGGTGGCAAAGGCAAAAGATGCCCGAAATGTCATTTTGCCATGGGCTCCCCTCTGTAAAGGGGATTTTACTCGTCAGCTGTGAGTGTGCACGCTGGTGGTGGCAGACCCGGTCGTCGTTCTGGTCGGTGTCAGAGCCCCATCCATTCGTCAAAGCTGAGTACCCCCATTTCGGCAATCAGAAGCTACCCAATCAATCACAGCAGAGCGGTTCTTAATCATATCAACAGTGACCTCCCATTCGCATCATCTCATCAAGGTCGACCAATGGCGTTTCTAGGAGGATCATTGCGCGTGACGAAGAGCATTAGCAGCCGGAAGATGATTGAGGGAAAGAGCCACGGCGGGTCGGGGTCGTGGCGGCAGGCGAGAGCGCCCATGAGGCGGCACTTATGGAGGGTGAGACGTGCCGTGCTGCGCCCGAAGTGCCGCGCCGTGAGTTTTGGGTACGACCTCAAGAGCTACTCCCAGAACTTCGACGATGGCCTCGTCCCTGCCCACCGCCTCTATTGACAGACACTCGCAGGGTCCTCTTCTTCTTCCTAACTATACTTGCCGCCCAGCCGGACCATGGCTCGAGGCCGGAGAGTTTGAAGCATCATCACCTTGTACTGCACAGAGTTTGAAGTGTACTATAGTATTAGACATTATTGTTCGTGCACAAGTTGCTTAGGTGTTGAAAGTCTGAAACTACCAATGAAATGACAGTGTATCTATTCTAGTGTGCTTCCTACTATGTAATCTGCAAGCTGTCACTTGTGACAGTGGAATGGGATTTTAACTATTTCTCTTAATGTTGCGAGTGCTAGAATATACTCTCGCACCTTCGCTTGTCTCGCTATATATAGCTGTCATTTTATTCACGAGATGAAACCAATGTAGTATAACTAAGTTGTTTGATATATATGCGTCCATATTGGGAAGTGAAGTGGATTTTCAATGTAAATTTTCAGGAGGCATGATTCGGAACCACCCTTATAAAAGTTTATGATTTTGTAGGTAGATCAGTGGAGAGATTAAAACTAATCACTTTGATTAAGAAACATAATGTATTCCACGTGATCAGAATGTTCAGGCCCCTCGAAACTCCCATTTGGTAGATAATTGATCGTTTTACGTCGAGATCCATCCTTATTAGAAGCATTGGCGTGTGTTGTAGCACCGTTGAATTACAACGTCAAAGTTATGATTGCCGTTACTTGCCACGATGGAATGGGATTTAATTAAACTATTTATGTTTATGCCGCGCGTGCTAGAATTCACTCTCGCACCGGGGCTTCTCTCGCTCTCATGGTTGATATCGGTGCATATTGGGAGTGAAGTGAATTTTCGATGTCAATTTTCAGGAGGCATGATTTGGACACCCCCCCCCCCTTTATAGTTTACGATCTTGTATGTAGATCAGCGGTGAGATTAAAACTTGCCCTTTTGATTAAGACACATTATAATGTACTCCACGTGATCAGAATGTTCAGGCCCCTCGAAACTCCCATTTGGTAGATAATTGATGGTTTAGGCCAAGATCCATCCTTACTAGAAGCATCAGCGTGCGTGTTGCAACGTCAAAGTTATGCTCACCGCAGTGCACCAAGAGATTTAGCAAATAGGTTGGAAATTCGAATTAATCTAAGATATACTATTCATCGAAATAAACTCTGGCTTATACATGTAATTGTTATCTCGATTAACGTTGCTCAATATATTCAATGTCTGAAACAACAGGCTTTAGCACATACAACTATACTTCACGCATACAAGCAGTCTCGGTCCTCGTTGATTCCCCAGCTGAACAAAAACTATTTTGACATGCCAATGACGTATAAGATTAATAGAAGAAGATGCCTAACTAAAGCTACAGACATAACTAGAACACATGGGACAGCCCTGACTAAATACCAAAGCACTGACTGACCACCGTTACTCTATCATATCATTCCATTTGGATTTACCAAAACAACACCAAAAAATAATCACCTCACTATATTTCTGCATATAGATCATAAAGGATTCAAGTAGTTATGAAACGACAGCATTGCCACCACAGCGGGTTGTCACCATTTCTGGCTCCTCCAACTTTTTAGTTGGCCTCTATTTTTACCTCGAGCAGTTTTAGTAGAAGTGAGTAGAAACCACCTGATGGCAAGAAGCCTGTCCACTCCAACCAAGCCAAACAGGAGTAGTCGTAGGAGAGCCACTTACCCAGTGGCGATGAAGATGAACTCGGAGATGCACACCAACACGACATGACGATATCTAGCTTGTATAGGCAATATTAGAGACATCTCATCACAAAAACCTTGAGAAAAATGAACTAAAACCTTTCATTTCCTATACGAACCATGGGACCAACATTACAAAAGCTAGAACAGGCATCTCTACTATAAAGGGGAGTTGGAGATTGTACATTGTACATCGGTATCTTTCTTTTAGTTGTGTGAAATAAGTGAAATCGATTCTTTGAAATAAGTGAAATTATTTTTTGAGCTGCATGAAATCAGTACTTTGAATTAAGTGAAATCAATGTAACACAAACTAGTGAAATATATTTTTCTTTGAAATGGTGAAATATGTTGTTTAAAATGAGTGAAATCGGTCTCTCTGATAATGAGTGAAATTATTATTTTTTAATTTAGTGATACAAGTCTTTTGAAATGAGTAAAATAAGTGTTTTTAAATGAGTGAAATATGTAGTTTTATACTAGTGAAATAGGTCTTTTTGAAAATGAGTGAAATTATTTTTGATGAATTAAATGAAATAATTGTTTTGAAATGAGTGAAATCAATGTTTTTGAAATGAAATATGTGTTCTGAATATTTCCACACTCTCAATTTTCAATTAATGAATGAGATCTATTTTCAAGAAATGAGTGAAATATATTTTATGAACTTTTAAAATCATTTAAAATATATTCAAATATTATCTTGGTTTAAAGTTCTCGTTGCCTGTAAAAAGATTTTAGAATAATTTTTTGTTCAAAATATATCAACGAATTAGTATCTCAATAGAAAAATGAAAAGCTAGTTTTTCAATGGTGGAGAGAGATAATCTGTGTGCATGTAGCACTGCGTCCTTCTCTACTTTTATCAGGCAAAAAACTACCATCAAGGACACATTTCGGAGTGTATCACAATGTATTCCTGCAGCAAAATATTTGGTACCTTAAGAGCATTTACAGCCGGGTCTCTCATACCCATCTCAAACGCCCGGGCGGGCCGTTCAGTCAGTGACCGGTCACAAAGAATCGATCCAACCGGACCTCTCAAACTATGGATAAACGTCCGGGCTGACTAACACCCCTCATATCCAGCCTAAATATAGGACGGATATAGGGCGGCCCGGGCACGCCCGAGCGCGTCCGCCTGACAGGCCCGGCCCACCATGGACCACACAAAAATCCCTAATCCGGGCGGCGAGCTCAAACCCTAGCTCCCTCTCTCGCTCCGTCCACTCCTCTTCCTCGCTTGTTCCGATCCCATCCACCACGATGAACAGCTCCGGCAGCGACTCCGGCTCGGAGCTCGACTACGAGGAGGAGATGGCCCTCCGCATTGCGCTGGAGCGGTCCAAGGTGGAGACCAGCGACAGCTCCGGATCTGGAGCGTAGCCGCACCTCCCGCGCCGGCGCAGTGCGGACGCCGGAGCTGGACCCTCCCGGCCCGCACGCAGCGACGCCCGGTCCGCACAGTCCGCGCCGGCCCCGCGTCGTCTCCTTCCCCTGTCGGCCGCTCCTGCATGCAGCCAACGCTGGGTGCTTGTGCACGCACCTCCGGCCCGCACGCGCACTCCGGAGTCGGAGGCGCGCGTCCCGCGCCGCGAGAGGCAGCATGCATGTGAGAGGGAGGCGGCGGAGCAGTCCGCGCGCCGCCGCCGTGGAACGGAGCCGGACGCCGACGAGGACACGCGTCCCCTCGCCTGGGTGTACCACCGCTCCCTCATGACGGCGGAGAAGGACGCTCGCCGCCTCCGACGGAAGAACACCAAGGTGCTCCGGCTAGCTATTGAGCAGTCGGAGCGCGAGGCGAAGGAGGCAGCGACGGAGAAGGCTCGAGTGGCAAGGCTGAAGCGGGAGCGGGACAAGGCGGTCCGTTGGATGAAGGGGCTCATCGTCCTCTCCGAATCCGACCCGACGACGGCGACAGCTGCACCTCGTCGTCCGACGACGAAGACCCTCCACCAGTCGCGGCCGCCTACAACTACGCCGATGACCGAAAGGGCAAAGGCCCAGCGAGGAAGTGGTGATCCCCTCCCCCCCCCCCCCCCCCCCTCAATGTTTATATCGATTTTAGTTGTAGAAGTTTATGAACTTGTCCATGGACGAACTATGATATTTTGGATGTGATGAAGTATGTTATGTCCGTTTGCATCCGATCTTGGTGTCCGTCGTTTGATCATGTAGGATAGATCAACATGTGCATGGGTGGTATGGATATAAGGCGCCGTATATGAGATATATGGATGCATAATGACAAATATGAGAGGTGCACGGTCAGTGCCCGTCGTCGCGGGCGTTTGAGGGGCCGGATTTGCCAAGTCCGCCTGTAGATACTCTTATACTGCAAGTCATCACAGCAGTATTGGTACGTAACAAAGGGCAACAGATGTGACGGTAGGTGCCAGTACCGTTAGAATTTCCGCTATCTATGTCAATTGCTAGGTCTGTACAAAAGTTGTGAGTGCTAAGTCTGTATAAAAGTAGAAAGTGCTTACTGCTGCTAGGCCAGCTTAACAGAACAATGGATATATGGGCCACGACCATCGTGTGTGTAAAGCGTCACGATGCAGCCATCGTCTTTCTTCTTCTTCTCCCTTTCTTTCTTTTCTGATGAAGATTTGTCCCAAAGAACTATATTCATGATCGAATATATGGGTCGTCACTAACCAAGCCCACATGGTTCCGACGTAGCTTTATTAACACATAAAGAGTATTGCCCACATGCCAATCTTTCCGGTAATGTGGACGGTCAAATTAAAGCCGGGCGATATCCGAACCTGAGCACCAGCATGCGATCCATCCAGTGTTTCTTCTCTTGGGACCTTTTGATACAACATTATTTAGTCCTAAAAGGAAAAGCACTGGTCGTGGTATGCAAAGCACCAACACTGGTTCGATGGATGCCTCAAGCGAATTTACTTTTCTGTATGCAACTGCGTGTGTCGACACGGCACGAGGCCTGCACCAATTCTCTCGCTCCTTGGACGTAGTAGCCTCCCTTTGATGGGAGAGAGAAGTCGTCGCCACGCTGATGCCGCGTCGGTCTTTGACTGTAGGGTGTGTAGTGTAGGATGGCAACGGCAAAAGATGTCTCAAATGTGATTTTGCCATGGGCTAATCGTTGTGTAAAGTGGATTGTTCTCGTCAGCAGTGAGTGCGCGTGGGTGGTGGCGGGCCCGGCCGTCGTCGACGGCATCGATTGGAGCCCCGTCCATATGGTCGGCGAGCTTATAAAACGGCTGTTGAGGAGCCCCATTTGTGCAAACGGTGTATCCATCTGACCATCTCAAGAAAGAAGAGCAGCAGAGCCGTGTTTAATCAATCGTGAGCTCCCGTCCGCATCATCTCATCAAGGTCGACCGATGGCGTTTCTGGGAGGATCATTGCAAGTTGACAGCCGGAAGATGATGGAGGAGAAGAGGCAGAGCCACGGCGGGTCGTGGCGGCAGGCACCGGCGCCCGTGAGGCAGCTGTTCTGGAGGATGAGGCGCGCCGTGCTGCTGCCGAAGCGCCGCGCCGTGAGTTTCGGGTACGACCTCAAGAGCTACTCCCAGAACTTCGATGACGGCCTCATCCCTGCCCACCGCCTCTAGTGACAGACACTCACAGGGTCTTCTTCTCTCGATTTTACTTGCCGCCCGGCCGGACCACGGCTCGAGGCTGGAGAGTTTGAAGCGTCGTCACCTTGTGATGTGCTCCTCCTCTAGCTCAGCTACCTGTGTAGTACTAGTAGTATTACTATATTAGACAGTATTGTTCGTACACTAGTTGTTTACTGTTGAAAGGCTGAAACTAGCCATGAAATGACACAGGGTATGGTTTCACTTGCCACAATGGAATGGGATTTAAACTATTTCAATTTATGTCACGCGCTAGAATACACTCTCGCTGCTGCTGCCATTTTATTCTCGGGATGAAATCAATGGGAGTGAAGCGAATTTTCTTTGTTTATTTTCAGGAGGCATGAGCCGGTACTGCCCCTATAAAAGTTTACGATTTTGTTTGTTGGTCAGCGGTGAGACTAAAACTTTTCCCTTTGATTAAGAAACATTATAATGTATTCCATGTGATCAGAATGTTCAGGCCTCTCCAAACTCCAGTTTGGTAGATAATTTTGACGTGTTGCTGCACTGCACCGTTGAATTACAATGATGATCTGTCAAAGTTATGCTTGCCTCGTTGTACCAACAGATTTGGCAAACAGTTTGGAAATTCTGATTGAACCAAAATATATTATTCTTCGGAAGAAAATCTGACATATTCTACAAGTTATTGTCTTGATTGTTAAGAGAGAATACTAACTGTTATCTTGATTTAACGTTGCTCAATGTATTTAACAGCCGAAACAACCTTTCGTGCATACAACCATACTTCATGCATACAAGCGGTCGGTGTCCACGTTGGTTCCCAAGCTGAACAAAACTAATTTCACATGTCAATGACGACTAATACAAATAGTGCAAGATACCTAACTAAAGATACAAACATAACATAACTCACGGGATGGCCCTGACTAACTACCAGGGCACTAACTCACCACTGCTATACTCTCTCATATAACTCAATTTGGATTTACCAAAACATCACCCGAAAATACTCACCTCACTATACTTCTGCAATAGACCATCAAGGACTTTTTCAAACTACAACATTGCCACCACACCGGGTTGTCATCATTTACGGCCCCTCTACTTGCCCTACATTTTTTCCTCTGGCGGTTTTAGTAGAAGTGACCAGAAAACCACCTGAAGGCAAGAAGCATGTCCACTCCAACCAAACCAAACAGGAGCAGTTCACAGGAGAACCACTTACCCAATGTCGATGGAGATGAAATCAGAGATGGACACCAACACGACATGATGATATCTAGCTTGTATGACTAACTACCAAACCCTGTCCACTCCAACCAAACCAAACATGATGACATCTCAACAGAAAAGCCTTGAAAAAAAAATCAACAAAAACCTTACATTTCCTATACGAATCATGGAACCAAACCAAACATGATGACACGTTTTTATATATCATGAATGTTTTTCTAAATTTGCATGATTTTTTTTATTTCATGAACATTTTTTAAACATGTGAACGTTTTGGTTGAATGGTAGCGACATTTTTCAAAATTTCATGAGCATATAAATGTGTGAACATTTTTAAGTGTGATGGATATGTTATTAAAAATGTGGGAACACATTTATTGAGCCAACTGAATATTTTACAATACACAAAGAACACTTTTGCGAAATTATTGAAACGAAAATATTTTTAGAAAATATATTTTACAGAATTTTCAATATAATGAAAAAGTAAAAATAGAAAACACAAATTCAGAAAACTCATATATATGTAGAAGCAGCCCATTTAAACTGGTGTTGTGGACAAGGTGGCCGTCAGTTTCGCAATTCCTATTTGCCGCTCTTAAAAAAACCAGTACCACGCTAGATAACGCACAAATGTGCACCCTCGGTGTCTAGAAAAAATGTGCACCCTCGTATGAGCACTAGCGACGCTATGGGCGACTTCTCCTACCAGTTTTTCGAAAGTTCTAGAACCTTCTTTGATCCGGCTTTTCTTTTTTTCTGTGTTTTTTGTTTTGATTTTTTGCAAACTTTTCAAAAAAATCAACATTTTCAACCCAGAGAGCAGGCAAGCCTCGCCCCCTATTTGTACGCCAGTGGAATTATCAAGAAACAAACATGTCATGCTACAACCTTTTTTGTTAGCCACGTGCTCACGTCCACCACATCAATGCAACTAATCTTCTAAATGTTGGAGGAACCGCAAGAGTTATAAATACAGTTGTGCTATCTTAGAAGTGCCATGTAGAATAAATGCTATGGTGGAGGAAAGAGAAATCGAAAAAAAGAGGCCTTCTCTTAATTAAAAGATTGTCACCTAGCAACAATATGTCTAACCACATATTTAGAGATATCTAGTTACGAGAGATAATAAGACTAGAAACAACTCACTGTACATCAATTATATTGCCTTATCTTAATTACATGATGGGCTTAAGATAAGACTGCTTTATCAATCACTGTACATGCCTTTAGTACTAATATGTGGAAAGAGGGCAAGTTGAATTGAAAGAGAAGTGATTATAATAAGTTCTTTTCCTATATTTCTTTCCATACAAGGACATATGCAACAAATTGTTTTCCTACCAATGAGGCTATATGATCATTCCATATGGGCATTTGGTAGACTCTTTAAAAATCTTTTATTTGGTATCGGTAAGCACCTGGTGACTTATGAAATAAACATTTTTTTATTTGGTAATAAGTTGATAAAACATGCATGGAACAATTAAGGACGACTATTGAAAAGGGAAACTACTAGCCGCCGGTCGATCGGCCGAAAATTCCGGTTGGTCGCCTCGCCAACCATCTGATCTGGCGCACGAGGCCGCATGATTTGCAACCGTCGGTCATCATCGTTCCCATCTCCTTCCTTCACTGGGACACACCTCGGGCCATCGCGTCGCTCGGATGTCGACCCCACCCCCTGTTAGACTATATAGTCTCTGTATTTACACGTGTATACTTGTATACCATCTCATTATATATATATGTGACAGGCCATCCCTAGAGGGTTGTGCCGGTTCCCCTAAACCTATTGTCTTACGTGATATCACGTTAGGTTACGATCGCTTCCGCTAAACCCTAATACCCGGTACCGCCGCCGCCGCCGTCATCACCGCCGCCGCTCCCGATCGCGCCGCCGCCATGTCGAGCGCCGCCACGTCTGGTTCCACCACCGCGGGATTCCTGCCGGCCTCCCTCGCGGCGCTGCTGTCCCTCCCGCTGGACGCCGCTGCTGTGCCAGCCCCGCTCGGGACCCGGAGCGTAGGCTCCTTCTTCTCGACTCCTCCGGCGTCCTTGTCATTCGGGCGCGAGCTCGCAGTGCACACCGCTGCTGCGTCGTCCGCCTTTCCTGCCGCGGGTGCTGTTCCGTCGCTACCGCTGATGGCGCCCGAGTCCGCCTTGATGGCAGGGCTGTCGGCGTCGGGCCCGGCTGCGGCGCCGTCTGCCCCTGCGCCCTTTGTTCCTCCGGCCGCGTCCCCGGCCACGCTGACGGCCTCTATGGTGCCCTCACCCCAGGCCGTCTCCTCGATGGGATCGTCGCCGCCGCCGCCGTTTCACTTCGGCCACCTTATCACCATCAAGTTGTCGTCAGACAACTACATCTTCTGGCGTGCGCAGGTTCTTCCGCTCCTGGGGAGCCATTACCTGCTTGGCTACGTCGACGGCTCTCTCCCCTGCCCCCTCCCCCCCCCCCCCCCGCGCGCTTGTGGACAGCGTGCACGGTCCGGTCTACAATCCGGCCCACCGTGTTTGGACGGGGCAGGACCAGGCGAACCTCTCCTCCATCCAGGGGTCGCTCTCTCCGGCTGTCGCCGGGCTTGTTGTCTTCGCCAAGACGTCTCATGAGGCCTGGACCATCCTTGAGCGTTCGTTTGCGACGCAGTCTCAGGCTCATGTCCCTGCGCTCCATCGTCAGCTTGGCGAGTGCGAGAAGCTTGAATCCACGGCCACAGAGTTCTACAAAAAGGTCAAGGGCCTTGCTGACACGTTGGCCTCCATTGGACAGCCGCTCACTGACTCCGAGTTCAACTCCTTCATCGTCAACGGGCTCGACGAGGAGTATGATGCTTTGGTTAAGATCATCAATGAGCGAGGCAACTCGACTCCCATGATGGCACATGAGGTCTACTCCCGCCTTTTCCTCACCGAGCGGCGTGTCGAGGCGCGTCGCTCCAAGGCCAGTCATGGCTCCCTCTCCACGAACGCCGCCACTAAGGGTGGCCGCGGCTCATCAAAGGGGCCGCCCCCTGCTTTGTCTTCGCCATCTTCGGCTCCCCCCGCGTCTGCAACCCTACCAGGGGTCGATGGTCGACGCGTGTGTCAGTTGTGTGGCATTGAGGGGCACTGGTCCTCCAAGTGTCACAAACGCTTTCAGCAGAGCTTTCTTGATCTTGGCAATGACGGCAAGGACACACGCAACTTTGCCCGTCAGGTTGCCATGGCTGATCGTCCGGCGCTGCAGAAGCAACAAGGACACACTCAGTCCTACTCCATCGATCCCCACTGGTACATGGACTTTGGGGCGACGGAGCACCTGACGAGCGAGATGGGGAAGCTTCACGCTCATGAACCCTATCATGGCTCCGACAAGATCCACACCGCCAATGGAGCAGGTATGCACATCTCTCATATTGGTCAAGCATCTATTCTCACTAGACATGCCAATAGGAGTCTTCAGCTTCGCAATGTTCTTAGAGTTCCATCTATGACGTGTAATCTTCTTTCAGTTCCTAAACTCACACGTAATAATGTGCTTTGTGAATTTCATCATTTTGATCTTTTTATTAAGGATCGGGGCACGAGGGACATTCTTCTTAGTGGGCGGCTGTGCCAGGGCCTCTACCGTCTGGAGCATCCTGGCATCGCTCGCGTTTTCAGTGGAGTTCGGGTATCTCCGTCACAGTGGCATGCTCGTCTTGGTCACCCGGCCACACCTATTGTCCGTCATGTTTTGCGTCGTCATGAGCTTCCTAGCTTGTCTAGTAATAAAGATGTAGCAGTGTGTGATGCTTGTCAGCAGGGGAAGAGTCATCAACTTCCTTTTTCGGAGTCCAGTCGTGAGGTGAAACATCCTTTAGAACTTGTGTTTTCAGATGTATGGGGTCCTGCTCAGACTTCTGTCAGTGGTCACGATTATTATATCAGTTTCGTTGATGCTTATAGTCGCTTTACCTGGCTTTATCTTATTAAACGTAAATCTGATGTGTTTGACATTTTTGTTCAGTTTCAAAAACTTGTTGAACGCCTTCGCAAGCACAAAATTGTTCATGTCCAGTCGAACTGGGGGGGGGGGGGGCGAGTATCGCAACCTCAACTCATTCTTTCAGTCGCTTGGGATCGCTCACCGTTTAGCATGTCCACATACACATCAACAGAATGGTTTAGTAGAACGTAAGCATCTTCACATTGTTGAAGCCGGTCTTACTCTTTTGGCCCATACTTCTGTTCCGTTTCGGTTTTGGAGTGATGCTTTCACCACTGCATGTTTTCTCATAAACCATACCCCCACTCGTGTTTTGAACGTGAAGACTCCCATTGAAGTTCTCCTTAATGAACAACCCGATTACACCTTCTTCAAGGTTTTTGGGTGCGCTTGTTGGCCGCATCTCCGCCCATATAACAAGCGCAAGCTTGAGTTTCGCTTTAAGAAGTGTGTCTTTCTTGGCTATAGCTCTCTTCATAAAGGTTAGAAATGTCTTCATGTTCCCACCAATCGTGTCTATATATCTCGGGACGTCGTGTTTGATGAGCATGTTTTTCCCTTTGCCAAACTTCCTGTGTCCACCGTGAACCACCATCCATGCATTCATCCTCTATTGCTTCTGACCAATTTGATGATGTTGCATACTCTCGTATATTGCTGCCTAACCATGGTGCAGGCACTGGACGTGGGGCTCGTTTGGAAATTTTAGAGGCGCCATCGCCTCCTTCGTCGTCATCGCCTTCCTCGTCGGCACCACCAGTCGTGCACGATGACCCTATGGCATCCTTGCATGGCCTCGGTACCCGTGCCCATGCACGACCGAGCGATGCCCCAGCGCTCTCGCCTGCTTCGTCGCCCATTCGGCCCGCGACGCCGGCCACGCCAACGATGCCTGGGCCGGTCTCGCCCGTCCCTGGCTCGTCGCCCACGATGACTGGGCCGGCCTCGCCCGTCCTCGCCTCGCCGCCCATGGCGACTGGGCTGGCCTCGCCTGTCCTCGCCTCGCCGTCCACGGCGACTGGGCCGGCCTCGCCTGCCCTCGCCTCGCCTACGGCTTCTGGGCCTCTGTCACCCGGGTCGGCCTCTCCCGGGCTGTCTTCAGCACCATGCAACCCGGGGTCGCCTGGCACTGGGATGCCTCCGTCGCCCTCGCCCAATTCTGCGGCTACTGGCTCCTCTGGCGCCGCTCCATCGTCGTCCTCGACGTGGCTGGCTCCTGCTGCTGCTCTGCGCCCTCATACACGCAGTCGCAGTGGTATTGTTCAGCCTAAGCAGCGTCATGATCAGGGACGAATCTAGGGGGACGAGGGGGGGCGAGGACCCCCCCCCCCCCCAACGATCGCCTCGTCCCTTGAAAGCGATGGCATGTTCGCTAATTTTTTTTACGTGCGCACTTGATCGTAGCTCGTTCGCCCCCCCCCCCCCCCCCCCCCTATGCCTCTTGGGCCTTTTTATTAACGTGAAGCCTGAGCCCATATACAGTCCATTTTCAAGTTAAAAGCACAAAGTCCACGTAAAGAAGAATGCTATGCAGCCCATCGTGGTCTCTTCAATAGGAAAAGGCCATCGTGGAAGGCAAAGTGGCTGACAGTCCATTTGCAAGTTAAAAGCACAAAGTCCACGTAAAGAAGAATGCTATGCAGCCCATCGTGGTCTCTTCAATAGGAAAAGGCCATCGTGGAAGGCAAAGTGGCTGACACAGGACTGTATATGGGCTCAGTGCGCACATAAAAAATTTTACCGAACATGCCATCGCTTTCAAGCGACGAGGCGATCGTTGGGGGGGTGTCTCGCCCCCCCTCGTCCCCCCTAGATTCGTCCCTGCCGACCGGACATCTCTTTTGCTGTTAACCGAGTTTGCCAGTATCTGCAGTCACCCCGTGATACTCATTGGTCTGCTGTTAAGCGTATCTTGCGCTACATTCGATTCACGGTGTCTCACGGATTGCCTATTCGACCGACCTCCTCTGGATGTCTCTCAGCATATTCTGATGCGGATTGGGCTGGCAATCCAGATGACAGGCGATCTAAGGGGGCTTATGCTGTTTTCTTTGGCTCTAATCTGATCGTCTGGAGTGTTCGGAAACAGGCCACTGTCTCACATAGCAGTACTGAAGCTGAGTATAAGGTTGTGGCCAATGCCACTTCGGAGATTATCTGGGTACAGTCTTTGCTTCGGGAATTGGGTATATCCCAACCATAGTCTCCTGTCCTTTGGTGTGATAACATCGGTGCTACATACCTCTCTTCAAATCCGGTATTCCATGCCCGAAAGAAACACATTGAAGTTGACTATCACTTTGTGCGTGAGCGTGTTTCTCAGAAGCAACTACGGATCAAGTTCATCTTTTCCAAGGATCAACTTGCAGACATCTTCACCAAGCCATTACCTCTACCACAGTTTGAGGCTTGTCGGCGCAATCTTACCCTTCTCGATTCTTTAGGAAGTGGCTAAGATTGAGGGAGGGTGTTAGACTGTATAGTCTCTGTATTTACACGTGTATATTGTAACGTTGTATACCATCTCATTATATATATGTGATAGGCCACCCCTAGAGGGTTGTGCCGGTTCCCCCAAACCTATTGTCTTAGACCCCCGTTGCCAACCCCACCTCACAACGAAGCCCTGCCTTATTGCCGGCAAGCTCCTCCGCGTTGCCTCGGAGTCGACCGCCCTAGCTTTCCTCGATGTCCTGGTGCATCCAGAGCACGCAGGGCCAAGACCTCATGTTGCGGTTGCCGGCTGCGCGTGCTGGAACGTGGTGCTGCAATGAGCAAACCGTCCGGCTGGAGATGTTTACCTAGATGTTGGAAACATTGTGAAAAATTGTTGGAACTAGTCGCTGATTCATGAGATGCTCCAACAGTGACCCGGGCGAGCTAGAAGCGACAACCGCTCGTGCTAGAACCGTCTCCTCAGAATGCTACAACCATGTCGTGGTCGGTCAGGCGAGAAGCTAGCATTTGCAAACCGATTACTGGATCCGGCAAACAGGAAAGTTGTAACCGCAAGTTCGAGGTGCTGGAACCGGCTGCAGAAAAAGCCGCAACGCCAAGGCGACAGTGCTGGAACTGGCAATTGCATGTCGCCATGGCATCTTACCGCGTTGCCGGTTGTAGCTCGTTGCGATGCCGTTTGTAGCTCGTCGCGCTGACTGTTGCAGCTTTTTCGTCGCGCCGGTTTGCAACTTGCCGTTGAAAGCCATCTGGGCGTCCCATTGTCGGTTGTAGCTTGTTGCACTGCCGGTTGTAGCACACCATGCTACCGGTTGAAGCTCGCCCTCATGCCCCCCTCAGCAACACGTCCCCACCCCTTTTGCCCCCGGCCGGTGAGAAAAGCATGGTGTCCCACTAGAAAAACGGTGCGGTGGCGTTGCCCGAGGGGTGCGTGAACAACATAGGAGGCAGGAGCTGGGGGCGCCGGGATCCATGGTGTTTGATGCATGGGTCTCCCCGAAGCCATGTGTATGTAGAGGAACGAGAAAGAGGGGGAGATCCGTTCGAGGAAGAAGAGCCGAAAGCGCTCGGTGTGGGCCTCGGGCATGAGTGCGCGAGCGATGAGGCGACCGGCGCAATCTTCCGCCGGCCGTCTTGAGGGAAACGTTTCCCATTGTAAAGACGGTGGAGAAGAATTCAAGATGCATGGGAGAGGAAAAAAATTCAAAAAGAGAGGGGGCGGGGTGAGCGTCGCTACACCTACGGAAAAATAATTATAGGAAAACTATTAGTTGGCAAATTTTGATTAGAGATCAGTAGGGCATTTTGGAGGCCGAGTTCCATCACTAGTAGAAAAGGGGGCTTTTGGCCCGGTTGGTAAGGGCCTTTAGTCCCGGTTTTTGATAGGGTCGTTACTAATGCCTCCCCCCTTTAGTCCCGGTTCTTACACGAACCGGGACTAAAGGCCGCGGCCATGTGGAGCTCCACCTTTTATGATTTTTTTTTTGAAAAAAAAATTTGCGAATTTTTTTTTATTTTCAAATTTCTGAATTATTTTAACCTCTAATTTTTAATCATCACCCCTCATCACTACTCAATTTATCCTCTAATCTCTAATCACCCCTCATCATTCCAATTCATCTAACTTCCCGGACGGTTACCCATCCTCTCACTACTCCAGCCTGAGCAGGCTTAACTTCCGGGTTCTATTCTCCCTCGTTTCCAAGTCTGCACTTGTTATTTTCCTCACAATAGTAAGATGTCAATCCTATTAACCCTCAGGAATTTAGCTTGAGCATGAAGTGACACATTTCACTGTTTGAGTTTGAAACTATTGTTTTAAAAAAACAATAATTATTTAGTAACACTAATATTTCCGGAATAATTAGTTTGACCATTGTTTGACCACTGTTTGACCAGATTTGACCAAAATTCAAAAAAACTGAAATAATTATTTAGTAACACTAATATTCTAGAATAATTAGTTTGACCATTGTTTGACCACAGTTTGAAATTTTTTGAATTTTTTTGCCTCTCCAGATCTTAAAAGCCCCGTAACTTTTTTCTGGTAGGTTTTTGAGGATTTTGAAAATGTTTAACGGGGTACCGGTACTAATGGCATTAGTACCGATTGGTGCCACCAACCGGTACTAATGGGCATCGCACCCTTTAGTCCCGGTTCGTGGCACCAACCGGGACTAAAGGGCCCAGGTGAACCGGGACTAATGCCTTAGCCGCACGAACCGGGACCAATGCTCACATTAGTCCCGGTTCGTGACTGAACCGGGACTAATGTGAATATTGCCCTGTGACGGAAGCCCTGTTTTGTACTAGTGCATGGAAACCTTTATTTTGAAATATTCCAAATTCCAAATTTTCATTTCTAAAAATTTCTGAAAAAAATACACAAGTATGCAAGGATGTAAAGTGTATGGGTTTAAAATTTCAGGATGAAATACCTTGAATTGCGAGCTGCACAAAAGAAACAAAATCATAGACTTTAAAGGATGAACAGTGCATATGCTAAAAAGCATCATAATTGTTTTTTTTGTGTAGCTCTCATTTTAACGTATTTCGGCCTGAAAATTTGCACACATGTACATTACTAGTGGTTGGGGCCCGCTATTGCGGGCCTCTTGAGAGGTAGATGGGCGGTGCCAGGTGAGAATGCGCACCTTCTGATTAGTTTTATGTGATATGTGTCATACAGGTCCAAACACAGATTATAAAAGCAATGGCAGATGCAAACGTAACAATATGATAGAGCAATACAAATGCAGTGCACATTATCACACTTTGGACGGAATAATACAAATTATGGGAAAAAAGTAGCAGCATAAATACGATTCACGATGTAAATTTAGAAGCATGCAGATATCAACATTTAGGCATTCAACCCTGGAATGAAATTTTGCAGTTTCAACATAATACAAATATCATAAGTGAAAGGTTGTTTGCACCAAGAGGTGTTGATCCCGTGATCCTTCAGGTTTCACCAACCTTCTGAACCTGAGATAGCACAAATCAGAATCTTACCTGAATGTGATGAAATGCGACCTTTATTACTGGCCTAATGATTTCAAGGCATTAATATAGTAAACCATCTCAGGAAAGATCCAACATTATTCCCAAGAAGAAGCAGTTTCCAAAATAGCAAGATGTATGTATGTCATCAGGAACTTTAGAGTCTAAAAAATAAAAGGAACATCCTACGTACAAACCTGAAGGAAACATGATAAAAAACTACAACCGAGTGTATTAACTACGTATGGATAAGTCACCAATTAATAGAATATGGACAGAGGACTGGAAAAAAGATAATAGTTACTTGTAGGTTGCATTGTCGTTGCTGATGATCAATCAAAATTCAAAATTCAAAAACAAAACAGTAGAACAACACTGTTTTGTGATAATGCAAAGAACAAAAAGATGGATTTAAAGTTATCGAGCACTGCTAGGAAAATATTGTCTTGAAGAACGAAAGGTAAGAAAACAATAAAGCAAGCGTTGAACCTGTAAAAATATCCTCCAAGCTTTGCCTGAGAAATGAAAACCCATCGAATATATTCTCGATTGCATATTTGTCTCTGTCGAGGTAGTGACTCTACAGGAAGGTTCTCCTTTTTGAGAGTTTGCTAGCAAAGCTGCAATGCATCAAAAAATGATTAGACTCGAGAGAAAAAAGAAATCTCTGCTGTTTTGTAGTCGAAGAACAGGCGTGCATCCACAAAATACAAAAATACTGAATTTTCCGGTGTAAGGAACTTGCAATGATACACTGCCGGTGTAAGGAACTTGCGATGATACACTAAACCTCCACCGGCAGAACAAAGAAGCAGCAATCTGCAGAGATCGTACAACCTGAGATATAAAAGGGAAGGAACTCGTTAGGGCGGAAACATTAATCCAAAAGAACTTCATCTGCACAGACCATGACCATCCAAATGTAAACTGAAACAGCAAGACTGTTCCAACATTCTACAGAATCAGAAAAAGCTCTAAGATTATGACACTAGACAAATGACGACCAATAAATTCTCACCACCCTTGCAAGCAATTTGACAACTACTTCGTCTCCATTGATCAATCACCTTTTGCTGGCCCTCTCATCTATCAAATAAAAAATTCCAAAAGTCACAATCAAGAAAAAACAGTATCCATTTAGGAACTTGAATCCAGAACTGGGGAAACCGAGGAAGGAGCCATCGTACTGTGCGATAGCTGGAAACGTCTTGCCTGTTGAGGCTGACGGGTTCGTGTTAATATAGTGGGGCGCACCTCCCATACAGCGCATACAATGTGGTTTAGATTACAGAAGATATTCAGGGAGAAGATAGAACTTGAAGAGAAAGAAACAACTTATCTCTATCTATCTCTATCTATCCTAACTACCTCCAGATGCGGCTCAAGTGTAGATGCGTCATGTACCACGTACCATAACGTGACAGCATGTTTGACACCCTCCCTTAATCACAACTTCATCAAGTTGAGATTATGCTTGAAGTCTTCAAAACTCTTTGTAGGCAGGGGCTTTGTGAATCCATCTGCAATTTGATTTTTGGAATGCACAAACCGAATGTCAAGTTATTTTTGAGCAACTCTCTCTCTGACAAAATGAAAATCTATCTCTATATGCTTTGTTCTAGCATGGAACACAGGATTAGCAGAAAGATAAGTAGCACCAAGGTTGTCACACCACAAGCATGGAGCTTGTTTGCTCTTCACACCAAGCTCTTTCAACATAGACTGAACCCATATGATTTCAGCTGTGGCATTTGCTAATGCCTTGTACTCTGCCTCAGTGCTTGACCTAGAGACAGTAGCCTGCTTGCGTGCACACCATGCTATCAGGTTAGGTCCAAAAAATACTGCAAAGCCTCCTGTGGAGCGCCTGTCATCCAGGCAGCCTGCCCAATCAGAATCAGAAAAGGCACTGACAAGAGTAGAGAATGACTTGCTGAAATTCAGACCTATACTCAGAGTATGTTTAACATATCTAATGATACGTTTGGCAGCTGTCAAGTGAACAGTGGTAGGTGCATGCAAAAATTGACAGACTTTGTTGACAGCAAATGAAAGATTAGGCCTGGTAAGAGTTAGGTACTGAAGAGCTCCTACTAGACTTCTATATTTTGTGCTATCTTCCTGACTCAAAGGTTTACCTTCCATAAGTGACAACTTTTCTGAGCTGGATAACGGAGTGAGAGAGGGTTTACAACCTTGTAGTCCTGCCTTTTTAACCAGATCAGTTGCATACTTAGCTTGAGAAAGGTGAAGTCCATTCGAATGCTTCTTTACCTCAATCCCAAGGAAATAATGCAAGTCTCCAAGATCCTTTAACGCAAAATCTGTACTCAAGTCTTTCAATAGTCCTCTAATT
Organism: Aegilops tauschii subsp. strangulata; assembly: GCF_002575655.3. Taxonomy (NCBI): domain Eukaryota; kingdom Viridiplantae; phylum Streptophyta; class Magnoliopsida; order Poales; family Poaceae; genus Aegilops; species Aegilops tauschii. The sequence continues at coordinate 470,784,850 of NC_053035.3, forward strand.
GCTTCATCAGATGAACTGGTCACAATTATATCATCAACATAGATGAGAACAAATATGCATGTATTGGATCTGTTATAAATGAACAATGATGTGTCTGACTTAAAGGGAATAAATCCAAGTGTTTGCATCTTGTGACAAAGACGTGAGTACCATGCCCTTGGAGCTTGCTTTAATCCATATAAAGCTTTATCAAGTTTGCACACATAGGAGGGAGTTTTCTTACTTTCAAACCCAGGAGGTTGTTTCATATACACTTTCTCTTCCAGAACACCATGAAGAAACGCGTTCTGTACGTCAAGCTGCCTGAGATTCCATCCCCTGGAAACAGCAATGGACAAAACAAGACGAATAGTGGCTGCTTTTACCACAGGACTAAACGTATCCTCATAGTCTATGCCATATCGCTGTTTGAAGCCTTTTGCAACTAGCCTAACCTTATAACGATCAATGGTTCCATCAGATCTCCTCTTAATCCTAAAAACCCACTTGCAATCAATCAAGTTTTTACCTTGCTGTGGAGGAACCAAGTGCCAAGTTTTATTTTTCTTTAATGCCATGTATTCTTCATTCATTGCCTTCTTCCACTTATCATCACGAAGCGCTGCATCAAGGGTTGCTGGCTCATCTGGTTCTCCTATGGAACAGACCAAACCATATTTGGTTACATGTTTATAATTTAAAGGCTGAGTTAACCCTTGTTGGAGCCGTGTTCGCCGTGATGGGGGAGCAGCAGAATCCGCAGCCACAGAGGATCCAGCGGGCTGCACAGGTGGATCAGCAACAGATCCCGACGGAGATCTTGCCGCGGACCCAGCAGCAGTTCCAGTCGGCGCAGGGTTGGCCGGATCTTCTGTGACCGCTCGCTGAAGCGCCTCGTCCAAAGTTGGCGCAGAAGATCCCGAAGCGGGAACCTGCTCATCATTGTGCGATGATGATGCTGTGGCTCGGGTCCGCGTGCCGATCGGTCGATCGACAGCGGTGGAACCAGCTCCGGGGTCCGCGTCCGCGCTGGCCCGCGCGGATTCGTGCCGCTTGTACGTGACGGGGCGGGCGCCGTACCGCGTGCCGCCTGGGGGGACCCGCATGTCGGGCATGGCCCGCGTGTCGGTGGTGGAGGCGCGCAAATCTGGCGGGGCGGTGCACGCGCCTGCACCTGTCGCCCCTGCACCACCCGATCCCGAGGGGGCTCTGGTCTCCTGCGGCGCTGCTGATCCCGAGGAGGATCTGTCCCCTGGCGCATTGTCTCTTGCCACGGGACACATGAGATATGGCCCAATTTTTGCACCGTTTTGCTTGTTTTCTTCACAATTTTCTCCTGTTTCATCAACGCAAAGCTCATGTATGCCATTAGATGAGTTAGTCAACGAATGATCATCAGTATTTGGTCCCCCTTTATCAAAACTAGTGAGATGAGGAGGTAGGAGAAGAATTTCTTCTCGAAGGAGTGCACCAGCATTGGGGTGGAGATCAGCAAATGGAAACTTGGTTTTATCACAAACGACATCACGGGAGATGTATACTCGCCCGGTGGAGACATCTAAGCACTTGACCCCTTTGTGCTGGGCACTGTAGCCAAGGAATACGCACTGTTTGATCGAAAAATGAGCTTTCGGTTGTTGTAGGGACGAAGGTTGGGCCAACTTGCACACCCAAATACACGAAGAGACTTATAGTCTGATTTGGTGTGGAGAAGTCGGTCTACCGGAGTTTCATTATTAATAACACGACTAGGGAGCATGTTGATGATATGGACTGCGGTTAAAAACGCTTCATCCTAGAATTTTAGAGGCATGGAGGCGCCTGCTAGAAGAGCAAGGCCAACCTCGACGATGTGTCGATGCTTACGTTTAGCTGACCCGTTTTGCTGGTGAGCATGAGGACATGACACTTGATGTGAGACACCAAGTGTTTGGAAGAAGGAGTTCAACTTTTCGTACTCCCCTCCCCGGTCTGACTGGACAGAGATGATTTTGCTGTCAAATTTTCGCTCAACAAGAGTTTGAAAGTTTTTGAACACTTGAAACACATCGGATCGTTTCTTTAAAAGATAGATCCAAGAAAATTTGCTAAAGTCATCGATGAAGCTAACATAATAGGTGTATCTGCCAACAGAAGTAGGGGCAGGGCCCCAAACATCAGAAAAATATCAATTGTAACGGTTTGGTAGAAACACTGCTAGAAATTGGGTAAGGCAACTGATGACTTTTAGCTTTTTGACATGAATCACAAATTGTCTCATTATGACGCTCACCAACAAATGGGAGCTTATTTTTCCTAAGTAATTTTTCAACTAAAGAAAAAGATGCATGTCCTAACCAATCATGCCATCGTGTGGACGAAAGCTTGATAGCACCACAAGCATATTTATTTGGTCTTCTAAACTCCGGAATCAACGGATAGAGGCCGCCAACGCATCTACCTCGATAGAGAATTGTCCTCGTTGCCTGATCCTTGATCAAAAAGAAGTAAGGGTGAAATTCAAGAAATACATGATTATCAAGGGCAATTCTATGGACAGAAAGAAGACTCTTGTTGGCGCTAGGGACATGCAAAACTTTTCTAAGATGAATATTGCGATAAGGGGTACGAAATATTGAGTGACCAAAGTGACTTATACTCATACCTTCTCCACTGGCAGTGTGGATTTGATCCTTGCCACGATACTTCTCCTTCATGGTTACTTTCTCGAGCTCATTGGTGATGTGGTTGGTAGCACCACTGTCGACGTACCAGTTCATGTCGACACCATATGAGCCATCGGCCGCCGCAGTGACTTTTTCTTCATCTTGAGAGGCGTAGTCATCCTCCTCATACCTGTACCAGCAATCCTTTGCTGTGTGCCCGACCTTGCCGCAGATCTGGCACCGAGGGGTGTCCGGACGGTTCCTGCCGACGCCACCAGCGCCGCGTCCGCGGCGACCTCGGCCACCAGATCGTGGTGGCGTGGCGCCACGGTTGCCGCCGCCGCTGGACCTGCCCTTGTTGCGAGAGGGCCCACGCGAGCGAGAGCCGCCACCCCGCCCGTGAGTGGCCACGTTCGCGGATGATTTGAAGCCGCCGCCGGCGGCCCCCTGGAATTGAGCCATGCGCTGATCGAAGTTGGATAACATGGCAAAGAGTTCATCAAGGGTTACCCCGATCACGCGAGCGTCGAGGGCAGAGACCAGAGGCTGATAGTCGGCGTCGAGCCCGTGGATGATGTAGGAGGCAAGTTCTTCGTCGGGGATCGCCTTGCCTGTGGCAGCTAGCTCGTCGGCGTAGCCACGCATGGCGGCGAAGTAGGAGGCGACGGAGAGGTTCCCCTTCTGCGCGTTGATGAGGGATGTTCGGATGTTGTTGATGCGGCTGGCAGACTGGGACGAGAACATCCCAGCAAGCGTCGTCCAGAGCGTGCCCGCGGTGGTGACCGTGGTCACCGTGAGCAGCACCTCACGCGTCAGGTTATTCAGCAGATATCCAAGGACCTGCTGATCCTCCCTGACCCAGATTGGGTGGAGAGGGTTGGGCAATGATGAGACCTCCTTGCCGTCCTTGGTGGTGACGTGGAGTTTTGCTGGCTCCGGCTGGGTGCCGTCGATGTAGCCGTAGACACCGGCGCCACGCAGCTGGGGGATGACTTGCGTGCGCCATAGCACATAGTTTGTGCGCGTCAGCTTCTCGGTAACCTGGCCATTGAGGCTGGTTTGGGATGCGCCGGAGGAGGAAGACATGGCTAGGGCTAGATGGAGTTTGCTGGGAGCTTAGATGGGAAAAGGATAGCTCTGACTACCATGTGCGATAGCTGGAAACGTCTTGCCTGTTGAGACTGACGGGTTCGTGTTAATATAGTGGGGCGCACCTCCCATACAGCGCATACAATGTGGTTTAGATTACAGGAGATATTCAGGGAGAAGATAGAACTTGGAGAAAAAGAAACAACTTATCTCTATCTATCCTAACTACCTCCAGATGCGGCTCAAGTGTAGATGCGCCATGTACCACGTACCATAACGTGACAGCATGTTTGACACGTACCAGAGATTCGTCGTGGAACGGCTATTTCTGCCGCCGTCTGTTGTTTTATCTAAACTCATGGACCGTGAATCAATTACTGAACCAACTTCAAAACCATAGAAATTAAGGGAGGGGAAGAGGAGGACGTCAAGATGGTCACTGCCGGGGAGAGAGAACCAAGGGACGCCACAGATGGCGTCGTAGCCGTCGTCGACGAGCTAGCAGCACTGCAACTCACCGCCCGGCCAATCCAAAAGTACTTTACTGTGTACCGATTGTGAAAATTCCAAATCCACGGGGCATCCTGGTATGCATATCCCTCATGATCACAAAATCAGTTATAGCTCTAACTATTCTAAATGCTGATGTGAGCACCTCGAGCAGTGATGGCGGCAGTGGGAGGCGGGATGGGAAGAGAGCACAGAAGGTGAGAAGGAGACGAACGCCGATGCCATGGACGGACGGCGAGCAGCAGCGGGGGATGCTCCTGCCAAGGAAGACGGTGATGGAGTTGCCGACCACCACCGCAACTCGAGTTGCTTTACTTTGAGACGTCTAAATTGCCCCGAGGGCACAGTTTAGTTCCTTTAGAACTGGATTTTGACAGAAACTGGGAAATGGAGACTGAGCCACCAACTATCTCGATCTCCCATGGAGATGGTCTATTTTGGCTGTTACAGTCTGTGCCATCCTCCCATCTTACCTGAACAAGAGGGCATCATTTCAGTTCACAGATAATCAGTGAACCAGCCGGCTATAAATTCATGCTTGATAAGAAGGTACAACTCTTAATGCATCTTGAGTGATCTACAGCTAGAGCAAATTAGGACATAACAACTCATATCAATTCATTTTATTAATTAGACATTTTCATAACCATGCTATGTTTAAAAAAGTACCCCTATCCAAAAGTTAAAATCTACAAAAGTGCATTTCAGGCTCCATGGGAACACTCTTTTTTGTAAGGATGTAAGACGGATAGGCAAGTTCCTCTAAATAAATTTCAGGGTGAATGAACCTGAATGTGACGGTGGGCCTTGGCACACTGTGATCACTTTCAAGCCTCACTAGGAGCATTTTAAGCCAAATTCATGGTCAGACAACATAAAATATCCGAAAGAAATATACAGGTTTCTAGAATACTGCAAGGAAATCCGAAGGTAATAGTGTTCTGAATTGCTAAGAACATAAATGCTTAATACAAACGATCGGAATACCTACCAGCAGGCTTTTCCATTTTGAACCAGTCCACCTAATAGGGTCTACTTCATTAATACCTGTAATCATTCTAGATCGCCTACAAAACAGGAAGTAAACTCAGTAGACATTGTACAGAAGCAGAACACAATTTCAGTTGAGTAGAATGGGACAGACCTCTCATTAACATCTTGACTCCTGTACTGAATCTTAAATCTCATTCCAATACAAAATGGACGATTCAAGCTCTTCAGGAATTTCCAGTACGGAACAATAAATTCGGATGCAGTAGGCCTGCAGAGAGTTCAATAAATGCAGATTCAAAATCTTTATGTATATGTTTTGTGGTCACCAAACCTAAAAGGAATAGCTTTTCTGTGGTTCCAGTGAACAAGTTTTACTCGTCTTTTGTAGTTACATATTATAAGCTATTTTATTGATGAAAAATATGACTTATATATGTGCACAGAGTAAAAACCTACAAATATAACCAGGGTGCTATCGTACTGTTAGAATTAGATACTGATAGTTTTGCTTCAAAATCAGAATTAATGATAGGACTGCAGAGAGCAGCTTGACCATTATTTCAAAGACACAACTTTTGTAAGGTGCTGTGTTAATAGCACAATAAACAGAACAAACACTATAAGTTGCAAATGCATGATCCAACCCATATTAGTAAATTTTGGGCAGTATAAATAAACTTGCTCATGGAACATAGGTTGTGGTGTAGGGGAAGGTTGCCAACGAAACCTATGCCAGTTCATCAAAGGGCTAAACAAAAGAAAGAGAACAAGAACAATAGCTTACAGAAATAACTACTTGTGAGCTCAAAGTAGAAATTTCGGACAGTTGAAGCCGCATCTTCCATATACTATTTAACAATGCTCACTATAATAGTCCTCCATGATATAATAGGCATGTGTGTTTGAAGACTAAATAGCAGTTACAAAGAGCTTCTTCAGTGGACTGTCTTTCCCTCCGAATTTGCAGGAATAAATGTGTCCAAACTAATATTTAATGTGTTAAGACCACATTCTTTCAGTCTCGGGAGCTTCTTGGAAAGAACGATCCCATTTGTGGTCATCGCAAGAGTTTTCAGCCCCTTGAGGCCAGAAAGATGCAAGCAAATATCTTCAAGGTCCTTTCTAACGGTTGGTTCTCCACCACTTAACCTGATCTTGTCCACACCAGAAGTAACAAAAAGATTGGCAACTCGGATTATCTCATCATGCAACAGAAGCTCTGACTTCGGTGTGAGCTCGACTCCTTCGGCAAGCATGCAGTATTGACATCTCAGGTTACAGCGCTCACTCAAGGAGATCCTCAAGTAGTTGTGGAACCTCCTGAAGGAATCAACAGGCATATCCGTTGAGGTTGTTTCCACTGGTAGCGCTTCTGGCTTTGTAGCACAACAAGTCGAATATGCATTGGAGCACCTATTGCTGTACGTGACTCCGGTTGAAGCCGAAGTGCTTGTCAGACTTTGGAGTCCTACCCTCATAGCATCAACTTGCAAAGTTTTGGTTAACGTGTTATACAGAAACATCGAAGCTGATACACGAAAAGGCTTGATTTTCTCGACGAATCCACCGACTACGGGAAAAAAACTACACAAGGCTAGTCCAGCAAATTTGATAGTATCGAAAACTGCTAGCTCATCTCCAAATCGACATTGAAAAAAAATCCGCACAATCGAGCAGAATGGGGGATAGATAGACCGCGGGTGTGGGAGAAGGCACCTGGTGGTCGGGGACGTTGAGGCGGTGGAGCTCGTGGTGTAGCCATTTCCCGGCGACCGGAGAGGAGATGGGAAGGGGGGCGGGAGCAGCAGCCGGCGGCGGGACGGTGGGGGAGCAACTCGAGTTGAGAGTGATGATGTCCTCGGATGCCGTCCTCGACGCCGTCTCTCCTCGGCATCGCACTCACCTTGGGGAACCCATGGAGATGCCTTCCCCGTGCGTGGAGCTAGTCCGGCGACGCCGCTGAAGAGGCCGCCGCCACGACCACCCGTGGCCATCGGGCGTGGGAGGAACGTCCATGAGGCGGAGCTACACGTGGGCGGGACGAGCCACCGCAGGCCGCCAGAGCCTCGCCGGCGACGAAGGGGACGCCGTGCCCGAAACCCTAACCATGGCTGAGGGCGGGCAGCGAGCGCGGGAGGCCGAATCTGGAGGGATGGGAGGAAGGAGCAGAGCGAGGGGAGGTCGTCAGTCTGCCACCCGCCGTCAGCACTCGGCGGAATCGGCCGGCGTGAGTGGCGGCGGCGGCGGCGGCGGCGGCAGCGAGGAGTCGTGGGGGGAGAGGGCTCACGAGAGAGGAGAGAGAGGAGGCTTGCCTATGGGGACTGGGGGCTGGGGCTAGGAGCTGGCCAATCTCTCTCTCTTTCTTCTCAACCAAGCGAACTTTTTTGTCTCGTACCTAGTCCGACGTGTACGTCGTGAGAGGGCGCACATTGTGCGTACGTTAATGTGTTCGATGTATCTAGTTTGAATTTTAAAGTTTTCAAATTAAGGCCTCCATAGAGCTCGGTCTCCGTTTGGCATTTTCAACTATATACTAGTCATATCAAATTTTATTCGGGTGAGGTTGAAGTGAACACGGGCGATGCCATCCCTAAATCGGTTCGTATCCAACGCCAGATCATCATGCGCAAAGAATGTTCCGAGGATACCACAAAGGGAAAAGCTTACCTTCGGCCGGCTGATGCACGCGCGAGCGTCCGCCGCTTGCGTAGCCGTATATCAATCCTGATCAAGTGGCCACGCTGGCCATAAGTCAGTCCCGCGCGGCCAGTCTTTTTCTTGCAATAAGGGTCTTGTTTCAGTAGATTTCTGCCCACATAGGACTAGTTTCAGAGAGAAAGAAAAAACGATTCGATGATGAAGGTTTTTTTTTCTGCAACATATCTTTTGTTTCAGAAAGAAAAGAAATGTTTCGGTTGTGAAGGTTTTTTCTGCAACAATGGTCTTGTTTTAGAAACATAGCCCGAGTTGCAGCACCGTAGGAGCACTCGACGTTAAAGAGTGAGTGGTCAGACATTGCAATATGAGGCATGTTTAAAAAACATAGCTCTGGTTGCAGAAAACGCCAAAGAAGTGTCGGGTGTGAGAGGTCGTCGACGTCATGCTCGGTTGGAGCAGCTGCTCGCGGGGCTGAGACAGAGGAGGAGGAGCAACTCTGGCGAGCATGGCAAGGACTAGTTCCCCAGCGCCGGCGGCAGCGATTTTGCGGTGGTGGGGGCTGGCGCCGCGCTGGGCGTAACGATATCAGAACGGCGCACAGGGGAATTTGTTTTCAAAACTGAGCAGTTGTTGCAGGAAGTAAGGAGGTAGTCACATGCATGATGGTTAGATCTGACGGCTGTCAAGCGCTGATCCAACAAAGCTTCATGGGGTACATCCGCCGGCGGACGGGTAGCGGCTCCCACAAATCCTCCTCTTCTCTCTGCAATCCTACGATCTCACCGAAACCCTAACCGGCAGCGCCATGGAAGAGGGCGAGAACTCCCAGGCCCGCCGCGATCACGCGCCCCAGGCCAGCGACTCCGACGAGGACGAGGTCGTCATCTACGGTGCGCTCCCCGAACCCCAGTACAACCCCTACGCGCCCCGCCCCAGGCCCGACTACAACAAGCCCCTCCCGTTCGTCCTCGGCCCCGTGCTGTTCCAGCAGCCGGGCAAGGACATGAAGGAGATGATGGAGCAGGAGCACCCGTGCGCCGAGCGCCGCCGCCAGCGTGAGGCGGCCTCGTCAAGCGGCGCAAGGTCACCATACGCCGCTTCGGGACCGAAGACCTCCTCTTTCCTATCAAGAAGCACCTGCCAGATTAGCCTAGTGCTCTCTGAATTACTTTCAGACGTACCACCTCGCTCGAATGAAGTGTTTATCTATATGACTACTATGTATGAATTTGTATCTCGTAAGGGCAAACGATGCCGTGGATTCTGTCCTGTCAGAATTACTGCTTATCAGAAGTTTGATGACCTTTAGATGCTTTTGTGGTCTTAATTAAATTGGTGCCGTCTGTATATATTCATCGTAATTCTTTTGGGATATTTGCGCATTCAAAGTGTAGGCATGCCATCAAAAGTGCAAATGCACTCCTCTGACTAGCTAGTATGGCCATGTGCCCGCGTGTGTATTATATATCCTCCTGTTTACCATGTTGGGCTATCAATCTCTATTCTCTCTTGTAGCTTCGTTAAGTATCCAACATCCATATATTATCAGGTAAGTCCACTTTCTGATTCTTTTGCAATATGGGAGAAACACAAGAGTTTATGTCTATTGCAGTGTCTTCAACTTGCAGATGATTTTTGCTCACTATAGTAGTTTTTTTATATGCTGTGTTTTTCTTCTAGGTCTTACTTTATACATATAGCCGCTTATTCCTATCTTTGCTTTTTGGATAATGCTATGTCCCTGTAGTCCATTACCTGTATTATTGTTCCCACAATGCATCAGCTTATGTTGTGTTATGTCCTTTGAATGGTGTACCTGATCCAGCAAGTTGGGCATACATGATTGCGCAATATGTCAGTCACATAAACTGAGAATGACAGTTAAATTCATATCAACTGAGCAAACAAGAAACTTTTTATCTGGGCAAGGATTTGAGCTTCTTATATCATAGGTTGGGCGTGGTACTGTATTTTTTCAGGAAACTTCGGATGTGGTCACCAAACCCTGATTTTTATGAGACAATGAACAAGTACAAGGGCTGGAAAGGATTTTCCCACTATTAATTACATGCTAACGAACATACATGGACGGTTCTAGCAGCTGGTTTTCACACAATCGATACCAGGCTGCTGAAGGACTTCCAAGGGAGAATGTGGGCTACTTGACTGCAGCCAAGAATGTGGCAGAACAAGTATCACAAATTCACAATACCTGTCTTACCATGCAGTGGCAGGATTCTGGGAGCTACCATGTTGGCTTTGAACCTCAAGTAGTCTATCTAGAACAAGGTTTGCTATTTATGCCTAGAGTTGGCAAATTCTATAATTACATTCTAGAGTGTATTAAATTGGCGCTGTGTGCATCCGTGCAGACTTTGTGAAGCAACTGCTTTAGGGACAGCTTTCAGAGGGAACTGAGGGATTGTGTGCTGGATGGAAATGAACCGGATGGGTTCTGTGGAAATTAGGATGCTTTAATATTGTTGCTTTTCATTTGATTTCTCTCTTCTTTTGCCTACTTTATTGCTTCTGCCGGTTCATCACACCCTTCTCTTGCCTGTGTGGGCCTATCCTGTAGGATCAGTTTGCTTTGACAGGACTTATCGTAGGCTTAAATGTTGCCTAGGCTGGTGGGGCTTATCCAAACACAAAGTTTCTTCCTAGCTCGAGCTCCACGGTGGCCCTTATCTGGACCATTGACGCGTTTCGGGATTTGTGCTAGAAAGGAGCATCACGAGCCGTGCAGCAGTTCGCTGCAGTGTCATTAGCAGGTGTTGTCTTGTCCATCTAATCACATGCAGTCCATTTTATGGGCTTTGTGGCTGAATGGTGCCAGTGGTGTGCAGCGATGTCACATGTGTTCGCTGCTTGGCTACAGGGTCTGGGCTCACTGCTGCAACAGAGGAAGAGAGTGAAAGAGTGGGACAGCTAATAGAAAAATTGTAGCGCCGCTAGTGCAGAAGTGGAGAGAGGTACTCCCTCCGTTCTAAATTACTTGTCGCAGAAATGGATGTATCTAGAATTAAAATAAATCTAGATACATTCATACCCATGACAAGTAATTCAGAACGGAGGGAGTAGATGTGAGAGTGAGAAAAAAATCGTTGAGAAGATTTCTTTGAGAGGGAGAGAGAAAGTGCCATGCAAATATTAGAAGAGAGGCGAGAGCGTGTATGTCGTTGTAGTGAGCATCCTGGATTGAAAAAGTGAGTGAGGATTTTTTTTAGGAGTTGCATGTAAACCTCAGGAAAGAGTGAGCGTTGCACAGAGTGTGTGTTGCATGTAAAGGTCAAAGGCGGAGAAAGAGATTCATATGTGCTGCATGCCGAGTTGTTTTACACGCTGGAAGAAAGAGAGAGAGCATGCAATTCGATAGAGAAAGTGTTGCATGCAGCAGGTCCTGACACACACTGTTTACTCATGTGACGCTTCGGGTCACTAGTAGAAAAAGGCTCATTTGTCCCGGTTCATAAGACCCATCTGTCCTGGTTGGGGAACCGGGACTAAAGGGTTGTTACTAATGCCCTAGGCCTTTAGTCCCGGTTCTTATACAAACCGGGACAAATGGGCCTCCACGTGGCCGCTCCGGCGAGCCCAGGCAGAAGGGCCTTTGGTCCCGGTTGGTAGCACTAACTGGGACCAATAAACTTTCACGCGTCAGCATATCAACGCCTTGTTTTTTTTTGAAATGAGGTGGTTTAGGGGTTTTGGGGGTTAATTTAGGTTGGTATAGGTAGCTAATAGAGAGATGTGTCCTCTCTTATCTCCGTGCTACTGCTACTGCTATGCCTAAACATGACTTAGATTGAAGTGAGGCAACATGTGGTGCATGTCGAAAGTAATACTAATCCTAACTTGATCAAGTTTGGATTGTACTACTTTCGACATGCACCACATGCATGTTGCCTTCACTTCAATCCAATCCATGTTCATTTCATCCATAGAGAGATTGTACTAATCCTAACTCGCATCATGCAACATCATAATAACAAGTCCTACTAATCATCATCATACAACTTCTACTCGTTATTAATAACAAGTCATACGATCATCATCCTGATAGTCATCGAACCAACCCTACTTTGTTCTTAGCACATGATCATCAGTATTAGGTAGGACCTAAATACCCTCTTTAAGATAAAATAGCATAAAACAACATAGACCCTGACTCTCCATTATGGAGAATGGAGATTATCATGTCTTCAATTCTTGCGCTTCACTTCCTTTTGCTTCCAAGAACCTCCTTACGACTGTCCATACATTTTTTCCATTTATTGATTAGCATGTCTCCACTTCTTTGAGAAATCCGGTATGGACAGTTGAGATTCGTAGGATGACCTGGATATATGTTCAAAACACGAAGGCTGCCATTCTGATACATCAAATGAGGCACACAATCCTTTGGGATTCTCTGTTAAAAACATAGTAATAACTTCATAGTTAGCAATGATGTACTAGTTTTAGAAGTATGCAAAACATGCACGGATGTCGTAATAGTAAAATATCTTACCAGGGTATCTCCATGGTAGTTACCGTAGTTCAACACGTGCACTAGTGGCACGTATTGACCATAATGTTGAGGAGTTTGATTGTAGATATTGTAATTCTCAATATCAGTACAAAATCCGACCAGATGATTTTTCTCCTGATAAGTTAATTCGGAGCCATCGGTATAGTGAGTTTTGTCTACCATGTTCCGCACATTGTTTGAACAATCAAAATAAGCTGTCAATGGAAATAAGCTATCAACTATTTTGAAATAAACAATATAAATTAGCTAATAACTATGTTTGAGAAACTCACATAGCGGTAGAACTGGAGGCGTATCAACAAGGACCCAAATGTCCATATTGTCTTGCTCGATTTCAGGATCACCAAGATCCATGGTGACAAGCATACCCTCATCAAAACCATACATCTTGTAAAATGCTTCCCAATTTTTGCAACCAAAATGGATTACGCTCTCAGCATTATACAGATTTCCTTCAAAATCCACATCATGATGGGTCCTTAGGTGAATTTTCTTCGTTTTAAAATTTGCATGGTCTTCAAAATCCATCCTCTCCAAGACATAGCGTCTTGCATGGCATGGGATAAGATATACTCGAATTGTAAAAGATGAAAATTACACGTTGAAATAGTTGAAGTCATGCTTAATTACGAAAAAAACACTTGTCGCCGTTGCGTACCGTTTCAACATCGAAGGTCTCGTCGAGCTTAATGCTGAAGCGCCGATCATCGTCCAGGTGAGGCCTGTCGCACAAACCTCGATCATCGTGGCACCACCCGCACTCCCCCGGGAGACTTTTGTCGTCCGATGATGACATTTCCTACGTTCAGAATTCAAAGATTAAACTTGTACAATTAAATATATGTACTAAAAAACTAAATTAGATCATTATTATTCATCACGGGTTGACTATCGGTTTGTCGAGTCTTTTCTTGAAAACTCTCAGCTCACGTGGTGTATACATTCGACCGTTGGTGATGATCGCTCCTCCATTTGTCCCCGAGTGCATTACACCAAAATGTCGTCTTCTTCTTCTTCTCCTCTATTTCTTCTTCTTCTACTCTTTTTTTTTCTTCTTTTTCATCTTCTTATTTATTTCTCCTCTTCTTCCTCTCCTCTTTTTCTTCTTCTTCTTCTTCTTCTTCTTCTTCTTCTTCTTCTTCTTCTTCTTCTCCTTCTTCCTCTTCTTATTTTCCTTTTTTGTCTTCTTCTTTTTCTTCTAAATATGAACATACATAAATGACTTTGATCATACACAATTTTCAGATTCCTACACAATATGAACATATACATAAATTGACAAATAAAATTCTATGAACAAAAAAATCATAATAATTCTATGAACAAAATTACAACAGAAAAAAATCATAAAAATTCTATGAAAAAATTGACATATTCTTTGCATATGAACATACAAACATTTGCATATTCAATAATAATATCACCAAAAAAAATCTAAACTACACATCTAAATTACAACAACTAAATTAACTACACATCTAACTACACATCCAAATTAATACAACTAAATTACAAATCTAAACTACACATATATATAATAGCTAGGGGGCGCGGCGGCAGCGGCGGCGACCATTACAGGGAGGAGGAGGAGGGGATCAGGGCGGCGCTCACAGGGTGCGTGACGACGGCGACGAGGAGGCAGCGTCGGGGCGGCGACGGCGTCGGGGCGGGGCGGGACGGCGTCAGGGCGTGGCGCAGGGGGGCGGCCGGCGACGGCGTGGGCTCGAGGGCGGCGGACGGCGTCGGCGTGGGCTCGGGGGCACGGGCGACGGCGACGGCGGCGGGGCAGCCTGGCGGCGTCGAGGAGGTCGGCGTCATCGGGCGGCAACTGGCGACGAAATCTGAAAAAATGCTAAGGGCTGGCTTATATAGGAAAGGCTTTAGTCCCGGTTCGTGGCACGAACCGGTACCAAAGCCCACCTTCAGTCCCGGTTGGTGCCACCAACCGGGACCAAAGGCCTCTTTTCAGCAGCCCAAAGGGCGGGAAGCAGAGGCCTTTGGTCCCGGTAGGTGGCACAAATCAGGACTAAAGGGTGGGCATTGGTACCGGTTGGTGCCACGAACCGGTACCAATGTATGCCTTTAGTACCGGTTGGTGGCACCAACCGGGACTAAAGGCCTTGTGCTGCCCGCATCGCGGCACGAAAGTTTAGTCCCACCTCGCTAGTTGAGGGAGCTCGAGAGTGGTTTATAAGCCCCACTCCCGCTGCCCTCTCGAGCTCCTCTCAAATGCAGGCTTTCGGGCCTAAACACACTGTATCTGCCTGTGGGCTTATTGGGCCTTCTACGGGCCTGAATCCTGGCCCATGGGTGGGTTTCTAGTCGTATTCAGGCCGTGGTGGCCCAGTAGGTGGCTTTTTTTAGTTTCCCCAGTTTATTTCTTTTCTTTTTTGCTTTATTTATTTTATTTTGTTTCTACTTACAACAAAATACTTATTTATTTTATTTTATTTTGTTTCTAATTACTTATTTATTTTATTTTATGATAATTCTTTTTGCTATTAAAGTTTCTAACAAAAAAAGTTCTTTATGAAAATTCTTTTTGCTTTTAATGATTTTGAACAGAAAAAACTTTGATAATTTTAGTTGCATCAATTTTATATAATTTTAGTTTCAGTAATACTAGAGGTTGCTTATAATGTTTTGAACAGAAAATGCGTTGATAATTTTAGTTTCATAAATTTTATTTATGTTATTAAAGTTTATTTTATTTTGTTTCTACTTATATATTTTATTGAAGTTTATTTTATTCTGTTTCTAATTACTTATTTATTTTTTATGATATTTGTTATTTTCCATGCATTTACTGATTATTTTGAGCTATAAGACCCTGAAATTGAAAAGCACTAGAAATGAACTCTGAAAAGGGTGAAAGTTGGCATGGTATCATCATTTCAACCACATAGCATGTGCAAGAAAGTAGAGAGGGTTACGGCAAAAACTGGATGCACTTCGTGTACAAAACGGACAATCTGTTTCGAAGTATCAGAATTTCATACGGAAACTCGTCTGTTACAACATGCATTTCAAATGAACTACGAAAAGGTTGAAAGTTGGCATGGTATCATCATAATAGTTGTGGAGAGAAAGTCTTCACTTTTTTTCGCTTGTGTACTTTGCTTATTGCGCCGTAACCATGGATAATCTTCATCGTTTATCAGGATGCTTGGGTCAGCCTTGACTTTGAAGGGAGGAATTTCATGAAACTTTTCATAATCTTCAGACATGTCTGTCTTGCCCTCCACTCCCACAATGTCCCTTTTTCTGAAAGAACTATGTGGTGCTTTGGCTCATCGTATGATATATTCGCTTCCTTATCTTTTATTTTTCTCGATCTGGTAGACATGTCCTTCACATAGATAACCTGTGCCACATCATTGGCTAGGACGAACGGTTCGTCAGTGTACCCAAGATTGTTCAGATCCAGTGTTGGTATTCCGTACTGTGGGTCTACCTGTACCCCGCCTCCTGACAGATTGACCCATTTGCACTTAAACAAAGGGACCTTAAAATCATGTCTGTAGTCAAGTTCCCATATGTCCATTATGTAACCATAATATGTGTCCTTTTCCCTCTCGGTTGTTGCATCAAAGCGGACACCGCTGTTTTGGTTGGTGCTCTTTTGATCTTGGGCGATCGTGTAAAATGTATTCCCATTTATCTCGTATCCTTTGTAAGTCAATACAGTCGAAGATGGTCCCCTGGACAACGAGTACAGCTCATCACAAACAATGGTGTCACCTCTGAGACATGTTTCCAACCAACTGCTGAAAGTCCTGATGTGGTCACATGTAATCCAGTCGTCACACTGCTCCGGGTGTTTGGAGCGCAGACTGTTCTTGTGTTCATCGACATACGGGGTCACCAAGGTAGAGTTCTGTAGAACTGTGTAGTGTGCTTGAGACCAAGAATGCCCGTCCCTGCATATTATTGAGTCCGCTCCTAGCGTGCCTTTTCCAGTCAGTCTCTCATCATACCGCGATTTAGGAGACCTATCTTCTTAAGGCCATGAATGAAGTCAACACAAAACCCAATGACATCCTCTGTTTGATGGCCCATGGAGATGCTTCCTTCTGGCCTAGCACGATTACGGACATATTTCTTTAGGACTCCCATGAACCTCTCAAAGAGGAACATATTGTGTAGAAATACGGGGCCCAGAATGACAATCTCGTCGACTAGATGAACTAGGACACGCGTCATGATATTGAAGAAGGATGGTGGGAACACCAGCTCGAAACTGACAAGACATTGCGCCACATCACTCCTTAGCCTTGGTATGATTTCTGGATCGATCACCTTCTGAGATATTGCATTGAGGAATGCACATAGCTTCACAATGGCTAATCGGACGTTTTCCGGTAGAAGCCCCCTCAATGCAACCAGAAGCAGTTACGTCATAATCACGTGGCAGTCATGAGACTTTAGGTTCTGGAACTTTTTCTCTAGAATATTTATTATTCCCTTTATATTTGACGAGAAGCCAGTTGTGTAGGAGATATGCCCTAGAGGCAATAATAAATGATATTATTTATCTCCGAGTTCATAATTATGTTTATGTTCCATGCTATAACTGCTATGGTTCTCGAGTCTGCAATAACCACGAGGCTCGGAGGAAGACTCATATGCACGTGTGGAATAATAAACGGTAAAATGTATTCCTAGTCTGGCCTCTAAGACTAGCTCAAGTGTTGCATGATGGTTATGTTTTCCTGATCATGGGCATGTCTATGTCAGCAACCTTGAGGGCATAATGTTAAGAGAACATTTGTGTTGAATCGACCCGGCATGATGTTATGCTATGAGATTCATTCGTCACAAGTTTATTGGTACATAACACAGAGATGGTTAACGTTTGCATGATTCCTTAGACCATGAGAGTATCGAGTTTCTTCATGCTTGCTTCATGAACTTTGGGGTTTGTTAAACGTCATCCGTAAATGGGTGGCTATTACGGCGGCTTACGGGTTCATGGAAAAGTGTGTCAAGTAACTTGATAGCTCAAGATTGGGATTTGCTCCTCCAACGATGGAGAGATATCTCTGGGCCCTCTCGGTGTTACGGTATCCATCATCGTCTGGCCAGACACTTTGTGATTTGATCACGGGGATTCCGGAACACGATAACGAGAAAAGAGAACAATACCGATAACGAGGTAACTAGCATAGTGGACAAGTTGTTGATCCACGGGAATGCCAACATGTCTCACCTCGGGTATTTGTAACATATCGCGAAGCAACAGGAATAGCACACGGCAACTGGAGGTTCACTCGAATATTTATTCGTGTGGGTATAGGGGTCAATATGGGTGTCCACGGCTCCGATGTTGATCATTGATCGGAAGGGGTTCTGGGTCATGTCTATACTTCACCGAACCTATAGGGTCACACGCTTAAGGGTCATCTATCTGCTGAATACTAGACAGAGAGTCTGAGAGAAAATCACCGAAAAAGTTTCGGACACCGAAAAGTTTCGGACAGCGGAATCGTACCGCAGAGAGAGGTCATCGGATAAGTTTCGATGATACCGAAAAGTTGTTTCGGGATACACCATTAAGTCAAATTGGTTTCGGCACATGCCTGATAATTCTTGGAGGATGCCAGAATCATTCTGGAAGCTTTTTGGAATTTTCTGAGATAAAAACCGGAAATGTTCCGGAGCTGCCGGAGCCACTTCAGATGCGTTTCGCAGATGAAAATCACTAAAACCGGAATTGTTTCGGAACGCGTTGAAAATCATTTTAGTGGGTACTGGAAATGTTCTTAGCCCACATAAATATTTTCAGTTCGATCAGACGCTGAAAAATGTCGTCGTGAATAGTGAAAATCAGCTTTATGGTTACTTTATGGAAAGCCACCTTTTGGGGCATTGCTCCAAAAGATCTTGGGGATGACATGGATGGATAGGAGCCATTTTTTGGGCCCCTCATGGGGGTGTGGCCGGCCACATGGGGTATCCCCCCTTGGGGACCCTCTTGTTCCTTGGTTTCACTCCTAGGCCCTTGTGGAAGGACTTCATTCATGTGCATTTTGGGTTTTTTGTGAAACTACCCTACCCCCTTGGGATTTCCTATAAATAGAGGTGGAGGGGCAGCCCTCCACACTCATCACTTGCTCTCATACACATGCCATGCATTATCTGGCTTCTTCTCTCCCTCCCACGAAAAGAGTTTCGTAGAGCCGTAAGGCTGTCTGGGTTCCGGCAGGAACTAGTTCTGGACGGCGAAGCCCTGCCGGATAGATGACACCGTATGTGTGCAACTCTATAGAGAGATCATAGTTTCGGTCTTAGTTCGTGAGTGCCTCCCGAAGGGCTGTCCGTGTGACCGTCCGAGTTTCGAAGGTCCTCCCGAAGGGCTGTCCGAGTGACCGTTCGAGTTTCGAAGGTCCTCCCGAAGGGCTGTCCGCGACACCGTCTGGGGGGCTGTTCGACCGCCTCCTGGAGGGCTGTCTAAGGAGCAGATGAGGGTATACATCCTTGCGGTTGGGAGGTTGTAAATCCTAGCTGCGGGGATCTGCACCGCCGATCGTCATCGACTCTACTTCCCGCTGCGCTACGAGTCGGTAACGAAAAAGATCAAACCATGTATGCAGTCTCCATAGTGGTCCTAGGCTGGTGCGTAGGTCGGAAATTTTTTGTTTTCTGCTGCGTTCCCCTACAAGTTGGGACCTTCATACTGAGCAGGCATTCAAAAAAGATTTCCTTCTCTTCTTTGGTAAGAGCGTAGCTGGCAGGACCTTCATACTGCTTTGGAGGCATGCCGTCTTTCTCGTGCAAACGTTGCAGGTCCTCCGGTGCCTCAGGTGTATCTTTTGTCTTCCCATACACGCCCAAGAAGCCTAACAGGTTCACGCAAAGGTTCTTCGTCACGTGCATCACGTCGATTGAAGAGCGTACCTCTAGCTCTTTCCAGTAGGGTAGGTCCCAAAATATAGATTTCTTCTTTCACATGGTGCGCGTCCCTCAGCGTCATTCAGAACAGCTAGTCCGCCAGGACCCTTTCCAAATATTACGTGTAAATGAGAGACCATAGCAAGTACGTGATCACCGGTATGCATGGCGGGATTCTTCCGGTGATCTACCTCGCCTTTGAAATTCTTGCCTTTCTTTCGACATTGATGGTTGGTCGGGAGAAATCGACGATGGCCCAGGTACACATTCTTCCTGCATCTGTCCAGGTATATACTTTCGGTGTCAGCTAAACAGTGCGTGCATGCGTGGTATCCCTTGTTTGTCTGTCCTAAAAGGTTACTGAGAGCGGGCCAATCATTGATGGTCACGAACAGCAACGCCTTTAGGTCAAATTCTTCCCGCATGTGCTCATCCCACGCACGTACACCTGTTCCTTTCCACAGCTGTAAGAGTTCTTCAACTAATGGCCTTAGGTACACATCAATGTCGTTGCCGGGTTGCTTAGGGCCTTGGATGAGAATTGGCATCATAATGAACTTCCGCTTCATGCACATCCAAGGAGGAAGGTTACACATACATAGAGTCACGGGCCAGGTGATGAAGCTATGTACCTAGGGTAGGGTCATGGGCCTGTCCAAGATACCCTCCCCAAGGCCATCACCCTAAAACCAGAAGCATTCGAAGAAGAATCATCATCCACTCGACCATGAAGCGTTCCACTCGGAAGACTTGAAGTCACTCGACCATGGAGACTGTCACTCGACCGCCAGAAGGTCTAAAGCCACCCCATACTGCAACGGTCGGTCATTACATCATAGCTTTAATGGTCATTATGTCACTTTATTACTAGCGTTACCAGTAACGCCCTATCTTAATGTACCTTAAACCATGTGTAATTGAGGGCCGGAGGGGTCTGGCGAACTCTATATAAGCCACCCCCTCCTCAGTGACAAGGGTTCGCACCCCCTATAACACACACGCATATAATCCAGTCGACCACCTCCGGGCACCGAGACGTAGGGCTGTTACTTCCTCCGAGAAGGGCCTGAACTCGTAAAACTCGTGCGTACAACTTCTCCATAGCTAAGATCTTGCCTCTACATACCTACCCCCCATTCTACTGTCAGACTTAGAACCACGACAGTTGGCGCCCACCGTGGGGCAGGTGTCTTAGCGACTTATTGGAGAAGTTGTGATTTTTCCGATCCCCATCAGCATGGTTTCAGGCGGAGGATTGGCCGAGGGTCGCGAGATCCGTCTCGGCGCGCTCGTGTTCGTCGCCGACGACTCCGCTTGGCTCCAAGAGACTCCACTCGACGTCGAGGCGCTCCCCGTCCGCGGGGCAATGCACTTTCGCGCGTGCATCTGTGGCGTCCTCCTGCGGCAGCCACCCAGTATCGGTCGGCTCCTGTGGCGTCTTCACTCCCTGCTGCCCACCGGTGATTCCAAGAATTATCGCAAAGAAAAGTTGACGTTTGAAGTCGTGGATTTCCAGAGTGCTTATCATGCTATTCTGGGCAGGCCGGCTGATGCACGTTTTATGGCTCGACCATGTTACGTGTACCTCAAATTGAAGATGCCTGGTCCTAAAGGAGTGATCACTATCACTGGCAATCGGAAGAAGGCAGAAGAGTGCTTACAGAAGGGCTCAAAGATCGCCGATGCGCAAATGGCAGTAGTGAAATTGCAGGAGTATCAAAAAAATGCAGATCCGAGTGATTTGTTGCGAGCTAAGAAGCCTTCCACGGATTCAGCATTTCAGTCGTCTGGTGAAACGAAGCCGATTCATATTCACCCGACCGATCCCAATGCTGCTCCGACTCACATTTCGACAATACTCGACTCCAAATAGGAAGAAGTGCTCATCCAGTTCCTCCGTGAGAACTGGGACATCTTTGCATGGAAACCTTCTGACATGCCGGGTGTTCCCAGGGGGCTGGCTGAGCACCGTTTGCGAGTCGATCCAAAAGTGAAACCAGTCAAAGAACATCTTCGACGGTCCGCCGTACAGAAGAGAAAAGCAATCGGTGAAGAAGTGGCTCGGCTCCTAGCAGCTGAGTTTATCCGAGAGATTTACCACTCCGAGTGGCTAGCCAATGTTGTCATGGTCCCCAAAAAGGACGACTCCCTTCGCATGTGCATTGACTTCAAGCATATCAATCGGGCCTGCCCGAAAGATCACTTTCCTCTCCCCCGCATCGACCAAATAGTCGACTCGACTGCGAGGTGTGAGCGCTTGTCCTTTTTGGACGCTTATTCCGGGTATCATCAGATCCGACTGTATGGACCCGATGAGATAAAAACAGCTTTCATCACCCCATTTGGGTGCTTCTGTTATGTCACCATGCCATTCGGCTTGAAGAACGCTGGAGCCACATTCATGAGGATGATTCAGAAGCGTTCCACTCGGAAGACTTGAAGTCACTCGATCATGGAGACTGTCACTCGACCGCCAGAAGGTCTAAAGCCACCCCATACTGCAACGGTCGGTCATTACGTCATAGCTTTAATGGTCATTATGTCACTTTATTACTAGCGTTACCAGTAACGCCCTATCTTAATGTACCTTAAACCCTGTGTAGTTGAGGGCCGGAGGGGTCTGGCGAACTCTATATAAGCCACCCCCTCCTCAGTGACAAGGGTTCGCACCCCCTGTAACACACACGCATATAATCTAGTCGACCGCCTCCGGGCACCGAGACGTAGGGCTCTTACTTCCTCCGAGAAGGGCCTGAACTCGTAAAACTCGTGCGTACAACTTCTCCATAGCTAAGATCTTGCCTCTACATACCTACCCCCCATTCTACTGTCAGACTTAGAACCATGACACCAGGTGCTGTGATTGCTGCTCTGCTCCCCGAAAGGATTAATGCCATCCGCGCTTAAAGCAAACCATACGTTCCTTGGGTCACTTGCAAACTCAGCCCAGAACTTCAGCTTCTCCTTTTCACTTTCGCACTTTTCCCTTGCATCAACAATGACCAAGCGGAGATCATCATCAGGCACATCGTTTGGTTCCTCTGGATCTTCAGCTTCCTCTTGATCTTCAACTTCCCCCGTTGCAGCATCACCGTATTCAGGGGGCACATGGTTGTCATCGTCCTCCTCTTCTTCGCTGTCTTCCATCATAACCCCTATTTCTCCGTGCTTCGTCCAAACATTATAATGTGGCATGAAACCCTTATAAAGCAGGTGGGTGTGAAGGATTTTCTTGTCAGAGTAAGACCTCGTATTCCCATAATTAGGGCATGGACAACACATAAAACCATTCTGCTTGTTTGCCTCAGCCACTTCGAGAAAATTATGCACGCCCTTAATGTACTCAGAGGTGTGTCTGTCACCGTACATCCATTGCTGGTTCATCTGCGTGCATTATATATAATTATGTGTGTCAAAAGTAAGAAAATTAGACAAGTATCTATCTAAAGTAAGATTTTTTTCTTTCAGAAAGAATATAAGAACAAGAGGCTCACCACGGTGGTGCCGGCGACGAGATCGGCGCGGGCGATCGACGGCGGTGAAGACGAGGACGGGGCGTGACGGACCGCTAAATCTAGACAAATCTCGGAAAAAATGGAGCTCGAAGGTCGAGCTTCGAGAGGAGAAAGCTTAACTAATGTGGCTCGGGCATTTCATCGAACACCTCATGTGCATAGGAGGTGAGCTAGAGCACCCAATGCCCTCCCCCTCGCCGGCCAGCAAAAAATAGAGCACTGTGGAGTGCTCTGCTCACCGGCGATGGGGTATATATAGGCAACTCATTGGTCCCGGTTCGTGGCTGGAACCGGGACTAAAGGCCATCCTTCTGTCCCGGTTCCTGCCACGAACCGGGACCAATGGTTGTGGGCCAGGAGCGAGGCCCATTGGTCGCGGTTCGTGCCAAGAACCGGGACAAATGGGCCCAGACGAACCGGGACCAATGCCCACGAGGCCCCGGCCGGCCCCCTGGGCTCACGAACCGGGACAAATGCCTTCATTGGTCCTGGTTCGTGGCAGAACCGGGACTAATGGGCTGGCTAGGCCCGAACGAAAGCCCCTTTTTCTACTAGTGGGTGTGCTGCATGCAATGAGGAGACTGCTCTGTCTTTTTTATTACAAATGGTCTAACCCTCCTGTAATCAACTGCATGTTCTGCATGTGACCCTGGCTAAGTTGACACCAATCTCGAGGAATAGGAGGCCAGTGAATGGCACAGATAGAAGGTGCCATGTAGCCCGAGCTACAAAAAACCACTCTCTTATCCAAATCTCCAACTGCAAGAAAAAGAACTTCATGAATCATGACCATGTAATCTTTGATGATGAGGTAACTCTCTACGTATGGATATTATTATTTGAGTCTTTTTACGGTACCCTGGTACTCCCCAAGGCCTATGTGGAGTACCAACTAAATCCAGCCGTTAATATTGGAGGGCATTAGAGACATTTTACAGTTCACGTGGTGGTTTGATTACCCTAATCCAACTTGTCTCTACGGCGCCGCCGGAGCGACCGAATCAGCCGCCGCCATCTCAGTTTCTGAGATCCGTCGCCTTTGTTACATACGAATCTGCCGGCGTTGCTGAAATCAAAACGGTCTCCTTTGTTATAAACGAATCTGCCAGCGTTACTGAAATCAAATGGGCCGCCCCTGTAATTTGCTGATCATATTCAATTAACAGTATTGATTGACGGTAAACTAACGTGATTCAGAAATCCTTGTTGGATCGTTCATGCCTACATGATTTTGTGTTTCTCTTCCCCAAGGGAAGAAGGACCATACGTTGGTGCACGACCGAAGAACTCGCTGGTGCATGATCGAAGGTGCATAAGTTGGGGCATGATCAAAGAACTCGCTGCAGCTGACCGCCGGAGTCGCATCATACTAGTCATCGAACTTTGGATCTGAGTCTAGCTCTTGGACATGACGAATATACCCTCAGAATTAAGGTACTCCCTGGTATTTGGCTGGAGTAACTCGATGCTTACAATGGAGTACCATTTAAGCACGCCCGTTGGATCTGAACAAATGGATGGCTCATATTAAACTCAGGGTACTGTAGAAGAACTCTATTATTTCTGGCATCAGCCTTCATAGCCCGCTTACTGCATTATCCCATATATTGTTCTGGCTACATGCTTTCCTCTGCTTCTGAAACCAACTGCATCTCATGAAAGTTCTCTGAAACAATTACTCCTAAGGTTGCGAATTACTACCTCTTTCCCTAAATATTAGACGTCTTTGCACTTCAATCTTATATTTAGGGACAGAGGTAGTATGATCTAATGAACTTGTCTGATTGCCAAGTTATGGTTGCTGCCGCTTCTCCTGTGGTGCTTGTGCATGCAATTGTCTTCATGGTCCGGTCTGCGGGCTCCCGTGGTGGTTGGCTTCTTTTCTTGCCTTCTAGTTCCATCTCGCGCTTTGCACTGAACACACATAGCGGTGATCATTTACACAAAATGTAGCACTGACTTCGTTCCCAAATTCGTGCCATTTTAGCTTTAAATACTTGGTCTACATACATGTCATTCTACGATTTTGAGATAGCTCTGCACCACTTCTTCCATTATATACTCATCCCTTTGCTTTATTTATATTCCACATTGCAGAATTTACAGCTCCAGCTCACTACTGAGAAGCAGAAACTGGGCTGACATCAAAACGTTCTGGAGATTTCAGAAAATCTGCAGCGCGTAATAGATTTTCCAAGGTACGGGCAGAATTGTGGGTGAGGGAACTATACTGAAGTAAGAAAGCAACAGGGCGTGTGAAAACAAGAGCAATACTGGAAGACTGAAACCACAGTGTCAAAATCAGGTGGGGCTAAACTATGAGCTGTGAACATCATCTTAAGTGAGTCGGATGAAAAGGTGTAAGAGAAAGGTGCGACGGCACCCGGGTGGGCACCCGGTTATCCCGTCCGTCCAGCGGCACGAGGATCCGTGCTGAGCACTGTAGAGGCGCAGATGGGTCACTGTAGAGGCGCAGAGTGGTTGCAACATTAGAGTATTTTGGACCCTTTTTAAAGGAGACAAAGACAGAAGGGAAGGGGCGGTAGGTTTCAGAGTTAGGCAGGGCAGGTCTAGGCATGTCAGGAATCATTTGATCCCACGAGATGGATGAAACGACAGCATACAGCTGCTGCATGCGCCCGTTCATTTCAGAGGAGATTCTCGTTCGCCACGTGTTGTTATGCTTGCTGACTCCAGCTTCCAGCTTCTCTTCTGGGATGTTTTTAATTAGGATGTTTCTCCTGGGATTTAAGTGAGAGAGAGAGAGTAAACAGAGAAAAATAATCTTCGGTCTGAGAGGAGCTGTGTGTGAGAGAGACAAGAATTTCATAGGACACTTCTTTTCCTGAAATTTAAAAGAAAAAAGGAAGAGAGCGAGAGGTGCTGTGAGATGTCAGACTCAAAGGAAGAGAAAAGGAAGAGAGAGAGGTGTTGTGTGTCAGAGAGAAAAGGAAGAGAGAGAGGTGATGTGAGAGATAGAATAGAAATATAGAATGAAGAGATGTATTGCGTGACAGTCTGAGAGATGAAAGGAGAGAAATGTAGACCGACACCGTTTGCATTTTTCTTTACTACTGGCTGAGATGTCATATCCTGCTGCTCCATTTGAAATCCTCTCAGATTTCCTTGATTAACAACCAGTACATCTGCTAATCTGTTGTTTGCTACAGTACACGACACATATCCCCAAATACTGGAATCTGTACCAACTGTGCTGATAAGGGGGTGCCTAGGCACCGGGGGCTGAAAATCCACTCTCAAAGGTGTAATAGCATAATTATATGACGATGCTAAGCGGCACCCAGCTGATCCCTGGCAAGGATTAGCAGGCTCAAGAGCCGTCTGAGACGTATGTGGTGTTCGATCAACCTCCAGTCGGTCGTATATGTCCTCCTCCCCCACCCCTCGAAGCGAACCACCTGCTGACCTGCAGCGCATAGCCGTGTAGTGTCATCTTTGCCAGCAGCAGCCGCACACACCTGCGGCATATCCTCATGTTACTATCGAACATCGGGTGTCTCGGGCTTCAAGTGGCGATACCACCCGCGCTTCACAGCATCCCCGTCGGCCAGCACCATGACAGCAATAATTTGCGTCCCTCCTGCATCACGGCATCATGGTGCACCGAGGGGCACCTCCTTGCAGCCCTGACAGCCAGTAACAACTTTTTCTTTGAAAGCAACAGAGAGCTTGGCTCTCCATCCTTCGCCAGCGTGTGCGCCTCGGCTGGCTCAGTGAGGGGGACACCAACTCTGCATTCTTCAAGATCCACGCTGCCCACCGCGCTCAAAAGAATCATATGGCGAGCATCAAGGTCGGCTCTGAGACCGTCTCTGACGAGGCGGCCATGGCCAAGGCGGCCTTCGAGCACTTCACTTCTATCCTAGGCTCCTGCACTCACCGAGATCACTCCATCGACCTCGATGGTATTGACCATCGCCACTTCGACCTCGTGGAGCTCGAGCGGCCTTTCACCGAGGACGAAATCTGGTGCACCATCAAGTTGCTGCCCATCGGAAAAGCACCCGGCCCCGATGGGTTCACGGCTGAGTTCCTGCGCTCCTGCTTGCCGGTCATCAAGGCTGACATTTGTGCCGCGTTCGACAAGCTCTACGCTATGAATGGCCATGGTTTCCATAAGCTTAATGAAGCCCTGATCACCTTACTCCCCAAGAAGCCTGACGCCTCAACGCTCTCTGACTATAGACCCATCAGTTTGATACACCTCGTGGGCAAACTCTTCGCAAAAGTTCTCTCTCTCCGCTTGGCGCCCCGGATGGGTCAGATTGTCTCCGTCAACCAAAGCGCGTTCATCGCCGGGCGCAGTGTGCACGACAGTTTTCTCTTGGTGCAGCAAACTGCGCGCTTACTGCATAATCTCAAGGCCCCTAGAATCATGCTCAAGCTGGACATCGCCAAGGCTTTCGACACAGTCTCCTGGGCCTTCCTTCTCCAAGCTCTCTGCCACCTCGGTTTTGGACGCCGGTGGTGCGAGTGGATCAGCATCCTCGTCTCCACGGCGACCACGCGCGTCCTCATCAACGGAAACCCCGGACCGCCGGTCGATCATGCGTGTGGTCTGCGGCAGGGCGACCCTGTCTCCCCCATCCTCTTCGCCATTGTGATCGACACTCTCCACTCATTAATGCAGCATGCGCTCAATGCTAGCATGTTGCATCAGCTCACGGCCCGGCACGCGGCATCGAGCATCTCTCTCTTCGCCGATGACGTCGTGATCTTCTGCCACCCGACCACTACCGAGCTCGCCACCATCCGGGCACTCCTTCAGATCTTTGGCGAGGCCTCCGTGTTGGGGAACGTAGTAATTTCAAAAAAAAATCCTACGCACACGCAAGATGATGGTGATGCATAGCAACGAGAGGGGAGAGTGTTGTCCACGTACCCTCGTAGACCGAAAGCGGAAGCGTTATGACAATGCGGTTGATGTAGTCGTACGTCTTCACGATCCGACCGATCCAAGTACCGAACACACGGCACCTCCGAGTTCAGCACACGTTCAGCTCGGTGACGTCCCACGAACTCACGATCCAGCAGAGCTTCGAGGGAGAGTACCGTCAGCACGACGGCGTGATGACGGTGATGATGATGCTACCGACGCAGGGCTTCGCCTAAGCACCGCTAAGATATGACCGAGGTGGATTATGATGGAGGGGGCACCGCACACGGCTAAAAGATCAACTGATCAACTTGTGTGTTTATGGGGTGCCCCCTTCCCCCGTATATAAAGAAGTGGAGGAGGGGGAGGGCCGGCCCTCTACTATGGCACGCCCTGGGGAGTCCTACTCCCACCGGGAGTAGGATTCCCCCCTTTCCAAGTAATAGGAGTAGGAGAGAAGGAAGGGGAAGAGAGAAGAGAAGGAAGGAGGGGGCGCAGCCCCTCCCCCTAGTCCAATTCAGACTAGGCCTTGGGGGGCGCGCAGCCTGCCCTCTCTCTTCTCCCCTAAAGCCCAATAAGGCCCATATACTCCCCGGCGAATTCCCGTAACTCTCCGGTACTCCAAAAAATACACGAATCACTCGGAACCTTTCCGATGTCTGAATATAGTCATCCAATATATCGATCTTTACGTCTCGAACATTTCGAGACTCCTCGTCATGTCCCCGATCTCATCCGGGACTCCGAACTACCTTCGGTACATAAAAACACATAAACTCATAATACCGATCGTCACCGAACGTTAAGCGTGCGGACCCTACGGGTTCGAGAACTATGTAGACATAACCGAGACTCATCTCCAGTCAATAACCAATAGCAGAACCTGGATGCTCATATTGGTTCTCACATATTCTACGAAGATCTTTATCGGTCAAACCGCATAACAACATACGTTGTTCCCTTTGTCATCGGTATGTTACTTTCCCGAGATTCGATCGTCGGTATCTCAATACCTACTTCAATCTCGTTACCGGCAAGTCTCTTTACTCATTCCGTAATGCATCATCCCGCAAATAACTCATTAGTCACATCACCTGCAAGGCTTATAGTGATGTGCGTTTACCGAGAGGGCCCAGAGATACCTCTCTATCAATCAGAGTGACAAATCCTAATCTCGATCTATGCCAACTCAACAAGTACCATCGGAGACACCTGTAGAGCACCTTTATAATCACCCAGTTACGTTGTGACGTTTGGTAGCACACAAAGTGTTCCTCCGGTATTCGGGAGTTGCATAATCTCATAGTCATAGGAACATGTATAAGTCATGAAGAAAGCAATAGCAATAAACTAAACGATCAAGTGCTAAGCTAACGGAATGGGTCAAGTCAATCACATCATTCTCTAATTGTGTGATCCCGTTAATCAAATGACAACTCATGTCTATGGGCTAAGAAACTTAACCATCTTTGATTCAACGAGCTAGTCAAGTAGAGGCATACTAATGACACTCTGTTTGTCTATGTATTCACACATGTACTAAGTTTCCGGTTAATACAATTCTAGCATGAATAATAAACATTTATCATAAAATAAGGAAATATAAATAACAACTTTATTATTGCCTCTAGGGCATATTTCCTTCAGTCTCCCACTTGCACTAGAGTCAATAATCTAGTTCACATCGCCATGTGATTTAACACCAATAGTTCACATCACTATGTGATTAATATCCATAGTTCACGTCGCCATGTGGCCAACACTCAAAGGGTTTACTAGAGTCAGTAATCTAGTTCACATTGCCATGTGATTAAGACCCAAAGAGCACTAAGGTGTGATCATGTTTTGCTTGTGAGAGAAGTTTAGTCAACGGGTCTGCCAAATTCAGATCCGTATGTATTTTACAAATTTCTATGTCTACAATATAATGCTCTGCACGGAGCTACTTTAGCTAATTGCTCCCACTTTCAATATGTATCTGGATTATGACTTAGAGTCATCCAGATCGGTGTCAAAGCTTGCATCGACGTAACTCTTCACGACGAACTCCTTATCACCTCCATAACCGAGAAATATTTCCTTAGTCCTCTAAGGATATTTTTTACCGCTGTCCAGTGAGCTACTCCTAGATCAAAATTGCACTTCTTTGCCAAACTCAGGGCAGGGTATACAATAGGTCTGGTACACAGCATGACATACTTTATAGAACCTATGGCTGAGGCATAGGGAATGACTTTCATTCTCTTTCTATTTTCTGCCGTGGTCGGGCTTTGAGTCTTACTCAACTTCACACCTTGTAACACAGGCAAGAACTATTTCTTTGACTGTTCCATTTTGAACTACTTCAAAATCTTGTCAAGGTATGTACTCATTGAAAAAACTTATCAAGCGTCTTGATCTATCTCTATAGATCTAGATGCTCAATATGTAAGCAGCTTCACCGAGGTCTTTCTTTGAAAAACTCCTTTCAAAAACTCCTTTATGCTTTCCAGAAAATTCTACATTATTTCCGATCAACAATATGTCATTCACATATACTTATCAGAAATGCTGTAGTGCTCCCACTCACTTTCTTGTAAATACAGGCTTCACCGCAAGTCTTTATAAAACTATATGCTTTGATCAACTCATCAAAGCGTATATTCCAACTCCGAGATGCTTGCACCAGTCCATAGATGGATCGCTGGAGCTTGCACATTTTGTTAGCACCTTTAGGATCGACAAAACCTTCTGGTTGCATCATATACAACTCTTTTTTAAGAAATCCATTAAGGAATGTAGTTTTGACATCCATTTGCCAGATTTCATAAAATGTGGTAATTTGCTAACATCATTCGGACATACTTAAGCATCGCTACGAGTGAGAAAAATCTCATTGTAGTCAACATCTTGAACTTTGTCAAAAAACCTTTTTCGACAAGTCTAGCTTAGTAGATAGTAACACTACTATCAGCGTCCGTCTTCCTCTTGAAGATCCATTTATTTTCTATGGCTTGCCGATCATCGGGCAAGTCAACCAAAGTCCACACTTTGTTTTCATACATGGATCCCATCTCAGATTTCATGGCCTCAAGCCATTTCGCGGAATCTGGGCTCATCATCGCTTCCTCATAGTTCGTAGATTAGTCATGGTCAAGTAACATGACCTCCAGAACAGGATTACCGTACCACTCTGGTGCGGATCTCACTCTGGTTGACCTACGAGGTTCGGCAGTAACTTGATCTGAAGTTACATGATCATCATCATTAGCTTCCTCACTAATTGGTGTAGGAGTCACAGGAACAGATTTCTGTGATGAACTACTTTCCAATAAGGGAGCAGGTACAGTTACCTCATCAAGTTCTACTTTCCTTCCACTCACTTCTTTCGAGAGAAACTCCTTCTCTAGAAAGGATCCATTCTTAGCAACGAATGTCTTGCCTTCGGATCTGTGATAGAAGATGTTACCCAACTGTCTCCTTTGGGTATCCTACGAAGACACATTTCTAGGATTTGGGTTTGAGCTTATCAGGATGAAACTTTTTCACATAAGCATCGCAACCCCAAACTTTAAGAAACGACAACTTTGGTTTCTTGCAAACCACAGTTCATATGGTGTCGTCTCAACGGATTTAGATGGTGCCCTATTTAACGTGAATGCAACTGTCTCTAATGCATAACCCCAAAACGATAGTGGTAAATTGGTAAGAGTCATCATAGATTGTACCATATCTAATAAAGTACAGTTACGATGTTCGGACACACCATTACGCTGTGGTGTTTCAGGTGGCGTGAGTTGCGAAACGATTCCGCATTGTTTCAAATGAAGACTAAACTCGTAACTCAAATATTCTCCTCCATGATCAGATCGTAGAAACTTTATTTTCTTGTTACGATGATTTTCCACTTCACTCTGAAATTATTTGAACTTTTCAAATGTTTCAGATTTATGTTTCATCAATTAGATATACCCATATCTGCTCAAATCATGTGTGAAGGTCAGAAAATAACGATACCTGCCGCGAGGCTCAACACTCATCGGACTGCATACATTAGTATGTATTATTTCCAACAAGTCTGTTGCTTGCTCCATTGTTCCGGAGAACGGAGTCTTAGTCATCTTGCCCATGAGGCATGGTTCGCAAGCATCAACTGATTCATAATCAAGTGATTCCAAAAGCGCATCAGCATGGATTTTCTTCATGCGCTTTACACCAATATGACCTAAACGGCAGTGCCACAAATAAGTTGCACTATCATTATTAACTTTGCATCTTTTGGCTTCAATATTATGAATATGTGTATCACTACGATCGAGATTCAATAAAGCATTCACCTTGGGTGTATGACCATTGAAGGTTTTATTCATGTAAACAGAACAACAATTATTCTCTGACTTTAAATGAATAACCGTATTGCAATACACATGATCAAATCATATTCATGCTTAACGCAAACACCAAATAACATTTATTTAGGTTCAACACTAATCCCGAAAGTATAGGGAGTGTGCGATGATGATCATATCAATCTTGGAACCACTTCCAACACACATCATCACTTCACCTTTAACTAGTCTCTGTTCATTCTGCAACTTCCGTTTCGAGTTACTACTCTTAGCAACTGAACCAGTATCAAATGCCGAGGGGTTGCTATAAACACTAGTAAAGTACACATCAATAACATGTATATCTAATATACCTTTGTTCACTTTTCCATCCTTCCACTGGTAGAAAAAGGGCCTATTGTCCCGGTTGGTAAGGGCCTTTTGTCCCGGTTTTTGAACCGGGACTAAAGGGTCGTTACTAATGCCCTAACCCTTTAGTCCCGGTTCTTACACGAACCGGGACAGATGGGCCTCCACGTGGCCGCTGCGGCCAGCCCAGGCCGGGGGGCCTTTGGTCCCAGGACCAATAGGCATCCACGCGTCAGCATCTGGCTGGAGCTGAGGTTTTTTTTTGAAAGGGGCTGATTTAGGGGTTTTGGGGGTTAATTTAGGTTGTTATTAGGTAGCTATTAGAGAGAAGTGTCCTCTCTTATATCTCCGTGCTTGGTTTAACAACGCTACGTACTGCTATGCCTAAACATGGCTTAGATTGAAGTGAAGGCAACATGTGGTGCATGTCGAAAGTAATACTAATCCTAACTTGATCAAGTTTGGATTGTACTACTTTCGACATGCACCACATGCATGTTTCCTTCACTTCAATCCAATCCATGTTCATTTCACCCGCTGATATATAATAACTCTTCATGCGCGCATCATGCATCATCATATATAATAACAAGTCCTACTAATCATCATCATACAACTTCTACTCGTTATTAATAACCAGTCATACGATCATCATCCTCATAGTCATCGAACCAACCCTACTTAATTGTTCTTAGCACGTGATCATCAGTATTAGGTAGGACCGAAATACCCTCTTTAAGGTAAAATAGCGTAAAACAATATAGACCCTGACTCTCCATTATGGAGAATGGAGATCATCCTGTCTCCAATTCTTGCGCTTCGCTTCCTTTTGCTTCCAAGAACCTCCTTGCGACTGTCCATACATTTTTTCCATTCTTTGATTTGCATGTCTCCACTTCTTTTAGAAATCCGGTATGGACAGTTGAGATTCGTAGGATGACCTGGTTGTATGTTCAAAACATCAAGCCTACCATTCTTATACATCAAATGAGGCACACAATCCTCTGGGATTATCTGTTGAAAAACATAGTAATAACTTCATAGTTAGCAATGATGTACTAGTTTTAGAAGTATGCAAAAGATTCACGGATGTCGTAATAGTAAGAAATCTTACCAGGGTATCTCCTTAATAGTTACCGTAGTTCAACACGTGCACTAGTGGCACGTATTGACCATAATGTGGAGGAGTTTTACAATAGATATTGTAATTCTCAAGATCAATACAAAATCCGACCAGATGAGTTTTCTCCTTATAAGTTAACTCAGAGCCATCGGTGTAGTAGGTTCTGTCTACCATGTTCCGCACATTGTTTGAACAATCAAAATAAGCTGTCAATGAAAGTAAGCTATCAACTATTTTGAAATGAACAATATAAATTAGCTAATAACTATGTTTGAGAAACTCACATAGCGGTAGAATTGGAGGCGTATCAACAAGGACCCAAATGTCCATATTGTCTTGCTCGATGTCAGGATCACCAAGATCCATGGTGACAAGCATACCCTCATCAAAACCATACATCTTGCAAAATGCTTCCCAATTTTTGCAACCAAAATGGGTTACGCTCTCAGAATTATACAACTTTACTTCAAAATCTATATCATGATGGGTCCTTAAGTGAATTTTCTTTGTTTCCATACTTTCATGGTCTTCAAAACCCATCCTCTCCAAGACGTAGCGTCTTGCATGGCATGGGATAAGCTAGCCGAATTGTAAAAGATGAAAAGTACACGTTGAAATAGTTGAAGTCGTGCTTAATTACGAAAAAATAACACGTGTCATCGTTGCGTACCGTTTCAACATCGAAGGTCTCCTCCAGCTTAATACTGAAGCGCCGATCTTCGTCCAGGTGAGGCCTGTCGCACTGACCTCGGTCGTCGTGGCACCAGTCGCACTCCGGGAGACTTTCGTCGTCTGAGTACGACATTTCCTATGTTCATAATTCAAATATTAAACGTCTACAATTAAATATATGTATTAAAAAACCTAAGTTAGATCATTATTATTCATCACGGGTTGACTATCGGTTTGTCGAGTCTTTTCTTGAAAACTCTCAGCTCACATGATGTATACATTCGACCGTTGGTGATGGTCGCTCCTCCATTTGTCCCCGAGTGCATTACACCAAAATGTCTAGCACACGGGAACAAAGGAGAAGCGACCCCCACGACAACAGTCGGGATTCTTCGTCCTCTCATATATATATGGTGGAACTCTCCCTCACTGATTCCTCTCTGATATTCACTTTTATATTATTTTTGGGACTAACCTATTAACCGGAGGCCCAGCCCAGAATTGTTTTTTTTGACTATTTGAGAGTTTCGCAGAAAAAGAATATCAAATGGAGTCCAAACGGAATGAAACCTTCGGGAACATGATTTTCGGAACGAACATGATCCAGAGGACTTGGACCCTACGTCAAGAAATCAAGCAGGAAGCCACGAGGTAGGGGGGCGCGCCCTCCACCCTCGTGGGCCCCATGTTGCTCCACCGACGTACTCCTTCCTCCTATATATACCTACGTACCCCCAAATGATCAAATACAGAGCCAAAAACCTAATTCCACCGCTGCAACCTTCTTTACCCACGAGATCCCATCTTGGGGCCTGTTCCGGAGCTCCGCCGGAGGGGGCATCGATCACGGAGGGCTTCTACATCAACACCATAGCCCCTCCGATGAAGTGTGAGTAGTTTACCTCAAACCTTCGGGTCCATAGTTATTAGCTAGATGGCTTTCTCTCTCTTTTTGGATCTCAATACAATGTTCTCCCCCTCTCTCGTGGAGATCTATTCGACGTAATCTTCTTTTGCAGTGTGTTTGTTGAGATCGATGAATTGTGGGTTTATGATCAAGTTTATCTATGAACAATATTTGAATCTTCTGAATTCTTTTATGTATGATTGGTTATCTTTGCAAGTCTATTCGAATTATCAGTTTGGTTTGGCCTACTAGATTGATCTTTCTTGCAGTGGGAGAAGTGCTTAGCTTTGGGTTCAATCTTGCGGTGTCCTTTCCCAGTGACAGTATGGGCAGCAAGGCACGTATTGTATTGTTGCCATCGAGGATAACAAGATGGGGTTTTATCATATTGCATGAATTTATCCCTCTACATCATGTCATCTTGCTTAAGGCGTTACTCTGTTCTTATGAACTTAATACTCTAGATGCATGCTGGATAGCGGTCGATGTGTGGAGTAATAGTAGTAGATGCACGCAGGAGTCGGTCTACTTGTCTCGGACGTGATGCCTATATATATGATCATACCTAGATATTCTCATAACTATGCTCAGTTCTGTCAATTGCTCAACAGTAATTTGTTCACCCACCGTAAAATATTTATGCTCTTGAGAGAAGCCACTAGTGAAACCTATGGCCCCCGGGTCTATCTTCATCATATTAATCTTCCAACACTTAGTTATTTCCGTTGCTTTTTACTTTGCTTTTATTTTACTTTGCATCTTTATCATAAAAATACCAAAAATATTATCCTATCATATCTATCAGATCTCACTCTCGTAAGTGACTGTGTAGGGATTGACAACCCCTTATCGCGTTGGTTGCGAGGATTTATTTGTTTTGTGTAGGTGCGAGGGCTCGCGCGTAGCCTCCTACTGGATTGATACCTTGGTTCTCAAAAACTGAGGGAAATACTTACGCTACTTTGCTGCATCACCCTTTCCTCTTCAAGGGAAAACCAACGCAGTGCTCAAGAGGCAGCAAGAAGGATTTCTGGCGCCGTTGCCGGGGAGGTCTACACAAAAGTCAACATACCAAGTACTCATCACAAACCCTTATCTCCCGCATTACATTATTTGCCATTTGCCTCTCGTTTTCCTCTCCCCCACTTCACCCTTGCCGTTTTATTCGCCCTCTCTTTTCCATTTGCCTCTTTTTGCCCGTTTCTTGTTTGCTCGTGTGTTGGATTGCTTGCTTGTCACGATGGCCCAAGATAATACCAAATTGTGTGACTTTAGCAATACCAATAATAATGATTTCTTAGCACTCCGATTGCTCCTCTTACCAATACTGAATCTTGTGAAATCAATGCTGCTCTGTTGAATCTTGTCATGAAAGATCAATTCACCGGCCTTCCTAGTGAAGACGCTCTACTCATCTAAATAGCTTTGTTGATTTGTGTGATATGCAAAAGAAGAAAGATGTTGATAATGATATTGTTAAACTGAAGCTATTTCCTTTTTCGCTTAGAGATCGTGCTAAAGCTTGGTTTTCGTCTTTGCCTAAAAATAGTATTGATTCTTGGAATAAGTGCAAAGATGCTTTTATCTCTAAGTATTTTTCTCCCGCTAAGATTATCTCTCTTAGAAACTATATTATGAATTTTAAGGAACTTGATCATGAACATGTTGCGCAAGCTTGGGAGAGGATGAAATTAATGATACGTAATTGCCCTACACATGGTTTGAATTTGTGGGTGATTATACAAAAAATTTATGCCGGATTGAATTTTGCTTCTAGAAATCTTTTAGATTCGGCCGCGGGAGGCACTTTTATGGAAATCACTTTATGAGAAGCTACTAAACTCCTAGATAATATTATGGTTAATTATTCTCAATGGCACACTGAAAGATCTACTAATAAAAAAGTGCATGCGATAGAAGAAATTAATGTTTTGAGTGGAAAGATGGATGAACTTATGAAATTATTTGCGAGTGTTTCTTCTGATCCCAATGATATGCCTTTGTCTACTTTGATTGAGAATAATAATGAATCTATGGATGTGAATTTTGTTGGTAGGAATAATTTTGGTAACAACGCGTATAGAGGAAACTTTAATCCTAGGCCTTATCCTAGCAATTCCTCTAATAATTATGGTAATTCCTACAAGAATTCTTATGGAAATTTTAATAAGATGCCCTCTGAATTTGAGACTAGTGTTAAAGAATTTATGAATTCACAAAAGAATTTCAATGCTCTGCTTGAAGAAAAATTGCTTAAAGTTGATGAATTGGCTAGGAAAGTTGATAGAATTTCTCTTGATGTTGATTCTTTAAAACTGAGATCTATTCCTCCTAAGCATGATATCAATGAGTCTCTCAAAGCCATGAGAATTTCCATTGATGAGTGCAAAGAAAGAACCGCTAGGATGTGTGCTAAGAAAGATTGCTTTATAAAAGCGTGTTCTTCAAATTTCTATGAAAGTAAAGATGAAGATCTAAAAGTTATTGATGTGTCACCTATTAAATCTTTGTTTTGCAATATGAATCTTGATAACGATGGGACTGAATATGATCCACCTTTACCTAGAAGGCGTTCCAAAAATTCGGAGTTTTTAGATCTTGATGCTAAAATTGATAAAAGTGGGATTGAAGAGAACAAAACCCTAGATATTAATAAACCCACTATTTTGGATTTCAAGGAATTTAATTATGATATTTGCTCTTTGATAGATTGCATTTCCTTGTTGCAATCCGTGCTAAATTCTCCTCATGCTTATAGTCAAAATAAAGCTTTTACCAAACATATCGTTGATGCCTTGATGCAATCTTATGAAGAAAAGCTTGAGTTGGAAGTTTCTATCCCTAGTAAACCTTATGATGAGTGGGAACCTAGTATTAAAATTAAGATTAAAGATCATGAATGCTATGCTTTGTGTGATTTGGGTGCTAGTGTTTCCACGATTCCAAAAACTTTGTGCGATTTGCTAGGTTTCCGTGATTTTGATGATTGCTCTTTAAACTTGCACCTTGCGGATTCCACTATTAATAAACATATGGGAAGAATTAATGATTTTATTATTGTTGCAAATAGAAACTATGTGCCCGTAGATTTTATTGTTCTTGACATAGATTGCAATCCTTCATGTCCTATTATTCTTGGTAGACCTTTCCTTAGAACGATTGGTGCAATTATTGATATGAAGGAAGGGAATATTAGATTCCAATTTCCATTAAAGAAAGGCATGGAACACTTCCCTAGGAAGAAAATAAAACTACCATATGAATCTATTGTGATAGCCACTTATGGATTGCCTACCAAAGATGGCAATACCTAGATCTATCCTTGCTTTTATGCCTAGCTAGGGGTGTTAAACGATAGTGCTTGTTGGGAGGCAACCCAATTTTATTTTTTAGTTTTTTTCTTTTTGCTTCTGTTTAGAAATAAATATTTGATCTAGCCCCTGGTTAGATGTGTTTTTATGTTTTAATTAGTGTTTGTGCCAAGTTAAACCTATAGGATCTTCTTGGATGATAGTTATTTGATCTTGCTGTAATTTCCAGAAACTTTCTGTTCACAAAAATAATTGTTAAAAATCACCAGAACGTGATAAAATATTGATTCCAATTGCTGCTGATCAATAAACAAATTTTCTAGGTCGTCCTATTTTGTCTGAGTTTTTGCAGTTCCGGAAGTTTGCGTTAGTTACAGATTACTACAGACTGTTCTGTTTTTGACAGATTCTGTTTTTCGTGTGTTGTTTGCTTATTTTGATGAATCTATGGCTCGTAAAATAGTTTATAAACCATAGAGAAGTTGGAATAAAGTAGGTTTAACACCAATATAAATAAATAATGAGTTCATTACAGTACCTTGAAGTGGTCTTTTGTTTTCTTTCGCTAACGGAGCTCACGAGATTTTCTGCTGAGTTTTGTGTTGTGAAGTTTTCAAGTTTGGGTTGAAAGATTTGATGGATTATGGAACAAGGAGTGGCAAGAGCCTAAGCTTGGGGATGCCCATGGCACCCCCAAGATAATCTAAGGACACCAAAAAGCCAAATCTTGGGGATGCCCCGGAAGGCATCCCCTCTTTCGTCTACTTCCATCGGTAACTTTACTTGGAGCTATATTTTTATTCACCACATGATATGTGTTTTGCTTGGAGTGTCTTGTATGATTTGAGTCTTTGCTTTTTAGTTTACCACAATCATCTTTGCTGTACACACCTTTTGAGAGAGACACACATGATTAAGAAATTATTAGAATACTCTATGTGCTTCACTTATATCTTTTGAGTTATATAGTTTTGCTCTAGTACTTCACTTATATCTTTTAGAGCACGGTGGTGGATTTGTTTTATAGAAACTATTGATCTCTCATGCTTCACTTAGATTATTTTGAGAGTCTTAAATAGCATGGTAATTTGCTTAAATAATCCGAATATACTAGGTATTCAAGAATAGTAAAAACTTTCTTATGAGTGTGTTGAATACTAAGAGAAGTTTGATGCTTGATGATTGTTTTGAGACATGGAGGTAGTGATATTAAAGTCATGCTAGTTGAGTAGTTGTGAAATTGAGAAATACTTGTGTTGAAGTTTGCAAGTCCCGTAGCATGCACGTATGGTAAACGTTATGTAACAAATTTGAAACATGAGGTGTTCTTTGATTGTCCTCCTTATGAGTGGCGGTCGGGGACGAGCGATGGTCTTTTCCTACCAATCTATCCCCCTAGGAGCATGCGCGTAGTGCTTGGTTTTTGATGACTTGTAGATTTTTGCAATAAGTATGTGAGTTCTTTATGACTAATGTTGAGTCCATGGATTATACGCACTCTCACCTTTCCATCATTGCTAGCCTCTTCGGTACCGCGCATTGCCCTTTCTCACCTTGAGAGTTGGCGCAAACTTCGCCGGTGCATCCAAACCCCGTGATATGATACGCTCTTTCACACATAAACCTCCTTATATCTTCCTCAAAACAGCCACCATACCTACCTATTATGGCATTTCCATAGCCATTCCGAGATATATTGCCATGCAACTTTCCACCGTTCCGTTTATCATGACACGTTCATCATTGTCATATTGCTTTGCATGATCATGTAGTTGACATAGTATTTGTGGCAAAGCCACCGTTCATAATTCTTTCATACATGTCACTCTTGGTTCATTGCATATCCCGGTACACCGCCGGAGGCATTCATATAGAGTCATACTTTGTTCTACTATCGAGTTGTAATCATTGAGTTGTAAATAAATACAAGTGTGATGATCATCATTTTCTAGAGCATTGTCCCAAGTGAGGAATAAAAAAGAGAGAGAAAGGCCATAAAAAAAAGAGAAGCCCCAAAAAAAATAAGAGAAAAAGAGAGAAGGGACAATGTTACTATCCTTTTACCACACTTGTGCTTCAAAGTAGCACCATGATCTTCATAATAGAGAGTCTCTTGTTTTGTCATTTTCATATACTAGTGGGAATTTTTCATTATAGAACTTGGCTTGTATATTCCAACAATGGGCCTCCTCAAGTGCCCTAGGTCTCCATGAGCAAGCAAGTTGGATGCACACCCACTTAGTTTCTTTTGTTGAGCTTTCATATATTTATAGCTCTAGTGCATCCGTTGCATGGCAATCCCTACTCCTTGCATTAACATCAATCGATGGGCATCTCCATATCTCATTGATTAGCCTCGTTGATGTGAGACTTTCTCCTTTTTTGTCTTCTCCACATAAACCCCATCATCATATTCTATTCCACCCATAGTGCTATGTCCATGGCTCGCGCTCATGTATTGCGTGAAGGTTTATAAAGTTTGAGATTACTAAAGTATGAAACAATTGCTTGGCTTGTCATCGGGGTTGTGCATGATGAGAGCATTCTTGTGTGACGAGGAGCATGACTAAACTATATGATTTTGTAGGGATGAACTTTCTTTGGCCATGTTATTTTGAGAGGACATAATTGCTTAGTTAGTATGCTTGAAGTATTATTATTTTTATGTCAATATGAACTTTTATCTTGAATCTTTCGGATTTGAATATTCATACCACAATTAAGAAGAATTACATTGAAATTATGCCAAGTAGCACTCCGCATCAAAATTCTGTTTTTATCATTTACCTACTTGAGGACGAGCAGGAATTAAGCTTGGGATGCTTGATACGTCTCCAACGTATCTATAATTTTTGATTGCTCCATGTTATATTATCTTCTGTTTTGGACATTATTGGGCTTTATTATTCACTTTTATATTATTTTTGGGACTAACCTATTAACCGGAGGCCCAGCCCAGAATTGCTGTTTTTTGCCTATTTCAGAGTTTCGCAGAAAAAGAATGTCAAACGGAGTCCAAACGGAATGAAACCTTCGGGAACGTGATTTTCGGAACGAACATGATCCAGAGGACTTGGACCCTACGTCTAAGAAATCAAGCAGGAAGCCACGAGGTAGGGGGGCGCGCCTACCCCCTGAGCGCGCCCTCCACCCTCGTGGGCCCCATGTTGTTCCACCGACGTACTCCTTCCTCCTATATATACCTACGTACACCCAAACGATCAGATACGGAGCCAAAAACCTAATTCCACCGCCGCAACCTTCTGTACCCATGAGATCCCATCTTGGGGCCTGTTCCGGAGCACTGCCGGAGGGGGCATCGATCACGGAGGGCTTCTACATCAACACCATAGCCCCTCCGATGAAGTGTGAGTAGTTTACCTCAGACCTTCGGGTCCATAGTTATTAGCTAGATGGCTTTCTCTCTCTTTTTGGATCTCAATATAATGTTCTCCCCCTCTCTCGTGGAGATCTATTCGATGTAATCTTCTTTTGCGGTGTGTTTGTTGAGACCGATGAATTGTGGGTTTATGATCAAGTTTATCTATGAACAATATTTGAATCTTCTGAATTCTTTTATGTATGATTGGTTATCTTTGCAAGTCTCTTCGAATTATTAGTTTGGTTTGGCCTACTAGATTGATCTTTCTTGCAATGGGAGAAGTGCTTA
This sequence comes from Aegilops tauschii subsp. strangulata, assembly GCF_002575655.3. NCBI lineage: Eukaryota > Viridiplantae > Streptophyta > Magnoliopsida > Poales > Poaceae > Aegilops > Aegilops tauschii. The sequence goes on from NC_053035.3 coordinate 470,826,917, forward strand.
GCTTTCGTTTCAATCTTGCGGTGTCCTTTCCCAGTGACAGTATGGGCAGCAAGGCACGTATTGTATTGTTGCCATCGAGGATAATAAGATGGGGTTTTTATCATATTGCATGAATTTATCCCTCTACATCATGTCATCTTGCTTAAGGCGTTACTCTGTTCTTATGAACTTAATACTCTAGATGCATGCTGGATAGCGGTCGATGTGTAGAGTAATATTAGTAGATGCAGGCAGGAGTCGGTCTACTTGTCTCGGACGTGATGCTTATATACATGATCATACCTAGATATTCTCATAACTATGCTCAATTCTGTCAATTGCTCAACAGTAATTTGTTCACCCACCGTAAAATATTTATGCTCTTGAGAGAAGCCACTAGTGAAACCTATGGCCCCCGGGTCTATCTTCATCATATTAATCTTCCAACACTTAGCTATTTTTATTGCCTTTTATTTTACTTTGCATCTTTATCATAAAAATACCAAAAATATTATCCTATCATATCTATCAGATCTCACTCTCGTAAGTGACCGTGTAGGGATTGACAACCCCTTATCGCGTTGGTTGCGATGATTTATTTGTTTTGTGTAGGTGCGAGGGACTCGCGCGTAGCCTCCTACTGGAATGATACCTTGGTTCTCAAAAACTGAGGGAAATACTTACGTTACTTTGCTGCATCACCCTTTCCTCTTCAAGGGAAAACCAACGCAGTGCTCAAGAGGTAGTAGACGGCTGAGAGACGGGCGCGCCACGGCCTCACCCTCGACACGACGTGCGTCTTATGCTCGCAAGAGAATGAGTCCATCGACCACCTGCTCGCCGGGTGTGTCTTCTCCAGGATCACATGGCATGAAATCCTTTCGTGGTGCCGGCTCATCACCCCACCGATGGATGGTGACACTGTCTTCTTCATGTGGTGGTCCAAGGCCGTCGACGAATCCCCGGGCTGCCTACGGAAGGGTCTCAACTCCATCGTGGCGCTCTCCGCTTGGTCCATTTGGAAGCACCGCAACGCGGTCATCTTCGAGAATCGGTGCCCCTCTACCGAAGACCTAATACGCTCGATCAAAGACGACGCCCGCCTCTGGGCTAAGGCGGGTGCTCGAGGGCTAGCCGTGATTATTCCTGTAACTTAAACCTTGTGTCCCGAGGCCGAGCATCCTCCTCCCTCTGCTCCACCTTGCAACCTCCCAGACGCCGGCTTGTGTATGTCTGCGAGGGAGCATCCTTGTAACTTGTGTTCACCCTCCTACCTATCAATGAAATGATACGCTACTAAGCGTATACACCAAAAAAACAGAGAGCTTGGCTTGCAGTAGCCACAGTCGTGTTGGACCATCAAGTTTCGGTCTGCAATGCGGGCGGCCAGCCTCATCACATCCGTTGGGCGAGTAAAGTCTATTTTAAGCCCTGAACTCGTACAGCTCGTCTGTTTTAAACTCCAAACTCCAAATCCCTGAAATCCACACCCCAAACTCTCTAATCCCGGTCGTTAGCCACCTTAATGCCGTTTGAGGGGAGGATTAGGTGACATGGCAAAGTGGAGGCCAGGTTTACCCCACTCTCTGCCTGTCTCTCTGTTATAGCATGCGCGGGCTGGGTGGGGAACAGAGCTAGGGTTCGTCGCGAGGGCTGGGTGGGGAACAGAGCTAGGGTTCGTCGAGCGACAGAGACAGGGCAGCGATTGGCGGCGCCGGCGACCATGTCGTTCTCCTCCGGAGCTTCATCTTCTTCGCGCGGCGGCGGGCTTAGCAGGAGAGGCGAGCAACAAGCAGTGAGGTCACCGGTGCCGTATCAGGAGCAGCCCATGGACTACAAGCCAGCTAGGAATTGCAGCCTTTGCAGGAAGAAGGCACCGCGGTGGATCTCGTGGAGTAGGGCGAACCCTGGTAGGAGTTACTATGCGTGTGTGGATGCTCAGGTATGCTCGATTCCTTGTTTGTTTGGTTGTCCCGCCTCTGTTTCTGAATCTCTCTTTAATTTCTCTGAAATTTGTTGGTGAAACAAATAGCATGGCTTCATTGATTGGCATGACGGCCCGACGACGCCATTTCTGCGTGGATTGCTTGGAGATCTTCGGGATAAAGTATGGAGGCTGGAGGATTATTTGGCGGCTCAGTCAAGGGAGGGACAAGATGCTGGTTTGACAGAAGAAATGAAGAAGAATGAACTAGTTGCGGAAACTAGAGCAAGATTTGACAAGAAAAAGGAGATGGAAATGTACAAGTTTCTGTTCTATGGAATGATGTTTTTTGTTGTTGGTTTAGTTGTAGGATTGCTGTTAAGTTAGATCATTTAGATATGTCTTGTATTTGAGTGAAATGTAATGGATGCTATGTGTGGAAGAAAATGCCAAAATGTTGACAGCAACAAGATCACATCTATTGTTGAGTACTCTGTATTGTTTTATTTGTGTGCATTTTCTTTCTTGACAGCAACAAGATCAAATTGAGGCAATATACAGAACAGAAGTAAGCATGCATTGTAGTTTTTTTGACATGAAGAAAGCCTGCAGTTTGACAGGAATTTGGCAGCAACATGTATATATAAAATTGGCAGCAACATGTATATTTGGCAGCAAAAAGAACAGAAGTAAGCCTGGAGTTTGACAGAAATTTTGACAGCAAATTATATATCAACATGAAGCTCTCCAATTTGACAACAAGTTGGCAGCAACATATATAAGAGATATTTGACAGGAAAGAAACATAGTTCAGTGCACATATTTCATTTCCACAAATTTGAGAAGAAAGGAACATAGTTCAGTGCACATAGTTCTAAAGTGAAAGCAAAAGGCAACCACAGGTTCATATATTAGCACTTGTAGCTATCAAATACAATTACTGAAGATCTTATCCAGTAATAGGAAAACATCTTTAGTAATTGCCACTTGCATAGAAGTAATCCCCCCATGCTCCAGTAATTACTTCTCTTCCAGTTCCTCTCCCTGTTGCTCTTCCAGTTCCTCTCCCTGATCCTCTTCCACTTCCTCTCCCTGATGCTCTTCCACTTCCTCTCCCAGCAGATGTGCTTCCCTCAGGATTACTGCTCCTGGGAGGTCAGAACCTTGATGGTGCAGGTTGAGAGCTTGATGTACCATCTTGAGAGCTAGGTGCAGCTGTAGTTCTTGCAGCTTGAGAGCTAGCTGCAGCTGTAGTTCTTGCAGCTTGAGAGCTTGCTGGAGGTGTAGATCTTGATGCATCAGTCTGTGCTTGCTGCAATCAAAGTATATCAATGAATAGAGCAAAAGTAGTTATGGTTGTGCATAGTTCAAAACAAAGAAAAATCAGATCAATGTGATTATGTTTTTGCATAGTTGAAGGAAAAACAATATAATTAGTACCTCTGCTGCCCTCTGATTTCTCCCTCTCTTTCCAAGATATGATTTAGTTTTCTTGGTTCTGTCTGCATTACTTTTACAACCACTTTTGTTGTGTTCCTTAAGCCCACAAGATCCACAAGTGATCTGTATGCCATGCTTGCTCATTTTTTTCCCTTGGGTGCTTCACCCTCTTCTCTCCTCCTGTCATTGTTTTTTTTTTCTTGCTCCTGGCATGGCAATGTATCCAGGTGCCACTGGCCTTGGGTTTTGAGAGACAGGTCAGCTTTCTTCTCCTAGAACAGGTTGCAGACAGTGCTCATATATGTTGTTGAATGTTTCAACCCAGTAGCACTTGTCAATGTAGTCCTCTATCTTTCTCCATGTCATCTTCATCAGAGGACTCAAACTCCATGTCATCTTCATCAGAGGACTCAAACTGACCATCTTCATCATAAGAGTAGTCCTCATCAGAGGACTCAAACTCCATGTCATGTACTGCTTCTTCCACATTTGCTATTAGCTCAATAGGTACTGGATCAGTAGACTCCTTTGCAAACCATACTTCTAAAGCTTTCATCTTCTTCTTGAATTTTCTAGCATGTTTCCTCAACTCCACTACATCTGATTCCTCCCCACTGTCATCAGTATGTGCCACATATTCAGGATCATCTGAATCTTCAGACTCTGAACATTTATCTGCATTTTCAGGAATTGGAGCTATGGTCTGGCTTGCAGCAATTGGCTGAGATGGATTGATAACTTGAGATCCTTGGGATAGAGCATCAACTCTGATATTGTGCTTCACAGGGCTGCTTATAATTTCAGTAACTACACCACCTTCATTAGGAACCAGGATATGTTCCAAAATGTCATGCTCTGGTACTGCATCAGCTGGCTGCACAATACTTTGGACAATATCTTCTCCTTCTGCAGTGATAACAGCATCTGGTTCATCCTCATTGTCCATCAGATCATGCAGCTCATCTTCAAAGTCAGAGCCACTAGAATCTTCCTCTGGCTCATCTTGCTCACCATTGTACTCCACAAATATATCAGCAACCCCTGCATCAGTAATATGGTCTGACATCTTCATACAAGCTTCATCAGTATGCAAAAACATTAGTCCATTCACTAGCTCTCTCCCAGGCATAAGAAAATATAGCTTCATACTCTCTTTAACAGTTAAATGATCAGCTAAAAATCCTTTCACCTCTGGCAATGACAACTTATCCCTCTCAATCACTGACATTGCAGTATCTCCCCCAACATAATCAAGGGATGGGCCAATATGGATGAACTGTCCCCCATAATGAAACCTGACTTGCAGAACCTCTGCTGGATCCATGGTTTGAAACAGCAAAACCTGTACACTGCAATATTTACATTCAGTAAGTACACTGCAGAGACCTACTGTACTGATGAAACACACACACATTCAGATAAATATTCACATTCAGAAACCTACTGTACAAGAAACAAACACATTCACTGCAGTTTATATTTTCAGAAAAACAAACCTACTGCAGATCAATTATACAGAGCATACATGATTTAGTCCATGAATTGACACATTCAGAGCATACAAACACATTCAGAGCATACCCCCCAAACCCCACCTTTCACCCAGTACAAAATCGATTAAAAAGCCTACATAATCGAATAAACCTACAATGCATATGATGTATCCATCTATGTATAAGTTACTGCCCCAAAAACATGAGATTAAACGGGCGACAAATCCCCCTAGCCCACCCCAAAACCCCACCTTTCGCCCATGTCGCCCCTGTAAAACCCTAAACCTAACTCGGGGAGAGAAGAAACAAAGACCACAGATGATTCAGGACTGAACAGTAGGACGCACCTGCTCCTTTGTCGTCGGCGTGGTCGTCCGAGGCCGCCGCGATCAGCCGCTCTGCATCGCCATTGCCGCCGCAGGAGAAGGTGATGCGTCGCGAGAGCTGGGGAAGGGGAAAAGTGAGCGAGGAGCGCAACGAGCTGGTCCGGCTCAACCACTTAGCCTCTCCAGCGACCGGGCGGGACCCACAATGCTTGCTAAGTCAGCAATCCCATCCTTCCCACGTTTGGATACGGCAACAAGGGCGAAAACGACCGGGATTGGAGAGTTGGGGGTGTGGATTTCAGGAATTTGGAGTTTGAGGTTTAAAACAGATGAGTCGTACGAGTTCAGGGTTTAAAATAGACTTTACTCCCGCTGGGCAATGGTCTCGCAGCATTGCTTTTGCAGCAGATCGTGGGCTTGCAATATTGCTTTGCAGGAGAGCGCAGCTTCCAGCGATGGGCCTCTGAATAATAAGAACTCCTTTTATTAGCGATCGTGGTGTATACCTCTCTTGCTACGGACCCTAGGCTCCGAGTATCTATACCATGTCCCATGGTGTCTATCGGTACGTGACACTTGAACATGTCTGAGGATACTTGTCTCACGTGCCATAGTAGTAAAGATATAAATGTCCCACGGTGTACGACGGCATGCATGTGACACAGTGGACACACCCCAAAATGCATGTTTCGAGCGCCCTTGATAGTAGTAATTGCAGCCTTCCCACCACACCGCGTAGAAAACTAAAAAAAACCCCATGGACTAAGAGCCTCTCCAGCCGCGTCCCCAACACGCCCTCCCAGACAATTTTTTTTGTCGGCGTCCAAAAATCGACCCAGTCGCGTCCCAGGAGCCCGTTTTTCGCCGGTTTGGGCCCTAACTGGCGCCGGTGGACCCAGGCCGAACCCGGCGCGCTGGGGGACGCCCGGGGGCTCCGGGGCAAGCGATTTTGGCGCGAACTAACCGCGGGCCCGCGGAGTCAGCGACACTCGCCTCGTCGTCCTCAGAACGCCTCGGTTTCCCGCGGGGAATCAATGCCAAGACTGCCGCCGGTCAGCCTTCCATTGATTCCTCACGGGCGGCGCGACGACGCCCTCCCTCCCGCCACGCGTACACACGGCGCCCGACGGCTATAAAAGCATCGCCTCCCCCTCGCCTCCGGCCACACCCCGTCGTGCCCTGCCTCTCTCTCCCCGTGCGCAGCCGCCGCCGACGATCCTCCCCTCTCTCCCCAAGCCCAGCCGCGGTGATGTGTGAGCGTTTCCCCGGCGACAGATCGGCGGCCAACGGCTTCGGCCGCCGCTCGCTGCACGCGTGAGAGGCGTATTTGTTCTTCGAGGCCAACATCCCGGTGCCTCCAGACATGCGCGCAGGGCCGGGCGGATAGAGGCTCAGCGCCGGTGGCGTCCCCATTCCCCCGGTGCCCGACGTCAACGCGCGCGCCGACTACTTCGCCGACGAGGTCGACCGCGTGCGGGCGTCGCTGACCGAGGAGCAGCGCGCCCTCCCGCAGTACGCCGCCGACAACCACGAGGCGTGGGCGGCGTACTTCCAGCACCGGCAGGCGCAGCGGCTCGCCTCCACTAACGGGGCGCCAATGGTGGGGGGCACCAAGAACAGCGAGGGGCGCCGCCTGTGGTGGGGTGCCCCCGGCCGCACGCTCCACGAGGTTCTCCAGCACATCGAGGGCCCAGGAGGTTCAGCCCCGCCTCGTCTTCCTCCTCCCGCTCCTCTTCCCACTCCTCAGGCTCGCCGGCGGTGTTCGGCGTCAAGGCCGAGCCCACAGCGCAGACGCCGCTCGGCCGGCGCACCCGCAGCGCCGACATCGTCATCAACGAGGGCGGCGGGCGCACCTCCTCCTTGGCTCCTCCCCGCTACGTCAAGCCGAAAACGGAGCCGGGGCTCGCCGCCGTGAAGACGGAGCCAGGGCTCGCCGGCGGCGCGCAGGAGGAGCTCGACGACGCGGCGGCCTTGAAGTGGGCGCGCGAAGACTGGGCGCGGACGGAGCTGGAGCGCCAGTGTCGCGCCTATGAGCAGCTCGCCGCTCGGCGCCGTGGCCGCGATGAGCGAGGCGTCGTCGTCCTCGACGACGACGCGCCGCCGCCACCGGTCCGCCAGGGCGACGCTGGGCAGGGGTCCAGCAGGGGCGGCCGCGTCAAGGAGGAGAAGGACGACGGCGAGGATGGCGGCGGCGACGTCGGCGACTTCGCCGCGCTCAGCGCGTTCTTCGCCCCGTAGTTGTAGTTGCCGCCCTTTTTTTAAAGGTACTTCACTTTGCCATGTAAAAAACTATGCTAATGTCATGTTCGCCGAATTTTAACCGAATCTTTGTCCCCGTTTGCCGAACTTTAGCCGAATTCCTTTTTTAATAAAAAAAACCGCCTTCTGGGGGCGACCCTGGAGCCAGCGGTTGGGAACCCGAAAGCCCCAACGCCGATTTTAGTGCCGGTTCGCCCCCAGGCGGCGATTTTACGGCGCCCCTAGGGGCCAACGGCTGGAGATGCTCTAACCCATCTAAGAGCCCATTTCTTTGAGCCGCTTATGAATAATCTGGGTCTAGTGGATCGATGCAAAAAATTGAATTGCCGCGGGTTCATCTTTTCCTCCCTCGCTTATGGAGATCAAGTTTTTCTCCCAAGAAGAGAGATCAAGTTCCATTGGAACTAGTCATGTACATCTTTTTCCGAAACAAAACTCGTATTTTCTTAATAATTAAATTCCATCGGAGTTGACTCAAAATATGAGGAGATCCAGAAAATATTCAAAACGCCACTTTGATAATCATTTTCATATAAATATATTTGTGAAAAGCTATAGTGTCTGTACTTTTACATTTCTATAATATAAGTTATTTTTGACGGCAAACCGAGTGTTTGGTTATTACTCTGTATCAAACTTTTAGGAGCACGCTACGCGTTGACCGGACGATCTTTTGCAAAGATCAGCCCTGTTATATTTACTGTGCGATAATCGTCCCATGCATGTTGTGCTCAAAGGTTTACAACATAACTTATGTTGCGCTTGGAGATTTGCAAAGACGAGTGTCTCGCAACATATTTCACAAAGAAAATGGTGCTCAATCGGGACCGGTTATGTAAAAGAAGGATGTTTCGGAAATAAACATGGGAAAACTCCACAAGCTCCTCTTTCTTTCCCCAATCCTCGAATCGCACCGAAGTCCCAAACCCTAGCCGGAGGCGACATGGAGGTGGGCGGCGACTCTCAGGCCCGCGGCGAGCGCACGCCTCAGATCAGCGACGACGAGACGAGGTCGTCATCTACTGCGCGTTCTCCGAGCCCGGGTCCGACTCTGACGCGCCCCGCCCCAGGCCCGACTACAACAAGCCCATCCCGTGCGTCCCCGCTCGCACGGTGTTCCAGGAGCCGGACGGGGAGATGAAGCAGGCAATGGAGCGCGCGCACGCACAGGCGGGGGCTTATAGCTCTTGTGTGACACATTTGAGGTGAATTGGCAAAAGTGCGACGTTGTTCAAGCGAATGCTATGGTGCGACAATTTTGAGCAGGTAAATAGCCCACGCACGACATGGCTGTTAAACTCAACTGATGCCCTCGTTAGCTGTTGGGGGCTGGACCCACCACTTATCCACGTAAGCGCGGGACCCACCACTTGTCTACTCGCGGGACCCACCTCCTCGCAGCTAGAAGAGACGAGCGCCCGTGCCCGTCCGCCCGCCGCCGCCCATTCATCCCCTTTACCCAATCTTTCTCTTCTCCGGTGACCTAGCGCAAATGTCTACCTCCTCCGCCACGCACTCAAAATGACGACAGTATGGACTAGTGCTGCTCACAAGGTGCCCTGACTGCCCACGCCTAGACCCTCTTAAACGGTTGGTCACTAAGAGGGATGACAATGGCAATCTTGGGTGGGAATTTGTGAAATGCTTGAGCAAACCAATGGCAGGAAGGGATGGCAAGGTTAGATCTCAGTTCTAAGCCCGTTCTTTCGTTGTCTTTTGCTCTGATTTCTCCATATTTTATTTTTTTTCTCCTCGAATTTGGGATTTAGGGTTCATGTTGTTGTTTTCAGATCCTGAAGAAATGTTACCATTTTGAGTGGATTGATGAATATGTTGATAGGATTCAATTTGAGGGCTACGTTGATTCGAGCGTGCCCGCAACTTGGGAGCTCAATTTGGGCGGGGTGCCGCCGATTGCTGTGGAGAATATGGGGAGCTCGGGCGGAGGGGCGGGCAGAGTCGTGCCGATGGCGATGTATGCGCGCAATGCTGAACTGCATGTTGAGTCCGAACTGACCGAGGAACTGAAGAAGATCAAGAAACATCTAATGCAGATGATCGATTTGCAGAAGCAAGCAAATATCATGGCAGGGGGGTTCTATTGTTGTATCATTGCTCTGTTTTTGTTTTATTTGTTGTTCATCCGTCATTAGAATGGGCATTTAGGCCTGTCAGGGTAGAGAATGTGATCCGTGCGCCATGCCAAGTTATGTATCTGAATTGAAGCAGCAATTTGGAACACAAATTATTTAGTGTTCATGCTCTGTTTCCTCTGTTTTGTTCTTCAGTTAACAGAGTACACGCCCAAATTCAGTTTCTAGTAAAAAGCAAAACTGGGCTGCCGAATAGATGTTGGGCCGTGAGAAAATAACCATGCCCAAATAGAGACCAGCCCACCCGCGTAGGGGCACCAGCCCACCCGCGTACGGGCATCAGCCCACCTCTAACTTCGGCAAATAAAATGTTACTTGTTTTTACTTTGGCCTTTTTCTTGCACTAAACTTTGTGATGGATCATTTTTTGATGCACTAAAACTAAATGTTACTTGTTTTTATGCATGTCTACGGTTCCATGAACTAAATGAGTTGCATGCTTGCATGAAGTAAATTAGTTTGCATTTCCTAGTTGCATGTCCTTAGTGGGTTTGCATGGGGCTCCTAGTTGCATGTCGGGTCATGACCCATTATTTGGCCAATATTTTGAAGATGGTGTGTGTGGTGATTGGGGTGTAGCAACCTGGGCCCGTAGCAACCCATAGCAATACACAAATAATAGCAAGAACAACCCATAGCAATCGACAAATAATAGCACGAAACACACAATATATATAGTAGCATAACGATTATATAGAAGCATAACGATTGCAACCCATAGTTCCACGATAGCCTTACAACTCCACGATAGCCTTACAACTTAAAATACTAATACAACTTAATAATAGTAGCATAACGATTACAACTTAAAATAGTAATACGATAGATATATAGCAAGCTAGATAGATCGGGGGGCACCAAACGCGGGTTCTTCTCCTCGTCCTCCTCCGGGTGAACACCACCTCGCTCCTCCGGGCGCCCTTCACTCCTCCCCGTTGTTGATGGGATACGGGAGCGTGTGCATAACGCCGTTGTTGGGGAAGATGTCGTTGAAGTCGGTGAAGATGTTATGGGTGGTGAAAGCTATGAACTCACAACCAACCCAATACACTCGCCCGAGGAGGTGGAAAGCATCGAAGGGGTTAGTGAACGTAGCGAGGAGCCCAACCACAACGCCATTGTGGTTGACCTCCTCAACATGGTACATCCTTGGAGAGCCGGGGGGGAGGTGGCGGAAGCTGGCTGCAAGGAAGAACTCCGTTAACTCCCTTGCGCCCCTCCACCTTGAGATCGCCCACACTCTAAGGGTTCTCTCTACGTAGACTCCGGCACGGTTGGGGGGAAGCGGTAGGTGGGGGCGTTGTACTGCATGGTGGCTCGAGGGCTCGATCGGGTTTGATGGAGAAGAAGGAAGAATGAGGGAAGAGGAGGCGGAGGATGGGGTATGGATGAGGAGGGAGAGGAAGACGATAGTGCCCGGCTTAAATAGCCCAGGTGTGACGTGGTTTTTGATTTCTTCGAGTGGTTTCACCGGGTAGAATTAATGGGCGGGCGGCGTTTGGTGGCGCCCCATCAAAGTGTGTACACGAGCGTGGGAAACGGGCTTCAACGCTTCTGTGCCACCGGTTGCGGGTCAAGGGGGACGGGCTCACGCACGCGTCTGTGCCGTCGTGGGTCAAGGGGACACGCCTGCCCCGGGTTCTCTGCGTGTGCCGCCCGTGCATGCATGCATGGCAATGTAGCCTGCTTGCTAGGGCCTGGCTAGAGGGCAACGTTCGGTCGATGGGAGACGTGACAATAATGGACGCCTTAATTTGCCCATCTTGTAACGAGCAACACGCCGTCTGAACTGCATCGATACCCATCATGCCAGTATTGTGTCGTTCAAAGAGGAGCATGCCATGCACCGCACGCCATTCACCGTTGGCTTTTTGGTTGTCTCTGCCTGCTGCATTGTGGCCGGGTGCATGCTTTGATGCGACGCTGCAACGGTGCTAATGGTAGGCATGAGACACCTTACTATGTCGAGAGGGGTGGCGGAGCAGGGCTACGTCGAGGGCATGCATGCAACGCACGGGCGCAGTGCTGCGGGTGGGCATGCATTTTACAACGGGCGCCGGCGCTGCGGGTAGGCACGCATGCAACGATGGAAAGGGCACTGCGTAGGCTTGGTCCATGCACCGCGTCAACTCGTGCCGTTGGATTCAAATGAACGGTCCTGATGCCGCAACGAGAGAGGCTGATCCAAACCCCACTGATTCAACCAATCAGCGCGTCTCATGCGGATCAAAGGACATTGTAGCTAACCCTAGCGCCTGATCTCAATCGTCCACGCACAACGATCGACGACCCGGGAGTGTGCGGGGTTTTGAGGGGTTTTGAGTGATTAGGGTTGAGCATAACTAATTCGTAAAAAATCAAAAAAAAAATATAAAACTTGCGCACATAGTCTTATTATGTCGGATACTAATGAGAAAAACATATAAATATGGTTTACATACATTTTTACGAAAAATCCTTCACTAAATTTTCATTCCTCGAACAATGTAGTATGGAGTTCAAGGGAGAGAGTAGTGGGCACCCGAGAGTAGGTGGGGTTTTGAAAATGAAAAGTGTGAAAACCTCACCAAAACTTCATTTTGGATTGACTAAGAAAGATATTAACTTACTTTCTCATTTTCATGTTTTAAACTTGTTTTATATATAATTTTCTATTAAACCTTGTTTTTTCAAAAAGAAAATAAAATAATAGAAAATTAATTCAATAAATAGTGAGACTTTAGATTTACACTATATAGGTAGAATAGATGTGTAGAAAAATTATGTGGCTGGTTTAGACAAGGTGCCAAAAAAACTTGCTTAAATATGAGGTCGTTTACCCTACCTTTGGAGGTCATTTGAAACACACTTTTCATGACTATGAGTTCAACTTACAAAAGGGCTCGGATTGATCAGCAAGCAAACATATTTCAGTTGAGGTACTTTAGATAGCATTAAAACATCAATACCCCATCCCTAATTCAAATTTGAGCCCAAATTTGAATCCAAATTTGAATTTAAAACAATGACCAACAAACAAGTTCGAATAGAAATACGGGGATACATAGTGACTACCAGTACGCACCAAGTTACAAATATTATTACATGACACAAATTTTCAAACAGTTCTCTGTTCTACCTCTTCCTACCACGTCGTGTGCCCTTCTCCGCCTTAGCACTTCTTGTTTTTGGTTCTACTACACACACAAGTTCACTTATCATCTTGGTTTTCTTCACTGGTCTTTTCAACACCTCGCCAACACCCTCGAGATTAGTGTCTTCAGTCTGAATGTTGGCAGCAGTTTCACTTTCTTCGGTGTGTACCTCAACATGGGTTTCTTCAGTCTGAACCTCGACACGCTCAGGTGCAGTTTCAACCTCGAGAGCAGTTTCTTCAGTCTGAATGTTGACTGCAATTTTAGTTTCTTCGGTGTGCACCTCGACATCAGTTTCTTCACTCTGAATGTTGACTGCAGCAGGATTTTCTTCAGTCTGCTCAGGCTCAGGCACACTTCTCTTCTTTCTACAGCCATTGACTCTTGCTTTTTTTTGTTGGCCAACACTGTTCAACAACAAGGGGTTCACTTGCGCGCTTCCTCCTGGCCATTGGGAAAATGTTATAGATATAATTGGAAAAAAGCACCAAATCAAAACACAGACAAATAAACAAGAACATACTTTGGCTTTTCAGGAGTGTAACGGCATTTGACAGATCCCACTCTGTGCCCAAGTTCCTGGCACAACTTGCATCTGTTTTGTTACCTTTTTGGGCCCTTTTTGGCTTTCCATCTTTCTTTCCCTTCTTACTACTCCCACCTTTCTCAAACCATGCCTTGAATCTACTCTGTTTAGGCCTGCCAGCCTTTCTTTTCGTCAAGGAAGGACACATGGAAAATTCAATCTCCACTTCAGGCCATTGAGACTGATCTGTAAGTGCTGGAATTGGAGTAGCATATGCAGCTTTGAATTTTGCTACCGAATAATATTCATGCAAATATGGGTGCATGTTTATCTTCGGTTGGGATGCTAAGAAAAGAATGGCATGCTCACATGGTTTATCAGTGTGTTGCCACTCGAGGCAAGTGCAATCATGCAATTCAGTGTTAACAACATGTCTCCTTCCAATTTTGTTATCTCTAACTTCAACACCCCAAGGTGAAGATTTTTCAACAAACAAATGTGAAAGACTTCTGCTCCTATTGACCACCTGTTGTACCACTGCTGGAAGCTTATCACCTTGCAGACAATCACCTATCCTTCTTCTCAATTCCCACAACCGCATGAGCATGATCCTGATTTGGTCAACCATGTCATGCACAGGCAAATCTTTTAACTCCTTCACCTTGTTGTTGAAACTGTCTGCCAAATTGTTGTTGATGTGGTCACACTTGATGGCATTGTTGAATCCTGACCTGTACCATAACAAAGAATGGTAGGTGTTCAGCCATGGACCAAACTCATTGCATGCTGCCATTATCTTATCAAGATGATATTTGTGTGTTTGTCTAGTATAAGATCTTGCTGTTGGCCACATGCGCCCAAATTCTTCTCCTCTAAATTTTTTGATCAAATTCATCCACAAATGACCGAAGCACTCCCTCTGCTCGGCATGTGGGGAAACATTTTTCACTGAATTTTCCAGCCCCTTACATGCATCTGTGTGTATAGCCAAAGGTGACATTGGCCCTAGGCATCTTTTCAACTGGATCATGAACCATGTCCATGAAGCCTCTGTTTCTGACTGAAACAAGCCAACAGCAATAGGAAACATCCAGTTGTGTCCATCTAGAGCATTGCATGCTGCCAACTGACCATTCCACTTGCCTGTGAAAAATGATGAGTCTATGCTCAAATATGGACGGCACCCTGCTTTGAAGCCATCGATGCAAGGCTTCAAAGCCATAAAAAACTTGGAGAACTTGACTTCACCTTCGGCTGATACCTCAGTATCTATCTCCACAACACTGCCAGGTGACCTCTTTTCCACCTCTGCCTTGAAATTGTAAAGCATCCTAAATGTATTTGCCCAATCACCATATAAATTTTTCATTGCCCTTTGTTTTGCCTTCCACACTGTGGTATATTTCAGTTTAATGGGGTACATCTTTTCCAAGTCTACTTTGAGTTTCTTGGCAGTAGTGTTTGGTGTTTTGGCTAAAATTGGGGTGACCTTTTCTGCAACCCAAAGTTGTGATGTCATGGTTGATACTCTCTGTGAACTTGTAATACAAGTATGTTGATTGGGGATTTGGTTAACCCTGACAGTACTTCCATCAGGTTGTAGTCTAGCAGATATGTACCACTTGCAAGGCTTGACACTACCATCAAATCCTCTGCACCTCGCATAAAACTTCTTTCTATCAGTCCAAGCAGTCTTGGCATCAAACTCATGTTTCACTGCATAAGTCTTGAAACACATTCTAAATTCATTCATGTTTGGCCACAACTTCCCCACTTCAATGACAGGGTTTTCTTTGTCATACACATGCACCAGCTCATCATCATGTGCATCATCTACTTCATCTGCAGCTTGTTCCATCAACTGTCCATCTACATCTTCATCAGCATTAGCAGGCAAACTAGATTCGCCCCTCTCCTGCTTATCTCTGTCATCGACTGGAATGCCAAAAAGTTTGGTCATCTCAATGTCAGGCATTGGTGCAATGACCAAATCAGTAGGCTCATCTAATTCAACTACATTCCAATCAACAGTACCGGCAGTTTCAGTTCCAATCACCTATCCCTCTTCGGCTATTACTGTAAGTTTAGTACACATGGGAATCAATGGCCTCTGTGAAGCCCAATCGTCATCTACCATCTGCGCAGCCAAGTGTGATGACACATATCCAACCTTCGAAAAAATATTCAGATCAATGAGCTCAGCAAAAAAATTAGCCCGTTTTCTTGTCCAGCCGTTTTGCCGATCGTTTTGTTCATCAATCTATTCACCATCTTCTATTCTCACATACTCTCCTTTCCAATCATCAAACCGCAACAGTGATACTTCTTGCTCTGGACCCCAAACAATATTATCCCCAATTTTTTCCATCCATTTCTTCACTGCCTTCTCTCCCATGTTCTGTAGAACTTGTGGATCAATCTCTGTAAACTCAACCTCCCATTTAACAATTATGTCTCTCTCAATGTTCTGTATGCTATCATCAACTAATTTTGCCTTTGATGGAAAGAAATTGACCGTCAAAGCGGCAGCATCCCCTCTGTCAGTGGCGGACAATGTGAACCCGTGAGAAAGAGCAGACGAAATTGGATCAGAGAGAGGCGCATTACCTATTCAAAGTTGAATCTTGCGGCTCCATCTCAGTATGCCCACGGGCTCCCCTCACAACCTATCGATTCAACAAGCGAAAACAGAGGAAACGAGCTGAAATCTATGGGCCCGAGAGAGGAACGGGACTAGGGTTCGAATTCACTCACCATTTTCTGAGGACGAAGGGAACGGGCGCCCGGTGAGAACGAGGGCTCCGCCGCCGCCGCCGAGAATAAGATCCGCCGCCGCCGGAGAAGAAGTGGGGTGGGGGGCGGGCAGAGTGGCAGCGGGGGCGGACGGGGGTGCCAGGTCACGGTCAGCTGTTTTGAGGACCAATTAAGTTGGACCCACATGTCCTAACATAAACGGGCTTGGTTGACAACCAAGTTAACCCCATTTAACACCCCATGTGGCCCTGGGCTATTTAGACGCTAAAATGTGTCGCACCACAGCCATTCATTTGAACTACATCGCACTCCTTCCAATTCGCATGAAAAACGTCGCACAGGAGCTATTGGCCCGCCGCAGGCGGAGCGCCGCCTCCAGCGTCAGCTGGCCACCGCGGCGGAGGGGAGGATCGTCAAGCGGCCCAAGATCACTATCCGCCGCGCAAACGCCGGGGCACCGCGCCTCAAGGGACCACAGACCCCCCCCCCCGTCTCTACGGTTCTAACAAGAAGCGCCTGCCAGATCAACCCAGTGCTCTCTAAATCACTTTCGGACGTGCCATGTCTAAGTACCTAGCTCGAATGAAGTGTTTATCTGTATGCATCTATGACTATATATGAATATGTATCTCATCAGAAGTCCTACTTGTTCACGTCCCTCCGCGTACCGGGGGAAACCCTAGGACTTGTCTGGCAAAAACATCGTTGTCGTCGTGTTCCTTCCTGAGAGCATCTCAACAGCGCGCAATCTTAGCGACGCGTTGGAAAAAACGCTTTGTTTGTGCGCGCAGCCGAAATGGGTGCTTCAACAAACGCGCACAAAACGCACGCGCGGTATAATGCGCGTGGAGGAAAACGCCAGCGCGCGCCGCTTATTTCGTGCGCCCGCTCACGCGCGCTGGACAAAGACGACTCGCGCGCGACTTGACCAACCACCAGATCCAGGCGCTGGCGCCGCCGCCCGCACCTTCCCCATTTGCTCCAGCGACCCGTCGGCGCTTCTGAAAGATCGTGGATGTCGCCTAGAGGGGGGTGAATAGGCGCTTTAAAATAATTACGGTTTAGGCTTGAACAAATGCGGAATAAACCTAGCGGTTAATTTGTCAAGCACAAAACCTACAACAACTAGGCTCACCTATGTGCACCAACAACTTATGGTAAGCAAGATAAACAACTAGGTGATAGCAAGATATATAACAAGAAACAATATGGCTATCACAAAGTAAAGTGCATAAGGAAAGGGCTCGGGTAAGAGATAACCGAGGCATGCGGAGACGATGATGTATCCCGAAGTTCACACCCTTGCGGATGCTAATCTCCGTTGGGAGCGGTGTGGAGGCACAATGCTCCCCAAGAAGCCACTAGGGCCACCGTAATCTCCTCACGCCCTCGCACAATGCAAGATGCCGTGATTCCACTAAGGGACCCTTGAGGGCGGTCACCGAACCCGTACAAATGGCAACCCTTGGGGGCGGTCACCGAACCCGTACACTTTGGCAACCCTTGGGGGCGGTCACCGGAACCCGTCAAATTGCTCGGGGCGATCTCCACAACCTAATTGGAGACCCTGACGCTTGCCCGGAGCTTTACACCACAATGATTGAGCTCCGAACACCACCAACCGTCTAGGGCGCCCAAGCACCCAAGAGGAACAAGCTCAAGGGTACCAAGCACCCAAGAGTAATAAGCTTCTCAACTTGTAACTTCCACGTATCACCGTGGAGAACTCAAACCGATGCACCAAATGCAATGGCAAGGGCACACGGAGTGCCCAAGTCCTTCTCTCTCAAATCCCACCGAAGCAACTAATGCTAGGGAGGAAAATGAGAGGAAGAACAAGAAGGAGAACACCAAGAACTCCAAGATCTAGATCCAATGGGTTCCCCTCACATAGAGGAGAAAGTGATTGGTGGAAATGTGGATCTAGATCTCCTCTCTCTTTTCCCTCAAAAACTAGCAAGAATCCATGGAGGGATTGAGAGTTAGCAAGCTCGAAGAAGGTCAACAATGGGGGAAGAACACGAGCTCAAAGGATAAGGTTCATTGGGGAAGAAGACCTCCTTATATAGTGGGGGGAACAATCCAACCGTTACCCCCACTTCAGCCCCGCAGAGAGCGGTACTACCGCTTGGCCAGCGGTACTACCGCTTGCCCCTACAAGCGGTACTACCGCTCCCCCTCGCGGTACTGCCGCTGGGCCCAGAGCGGTACTACCGCGGTGGCAGGGCGGTACTACCGCAAACGAGCGGTACTACGGCCCCCACTGCCGCGGCTAGTACCGTAAAACCCGACACGAAAACAGACCCCTCGATTCGAGGCGGTACTAGCACGAGACCGCAGCGGTACTACGGCTGGGGGCTACCAGCGGTACTACCGCTCTGGAGCAGTACTACCGCTCTGGAGCAGTACTACCGCTTGTAGCACTCAAGCGGTACTACCGCTGGGACCAAAACTGCCATAACTTCTGCATATGAGCTCCGAATTGAGCAAACTCAAGTTTGTTGGAAAGAGGAAGGCGAGTAGCATCAAAACAGCGAATAGGTTATAGTAAGAAGAGGCAGGGGAGGTATGCCAACAAATAGAGGAGTGAAACCTCCAACCGAGAAGAACCGGCATAACCTCCAACATCGAAAACATCATAGAAGATGCGAGTGAACTCCGTTTTCGATGAACTCGAGCTTGTCATCAAGATGACCATAAGCTCCAAAACTCACAAAGAAAAGAACCAAACAAGAACCAATAAGGATGATGCAAGGATGCAATGGTTTGAGCTCTCTACGAATGATACGATCAAGCTACTCATCGAGAGCCCCCCTTGATAGTACGGCAATCGATCCTATAACCCGGTCTCCCAACTACCATCATGAGATCGGTAAAATAGAAAACCTATCAAGGGCAAACCTTTGCCTTGCACATGGCCCACTTGAGCTAGATGATGACGATCTTGACTCCCGCAAGTTGGACCACCTTTCTTGGTTGCGTTGGCTCGATGAAGACTAGTTGATTGCTCCCCCATGCTCCACTATGGGTGAGCCACTCTTCCGCACATCTTCACAAGTCCATTGTCACCACAATGGACAGCAAGCTTCAAGCATTTGATCTCTTCATGATGCTTCACTTGAACTTGCACACCGCAACATCTTCACAAGTCCATTGTCACCACAATGGACGGCAAGCTTCAAGCATTTGATCTCTTCATGATGCTTCACTTGAACTTGCACACCGCAACCTAACCCCACAAAGAACTCTCACGAAGATCATGGGTTAGTACACAAAGCGTAATTGACAATGCTTACCACACCATGGGATCGCTTGATCCCTCTCGGTACATCTTCTACGCTTTGTGAGTTGATCAAGTTGATTCACTCTTGACTTAGTCTTGATCAACCATGAATATTTTCAACTCTCTTCATTTGGATGATGTCTTGAAGGTAAACATGAATGATCACACAATCTTCTTCTTCAAGACATGCTTGCAATAAGCTCAACTCTCACATGACCAATCTTTGGATAATTCCTTAATAACACCTTGGTCACCACATAAACTCCTTGAAACCAACACATGGACTTCAAGAAATGCCTATGGACAAATCCTTCAAATATAACTCAAGGCAACCATTAGTCCATAGAGATTGTCATCAATTACCAAAACCAAACATGGGGGCACCACATGTTCTTTCAGCTTCCCCTGCCTATCCCCGCGCGCCGTGATACATCTCCAACGTATATATAATTTTTTATTGTTCCATGCTATATTATATTCTGGTTTGGATGTTTAATGGGCTTTACTATACACTTTTATATTATTTTTGGGACTAACCTATTAACCGGAGGCCTGATGACCCACAAGTATAGGGGATCTATCGTAGTCCTTTCAATAAGTAAGAGTGTCGAACCCAACGAGGAGCAGAAGGAAATGATAAGCGGTTTTCAGCAAGGTATTCTCTGCAAGCACTGAAATTATAGGTAACATATAGTTTTGTGATAAGGTAATTTGTAACGAGCAACAAGTAACAAAAGTAAATAAAGTGCAGCAAGGTGGCCCAATCCTTTTTGTAGCAAAGGACAAGCCTAGAAAAACTCTTATATAAAGAAAAGCGCTCCCGAGGACACATGGGAATTATCGTCAAGCTAGTTTTCATCACGTTCGTATGATTCGCGTTCGGTACTTTGATAATTTGATATGTGGGTGGACCGGTGCTTGGGTGCTGTCCTTACTTGGACAAGCATCCCACTTATGATTAACTCCTATTGCAAGCATCCGCAACTACAAAATAAGTATTAAGGTAAACCTAACCATAGCATGAAACATATGGATCCAAATCAGCCCCTTACGAAGCAACGCATAAACTAGGGTTTAAGCTTCTGTCACTCTAGCAACCCATCATCTACTTATTACTTCCCAATGCCTTCCTCTAGGCCCAAATAATGGTGAAGTGTCATGTAGTCGACGTTCACATGACACCACTAGAGGAGAGACAACATACATCTCATCAAAATATCGAACGAATACCAAATTCACATGACTACTAATAGCAAGACTTCTCCCATGTCCTCAGGAACAAACGTAACTACTCACAAAGCATATTCATGTTCATAGTCAGAGGAGTATTAATATGCATATAGGATCCGAACATATGATCTTTCACCAAATAAACCAACTAGCATCAACTACAAGGAGTAATCAACACTACTAGCAACCTATAGGTACCAATCCCAAACTTAGAGACAAGAATTGGATACAAGAGATGAACTAGGGTTTGAGAGGAGATGGTGCTGGTGAAGATGTTGATGGAGATTGGCCCCCTCCCGATGAGAGGAGCGTTGGTGATGACGATGGCGATGATTTCCCCCTCCCGGAGGGAAGTGCCCCCGGCAGAACAGCTCTGCCGGAGCCCTAGATTGGTTCCGCCAAGGTTCCGCATCGTGGCGGCAGAGTCTCGTCCCGAAAGCTTGCTTATGATTTTTCTTCGGACAAAAGACTTCATATAGCAGAAGGTGGGCACCGGAGGGCCACCAGGGGGCCCACGAGGCAGGGGGCGCTCCCAGGGGGTAGGGCGCGCCCCCCACCCTCGTGCCCAGGGTGTGGGTCCCCTCTGGTTGTGACATCCCCAATTTGACCGTACACTAATCATACACGCAAATATGTACGACCAAGATCAGCGACTCACGGGAAGATATCACAACACAACTCTAGACACAAATTAAAATAATACAATCTTCACATTACAAGCCAGGGGCCTCGAGGGCTCGAATACAAGCTCGATACACAAGAGTCAGCGGAAGCAACAATATCTGAGTACAGACATAAGTTAAACAAGTTTTGCCTTAAGAAGGCAAGCACAAACATCAACGATCGAAGAGGCAACGCCTCCTGCCTGGGACCTCCTAACTACTCCTGGTCGTCGGCGGTCTTCATGTAGTAGCATCAGTTGGCAGTGGCATCTGGCTCCTGGGATCCACCATCTGGTTGCAACAACCAGAAGGAGGAAAGAAGGGGGAAAAGGGGGCGCAAAGCAACCGTGAGTACTCATCCAAAGTACTCGCAAGCATCAGATCTATACTAAGTATGCATTGGTATCAAATGGAAGGGCTGTATCTATGGACTGGACTGCAGAATGCCAGAATAGAGGGGAAGGCCTAGCCTATCGAAGACTAGCATCTTCAAGCAGCTCCAAGCATCTTGCAACATGTAGAAGAGTAAATAATAGCAGTTTAATTAACAAGCATGTTGTAACATTAAGGCCCAGAGATCCTTCCTCGACTCCCTGCGAGAAAGCAATCCCGGACCCAACATATCCATCACATATCAAGTATCCATTTCTAGTTGTATAAGATCAGGATATAATTCTGAATGTCCATTACCGTGAACACGGTATTCGAATATATATCTTCCCTGCAGGGGTGCACCACGTTACCCAACACGCTCGATCACTCTGGCCGGACAGACTTTCCTGGGTCATGCCCGGCCTCGAAAGATAACACGTCGCAGCCCTACCTAGGCTCAGCAGAGAGGTCCCCGCCGGTCTACATCCTAAGCACTCCGGGGTCTGGGCCCATCGCCCGTTGCACTCCGGGTCGTTGTGCGCAAGGGGATACCAGCACCACCCGTTAAGTGGATGGCATGATCCGGCCCGGCCACAATGCTGAACTGGACGTCTGACAAAGCTTCGGCTGATACTGCGACGTCGAGGCCCTTAACTATTCTCGCGTGGTGCTTAGTGCGTAAAGGCCAAAGGCCAACTCAGAACAAATACCCAAACCTGTTAGTGCATTATTAAAAAGAAGTGACGGCTGTCGGGACAAGTCCGGAGCTATCACCCCTTCCCGGGTGATACCGCTAAACAGCCAGCCGCCACCGTAACTCCTCGGGTGCTCTCCGGGCCCGCCCGACTTTCACCAATGTCTCAAGTAAAGTCAAGGTAACCGTGTGTCCAGACATCAAGGGGAAAACCTAAGGAATCACCCCCAGTGGATTCCACTCAATGTAATCATCAAGGTGAACGTAAGAGGGACCACCCTCGAGGTTCACACTTGAGGTGTTGCATGATAGAGCCGTATTGGGAATGGTGAACGAGGAACCACCCTTGTTGACCACGACCGAATAGCTACACTACAGAATTATCATCAGGAGTGCGTTATGAGGGATCACCCTTGGCTCTCGATAGTAGCTCTGCAGAGTCGGGCAACTAAAGGGGCGTCATGTCATGTGAGGTGTCAGGCTCAGGTCGTCGATCACGTTGATCGAGGCATCGATGATGAAGCAAGGGCAACAAGGACAAGTGGGGGTCACTGATGGATCACTAACCAACCTATACTAAGCAGTTTAGGATAAGCAGGTAAGGTACAATGAGCTGGTTACAAAAGCAGGCTATGCATCAGAATACGAGCAAACAATAACAGTAGCAAAATCTAATGCAAGCATGAGAGAATGGAATGGGCGATATCGGGATGATCAAAGAGGGGGCTTGCCTGGAAGCTCCGCTGAAAGGGAAGAAGGGTCGTCGTCGACGTAGTCGATCACAGGGGCATCAGTAACGGTCTCGTGGTCTACCGGAGAGAAGAGGGGGAAGAAACAGTAAATACAGAGCAAACAAGTGCAATACTATGCATGACAAGTCAAAAGTAGTGCTAGGGGTGTTCTAACGCGGTGCTACATGATACCGGCAGAGGGGGATAACATCCGGTAAAGTTTTCCCGAAGTTAGGCATTTTCGACAATTGAAATGGAGGGGGACGGTTGCATGTTCGCTATGATAGGGGCATGTGACAGATGAACGGAGAGCGTATTCCGATTCGTCTCGTCGTTCAGAGCAACTTTCATGTATAAAGCTTTTTCATCCGAGTTACGGATTATTTTCTATGATTTTTCAAAGATTTAAACAATTTCCTAAATTTATTATTAATTCGAAATAAATAGCTAAAATGTTGTGTGCACCCAGATCTATGTACACAGAGGTGTACCATAGGGTGACATGCGGGTCTAGGGGGTCCCAGTTGACCAGTCAACGATTGACTGGTCAACAGGGGGTGGGGCCCCATGTCATTGGCTGACTAGGCTAATTAATCCAGTTTTCAACTAATCATGTGGTTAGGCTAATTAAACCTAATTATTTAAGATAATTAATTACCTAATTAATTAATTAATTAATTTTATTATAAAATCTCTTTTTTCATTTTGTTTTTGGGGTGGGCCCCTCTGTCATAGGCCCAAGTGGCCTAGCGGGGCGGGTTATCGGGCGTGTGGGTGCGGGTGCCCGACGGGGCGAACCCGGGGGCAGCGTAGCCTACCCGGGCGTGGAGGCGAGGCCGCCAGGCGCGGCGAGGTGCCGGCAGCCGCCAGCAACGGCGAGCGGCGGCCCTAGGCGGTGGTGGGTTGCGCCCGCGGCGATCAGGGGCGGGGCGGAGCGGCGTGCAGCAGCAGTGGGGGCGGCATGCGACGGCCTTCATCGACGCGCGAGAGTGCAGCAGGCCGGGCGGCAACTACGGGCGGGAGCAGCGCTAGGCGGCGGGGCGGCGAGCAGCAGAGGCGGGCGAGCTGCAGCAGCGCAGCGGTGCGACGCGGAGCAGGGCGCGGGCTGCGGTGAGCATCGACGAAGCACGGGTGCGAGGCGGAGGCGCGGTAGCAGCAGAGGGTATGCAGTGCAGCAGCAGTAGAGAGCAGCAGCAGCAAGCGATAGAGTAGCGGGGCGCCGTCCGAGCGGACGCACAGGCGACGGCCGAGGCGGGCGTGCGGCTGCAGCAGCGCGACGCGAGGCAGAGGAGGCGCAGGGGAAGCGAGGCGAGGCCAAGCAGCGACGAGCGCGGCCTCGCGCAGGCGAGCGTGCGGGAGCGAGCAGGACCGACGACGGCGTGCAACGGCAAACGGCGGCGGCAGTTTACGATGACTACGGCGTCCACGGGGAGGAAGAGGGGAAGGGGGAGAGGGCTCACCCTCCGTTGATGGGAAGAGGGTGGTGAAGCGTGAGGGAGCCGGGTCGGGGAGGTCCGGCGACGACGAGGTGAGGCAGCAGAGCGACGGGGCGGAGGTAGATGACGACGAGGATTCGGTGATGGAGTGGCCTCCGGCTTGTTCTCGACGGCGCAGAGGACGTAGAAGAGCACGGCGGGGTTGTGGGGCACGGTCTTTGGGCATGAGGACGACGGAGAGTGTGCGGGTGAGGTGAGGCATGTCGACGGCGGCGATGGCGACGCTCGGGCAGGAGTAGCGCGGTAGATCTGGAAGAGGGGGAGAAGGGGATCTGGTGAGGGGGAGAGAGGTGTGGGGGTGGCAGGGAGTGAGTGGGGCGAGGGGAAGAAGAGCCCGAGGCGTCGGGGATCTTATCCCCTCGCCGACGACGCCGGCGAGCAGGTCGGGTGGCGACCGCTCGGTCGCCCCGGGTCACACGAACAGTGAGCGGGGAAGGGAGGGGTTGGTGGGCCGGCCTGGTCGGCTGTGGCAGCGGGGTCAAGAGGCCCAGGGTGCGAGGGGGAAGGTTTTTTTTGCTTTCTTTTTTTAATTACTTTTCTGTTTTTTTCTTTAGTTTCATTTTATTTTATTTTAGTTTTATAAAACATAACTTCAGCATCTAAATTAGTAGTAATAATTAGGCCACTGCCACAAACTTTTTAACACTACAACAAAATAGGTTTATATTTGTTTATTATTTAAAAGAATTTAACAATTGTTTTAGCCCCTGTTTTATTTAGTTTAGGGCATCTAAAACACTTTATAGAAATGTTGGTTCACCTCCACATTTATTTATTGAATATTTTCCACATGATGGACATTTTAGTTTTCATGTTTGTGAATTTGAATTTTGGACTTCAATTTGAATTGAATTTGAAGTATGCTTCGGATCAAATGAGGATTAGCAATAGTAAGAGTGATGACCTGACATCATTAGCAGGGGATTACTGTAGCTTAAGTATCCGGGCGTCACAATTCCCCTCCACTATAAGAAATCTCGAGATTTTAGGAGGTAGACGGAATTAAAGCGGGGTATTCATCACGAAGACGATCCTCGAGTTCCCGAGTGGCTTCAACTTCAGAAGGATTTGACCGCTAAACCCTTTTAGAATTTGATTGCCCTCTGACGGGTACGACGTTCAACTTGAATGAGAATGCGGATTGGATGCTCTCTGTAAGTGAGATCATCTTGCAAGGGTTGAGCTTTTGTAAGCCACGGGGTTGTCGCAATAAGGCTTGCGACTCAGGGCATTGGCCATGATATTAGCTATGCCAGGGGTATAAGAAATACCGTAGTCATAGTCTGAAAATTGTTTCCATACATCCTTGTTGACGGAGATCCGAATCTAGCTGAGTAAACAATTACATCAGACTTTAATGATCGGTGAAGGTCTCGCAGCGAGTACCAAAAGAAAATGCTGCCACAACTTCAGTGCAAACATTGGTAATGGAGCGTTATCAATTCTCACAAGAGGAGAAACGTTTAACGCATTCAAGGAATAAATCCGTGCTTCGGCATTTCTAACAAGATCAGCTTGGTAGCTCACTATCTCACTTGAAGGATGTATTAGGTGGATGGTTTTAGTGGCGCAAATGATAGAAGCTGTATGTGTTTTCAACCATTCCATAGCCAGAATGAGGTCAATATTGGAAGACTTCAAAGCAATGGGGGGAAACATGAAATTCCAACCCTTCATTTTCAACGGGGATGTTGTGACTAACCATAGTGTGGTTTGACATTGGCCCGCGGAATGCAGCTTGTAATTCCGGCGAAGTGATGGCAGTTCCAACAGGTAAGGAACGCCTGTGGCTGTCCCACCATTGAGCAGTGGGATCTTTCAAGTGGAATGTCGCAAAGGTGACATAACTGGCAGGGGCAACATTAGCTGACTCCAATTCGAAAGTGATTTTACAGAGCCAATCATCAACATCAAGGGGCTGAGTTGAGCTGCCGTAGATGACAGAGTTGAGACGCGCAAAGTATTGCAGTGTCACTGGGGATGGTTGTTGATTCATATTGGGATATGGAAACTGAGACACGACTCCTTCCATGAACTAGCGATTCGGCATCAAACAGCTGTATAATTCCGGCCATGTATTTCGGGCGGTCACGACCAGCGGGTCTAACCATCCCGCTTAAATGCAACATGGGGTAGTTCAGCAAAAGGGTGGAGCAAGTGTATGGAGTCATTCATGATGTTACTAGAGCAATGGGCAAAGGCGTAGTATGTACAAGGCAGTAGTTATTAAAGACATGCCGATTCATATGCGAGGCCAATTACATGTTGTTCATAAGAGTTCGGACAAGAGAAACATTGCAGACATACTAGGCGGCGCACATGCACGTGATGGAGGAATACAACAATGGGACATAGCAAAGGCTACATCAATGTCAGGGAAAAACCACTAGAGAGAGGGATTTGCAAGTGGCGGTGCAGGGTGCCCTCGATAAGAGGATCCTGTGGTCACTGAATATTGTGAAGCAGATCCTGGCCTACAATTCGAGAAAGGCGTAATATAAATCTCCGGGTGGATGTGATCACGAGATCCTAATATTGGAGTTAGCAAATCATTTAACCCGAATAGAAGAGAGGTCAGAGTCCCAGAGTATAGATGAGGAGTAAAAGATCCTAATACCACCCAATGGCGACGTGGGCCCGTAAGCCACACAGCCATGTTAGTAAAACAGTTTTTCAAATACTAGACTCAACTTCGGCCAAGGAGTTGGAAAGGGGGATCCTACAGGCAGTCGGCTCTGATACCAACTTGTGACGTCCCCAATTCGACCGTACACTAATCATAAACGCAAATATGTACGACCAAGATCAGCGACTCACGGGAAGATATCACAACACAACTCTAGACACAAATTAAAATAATACAAGCTTCATATTACAAGCCAGGGGCCTCGAGGGCTCGAATACAAGCTCGATACACAAGAGTCAGCGGAAGCAACAATATCTGAGTACAGACATAAGTTAAACAAGTTTTGCTTTAAGAAGGCAAGCACAAACATCAACGATCGAAGAGGCAAGGCCTCCTGCCTGGGACCTCCTAACTACTCCTGGTCGTCGGCGGTCTTCACGTAGTAGCATCCATTGGCAGTGGCATCTGGCTCCTGGGATCCACCATCTGGTTGCAACAACCAGAAGGAAGAAAGAAGGGGGAAAAGGGGGCGCAAAGCAACCGTGAGTACTCATCCAAAGTACTCGCAAGCATCAGATCTATACTAAGTATGCATTGGTATCAAATGGAAGGGTTGTATATGTGGACTGAACTGCAGAATGCCAGAATAGAGGGGAAGGCCTAGCCTATCGAAGACTAGCATCTTCAAGCAGCTCCAAGCATCTTGCAGCATGTAGAAGAGTAAATAATAGCAGTTTAATTAACAAGCATGTTGTAACATTAAGGCCCAGAGATCCTTCCTCGACTCCCTGCGAGAAAGCAATCCCGGAGCCAACATATCCATCACATATCAAGTATCCATTTCTAGTTGTATAAGATCAGGATATAAGTCTGAACGTCTATTACCGTGGACACGGTATTCGAATATATATCTTCCCTGCAGGGGTGCACCACGTTACCCAACATGCTCGATCACTCTGGCCGGACACACTTTCCTGGGTCATCCCCGGCCTCGGAAGATCAACACGTCGCAGCCCTACCTAGGCTCAGCAGAGAGGTCCCCGCCGGTCTACATCCTAAGCACTCCGGGGTCTGGGCCCATCGCCCGTTGCACTCCGGGTCGTTGTGCGCAAGGGGATACCAGCACCAGCCGTGAAGTAGATGGCACGATCCGGCCCGGCCACAATGTTGAACTGGACGTCTGACAAAGCTTGGATGATACTGCGACGTCGAGGCCCATAACTATTCTCGTGTGGTGGTTAGTGCGTAAAGCCCAAAGTCCAACTCAGAACAAATACCCAAACCTGTTAGTGCATTATTAAAAAGAAGTGACGACTGTCGGGACAAGTCCGGAGCTATCACCCCTTCCCGGGTGATACCGCTAAACAGCCAGCCGCCACCGTAACTCCTCGGGTGCTCTCCGGGCCCGCCCGACTTTCACCAATGTCTCAAGTAAAGTCAAGGTAACCGTGTGTCCAGACATCAAAGGGAAAACCCGAGGAATCACCCCCGGTGGATTCCACTCAATGTAATCATCAAGGTGAACGTAAAAGGGACCACCCTCGAGGTTCACACTTGAGGTGTTGCACGACAGATCCGTATCGGGAATGGTGAACGAGGAACCACCCTTGTTGACCACGACCGAATAGCTACACTACAGAATTATCATCAGGGGTGTGTTATGAGGGATCACCCTCGGCACTCGATAGTAGCTCTGCAGAGTCGAGCAACTAAAGGGGCGTGATGTGATGTGAGGTGTCAGGCTCAGGTTGTCGATCACGTTGATTGAGGCGTCGATGATGAAGCAGGGGCAACAAGGACAAGTCGGGGTCACTGATGGATCACTAACCAACCTATACTAAGCAGTTTAGGATAAGCAGGTAAGGTACAATGAGCAGGTTACAAAAGCAGGCTATGCATCAGAATAGGAGCAAACAATAACAGTAGCAAAATCTAATGCAAGCATGAGAGAATGGAATGGGCGATATCGGGATGATCAAAGAGGGGGCTTGCCTGGAAGCTCCGCTGAAAGGGAAGAAGGGTCGTCGTCGACGTAGTTGATCACAGGGGCATCAGCAACGGTCTCGGGGTCTACCGGAGAGAAGAAGGGGAAGAAACAGTAAATACAGAGCAAACAAGTGCAATACTATGCATGACAAGTCAAAAGCAATGCTAGGGGTGTTCTAACGCGGTGCTACATGATACCGGCGGAGGGGGATAACATCCGGGAAAGTTTTCCCGAAGTTAGGCATTTTCGACAAATGAAACAGAGGGGGACGGTTGCATGTTCGCTATGATAGGGGCATGTGACAGATGAACGGAGAGCGTATTCCGATTCATCTCGTCGTTCTGAGCAACTTTCATGTATAAAGCTTTTTCATCCGAGTTACGGATTATTTTCTATGATTTTTCAAAGATTTAAACAATTTCCTGGATTTATTATTAATTCGAAATAAATAGCTAAAATGCTATGTGCACCCAGATCTGTGTACACATAGGTGTACCAGAGGGTGACATGCGGGTCCAGGGGGTCCCAGTTGACCAGTCAACGATTGACTGGTCAACAGGGGTGGGGCCCCATGTCATTGGCTGATTAGGCTAATTAATCCAGTTTTCAACTAATCATGTGGTTAGGCTAATTAAACCTAATTAATTAAGTTAATTAATTACCTAATTCATTAATTAATTAATTAATTTTAAAATCTCTTTTTTTTAATTTTGTTTTTGGGGTGGGCCCCTCTGTCATAGGCCCAAGTGGCCTAGCGGGGCGGGTTATCGGGCATGTGGGTGCGGGTGCCCGACGGGGCGAACCCGGGGGCAGCGTAGCCCGCCCGGGCGTGCAGGCGAGGCCGCCGGGCGCAGCGAGGCGCCGGCAGCCGCCAGCAACGGCGAGCGGCGGCCCTAGGCGGTGGTGGCCAGCGCCCGTGGCAGTCAGGGGCGGGGCGGAGCGGCGTGCAGCAGCAGTGGGGGCGGCATGCGACGGCTTTCGTCGACGCGCGAGAGCGCAGCAGGCCGGGCGGCAACTACGGGCGGGAGCAGCGCTAGGCGGTGGGGCGGCGAGCAGCAGAGGCGGGCGAGCTGCAGCAGCGCAGCGGTGCGACGCGGAGCAAGGCGCGGGCTGCGGTGAGCATCGACGAAGCACGGGGGCGAGGCGGAGGCGCGGTAGCAGCAGAGGGTATGCAGTGCAGTAGCAGTAGAGAGCAGCAGCAAGCGACAGAGTAGCGGGGCGCCGTCCGGGCGGACGCATGGGCGACGGCCGAGGCGGGCGTGCGGCTGCAACAGCGCGATGCGAGGGAGAGGAGGCGGAGGGGAAGCGGTGCGAGGCCGATCAGCGACGAGCGCGGCCTCGCGCAGGCGAGCGCGCAGAAGCGAGCAGGACCGACGACGGCGTGCAACGGCAAACGGTGGTGGCAGTTTACGATGACTACGGCGTCCGACGGGGAGGAAGAGGGGAACGGGGAGAGGGCTCACCGTCCGTTGATGGGAAGAGGGCAGTGAAGCGTGAGGGAGCCGGGTCGGGGAGGTCCGGCGACGACGAGCTGAGGCAGCGGAGCGACGGGGCGGTGGTAGATGACGACGAGGATTCGGTGATGGAGTGGCCTCCGGCTTGTTCTCGACGGCGCAGAGGACGTAGAAGAGCACGGCGGGGTTGTGGGGCACGGTCTCTGGGCATAAGGACGACGGAGAGCGCGCCGGTGAGGTGAGGCATGTCGACGGCGGCGATGGCGACGCTCGGGCAAGTGTAGCGCGGCAGATCTGTAAGAGGGGGAGAAGGGGATCTGGCGAGGGGGAGAGAGGCGTGGGGGTGGCAGGGAGTGAGTAGGGCGAGGGGAAGAAGAGCCCGAGGCGTCGGGGATCTTATCCCCTCGCCGACGACGCCGGCGAGCAGGTCGAGTGGCGACCGCTCGGTCGCCCCGGGTCGGACAAACAGTGAGCGGGGAAGGGAGGGGTAGGTGGGCCGGCCTGGTCGGCTATGGCAGCGGGGTCAAGAGGCCCAGGGTGAGAGGGGGAAGGTTTTGTTTTGCTTTCTTTTTTTAATTACTTTTCTATTTTTTCTTTTAGTTTCATTTTATCTTATTTTAGTTTTATAAAACATAACTTCAGCATCTAAATTAGTAGTAATAGGCCACTGCCACAAACTTTTTAACACTACAACAAAATAGGTTTATATTTGTTTATTATTTAAAAGAATTTAACAATTGTTTTAGCCCCTGTTTTATTTAGTTTAGGGCATCTAAAACACTTTATAGAAATGTTGGTTCACCTCCACATTTATTTATCGAATATTTTCCACATGATGGACATTTTAGTTTTCATGTTGGTGAATGTGAATTTTGGACTTTAATTTGAATTGAATTTTAAGTATGCTTCCGATCAAATGAGGATTAGCAACAGTGAGAGTGATGACCTGACATGATTAGCAGGGGATTACTGTAGCTTAAGTATCCGGGCGTCACACTGGTATTTCTTCCGCTCAATATTTTTTATTATTTCCAAAAACAACTTCCGTGGAGTTTCAAGAATTTTGGAGTTGTGCAGAATAGGTCTCTAATATTTGCTCCTTTTCCAGCCCAGAATTCCAGCTGCCGGCATTCTCCCTCTTTATGTAAACCTTGTAAAATAAGAGAGAATAGGCATTAGTATTGTGACATAATGTGTAATAACAGCCCATAATGCAGTAAATATCGATATAAAAGCATGATGCAAAATGGACGTATCAAGGCCCAGCCGGAATTGCTGTTTTTTTTCCTATTTCAGTGTTTCGAAGGAAAGGGATATCAAACAGAGTCCAAACGGAATGAAACCTTCGGGAACGTGATTTTCAGAACAAGCGTGATCCAGAGGACTTGGAGTCTACGTAAAGCAATCAACGAGGAGAGCACGAGGCAGGGGGCGCGCCTACCCCCCCCCCCAGGCGCACCCTCCACCCTCGTGGGGCCCACGTTGCTCCACCGACGTACTTCTTCCTCATATACATACCCATGTACCCTGGAAACATCAGATACGGAGCAAAAACCCTATTTCCACCGCCGCAACCTTCTGTACCCGTGAGATCCCATCTTGGGGCCTTTTCCGGCGCTCCGCCGGAGGGGGCATTGATCACGGAGGGCTTCTACATCAACACCATAGCCTCTCCGATGATGTGTGAGTAGTTTACCTCAGACCTTCGGGTCCATAGTTATTAGCTAGATGTCTTCTTCTTTCTCTTTGGATCTCAATACAAAGTTCTCCTCGATCTTCTTGGATATCTATTCGATGTATCTTCTTTTGCAGTGTCTTTGTCGAGATCGGATGAATTGTGGGTTTATGATCAAGATTATCTATGAACAATATTTGAATCTCCTCTGAATTCTTTTATGTATGATTGGTTATCTTTGCAAGTCTCTTCGAATTATCAGTTTGGTTTGGCCTACTAGATTGATCTTTCTTGCAATGGGAGAAGTGCTTAGCTTTGGGTTCAATCTTGCGGTGTCCTTTCCCAGTGACAGCAGGGGCAGCAAGGCACGTATTGTATTGTTGCCATCGAGGATAAAAAGATGGGGTTTACATCATATTGCATGAGTTTATCCCTCTACATCATGTCATCTTACTTAAAGCATTACTCTGTTCTTATGAACTTAATACTCTAGATGCATGCTGGATAGCGGTCGATGTGTGGAGTAATAGTAGTAGATGCAGAATCGTTTCGATCTACTTTTCGTGGACGTGATGCCTATATACATGATCATACCTAGATATTCTCATAACTATGCTCAATTCTATCAATTGCTCGACAGTAATTCATTTACCCACCGTAATACTTATGCTCTTGAGAGAAGCCACTAGTGAAACCTATGGCCCCGGGTCTATTTTCCATCATATTAATCTTCCAACACTTAGCCATTTTTATTGCCGTTTATTTTGCTTTGCATCTTTATCATAAAAATACCAAAAATATTATCTTATCATATCTATCAGATCTCACTCTCGTAAGTGACCGTGAAGGGATTGACAACCCTTTTATCGCGTTGGTTGCGAGGTTCTTATTTGTTTGTGTAGGTGCGTGGGACTTGTGTGTGATCTCCTACTGGATTGATACCTTGGTTCTCAAAAACTGAGGGAAATACTTACGCTACTTTACTGCATCACCCTTTCCTCTTCAAGGGAAAACCAACGCAGTGCTCAAGAGGTAGCAAGAAGGATTTCTGGCGCCGTTGCCGGGGAGATTCGCGCCATGTCAAGTCAAGACATACCAAGTACCCATCACAAACTCTTATCCCTCGCATTACATTATTTGCCATTTGCCTCTCGTTTTCCTCTCCCCCACTTCACCCTTGCCATTTTATTTGCCCTCTCTTTTCTGTTCTCCTCCCTCTTTATTTTGCTCCTCGCACTTTCTGCCGTTATGTCTGAAATTGGGGAAATTATTGTCAATATGGACAATAATAATAACATGGAAAATTCGGATGCTCTTGCTGAAGAACCCCCTATCTTACATACAAAAAATTCCGAATCGGTAGTGGTAATATTATTGGAAAAGGAGTTATCCAAGATTTCTTTACTTGTGTCGGTGCTTTGCCTTCTATGGGTAGTTCTATTCTTCATAGAACTAGTAGTCTTGCGGACGCTATCGCCATGCTTGTAGTTGAACTTGAAAGGCAATTTATGCACATGCATCCTTGCATACAAAGGATTTTCCTAGAATTTTCTAATATTGAGCATTCTTCTGTTAAGCGTGCTGCTACTATCTTTTTGGCTCATGAGTTCAGACTTATAACAAAAGAGGCCAAAGAAATCTTTGCGCACTATAGGGTGGACGCTGGCCGTCCTCCCATAGAGGCTATCCTCTTTGATCAAGAGGAAATAATGCGTTTTCAATCTCTAGACTATGTTGCTTTTAATGAAAACCTTAGAAAAAGGGTTCCTACCAATGTTCTAGTTGATAGAATATCTGAACTTAATAACGATTTTGCTATTCCAAAATAATGAGCTAGGATATTCTCTCGAGTTTAGGCTCACGAAGTTCTATCAGAAGAATGCTTATAATGATGAATTGGTTGTGCAATACGAAGGGCCAAAGGAGGAACCTATACCTCCCAAAGTTGATCTTGGGGACTTATGTCCCATTAGATTTAGCCCTTTTGATTACTTTTGCCTTCCTCAAAGAAAACTTGCTGCTGAACGTAGAGAATATGAAATGAGTTTTCGTGATCTATCCTATTATTATGGCAATACCTAGATCTATCCTTGCTTTTATGCCTAGCTAGGGGCGTTAAACGGTAGCGCTTGTTGAGAGGCAACCCAATTTTATTTTAGTTTTTTGCTTTTTGCTTCTGTTTAGGAATAAATATGTGATCTAGCCTCTGGTTAGATTTTTTTATGTTTTAATTAGTGTTTGTGCCAAGTTAAACCTATAGGATCTTCTTGGATGATAATAGTTGTTTGATCTTGCTAAAAATTCCAGAAACTTTCTGTTCACGAAAACAATTGTTTAAAATCTCCAGAACGTGACAAAATACTGATTCCAATTGAAGTAGATCAATAAACAAATTGTCTAGGTCGTCCTATTTTGGTAGAATTTTTTGAGTTCCAGAAGTTTGCGTTAGTTACAGATTGCTACAGACTGTTCTGTTTTTGACAGATTCTGTTTTTCGTGTGTTGTTTGCTTATTTTGATGAATCTATGGCTAGTAAAAGAGTTTATAAACCATAGAAAAGTTGGAATACAGTAGGTTTAACACCAATATAAATAAAGAATGAGATCAATACAGTACCTTGAAGTGGTGTTTTGTTTTCTTTCGCTAACGGAGCTCACGAGATTTTCTGTTGAGTTTTGTGTTGTGAAGTTTTCAAGTTTTGGGTAAAAGATTTGATGGATTATAGAACAAGGAGTGGCAAGAGACTAAGCTTTGGGATGCCCATGGCACCCCATGATAATCTAATGACACCAAAAACCCAAAGCTTGGGGATGCCCCGGAAGGCATCCCCTCTTTCGTCTTCGTCCATCGGTAACTTTACTTGGAGCTATATTTTTATTCACCACATGATATGTGTTTTGCTTGGAGCGTATTGTATGATTTGAGTCTTTGCTTTTTAGTTTACCACAATCATCCTTGCTGTACACACCTTTTGAGAGAGACACACATGATTCGGAATTTATTAGAATACTCTATGTGCTTCACTTATATCTTTTGAGCTATATAGTTTTTGCTCTAGTGCTTCACTTATATCTTTTAGAGCACGGTGGTGGATTTGTTTTATAGAAACTATTGTTCTCTCATGCTTCACTTATATTATTTTGAGAGTCCTACAAAACAGCATGGTAATTTTCTTTAATTATGATAGGCATCCAAGATTAGTAAAAAATTCTTATGAGTGTGTTGAATACTATGAGAAGTTTGATGCTTGATAATTGTTTTGAGATATGAAGATGGTGATATTAGAGTCATGCTAGTTGATTAGTAGTGAATTTGAGAAATATTTGTGTTAAAGTTTGTGATTCCCGTAGCATGCACGTATGGTGAACCGTTATGTGATGAAGTCGGAGCATGATTTATTTATTGATTGTCTTCCTTATGAGTGGCGGTCGGGGACGAGCGATGGTCTTTTCCTACCAATCTATCCCCTAGGAGCATGCGCGTAATACTTTGCTTTGATAACTTGTAGATTTTTGCAACAAGTATATGATTTCTTTATGACTAATGTTGAGTCTATGGATTATACGCACTCTCTTCCTTCCACCATTGCTAGCCTCTCTAATACCGCGCACTTTTCGCAGGTATCATACACCCACCATATACCTTCCTCAAAACAGCCACCATACCTACCTATCATGGCATTTCCATAGCCATTCCGAGATATATTGCCATGCAACTTACCACCGTTCTGTTTACTATGACACGCTCCATCATTGTCATATTGCTTTGCATGATCATGTAGTTGACATCGTATTTGTGGCAAAGCCACCGTTCATAATTCTTTCATACATGTCACTCTTGATTCATTGCATATCCCGGTACACCGCCGGAGGCATTCACATAGTCATATTTTGTTCTAAGTTTTGAGTTGTAATTCTTGAGTTGTAAAGTAAATAAAAGTGTGATGATCATCATTATTAGAGCATTGTCCCAAGTGAGGAAAGGATGATGGAGACTATGATTCCCCCACAAGTCGGGATGAGACTCCGGACGAAAAAAAAGAGGCCATAAAAAAAGGAAAAGGCCCAAAGAAAAAATGAGAGAAAAGAGAGAAGGGACAATGCTACTATCCTTTTACCACACTTGTGCTTCAAAGTAGCACCATGATCTTCATGATAGAGAGTCTCCTATGATGTCACTTTCATATACTAGTGGGAATTTTTCATTATAGAACTTGGCTTGTATATTCCAATGATGGGCTTCCTCAAAATGCCCTAGGTCTTCTTGAGCAAGCGAGTTGGATGCACAGTGTCGGTGTCAAAACCGGCGGATCTCGGGTAGGGGGTCCCGAACTGTGCGTCTAAGGCGGGTGGTAACAGGAGGCGGGGGACACGATGTTTACCCAGGTTCGGGCCCTCTCGATGGAGGTAATACCCTACTTCCTGCTTGATTGATCTTGATGATATGAGTATTACAAGAGTTGATCTACCACGAGATCATAGAGGCTAAACCCTAGAAGCTAGCCTATGGTATGATTGTTGTTGTCCTACGGACTAAACCCTCCGGTTTATATAGACACCGGAGGGGGCTAGGGTTACACAGAGTCAGTTACAAGGGAGGAGATCTACATATCTGTATTGCCAAGCTTGCCTTCCACGCCAAGGAGAGTCCCATCCGGACACGGGTCGAAGTCTTCAATCTTGTATCTTCATAGTCCAACAGTCCGGCCAAAGGATATAGTCCGGCTGTCCGAGGACCCCCTAATCCAGGACTTCCTCAGTAGCCTCCGAACCAGGCTTCAATGGCGATGAGTCCGGCGCGCAGATTGTCTTCGGCATTGCAAGGCGGGTTCTTCTCCAAATTCTGAATACCTGTTGAGTAGTGTCCGGCTTCCCATAAATGTTGCACTCCTTGGCTTCCGCGCCTAATAATGGCTATCTTCCACGTGTCGAGCGAATGCGAGAAGCCAGGACATTTTTACATTTTCCACACTAGCCATGCGAGTTAATCGTCTATTAAAGATACGGGGATTCTCATATCCAGATCACACCATCCTCCCGCGGCGAGTATCCATCAGAGCGCGCCCGAAAAAAATCCATTCCAACATGGCCGACCGTCGCAGCTCCTCCTCTCGCTCCCGTAGCCCGAAGCCCGGCAATTGGAAGAAGTGTTCCGTCCCCCACAGCCAATTAGTAGAGTTACAGACCCAGGGATTTCTCCCTCCAGCGTATATGGTCCCCGTTCGAGCCGGGCTCGCCACCTACAATGGCGGGGAGCAAGTGGAGAGCTTTCCCAACCCATCCATGGGGGAGCGGGTATGCCTTGTCCCTTACTTATTAAGAGGGCTTGGATTTCCAATTCATCAGTTC
Organism: Aegilops tauschii subsp. strangulata; assembly: GCF_002575655.3. NCBI lineage: Eukaryota > Viridiplantae > Streptophyta > Magnoliopsida > Poales > Poaceae > Aegilops > Aegilops tauschii. The sequence continues at coordinate 470,864,463 of NC_053035.3, forward strand.
CTCCGTGGGCTCCTGGAGTTCTACGGCCTCCAGCTGCATAATTTCACTCCCGCCTCCATATTACACATCGCTGGCTATGTCGCCCTTTGCGAGCTGTTTCTGGGCTGCGAAGCTCATTTTGAGCTATGGAAGAGGCTATTATGCCTCGTACCCCGTACACATGATGGGTCAATATACCAAGTGGGCGGAGCCGAAATATGGCGCATCGCCGGGACCGGATACCTGTCCGGTACTCCGAAGAAGACATCCGAAGACTGGCCTTCGGAGTGGTTTTATATGGAGGACGTCCCCCTTTCGGACCCTATTCGGATGGGCCTTCCTGAGTTCGACAACGCTCCATTGAAGAAACGCCGCAGCTAGCGCCCTCGGGGCCCCCAGGAGGAAGATAACGGAGAAGTCCTTTACCTGATGGGCCGGATAAAAATGTTGGCTCAATCATGACTGACGATAATCGAGGTTATGTCAATATGTATAATGCGGGGGGTGCAGCCACTTCAATATCGGGGACAACCCATGTGGCACTTCAATGGAGAAGACGATGCTACCCGCTGCGGTCGTAAGGGGCCGGACTCCGTCGCTGCTCTAGCGAAGATACTGTCCGATTTATATAAGGGGGAGGAAGAGGAGTTCATCCGCATTAAGCCACGAGATGGATTCTCCATGTACAACCCTCCAAGCTGGGTGAGTTGTCACTTTTTACTCCAGACCTTCCCGCCTTCTTTGTCATAAATATTTACCTTGCCATTTCATAGCAGGAGCTGCGAAAAGCTGTGAGGGAGGTCCACAGCCCGCCTCCACAACCAGAGGACCCTGATCGGGCCCTCGATCCCGGACTCGACGAGGATTCGGACATATTTGTGGAACTGATTGACAGGACGTTCTATCAATTGAGTTGCGATGATGCCATGGTGGCCATCATAGCCGATTATCCTGGACTACTCCCTGCATCGCATGTAAGTAAAACTGGAGTCCCAACTTCCGAGAAGGATCCCTTTTTCTGCACTTCACCTACCGCACACATATGGTGTCTTGCAGGGAAGGCCCTTGGGACGCCATGCCGAACCCGCAGTGATTCACCAATAAGGGGCACCGAAGCCGGGTAGGCTTAAAAGAAAGGAGGTCAGGACTGAGACGCCGTCGCAGAGGTATGATACAGAACCCTGCTCCGTGGTTGTCGTCTTTTTAAAATATAATAACGCCCATGTTTCCTAGTAGGAAAAACGCTCGCCGGACTATATCCGGAGAGGTTGCGGGTCACGCCTCCACCAGTCGGGCTCCAGAGCCGGACATAGAGGCGGGCGCTAACATGGGGCGAACGCCGGATGTTCCTCCTACAGAGGATTCGGATAGGCTATCCGCTACACATTCCGAAGTGGAGAGCGCTATGAATCACAGGCGTCGCCGGGCCATACTCTGTGACGCTTGTTTCTCCCAAGAGGCGTTCGATGCCTTCAACTCAGGAGACGCGTACATGCGTGCTGCTCAAAATGGTCTTGCCAGAGCCACGGACCAGTATGTAAAGGATATACGGGTAAGATAATCTAATGATTATGTATATCAGTAGCCCCTGAGACTTGAAGTAGTTGACACAACTGATTTAAGGATCATTATATGTGCAGGTTCTTACGGAGAAGAATACCCAATTGTCTCAAGAGCTGGAAGAGTGCAAAGCCCAGCTACGGGCCGCAGTTGCCGCAATGAAGGAGTCCGAGAAGGCCCCCTTTGGTAACACTTGTCTCTATCAAAAAGAATGACATGTACCGATTGGTATGCGGCATGCATGCAAATCTAACAATAGATTCTGCAGATGATCCCGGGGTTAATCCGGAGGTAGTGCAAGGGGATGAGCAACATGCTCAACGACAGTTAAAGGCTGGCGAGCGCGTGCTTAAGCAGGTTAGGCAGGAGAAAAACGATCTCCAAGATGCCAATATCCGGCTGAGTGTTGAACTGAAAGATGTTCGGGTCCAACTTGCTGACTCCGTAAAGGAGAATAAGAGGCTTCGACGCGGCATTTTTTGTAAGTGCTTGAACGAACTTTGTATGGAGTTCGGCGAAGAAACCGGCTAACAGAGTTATATCTGTAGGTATGCTGACGGGCCGTCCCGCAGAGGAAATGCCCGGGTCTGCAGATGATCTTCTGCCAGAGCTCTCACAACTGCACGAACAAGTTCAGCAGGTGATGCAGGGCATTGCCCAAGCCTTGTGGCCATCCGCCTCCCTGCCAGGAGGCATGGGGGAGCTCGTAGAGAATCTCAAGGGAGCGCGGCGGCACTTCCGATTATGGAGGATATCAGTCTGTCGACAAGGTGCAAGGGAAGCCTGGGCCATGGTGAAGACACGATATACCAAGGCTGACCCGAACCACATGGCCGAGGTCGGACCTGTGGGGCCCGATGGGAAAGAAATCCCCGTCAGTTTGGTGTATGACCAAGTAGAATTAGCCGCAAAGTATTCCCAACAGGATTGTAGGCTAGACAGCCTGTTGGATGGTATAGAAGAAGAATTTAGTCAGTCTAAGTGACTGTGTACTTCAAGTGACATGTATTGTCCCTAGCCGGATTGTAAATCATTTGTCATGGCGGACCTTTTCGTTTCTACCTCTGGACCCGATTGTCCGGAGTGTATCCGAATACCCGCTCAGTTATGAAAAAACCGGGGTACGCGTGGAAACCAGGCGTAGGGGTCATAAGTGCCTGAACAGACAAGTACCCAACTAGCTATGTTATATTACACGGATAGTAAGAAACATCTTCCAGGGAGAATAGTTCCGTTAAGGGTTCCTTTCCCTGGGTACGCATGCCCTAATGTGCATGTCCGAACTGCGAAAAGAGACGCATGATACAAACATCTGGGGGCATGTATTAAAATAAATAAAATTCATCTTTTGTTCACCGACCGAGTATTCCCTTAAGAACGCTAGCTTTCGGCTTCACCCAGTCTGAGGTACACATCCGGCTTACCCGGCAGTAACAATCACAGAGGTGCTCCCCTTATGCCCTAGCCGAATTAACGGGAACGTATGGCATAAACACAAGAGCCAGGCAACCCAGCTTGGCCAAAACGTAAGTCATATCAATGCATATAATGGCGAAAAAAGGTACATGTGGAAATAACACATGTGCGGGGCATAGAGCCCGGAAAATAGTTAAGCTTCTGTATAAGAAGCCCCCAGGTATAATGATCGCGGTTAGCGCATCAAGATTGTGTAGTCAAGACACAAGTTAGCCTTTTAAGGCCTTGAAGAAAAAGGAAAAAAGAAAGAAATAAAAGACAGATAACGGATATGTAAAAAATTGACGGAGGTAAGGAGACGAACATAGAGTCTGGCACTAGGCGTAGAACCTTCAGAGTCTGGCTGCGTTCCATGGGTTTGGCTCGAGTCGATTGTCCGATGCATCCCGCAGACGGTACGCTCCACCGGTCAGAACTTGGTCAATAATGAAGGGACCTTCCCATTTGGGCTTGAGCTTGTTCTTTTTCTTCTCCGGTAGGCGTAGAACGAGTTCGCCAACATTATAAGTTTTGGCCCGTACTTCTCTGCTTTGATACCTTCGAGCCTGTTGCTGATAGAATGCGGAACGGGCTTTTGCCACGTCACGCTCCTCTTCCAGGGCGTCCAAACTGTCCTGCCAATCAAGCTCGGCTTCTTTCTCTTCATACATGCGTACTCGAGGTGAGTCATGAATTATGTTGCAGGGCAGTACCGCCTCTGCGCCGTACACCATAAAAAACGGTGTGTATCCGGTAGTGCGATTCGGCGTGGTCCGCAGCCCCCACAGTACGGAGTCGAGCTCCTCTACCCAGTGCGTGTTTGATTCCTTGAAGGACCACACTAATCTGGGTTTAATGCCACTCATGATAAGACCATTTGCTCGCTCGACTTGACCGTTAGTTTGCGGGTGATAGACAGAAGCATAATCGAGCTTGATGCCCATGTTGCTGCACCAAAGTTTTACCTCGTCGGCTGTAAAGTTCGAGCCATTATCGGTGATGATGCTGTGGGGGACGCCATAACGGTGTACAACCCCGGATATGAAGTCTATCACTGGTTCGGATTCGGCTGTTTTAACTGGTTTGGCTTCTATCCATTTGGTGAATTTATCCACCATGACCAATAAGTATTTTTTCTTATGGCTTCCCCCTTTGAGGGGTCCGACCATATCAAGCCCCCAGACCGCAAAGGGCCAAGTAATTGGGATTGTTTGGAGAGCGATAGGCGGCATATGGCTTTGGTTTGCAAAAAGCTGGCAACCGACGCAACGTTGGACGAGGTCTTGTGCGTCTGCTCGGGCCGTCGGCCAGTAGAAACCTGTACGGAAGGCCTTGCTTACAAGGGCCCGAGCTGCGGCGTGGTGACCGCCGAGTCCAGCATGAATTTCTGCCAAAAGTTGTCGTCCTTCCTCTTCGGAGATGCACCTTTGAAGGACTCCGGTAGCGCTTTTCTTATAAAGCTCTCCCTCGTGGACCTTGTAGGCTTTAGACCGCCGCACAATGTAACGTGCCTCGTTTGGGTCCTCAGGTAGTTCCTGCCTAGTTAGGTAGGCCAGGAAGGGTTCCGTCCACTGGGCAATGACAGCCATAATCACGTGGGCGGAAGGTGTTATTTCGGTGGCAGAGCCTCCGATTACGTCAGAGTGTTCGGTATCTGGTGTTGTGGCCAAGTCCGGACTGTTGTTGCCGGTCTCTCCTTCCCATACCACGGATGGCTTAAACAGCCTTTCCAAGAATATATTGGGTGGGACAGGGTCGCGCTTAGCGCCGATGCGGGCTAGGATGTCCCCCGCTTGATTGTTTTCTCGGACCACATGGTGGAATTCGAGCCCCTCGAACCGAGCTGACATTTTGAGGACGGCGTTGCGGTAAGCCGTCATTTTTGGGTCCTTGGCATCAAAGTATCCGTTTATTTGAGATATTGCGAGATTCGAATGCCCACGCACCTCTAGGCGTTGAATGCCCATGGAGACTGCTATCCGGAGACCATGCAACAGGGCCTCATATTCTGCTGCATTGTTGGAGTCTGTGTATAATATTTGGAGTACGTATTGGATTGTATCTCCGGTGGGGGATGTCAGGACGACGCCTGCCCCCAGACCTCCAGCATCTTTGAACCGTCAAAGTGCATGATCCAATTGGAGTACGCGCCGTACTCTTTAGGGAGTTCGGCTTCCGTCCATTCGGCGACGAAATCGGCCAGTACATGCGACTTAATGGCTCGTCGTGGTTTATATGTTATGTCTAACGGGAGGAGCTCGATAGCCCGTTTAGCAATCCGGCCCGTGGCATCGCGGTTATTTATTATGTCGTTGAGTGGTACTTCCGAGGCCACTATAATTGAACACTCTTGAAAGTAGTGTCATAATTTCCGGGATGCCATGAATACCGCGTATGCTATCTTTTGATAATGTGGGTACCGTGATTTGCATGGAGTGAGGACAGTGGATACATAGTATACAGGCTTTTGAAGTGGGAATTTATGTCCATCCGTCTCTCGTTCGACGACGAGCACTGCGCTCACAACTTGGTGAGTTGCTGCTATATATAACAGCATCGGTTCGCCGACATTTGGCGCGGCCAAGATTGGGTTGGTGGCCAGGATGGCTTTTATTTCTTCCAATTCGGCCATGGCCACATCCGTCCACTGAAAGTGTTCGGTGCGCCGAAGAAGGCGATAAAGGGGTAGTGCCTTTTCTCCTAATCGGGAGATAAAGCGGCTTAAGGCCGCCACGCATCCAGTTAATTTCTGGATTTGCTTGAGGTCTGTTGGGATAGCCAACTGTGATAGAGCTCGGATTTTAGCCGGATTTGCTTCAATTCCTCTACTGGAGACGATGAAGCCCAGGAGCTTTCCGGCGGGCACGCCGAAAACGCATTTTTACGGATTGAGCTTGATGTCGTATGTTCGGAGATTGTCGAACGTGAGCCTCAAGTCGTTTATTAAGGATTCGACGTGTCTGGTTTAACGACCACATCATCTACGTATGCCTCCATTGTTTTGCCGATCTGTGTTTCCAGGCATGTCTGAATCATGCGTTGATAGGTTGCGCCGGCGTTCTTAAGCCCGAAAGGCATGGTGTTAAAACAGAAGGGGCCGTATGGGGTGATAAATGCCGTTGCGGCTTGATCGGACTCCTCCATCTTGATTTGATGGTATCCGGAGTATGCTTCGAGGAAACACAATGAGTCGTGTCCTGCAGTAGCGTTGATAATTTGATCGATGCGGGGGAGGGGGAAGGGATCCTTCGGGCAAGCCTTGTTAAGGTCCTTGAAATCGACACATAGGCGCCAGGATTTATCCTTCTTTGGCACCATCACCAGGTTTGCTAGCCAGTCCGGATGCTTTATTTCTCTAATGAATCCGGCCTCCAGTAACTTGGCTAGCTCCTCTCCCATGGCTTGTCGCTTAGGTTCAGAGAAACGCCGAAGAGTCTGCTTGACCGGCTTGAACCCCTTTAGAATGTTAAGGCTATGCTCGGCCAGCCTGCGTGGGATTCCTGGCATGTCTGAAGGATGCCAGGCGAATATGTCCCAATTCTCGCGCAGGAACTCCCGTAGTGCGGTGTCTACTGTGGGTTTTAACTGTGCCCCGATGGATGCTGTTTTTGTATGGTCCGTTGGGTGGACTTGGAATTTGACTATCTCATCCGCTGGTTTAAAAGAGGTGGACTTGGATCTTTTGTCAAGTATCACGTCGTCTTTGTCCACTGTAGAGCGCAGCACAGTTAATTCCTCGGCCGCGAGGGCTTCGGATAACGCCTCGAGGGCCAGTGCGGCTGTTTTATTTTCGGCGCGGAGTGCTATGTCCGGATCACTAGTTAGAGTGATGATTCCATTGGGCCCGGGCATTTTGAGTTTCATGTACCCGTAATGGGGTATGGCTTGGAAGATCGTGAATGCCTCCCGCCCTAGAAGGGCGTGGTATCCCCTATTGAACGGCGCCACTTGGAATGTGATTTCTTCGGACCTATAATTCTCCGGTGTGCTGAATACCACATCTAGTGTGATTTTCCCAGCACATCGTGCCTCCCGACTAGGGATGATTCCTCTGAAGGTCGTGCTGCTTTGCTCAATGCGGCTTCTGTCTATTTCCATTTTTCGAAGAGTCTCCTCATAGATGAGGTTTAATCCGCTGCCGCCGTCCATGAGCACTTTAGTAAGCCGGAAGCCGTCCACAATTGGACTAAGGACCAAGGCGGCTGGTGCTCTGGTTGTTCGGAATTTAGGTTCGTCACTGGCGTTGAAGGTGATGGTCGTATCGCTCCATGGATTTATTGCTGCCACGTGGCAGACTTCGGCAAGGCTGCGGAGTGCTCGCTTACGCCTATTATTTGAGGCGAAGGTCTCGAAGACTGTCAATACTATATTGTTGTTCTCTACGGGATGGTGCTCTGCGGTATTGTTGATGAGGAGATCCTCACCCCTCCTGGCCACCTGCCGGAGTACCCAACATGCTCTAAGGCTGTGTGTTGGTATGGTATCCGCTGTACTGTGAATTTTGCATGGCCCATTAAGCCATCCCTCCAATACGGTTCCACGCCCTGTAGTGGGCTTTTGCTTCTTTGCAATTGGGTCGGGCGACTTACGAGAGTGCACCCTTTTAGTTCGGACTGGGGGTTTTGTCAGGGCCGGGGGATCCCAAAATTTTGTTTCGGTTTTCCAGGCGCTTTCCATCGCACAGTACTTCCGTACTATGGCCGCCAAGTCTGCGAAGTGTGCTATGTCAAGGCGACTTATGGCGTTGAGGATTCCCTTGTCCGTGTAATTATTGCAAAAGAATGAAATTGCGTCTTCCTCGCGACAGTCCTTGACCTTGTTCATTACAAGGAGGAATCTGGCCCAATAGTGGTGTACTGTCTCCTGGGGCTCTTGTCTTATGTGGGAAAGATTGCTTATATCTGGGTGGGTGGGTAGATTTAGGTCCGAACCCTGACCCGATCTGAGACCCAGGGGCGGAGGAGTTTCCGATCTTGGAAGTTCGGGCTCCGGGATGTTGCCCAATAGGTCTGGCCCGCTGCCTGATTCTAGGTTCAAGGTTTGGGCCATGTCCTCCCGTAGACGGGTATCCGGCTTGGAGAGCTCGGGAATCCGGACATAGTTTGTCCTCAAGATAGAGGAAGAATCGCCGCATTGCTCCTCCACCACCGCTATCTGATGGGTGACCGGCGGGGAGTTAATCTCCCTTTGGTCGGGTTTAAGCCCGATCTGATCATAGTCTGTAGCGACTCCCAAGGCGGTGATGCGATCCAAGAGCTCGTTCAAGGAAGAGAGCTCCATTGGATCCAACTGCTCGGCGAATTCCGAGCCGACGTGGAGGCTGTTTTCGATGAGCCGAGAAGTCATCATCGGCGCAGCGGCCGAACAGGCGGTCATGACGAAACCGCCTAGTCGGAGAGTTTGGCCTACAGCCAGGGCTCCCCCAGAAGTGATGTTGTCCTTGACAACAAGACGAGCCATCAAGCCTTATGATGACGACACAGTGGAACTCTCAATGAAAGCACCAATGTCGGTGTCAAAACCGGCGGATCTCGGATAGGGGGTCCCGAACTGTGCGTCTAAGGCGAATGGTAACAGGAGGCGGGGGACACAATGTTTACCCAGGTTCGGGCCCTCTCGATGGAGGTAATACCCTACTTCCTGCTTGATTGATCTTGATGATATGAGTATTACAAGAGTTGATCTACCACGAGATCGTAGAGGCTAAACCCTAGAAGCTAGCCTATGGTATGATTGTTGTTGTCCTACGGACTAAACCCTCCGATTTATATAGACAACGGAGGGGGCTAGGGTTACACAGAGTCGGTTACAAGGGAGGAGATCTACATATCCGTATTGCCAAGCTTGCCTTCCACGCCAAGGAGAGTCCCATCCGGACACGGGTCAAAGTCTTCAATCTTGTATCTTCATAGTCCAACAGTCCGGCCAAAGGATGTAGTCCGGCTGTCCGAGGACCCCCTAATCTAGGACTCCCTCACACACCCACTTAGTTTCTCTTGTTGAGCATTCATATACTTATAGCTCTAGTGCATCCGTTGCATGGCAATCCCTACTCACTCACATTGATATCTATTGATGGGCATCTCCATAGCCCGTTGATATGCCTAGTTGATCTGAGACTATCTTCTCCTTTTTGTCTTCTCCACAACCACCATTCTATTCCACATATAGTGCTATGTCCATGGCTCACGCTCATGTATTGCGTGAAGATTGAAAAAGTTTGAGAACACCAAAAGTATGAAACAATTGCTTGGCTTGTCATCGGGGTTGTGCATGATTAAATACTTTGTGTGATGAAGATAGAGCATAGCCAGACTATATGATTTTGTAGGGATAACTTTCTTTGGCCATGTTATTTTGAGAAGACATAATTGCTTAGTTAGTATGCTTGAAGTATTATTATTTTTATGTCAATATTAAACTTTTATCTTGAATCTTTCGGATCTGAATATTCATACCACAAATAAGAGAATTGCATTGAAAATTATGCTAAGTAGCATTCCACATCAAAAATTCTGTTTTTATCATTTACCTACTCGAGGACGAGCAAGAATTAAGCTTGGGGATGCTTGATACGTCTCCAACGTATCTATAATTTTTGATTGTTCCATGCTATATTATATTCTGTTTTGGATGTTTAATGGGCTTTACTATACACTTTTATATTATTTTTGGGACTAACCTATTAACCGGAGGCCCAGCCCGAATTGCTGTTTTTTTGCCTATTTCAGTGTTTCGAAGGAAAAGGATATCAAACGGAGTCCAAACGGAATGAAACCTTCGGGAACGTGATTTCCGGAACAAACGTGATCCATAGGACTTGGAGTCTACGTAAAGCAATCAACGAGGAGAGCACGAGGCAGGGGGCGCGCCTACCCCCCCCCCCCCCCCCGGCGCGCCCTCCACCCTCGTGGGGCCCACGTTGCTCCAACGACGTACTTCTTCCTCCTATATATACCCATATACCCTGGAAACATCAGAGACGGAGCAAAAACCCTATTTCCACCGCCGCAACCTTCTGTACCCGTGACATCCCATCTTGGGGCCTTTTCCGGCGCTCCGTCGGAGGGGGCATTGATCACGGAGGGCTTCTACATCAACACCATAGCCTCTCCGATGATGTGTGAGTAGTTTACCTCAAACCTTCGGGTCCATAGTTATTAGCTAGATGGCTTCTTCTCTCTCTTTGGATCTCAATACAAAGTTCTCCTCGATCTTCTTGGAGATCTATTCGAGGTAATCTTCTTTTGCGGTGTGTTTCTCGAGATCGGATGAATTGTGGGTTTATGATCAAGATTATCTATGAACAATATTTGAATCTCCTCTGAATTCTTTTATGTATGATTGGTTATCTTTGCAAGTCTCTTCGAATTATCAGTTTGGTTTGGCCTACTAGATTGATCTTTCTTGCAATGGGAGAAGTGCTTAGCTTTGGGTTCAATCTTGCGGTGTCCTTTCCCAGTAACAGCAGGGGCAGCAAGGCACGTATTGTATTGTTGCCATCAAGGATAAAAAGATGGGGTTTACATCATATTGCATGAGTTTATCCCTCTACATCATGTCATCTTACTTAAAGCATTACTCTGTTCTTATGAACTTAATACTCTAGATGCATGCTGGATAGCGGTCGATGTGTGGAGTAATAGTAGTAGATGCAGAATCGTTTCGATCTACTTGTCGTGGACGTGATGCCTATATACATGATCATACCTAGATATTCTCATAACTATGCTCAATTCTATCAATTGCTCGACAGTAATTCGTTTACCCACCGTAATACTTATGCTCTTGAGAGAAGCCACTAGTGAAACCTATGGCCCCCATGTCTATTTTCCATCATATTAATATTCCAACACTTAGCTATTTTTATTGCCGTTTATTTTACTTTGCATCTTTATCATAAAAATACCAAAATATTATCTTATCATATCTATCAGATCTCACTCTCGTAAGTGACTGTGAAGGGATTGACAACCCCTTTATCGCGTTGGTTGCGAGGTTCTTATTTGTTTGTGTAGGTGCGTGGGACTTGTGCGTGATCTCCTACTGGATTGATACCTTGGTTCTCAAAAAATGAGGGAAATACTTACGCTACTTTACCGCATCACCCTTTCCTCTTCAAGGGAAAACCAACGCAGTGCTCAAGAGGTAGCATGCCGCCGCTCATTCCTCCACCTCCTCTCGTCGCCACCGCCCCTCGAGCGCGCCATTCCTCCGACGAACAGCGCCCGGCAGCCCACTACAGCTCGGCGCCCATAAGGTGTTTGACAAAACGCTTGCAAGGTATTGTTGCTTCAACTTTATATTTTGTAGATGAATTTGGTGCATGTTGTTTGTAGTTGTATAGACTAGTTTAAATTCAATATTGTAGATGTGTTCGTCATATGATTCTTTCGACGAATAATTTGATATTCAAGAGGAGGAGGACCTCGCAATGATCCTAGCTATGCACGTTAATAAAAAGCCAAGCACGGTGGTTCGGTTATCGGTCGTCAGAAAATTTGAAGGGATAAGATCGATGCCGACAACAGATTTATGAGGCACTATTTTTTGGAGAATCCCACATACCCTGAGTCGTACTTTCGGCGCCGTTTTAGGATGAGCATCGGGTTCTTCAAACGCATTGCAGAGAAACTGACGAGCCATGATCGGTTTTTTCAGCAAAGGAGGAATGTCGCTAGAGAACTCGGGCATAGCACCTTTCAAAAGGTGACAGCCGCTTTGCGTATGTTGGCATACGGTATTCCGGCTGATCTAGTTGATGACCACTTGGTCATGGTTGAGTGTCAAGCCATCATGTGTGTCAAGCGCTTCGCAGTCGGAATTGTGCAAGTGTTTGGTCCAGAGTATTTGAGAGCTCCCAATGCTGAAGATAGCGCAAGGCTTTTGAAGATGAACAAAGCTCGTGGGTTCCCAGCTATGCTTGGCTCAATAGATTGCATGCATTGGAGTTGGAAGAACTATCCTAAGGCATGGCATGGACAATTCCACGGCCAGAAAAAGGGTTCCACTATAATCCTTGAAGCAGTGGCCGATCAGGAGATTTGGATTTGACATGTTTTTTTGGAATGCCCGGATCTTTGAATGACATCAACGTTCTTAATCGGTCAGCACTTATGAATAAGATTGCAAATGATGAAACTACACCGGTGGAGTTTGTAGCAAATGACCATACATACAACTATGGCTACTATCTTGCGGATGGCATCTACCAAAGTGGCAAACATTTTGTGAAGCCGTTGAAAAAAAGGAAGGTAAGAAAAATCTTGATTTCCACAATGCTCAGGCGGCGGCTAGGAAAGATGTGGAGAGAGCTTTCGGGATTTTGCAAGCCCAATTTGCTATTGTGAGAGGACCAGCTAGATTTTGGGGAACAAAAGATGCTTTGATACATCATAAACACTTGTGTGATCATGCATAACATGATCATCAAGAATGAGTGTGGGCAAGATTTAGACTATTCTCAGTATGAGCTCTTGGGACGTCCCCTGCGAGTGCGGAGGAGGGCTGCAGGGGTGGCCCGATTTGTTGCCTCCTATCATGCCATTCGACGTGTGATGATCTTGAGAAGGATCTAACCGAGGAGTGGTGGGCATGGAATGACCGACAAAACTAGTGATGTTGTATGTTTGATGTTGTATTGTTGTACGATTTGTTGTATTGGAAGATAAACTATTTATTTGAGTTGTAACAAATTGAACTATTTATTGTTGATTTATTTTTGAGTGTTTGATCTTCTTGGTTCTATTTTGAGTGTGATAAGTTGTTTGTGCTTGGCGCGAGAGCTGTATATTTACCGCGCCTACTGGAGCTACTCCTGCGCGCCATCTTTTGCAGCGGCCGCTGGAGTCAGCGTCATGCTGCGCGTAAAAAAGGCTTTTTGGCGCTGTAAAATGGTTTTAGCGCGTCGCGCGGTTGCGCGTCTGTTGGAGATGCTCTGAAGGTGCTGCTTGGTATGCGGAGGCGTGAGGTGCTTGGAGCGAGGTGGAAACTCTCCTGTGGGCGCGGCGGCCGCAAGTCATCATCGTTTCCGTTGATCCTACGCTGTTGACATTAGTTTCTCTTCTTTCTGTTTGCCTCAGTATTAAACTTATTGTTGTATCGGATGGTTTGCTATATCATTAAAGACGAGTGTTTCACAACATATTTCGCATGGTAAAGGGTCCTGAGAGCATCTCCAGCCGCGCCCCCAACAGCCCCCCCCCCCCGGCGAATTTTTAGCGCCGGTGGCCGAAAATCGGCCCAGTCGCGCCCCGAGGATCTCGTTTAGCGCCGGTTTGGGCGAAATACAGAGCCGGCGATCCCGCCCCGAACCCAAGCGGCCGAGTGTCGCCTGGGCGCGCCGGCACAAGCGAAAAGCGGCGTGGGGCCGCTCTGTCGGCGACTGAAGCCCTTTTCCCGCCGTTTTCTCCCGCTTCCCCCCTAGGCTCCCCTCTCTTCTCCATTCCTCCCGCCAAACGCTCGCCTCCTCCCTACCCTTCCGCCCGCCATGCCGCCGAAGAAGTACGTGATGCCGCGCGCCGCGACGGATCCCCCAGCCGCCGCCGCCCAACCAAATCAAAGGAAGCCGAGGGCGCCGCTATCCAAGCCCCCGGCATGAGCAACGCCGAGTGGAAGGCGGATGTGGAGCGCCGGGAGGCCATCACCGCCGACAGGCGCAACAGGGCCAGGGAAAAAGTGGCGCACGCTGCGGCGGCGGCGGCGGCGGAACAAGCGGAGGCGGCGCGCGCGGCGATGATGAATCCACCCGGTGGGCACTCGTACGCGGCCTGGAGCCAACAAAGCGTCGGCTCTCCGGCCGGGTTCTCGTCGTCGCCGCACCCATGGAGCACGTCGTCGCCGGGCTATGCCGATGGGGACGCCCATGGTGGCTTCAACCCCAACATCACCTTCCCCCATGGGCGCCCTGTCCAGCGCACGCCCTCGCCCGCATTCGCCGGCGTGCAGTACCCGCCGTACACGTGCTCGCCGCCGGACTACGCAGCCTCACCGACGCCACCTCTTCGCCGCGTCCTCTACTCGCAAGCCGCATCCTCGACGCATCTCGGCGACGCCGACGCGACGGAGGCCGACATGGAGGACATCATCGCAGCCGGCTCGGCTGCCGCCGCCGCTTCCCCCGGGTTCACTACCCATGACGACTCGATTGACCTCGGCGACATGGACGACGAGCTCGACTATGGCGAAGAAGAGCCGGAGGAGGAGGAAGAGGAGGAGGAACCGGCGCCGACGAGGAAAGGCAAGAAGAAGAAGAAGAAGGCCAAGCCCGGCAAGCCACGCATCAAGTGGGCGTCCAAGGAAGAGGAGTGCCTCGCCGAAGAGTGGAAGGTCGTCTGCCTCGACCCGGTCACCGGCACGAACCAGAGCATCGAGACGTATTGGGACCGCATCAAGGCCGAGTTCGACGAGCGGAAGCTCGTCAACCCCTACTTCAAAAGCGTGCACATGAAGCGTGGGTCGAAGGCGATGGCGAACCATTGGGGGCTCATCCAAACGGCGTGCAACAAATGGTATGGGATTGTCGAGGAGGTCGCGGCTCGCCCGGAGAGCGGCACCAACGTCGAGGATCAGGTATCGCACGCCGTCTTACTGTTGCCTTCCGCCGTGCGCGCGCTCTTTCGCCGCGTGCGCGCCGTGCGCGCGCCCAGCACGCCGACTGATGTTCTTTCCTTCGGCGCAGCTGCTATGCATGCTCGCCATGTTCCGTGATGACAACAGCGACGTAGAGTTCAAGTACCTCCACGTCTTCAAGCGGATCGACAAGTGCGTGAAATGGGCGGCCGTCCGACGCACCCTCGCCAAAGCCAAAAAGACGTACAAGCCGGACGCGCTGACCGCGGGCGCGGCCGACGGGCGCCCGGACGGCAACAAAGGTGCCAAGAAGGCAAAATACGCCGAGTCGGCTGCCGCGCGCATGCAAGAGTCCATCGAACACTGACTCGCCGACGCCAAGACCAGGGCCGCCCAGCGAGAAGAGAAAACTGAGGCGAGGTGGGCTGTTTTGATGACGAACAGCGCCGTCAAACTCGACTTGCTCCGGACCAACGCCGCCACGAAACTCAAAGCTCAAGACGCGAAGAAGAGGAACAACGACCTCGCCTTCTTGATGGGCGGCGCTGACATGCTCCAGAGCGGCGACGAGAAGCTCAAGGCGTGGTTCTTGGCGGAGCGCGGCCTCATCCTAATCAGATACCGGCGATGCGTACGCCGCCGCCCAGCCCGGCGGCTGATGACGATGCCTCCGCGACGCCCAACCCCACCGACGATGCCTCCGCCGCGCCCAGCAGCACAGAAGCCGCGCCGACCAGCCCAAAAGCCGCGCCGACTCCTTCCAGCCCGCGTACGCCGACGACGACGACGCCGCCGGAGGTTGAGCTCGACGTTTGATGTACTCCTTCCGCGTCCTTCCTTTTTTTGTACGTCGAACTACTGCGTGTCCTTTTATTTGATCGCCGAACTGTGGCACCGAATCGCCGAACTATTGCGATGATCGCTTGTTTGTTGTTTCTTTGAGCGGGAACGATGGAGTTCGAATATGGGGCGCCTTGGGGGCGGGCACTTGGGGGCGTGGCTGGGGAGAAACGAACCCCAGGGGCCGATCTAGCGCCGGCTCGCCCCCAGGCCGCTCTTTTTCGGCGCCCTGGGGGCCGAACGGCTGGAGATGCTCTGAATCGGGACCGGTTATGTACAAAAGGATGTTTCGGAATCCAAAAAAAAGGATGTTTCAGAAATAAACAAGGGAAAACTCCATAAGCTCCTCTTTCTTTCCCCAATCGTCGAATCGCACGGAAGTCCCAAACCCTAGCCGGCGGCGCCATGGAGGTGGGCGGCGACTCTCAGGCCCGCGGCGAGCGCACGCCCCAGGTCAGCGACGACGAAGACGAGATCGTCTACTACTGCGCGTTCTCCGAGCCCGAGTCCGACTCCGACGCGCCCCGCCCCAGGCCTGACTACAGCAAGCCCATCCCGTTCGTCCGCGCTCGCATGGTGTTCCAGGAGCCGGACGGAGAGATGAAGCAGGTGCTCCAGCGGGCGCACGCGAAGGCCGAGCGCCGCCGCCAGCGTGAGTTGGCCGCCGCGGCGGAGGGGAGGGTCGTCAAGCGGCTCAAGATCACCATCCGCCACGCTTTTGCCGGGGCTCCGCGCCTCAAGGGACCCCAGATCCCCCGTCTCTACGGTCGTATCAAGAAGCGCCTGCCAGATCAACCCACTGCTCTCTGAATTACTTTCGGATCGTGCCATGTCTAAGTACCTAGCTAGCTCGAATCAAGTGTTTATCTGTATGCATCTATGACTATATGAATATGTATCTCCTAAGGGCAAACAATGCCGTGGATTCTGTCTTGTCAGAAGTACTACTTAATGGAAGTTTGATGAAGTTTACATGTTCTGTGTTCTTAAATTGCTGCCATCTGTATCAATTCATCGTAATGCTTTTGTAGGCATGCCATCAAAATTGCAAATGCACTCTTCTCACCAGTATGTCCATGTGTGTATCATATATCCTCGGCTCCTCCTGTTTATCATGTTGGGCTATCAGTCTCTGTTCTCTCTTGTAGCATCCATATATTATCAGGTAAGCCCACCTTGTCATTCTTTTGCAACATGGGGGAAATACAAGAGTTTATGTCTATTGCAGTGTCTTGAACTTGCGGATGATTTTGCTTAAGGAGGCGAGAAATTTGCATTCTCAGTGAGATATACTTCTCTTTTTTTGTTTCTTTTATATATGCTGTTTTTCTTCTCGATCGATCTTACTTTATACTCCCTTCTTATATCATGGGTTGGAACTTGACATGGTACTGTATTTTTTTCAGGAAATGACAGCAGATTTCTTCAGGGTTTGGATGTGTTCATCAAACCCTGATTTTTATGAGACAATGAACAAGTACAAGGGCTGGAAGGGCTTTTCCATTGCCCGCTCGGCTCGTGCACACCATGAAAATGGGGCGCAAATATGGTGGACATACCTTTTCAATTTATCTTTTTTCATATACATTTTGCCTTTTGTGGAGAGTCTGTCACTTCTAATTGTTTGTTGTCCACTAGCATAAGCAGAAGGTAAATTTAGGCTACCGACATTTCAGTGTATTTTGTTTGTTTCAGCATTTTGCATATAGCACATGCATTTCGAAGGTTGGACTGATGTTGTGCAAGTGAACTAATTTCTCTTGTTACATTTACCGCAGAAATGTAAATACTAGGGAAGAGCAGAGAGAAAGAAAGTCACTGATTTGGGGAAAACAATTAATGAACACCAAACAGTAGAAGAGGCAAATATAGGACACCGGTGTAATCAGTTCCGTTGCTATTGCAACGCGAGGCTAAACTTGACATGTGCTGAACCTACAGTGCCTAGAGGTGCTTCTTGTTCATGGTGAGAGGGATGCGGTGGAGACACCACCAATTTGGAAGCGGCCCAAGATCACCATCCACCATGCGAACGCCGGGGCTCCGTGCCTCAAGGGACCCCAGAACCTCCGTCTCTTCGGTCGTATCAAAAAGTATTTGCCAGATGAATCCAGTGCTCTCTGAATTACTTTCAGTCGTGCAATGTCCTGCATTAAAAAGACATACACCTAGCTTAATCAGGATCCAGGTAGCTAGCTCTGAAGGACAGGCGTAGCTGTCGCTTCAGCCGCTTATTTATCAGTTAGTTATTGTTGTTGGATGATGATAGTATGACACATTGTCTGATATTTCCTTGCGCAGAGTAGGACGATTCATCAGAACATATATTTTGGAATATGATTTTGGTACAATGCAGATCCAACTTGGAATATAAATTGTGGAACTTGATTTTGGTACAATTCATAACTCCAATTAATTCATCATGTAATCTAAAGAAAAAGTGTTCACGTGTTTTTGTGATCTAGTACGTCTGTTATTATCTTTACTATGATTGCTAGATGTTACGTATTTTGTAGCTTGACACGTCATGCGCCTGGTTTCATGAAACTTATCATACAGTTTGAGTGATGCATGCCAATGGTAGCTGCATATCAAGTCACTCTATCTGACAAAAGCAAATAGTAATATGTTGCCTCCTTGCGTGACCACCGTGGACTTCATGTACTGATCTTTTGGATAAGCATCATTGTTTTGTTAAGCATGTTGGATGATCACTTGAAACATACATGTCAAATGTACTTTTTTTTAAGGTGCATGCCGATCACGGAGCCCGTGCCCCGGCTCACGCCATCTCTTCTTCTAGTGATCACAGTTGTTGGTGTAGCTTGCTTTCCACATAGGGTTCATCATTCAGGTTGAGCGGCTGCTCTTTTTACTTCCGACGCAGGATAGTATTTGATCGGCGATTGGTGAATCTTGTGGCTTCATGGCTTCGCTGTCCTGTCCGATCTTTTCAGACGGTAGTAGCATCGTTAATGTTGTATCCTCTTCCATCATTTACTTTCATGATGCCTTTGTTGTCGTGGATTTTTGTCTTGGCAGATCCGATGCGATATCGTGAAGTTCCCATGGTTGGCGCTAGCTATCAACGGTATTTCGCAAGGTACCTGAACAACAGTAAAGTAATGTATGTGGATTGCGGCAAAGTAACGTATGTGGTTTTGTGTGACGGTGCGACATAACCTCAAATTATCAGATAGACACAGATACAATTTTACCGAAGTTCAGCCCCCCGCGATGCTATTAACAATCATAATCATGCTTGTCTAGAATTATAGATATCAATCAGTACAATATGGAGATCGGGCAAAATTTAAACTTAGTCACTGGAGATATTTGGTGGCCGATCTCGATAGTATGTCTAAGGTCATATCTAACGTAGGTCTAAAGCTAGGTCTTCGTCTTCAGCGTCTTCAATGTTGAAGAGAGGTTGCGCTCACCCACCCACATTCGGTCTGGATGCCCGAGGATTCAGAGCATCTACAGCTGCATCTAGAGTTTCTTCAAACGTCTGATGATTATCGTTGCTATTGACATTGTTGTTGCCAATTTTTTGTTGAAGTGCCTAAATTATTTTGTTGGGATTTTTTTGACATGAAATTATTTTGTTAGGATTTGGCATAAATGAGAGGGGTCTCACCCTGTGTGTTAGGACGAGAGATTGTTGTTTGTGTTTTTTCTTGTATATTCATTTTCTCAAAACAATTTATCTCTTGAATCGTGCATCCAAATCATGAACAATTTACACTATTGCATTTTTTGTGTCGAAATCTTCGAAACTAGATCACATATTGATATGTTTCGACAAACCTATTTTAGTCAAATATGTGCTCCCAACTAGTAGTAATTGTGCTTTCAGTGTGAAATAAACCGTGCCCTCAACTAGGACTAACTTGTGCTTGTTGAGTAAATAGGCAATTTCTCGATTAAATTAATCCACGAGTAAATCACTAGCATGGCATTGACACATATGATCGCATACTGATATTCAGTCAAAGTAGCACATACTACGCTAATTGCAGAAAGATCTACGTATAACGCTAGCATGGCTAAGACAGAAAACAGTAGGAGCGGGATAAACGAGTTATACCCTCCAGTAGGCCATGCAGAGGCCGCGGCTTTGGTGGCAGCAGCAGCGTCCTCGGCGGCCTTCTTGTCAGCTTCAGATTTCTCGGCGGCGGCACGTTCGGCGTCGGTGGACATGGTGATGATGAAGGCGACGCGGACGTAGAGGAAGTAGACGATCGGAAGTGAGCAGTCGCGTAATCGCTGCCCAAAAACCTATTCGCCCCTCACCCCGTACAGGAACCAGAAGGGCGTGGTTTCGGAGACCTGCTCTCCCGTCGACCGTGTACGCGGCGGACGGGATGGAGTCACCGGCGGCGGCGGCAGCAAAGGAACGACGGTGGGCGTGCGCGTGGAGCAGATGTGATCTGTTCGTGGCGGCTAGGGTTAGGAGACACCGCACACTTATATAGGCGCAGCCGCGTGGAGAGACGTGGGCTCGACCCACGTCCGAGTCCGTGACAGCCCACGATCTGACGTCTCAGATCGTGGCCCAGCTGTCAGAAAACTCTCCGTTAGTGACTGGCAAAAATAAGCGCGTAGGTGTAAGCTCGGCTCGGCTCAATCCCGCAACCCGCGGCGCGTCGTGACGAGGCGAGGCGAGGCGAGGCGTGGCGTGGCGAGGCGGGCGGCGGAGGAGGAGTGCGCGATGGCCTCTTCTCTTCTCAAGCTCCAATACCATGTAGAAGAGAAACCCTTATAAGGAGGTCCGACTCCTCTTCCACTTTCGGGGTGGGACTAAACTTCCCACTACACCTAGTGCCATATAACCCACATGGGCCCTTAGAGATTTTTCAGAAATTGCTACATGGGCCTAGAGCCCATCTCAAATTTCAGCAATCCCCCACCAGATCTCGAGGGCCCATTGTGTCCTCTGTTCCAATTACTGTTTCGATATACCAGTGTTTCAGTGAAGACCTGTTAAGGTTGAGCTTCACCTAGAGCAAGTAGCTACACTCCTTCACAACTGAACAATGGACTATGCCTTGAATTGTCAGTTTGGCGTAAAGAAGTTTCACCACATGTCTCACTAGTACTGGGCTGCCGAAGGCTGACCCCTCGGGTGGAGCATATAAGTCACACTCCTGGCCTATTCATGAGCTTACTAGAGATCACCCCAATCTCATAGACTGTGACCAGCAGTCGGACTCATATAGGTGTGTTCCTCCAAAGATCACTCTGTAGGATAGCATCTTGCTTATATAAGCTTCGGAACACATTAAGACAGTAGTCATCCTACCATACAGTATCGAGAGTATTGCATCTCTAACGGAGTGGGTTAGTATATTTACTCTCCTCAGTTCACCACTAGCTTGTTTTCCCAGGTCCTAATTCACGGGATCTCCGATCACATAGGTTGGGTTACTACCATGGCAACTCAAGCAGAGCGTCTCATACCCATCTCCCTCGATGCATTATCTATCACAACACGTGATAGCCCTTTCGTAAAGGGATCTGCCAGATTCTTAGCCGTATGGACATAGTCCAACGCTATCACTCCGGAGTTTCTTAATTTTCTGATAGCTTTTAATCTCATTCTTATGTGTTTGGTGGACTTCATGTTGTCCTTTGAACTCTTCACCTTGGTGATGACAGTCTGATTGTCACAGTTCATAAGGATAGCCGGAACCGGTTTATCAACCAATGGCAATTCCATCAAAAGATCTCGAAGCCATCTTGCTTCAACACCAGATGTGTCTAATGCCGTTAATTCTGCTTCCATTGTCGATCTCGTTAAGATCGTTTGCTTGCAAGACTTCCAGGAAACAGCGCCACCTCCAAGAGTAAACATATACCCAGTTGTGGCCTTCATCTCATCAGCATCAGAGATCCAATTTGCATCACTATACCCTTCAAGTACCGACGGGTCTCCGGTATAGTGAAGTCCATAGTTCATAGTACCTTTCAGATAGCGCATGACTCGTTCAACAGCATGCCAATGTACATGACCCGGTTTGGAAACAAACCGGCTCAGTTTGCTCACAGCAAACGCGATGTCGGGCCTCGTTGCGCTCGCTAGGTACATCAGTGAACCAATGATTTGAGAGTATCTCAACTGATCTATAGCCGTGCCTTTGGACTTTCGAATCAACACGCTAGGATCATATGGTGTTTGAGATGGTGTGCAATCCGAATATCCAAAACGACTCAACACCTTCTCAACATAGTGGGATTGCAGAAGTGTAATCCCACCCTCATTATCTCTCAGTAGCTTGATGTTCAAGATAACATCAGCCACACCAAGGTCTTTCATCTCAAAGTTCTGAGAAAAAAATGACTTGACCTCCTCAATGACTTTGAGGTTGGTTCCGAATATCAGTATGTCATCAACATACAAGCACAGTATAACTCCTTCGCCCCCACCATGGCGATAGTATACACATTTGTCAGCCTCATTAACAACGAAACCAACAGATGTCAGAGTTGTATTAAACTTATCATGCCATTGCTTAGGTGCTTGCTTCAGGCCATATAAAGATTTCAGCAACCTACACACCTTTCTTTCCTGACCATCTATCACAAAGCCATCTGGCTGTTGCATGTAGATTTCCTCTTTTAGCTCTCCATTCAGAAAAGCCGTCTTAACATCCATCTGGTGGACGAGAAGACCATGCGAGGCTGCCAACGAGAGTAATACTCGAATGGTGGTCAGTCTAGCTACAGGTGAATAAGTGTCGAAGTAATCTTCCTCTTCTTTCTGGTCATAGCCCTTGGCCACAAGCCTAGCCTTGTACTTTTCAATCGTACCATCGGGCCTAAGCTTCTTCTTGAACACCCACTTACATCCTAATGGTTTGCAACCATAGGAACGTTCAGTGATCTCCCATGTCCCGTTAGCCATGATGGAATCCATCTCATTACGGACCGCATCCTTCCAGTAGTCAGCTTCTGAAGAGGCATACGCTTCTGAAATAGAAGTGGGAGTATCATCCACGAGGTACACGAAGAAATCATCACCAAAGGTCTTTGCAGTCCTTTGTCTCTTGCCCCTACCAAGGGTTTCCTCGTCATCCTCCTCGGGATTTTCATCATGTCTTTGTTCATAATATTCCATAGGGATGGCAGGTTCAGGAGTCTCCTCAGATTCCTGTCTAGAAGTGCTTTGCATATCTCTCATAGGAAAAGTATCCTCGAAGAATGTAGCATCCTTAGACTCCATAATTGTACCGACCTTCTGGTCAGGTACCTCAGATTTCACTACTAGAAATCTATAGCCAACGCTGTTCTTAGCGTAGCCCAAATTAACGCAGTCCACAGTCTTGGGTCCAAGCTTACGCTTTTTGGGGATCGGCACATTGACTTTCGCCAGACAGCCCCAAGTGCGCAAGTACGAGAGTGTTGTCCTCCTCTTTGCCCATTTCTCATAGGGAGTGATCTCATTATCCTTTGTCGGAACTTTATTCAGGACATGACATGCCGTCAATATAGCCTCCCCCCACCATGCCTTGGATAAACCCGATGTATCTAACATGGCGTTAACCAAATCAGTTAGAGTACGGTTTTTCCGCTCGGCAACCCCGTTTGACTGGGGTGAATAGGGAGGCGTCCTCTCATGAATAATGCCGTGTTCCGCACAGAAGGAATCAAACTCACTCGAGAAGTACTCTCCACCACGATCTGACCGAACTCGTTTAATTTTCTTTTCAAGTTGATTCTCAACTTCTGCCTTATAGATTTTAAAGTAGTGTAGAGCCTCATCTTTAGTATTTAACAGGTACACATAGCAATATCTAGAGGAATCATCTATCAATGTCATGAAGTATTTCTTTCCACCTTTAGTCAACACACCATTCATCTCACAAAGATCAGAATGTATGAGTTCTAATGGTGCCAAGTGTCTCTCCTCCGCGGCCTTGTGAGGCTTGCGAGGTTGCTTAGCTTGCACACATGAAAGGCACTTAGAGCCTTTGGCTAAAGTAAAACTCGGGATTAAATCCAACTTGGCTAGCCGCGTCATAACACCGAAACTAATGTGACAAAGACGTGAATGCCAAACCTCAGATTCATTAACATTCGAATGAACATGGTTCACGACTTTATTACAAAAATCTGCGAGGGAAAGGCGGAACATCCCTCCGCTCTCATAACCTTTTCCAACAAAGAGTCCATATTTCGTAACAACTAATTTATTAGACTCGAAAACCAACTTAAACCCTTCTCTACATAGAAGGGAGCCACTAACGAGGTTCTTCTTGATGGCGGGGACATGCTGCACGTTCTTCAGCTGCACGATCCTTCCCGAAGTAAACTTCAGATCGACCGTGCCAACACCATGAACAGAAGCACTCGCGCCATTCCCCATCAATACGGACCCGTGGCCTGTGACCTGGTAAGAAGTGAACAATGACATGTCAGCACACACATGTACACCTGCACCTGTGTCCACCCACCAATCGGTGGGCTGAAACACTGAAAAAACAGTAAATAAATTACCGTACCCAGGTGCACCATTCTCATTGTTGTCCACAATCATGTTGACGGACTTGGAGTCCTGTCCTGACTTCTTGTACTTGTTTGGGCACTTGTTGGCCCAATGTTCAACCGAACCACAAGTGAAGCAGCCATCGTCCTTCTTGTTCTTCTTGAAGGTCTTCTTACCCTTCTTCTTAAAGTCGGTATTGTGTTGGACACCGTTCTTTCCCTTGGGCTTGTGGGAGTTGAAGTTCTTCTGGTTCACCATGTTGGCGACAGAAGTCCCTTCGGCCCCTTTTCCGTGCGAGTCCTTTGCCCTTGAATTCTGCTCAACACTCAGATGGCCGATGACATCCTCCACAGAGAATTCACGCCTCTAATGTTTCAGAGTGGTGGCAAAGTTCCTCCAGGAATTAGGGAGCTTAGTGATTATGCAGCCCACGACAAACTTGCCCGGTAACTCGCACTTAAGAAGTTCAAGCTCCTTAACAATGCATATTATCTCATGAGCCTGCTCCAATACAGGACGGTTTTCAACCATCTTGTAATCATGGAACTGCTCTATAATATACATCTCGCTTCCGGCATCGGCTGCCCCGAACTTAGATTCGAGCGCCTCCCACAAGTCCTTGGCGACATGCACATGTAAATATGCGTCGACCAGTTTATCTCCGATCACGCTAAGAACTGCTCCGAGAAACACAACGGTAGCCTCCTTGAACGCCTTCTCCTGTTCAGGAGCAATCGTTCCCGTGGAGACACCGGTGACCCAGAACACGTTCATAGCCGTGAGCCATAACGTGGTCTTAGTCTGCCAACGCTTAAAGTATGTACTGGTAAACTTATCCGGTTTCAGTGCAGCGGCAAAGCCACTTGCCGAAAAATTCCTACACATAATAGGTTTTTGGATTGTTGAGTAAATATGCAATTTCTCGATTAAATTAATCCACGAGTAAATCACTAGCATGGCATTGACACATATGATCGCATACTGATATTCAGTCAAAGTAGCACATACTACGCTAATTGCAGAAAGATCTACGCATAACGCTAGCATGGCTAAAACAGAAAACAGTAGGAGCGGGATAAACGAGTTATACCCTCCAGTAGGCCATGCAGAGGCCGCGGCTTTGGTGGCAGCAGCGGCGTCCTCGGCGGCCTTCTTGTCAGCTTCAGATTTCTCGGCGGCGGCACGTTCGGCGTCGGTGGACATGGTGATGATGAAGGCGACGCGGACGTAGAGGAAGTAGACGATCGGAAGTGAGCAGTCGCGTAATCGCTGCCCAAAAACCTATTCGCCCCTCACCCCGTACAGGAACCAGAAGGGCGTGGTTTCGGAGACCTGCTCTCCCGTCGACCGTGTACGCGGCGGACGGGATGGAGTCACCGGCGGCGGCAGCAGCAAAGGAACGACGGTGGGCGTGCGCGTGGAGCAGATGTGATCTGTTCGTGGCGGCTAGGGTTAGGAGACACCGCACACTTATATAGGCGCAGCCGCGTGGAGAGACGTGGGCTCGACCCACGTCCGAGTCCGTGACAGCCCACGATCGGACGTCTCAGATCATGGCCCAACTGTCAGAAAACTCTCCGTTAGTGACTGGCAAAAATAAGCGCGTAGGTGTAAGCTCGGCTCGGCTCAATCCTGCAACCCGCAACCCGCGGCGCGGCGCGGCGTGTCGTGACGAGGCGTGGCATGGCGAGGCGGGTGGCGGAGGAGGAGTGCGCGAGGGCCTCTTCTCTTCTCAAGCTCCAATAGCATGTAGAAGAGAAACCCTTATAAGGAGGTCCAACTCCTCTTCCACTTCCGGGGTGGGACTAAACTTCCCACTACACCTAGTGCCATATAACCCACATGGGCCCTTAGAGATTTTTCAGAAATTGCTACATGGGCCTAGAGCCCATCTCAAATTTCAACAATCCCCCACCAGATCTCGAGGGCCCATTGTGTCCTCTGTTCCAATTACTGTTTCGATATACCAGTGTTTCAGTGAAGACCTGTTAAGGTTGAGCTTCACCTAGAGCAAGTAGCTACACTCCTTCACAACTGAACAATGGACTATGCCTTGAATTGTCAGTTTGGCGTAAAGAAGTTTCACCACATGTCTCACTAGTACTGGGCTGCCGAAGGCTGACCCCTCGGGTGGAGCATATAAGTCACACTCCTGGCCTATTCATGAGCTTACTAGAGATCACCCCAATCTCATAGACTGTGACCACCAGTCGGACTCATATAGGTGTGTTCCTCCAAAGATCACTCTGTAGGATAGCATCTTGCTTATATAAGCTTTGGAACACATTAAGACAGTAGTCATCCTACCATACAGTATCGAGAGTATTGCATCTCTAACGGAGTGGGTTAGTATATTTACTCTCCTCAGTTCACCACTAGCTTGTTTTCCCAGGTCCTAATTCACGGGATCTCCGATCACATAGTTTGGGTTACTACCATGCCAACTCATGTGGGTCTCATACCCATCTCCCTCGATGCATTATCTATCACAACACGTGATAGCCCTTTCGTAAAGGGATCTGCCAGATTCTTAGCCGTATGGACATAGTCCAACGCTATCACTCCGGAGTTTCTTAATTTTCTGACAGCTTTTAATCTCATTCTTATGTGTTTGGTGGACTTCATGTTGTCCTTTGAACTCTTCACCTTGGAGATGACAGTCTGATTGTCACAGTTCATAAGGATAGCCGGAACCGGTTTATCAACCAATGGCAAGTCCATCAAAAGATCTCGAAGCCATCTCGCTTCAACACCAGATGTGTCTAATGCTGTTAATTCTGCTTCCATTGTCGATCTCGTTAAGATCATTTGCTTGCAAGACTTCCAGGAAACAGCGCCACCTCCAAGAGTAAACATATACCCAGTTGTGGCCTTCATCTCATCAGCATCAGAGATCCAATTTGCATCACTATACCCTTCAAGTACCGACGGGTCTCCGGTATAGTGAAGTCCATAGTTCATAGTACCTTTCAGATAGCGCATGACTCGTTCAACAGCATGCCAATGTACATCACCCGGTTTGGAAACAAACCGGCTCAGTTTGCTCACAGCAAACGCGATGTCGGGCCTCGTTGCGCTCGCTAGGTACATCAGTGAACCAATGATTTGAGAGTATCTCAACTGATCTATAGCCGTGCCTTTGGACTTTCGAATCAACACGCTAGGATCATATGGTGTTTGAGATGGTGTGCAATCCGAATATCCAAAACGACTCAACACCTTCTCAACATAGTGGGATTGCAGAAGTGTAATCCCACCCTCATTATCTCTCAGTAGCTTGATGTTCAAGATAACATCAGCCACACCAAGGTCTTTCATCTCAAAGTTCTAAGAAAAAAACGACTTGACCTCCTCAATGACTTTGAGGTTGGTTCCGAATATCAGTATGTCATCAACATACAAGCACAGTATAACTCCTTCGCCCCCACCATGGCGATAGTATACACATTTGTCAGCCTCATTAACAACGAAACCAACAGATGTCAGAGTTGTATTAAACTTATCATGCCATTGCTTAGGTGCTTGCTTCAGGCCATATAAAGATTTCAGCAACCTACACACCTTTCTTTCCTGACCATCTATCACAAAGCCATCTGGCTGTTGCATGTAGATTTCCTCTTTTAGCTCTCCATTCAGAAAAGCCGTCTTAACATCCATCTGGTGGACGAGAAGACCATGCGAGGCTGCCAACGAGAGTAATACTCGAATGGTGGTCAGTCTAGCTACAGGTGAATAAGTGTCGAAGTAATCTTCCTCTTCTTTCTGGTCATAGCCCTTGGCCACAAGCCTAGCCTTGTACTTTTCAATCGTACCATCGGGCCTAAGCTTCTTCTTGAACACCCACTTACATCCTAATGGTTTGCAACCATAGGGACGTTCAGTGATCTCCCATGTCCCGTTAGCCATGATGGAATCCATCTCATTACGGACCGCATCCTTCCAGTAGTCAGCTTCTGAAGAGGCATAAGCTTCTGAAATAGAAGTGGGAGTATCATCCAGGAGGTACACGAAGAAATCATCACCAAAGGTCTTTGCAGTCCTTTGTCTCTTGCCCCTACCAAGGGTTTCCTCGTCATCCTCCTCAGGATTTTCATCATGTGTTTGTTCATAATATTCCATAGGGATGGCAGGTTCAGGAGTCTCCTTAGATTCCTGTCTAGAAGTGCTTTGCATATCTCTCATAGGAAAAGTATCCTCGAAGAATGTAGCATCCTTAGACTCCATAATTGTACCGACCTTCTGGTCAGGTACCTCAGATTTCACTACTAGAAATCTATAGCCAACGCTGTTCTTAGCGTAGCCCAAATTAACGCAGTCCACAGTCTTGGGTCCAAGCTTACGCTTTTTGGGGATCGGCACATTGACTTTCGCCAGACAGCCCCAAGTGCGCAAGTACGAGAGTGTTGTCCTCCTCTTTGCCCATTGCTCATAGGGAGTGATCTCATTATCCTTTGTCGGAACTTTATTCAGGACATGACATGCCGTCAATAAAGCCTCCCCCCACCATGCCTTGGATAAACCCGATGTATCTAACATGGCGTTAACCAAATCAGTTAGAGTACGGTTTTTCCGCTCGGCAACCCCGTTTGACTGGGGTGAATAGGGAGGCGTCCTCTCATGAATAATGCCGTGTTCCGCACAGAAGGAATCAAACTCACTCGAGAAGTACTCTCCACCATGATCTGACCGAACTCGTTTAATTTTCTTTTCAAGTTGATTCTCAACTTCTGCCTTATAGATTTTAAAGTAGTGTAGAGCCTCATCTTTAGTATTTAACAGGTACACATAGCAATATCTAGAGGAATCATCTATCAATGTCATGAAGTATTTCTTTCCACTTTTAGTCAACACACCATTCATCTCACAAAGATCAGAATGTATGAGTTCTAATGGTGCCAAGTGTCTCTCCTCCGCGGCCTTGTGAGGCTTGCGAGGTTGCTTAGCTTGCACACATGAAAGGCACTTAGAGCCTTTGGCTAAAGTAAAACTCGGGATTAAATCCAACTTGGCTAGCCGCGTCATAACACCGAAACTAATGTGACAAAGACGTGAATGCCAAACCTCAGATTCATTAACATTCGAATGAACATGGTTCACGACTTTATTACAAAAATCTGCGAGGGAAAGGCGGAACATCCCTCCGCTCTCATAACCTTTTCCAACAAAGAGTCCATATTTCGTAACAACTAATTTATTAGACTCGAAAACCAACTTAAACCCTTCTCTACATAGAAGGGAGCCACTAACGAGGTTCTTCTTGATGGCGGGGACATGCTGCACGTTCTTCAGCTGCACGATCCTTCCTGAAGTAAACTTCAGATCGACCGTGCCAACACCATGAACAGAAGCACTCGCGCCATTCCCCATCAATACGGACCCGTGGCCTGTGACCTGGTAAGAAGTGAACAATGACATGTCAGCACACACATGTACACCTGCACCTGTGTCCACCCACCAATCGGTGGGCTGAAACACTGAAAAAACAGTAAATAAATTACCGTACCCAGGTGCACCATTCTCATTGTTGTCCACAATCATGTTGACGGACTTGGAGTCCTGTCCTGACTTCTTGTACTTGTTTGGGCACTTGTTGGCCCAATGTTCAACCGAACCACAAGTGAAGCAGCCATCGTCCTTCTTGTTCTTCTTGAAGGTCTTCTTACCCTTCTTCTTAAAGTCGGTATTGTGTTGGACACCGTTCTTTCCCTTGGGCTTGTGGGAGTTGAAGTTCTTCTGGTTCACCATGTTGGCGACAGAAGTCCCTTCGGCCCCTTTTCCGTGCGAGTCCTTTGCCCTTGAATTCTGCTCAACACTCAGATGGCCGATGACATCCTCCACAGAGAATTCACGCCTCTAATGCTTCAGAGTGGTGGCAAAGTTCCTCCAGGAATTAGGGAGCTTAGCGATTATGCAGCCCGCGACAAACTTGCCCGGTAACTCGCACTTAAGAAGTTCAAGCTCCTTAACAATGCATATTATCTCATGAGCCTGCTCCAATACAGGACGGTTTTCAACCATCTTGTAATCATGGAACTGCTCTATAATATACATCTCGCTTCCGGCATCGGCTGCCCCGAACTTAGATTCGAGCGCCTCCCACAAGTCCTTGGCGACATGCACATGTAAATATGCGTCGACCAGTTTATCTCCGATCACGCTAAGAACTGCTCCGAGAAACACAACGGTAGCCTCCTTGAACGCCTTCTCCTGTTCAGGAGCAATCGTTCCCGTGGAGACACCGGTGACCCAGAACACGTTCATAGCCGTGAGCCATAACGTGGTCTTAGTCTGCCAACGCTTAAAGTATGTACCGGTAAACTTATCCGGTTTCAGTGCAGCGGCAAAGCCACTTGCCGAAAAATTCCTACACATAATAGGTTTTTGGATTGTTGAGTAAATATGCAATTTCTCGATTAAATTAATCCACGAGTAAATCACTAGCATGGCATTGACACATATGATCGCATACTGATATTCAGTCAAAGTAGCACATACTACGCTAATTGCAGAAAGATCTACGCATAACGCTAGCATGGCTAAAACAGAAAACAGTAGGAGCGGGATAAACGAGTTATACCCTCCAGTAGGCCATGCAGAGGCCGCGGCTTTGGTGGCAGCAGCGGCGTCCTCGGCGGCCTTCTTGTCAGCTTCAGATTTCTCGGCGGCGGCACGTTCGGCGTCGGTGGACATGGTGATGATGAAGGCGACGCGGACGTAGAGGAAGTAGACGATCGGAAGTGAGCAGTCGCGTAATCGCTGCCCAAAAACCTATTCGCCCCTCACCCCGTACAGGAACCAGAAGGGCGTGGTTTCGGAGACCTGCTCTCCCGTCGACCGTGTACGCGGCGGACGGGATGGAGTCACCGGCGGCGGCAGCAGCAAAGGAACGACGGTGGGCGTGCGCGTGGAGCAGATGTGATCTGTTCGTGGCGGCTAGAGTTAGGAGACACCGCACACTTATATAGGCGCAGCCGCGTGGAGAGACGTGGGCTCGACCCACGTCCGAGTCCGTGACAGCCCACGATCGGACGTCTCAGATCGTGGCCCAGCTGTCAGAAAACTCTCCGTTAGTGACTGGCAAAAATAAGCGCGTAGGTGTAAGCTCGGCTCGGCTCAATCCCGCAACCCGCGGCGCGGCGCGGCGCGTCGTGACGAGGCGGGCGGCGGAGGAGGAGTGCGCGAGGGCCTCTTCTCTTCTCAAGCTCCAATAGCATGTAGAAGAGAAACCCTTATAAGGAGGTCCAACTCCTCTTCCACTTCCAGGGTGGGACTAAACTTCCCACTACACCTAGTGCCATATAACCCACATGGGCCCTTAGAGATTTTTCAGAAATTGCTACATGGGCCTAGAGCCCATCTCAAATTTCAGCAATCCCCCACCAGATCTCGAGGGCCCATTGTGTCCTCTGTTCCAATTACTGTTTCGATATACCAGTGTTTCAGTGAAGACCTGTTAAGGTTGAGCTTCACCTAGAGCAAGTAGCTACACTCCTTCACAACTGAACAATGGACTATGCCTTGAATTGTCAGTTTGGTGTAAAGAAGTTTCACCACATGTCTCACTAGTACTGGGCTGCCGAAGGCTGACCCCTCGGGTGGAGCATATAAGTCACACTCCTGGCCTATTCATGAGCTTACTAGAGATCACCCCAATCTCATAGACTGTGACCAGCAGTCGGACTCATATAGGTGTGTTCCTCCAAAGATCACTCTGTAGGATAGCATCTTCCTTATATAAGCTTCGGAACACATTAAGACAGTAGTCATCCTACCATACAGTATCGAGAGTATTGCATCTCTAACGGAGTGGGTTAGTATATTTACTCTCCTCAGTTCACCACTGGCTTGTTTTCCCAGGTCCTAATTCACGGGATCTCCGATCACATAGGTTGGGTTACTACCATGCCAACTCAAACTGAGGACCAACTATGCTCCGAAAGTGAGAGAAGAGATCTCAAAAGACCGACACCCACATCAAGAGAAACAGACGAAGCAGCTCAAGCAGAGCGTCTCATACCCATCTCCCTCGATGCATTATCTATCACAACACGTGATAGCCCTTTCGTAAAGGGATCTGCCAGATTCTTAGCCGTATGGACATAGTCCAACGCTATCACTCCAGAGTTTCTTAATTTTCTGACAGCTTTTAATCTCATTCTTATGTGTTTGGTGGACTTCATGTTGTCCTTTGAACTCTTCACCTTGGTGATGACAGTCTGATTGTCACAGTTCATAAGGATAGCCGGAACCGGTTTATCAACCAATGGCAAGTCCATCAAAAGATCTCGAAGCCATCTCGCTTCAACACCAGATGTGTCTAATGCCGTTAATTCTGCTTCCATTGTCGATCTCGTTAAGATCGTTTGCTTGCAAGACTTCCAGGAAACAGCGCCACCTCCAAGAGTAAACATATACCCAGTTGTGGCCTTCATCTCATCAGCATCAGAGATCCAATTTGCATCACTATACCCTTCAAGTACCGACGGGTCTCCGGTATAGTGAATTTCATAGTTCATAGTACCTTTCAGATAGCGCATGACTCGTTCAACAGCATGCCAATGTACATGACCCGGTTTGGAAACACCGCACACTTATATAGGCGCAGCCGCATGGAGAGACGTGGGCTCGCGTAGGGTTAGGAGACACCGCACACTTATATAGGCGCAGCCGCATGGAGAGACATGGGCTCGCGTAGGTGTAAGCTCGGCTCGGCTCAATCCCGCAACCCGCGGCGCGGCGCGGCGCGTCGAGGCGGGCGGCGGAGGAGGAGTGCGCGAGGGCCTCTTCTCTTCTCAAGCTCCAATAGCATGTAGAAGAGAAACCCTTATAAGGAGGTCCAACTCCTCTTCCACTTCCGGGGTGGGACTAAACTTCCCACTACACCTAGTGCCATATAACCCACATGGGCCCTTAGAGATTTTTCAGAAATTGCTACATGGGCCTAGAGCCCATCTCAAATTTCAGCAGTGCTTCCACAAGAAGAAACACAACTTTATTCCCGCGAGAAAGCACACTTGTGCTCCTTGCAGGAGTGCCCCCGTGGGGTGAAGCATAACTGTGTGTTCCCAACTAAAGTAAATTGTGCCCCAAATGCAAAGTAAAATGTGATTCGTGAGGAAACACACCTATGCTCCCGTGCGAAGCACACCTATGCTCCCCATGCGAAGCATACTTGTGCTCCCATGGGGATGAAGCACAATGATGCTTCGGGCAAAAGCACATTTCTGTTTCACGCAGAAGAACAACACGTCGACGCTTCTGACAGACAAAAAAAATGGAGAAACAAAAAAGAAAAGAAAAAGGAAAAGCATGAAAGTAGAGAAAAAACAAAAACAAAAAATGCCCCTGACGGGAAAGTGTTTAATGTGCGATAGGACACCCCACCTAAAGCCGTTGGAGCGCTTCCGTGTGCAGAGAGTGACCCCGCAGGTGCACCCCAATTTTTTAAAAGTGGTACCCATTTTTTTTACAATAATAGAACTTTATTCATCAAATATCAAGTGATAATTTACGAGCATAGATGAGAAAAGGGAACCCGATTAATTGCTCCCAAGGTATGATGATTGCCATCGCCAAGTGACTATCGAACGGGAGCACCTAATCAGGGGCGCCCCTGGAAGGCTCCTGCAACGGGCGTTTGGTGAACTGCAAGAGCGCCAAGTGGTGCGCCCAGGTGCCACCAAGTGTCGCACGTCGGGCGCACCCACGGGAGCATATTGTTTTCATGACTTTTTGGTTTTTGGATTTTGCCTCCTTTTCTATATATATATATTTTGGTTTACATGTGCTTTCCATGTGTGTACAATGCAATTTCGGTAGTCATTTTTCATTTTAGTTGGAAAATACAGTTGGATATTTGGGGCACTATAAGTGATCAAGGGATGGTAACTCATGTTACAAGTAATGGGTGGTTTCGCCATTGTATCCGTGATTAGTCAATTCTTTATAGGAACTACCCTTGCGTGAAAAGCATGGTCGTGCTTCACATGAAGTGTATTTGCGATTTTGTGCCTCCAATAAATGAAGCACGGATATGCCCCCACGTGAAGCACAGTTGTGCTTCATAAAAAGTGAAGCATGATGTGCATCCACATTTTCTCGGTTTCTTGTTTTTTTGTTTTTTTATTCCATTTTCTTCACTCCCCTTTTTTTTCTTCATTTTTTCCCGATTCCTGATT
This sequence comes from Aegilops tauschii subsp. strangulata, assembly GCF_002575655.3. NCBI lineage: Eukaryota > Viridiplantae > Streptophyta > Magnoliopsida > Poales > Poaceae > Aegilops > Aegilops tauschii. The sequence goes on from NC_053035.3 coordinate 470,898,534, forward strand.
TTTTGGTTTACGTATGTTTTTTTCTTCTGATTTTGTGGTCTCTGGATTTCTTTCTCCTGTTTTTTTTAGTTTTTTTTGGGTTTTTCCAGTCTTCTGGTTTTTTTAGTCCTCATTTATTTTCTTTCCACTTGAAGCACATGTAAGCTCCAACCGCGCTTCTCCAAAAAAGTGAAGCACACACTCCGTGAAAAGCACAAATCAGTTTACTCGGAAGCACGTGTCAGTACAGTTTGTAAGCACATATTTACATAAAATGTTTATCAAAACTTATCAACATGAAATCTAGTTTAAAAAATGTTGACGTGAGGAATGCAACGATGAAAACGGTTTATGATTTGGGCGCACGGTTCAAAAGATAAAACATTTCAAAAAAGGAAATCTACGAATAAACACACAAACAAAATCACCGTGCCTCTCGTGGGGAGAAATCCCACCAAAATCCTTTGAAGGGGTACGAAAAAATCAAATCTAAAAAGTGAAAAGGAAAAACAACGAAAAATAAAAAACCGAAACAAAAAACACACACAGAAAAAACCCGAAAGAAAACCAAACTCCCGAACGAAAGAAACACGAAGAAAGGAACGGACGGGCACGCTGCTTCCTGGGCCGGCTCATTTCCCACCAGGCTTTTAGACGACAGCCAACCTTTCTCAGGCCCACAGCCGAATGAGGCACTCCTGAATGGGCCAAATAAGTGGATTTGACGAGAGAAGCCAGCCCAAGAGGCCCCGGACACCCTCGTCCTCCACCGGACCACCGCGGCGCCACTCCCCTTCGTCGGCCGCCACCCTCTCCGCCGGTCCCCTGCCTTCGCCCCCACTCCGTCCGCGAGCCCGGCAGGCGACGCCGGCGGCCAAGCCCCATCGCCCGCCCCTCTCCCCGCCCTATCAAACACCCCCTCTACCTCCAACTTTGCCCCCAAGATGGTCTCCTCCGTCCCCACCCCCACGGCGGCGGCGGCGGCGCCCGAGTCACCGTCCACCATCACGGACGGCGCCGTCAGCGGCACACTCCCGCGGACAGAGGCCTTCGCCGTGCACTACCCTGGATACCCCTCCTCCCCCGCTCGCGCCACCCATACCCTCGGCGGCCTCCCCGCCATCGCCAAGGTACACCTAAATCCCTCATCCGTCTCGCTTCCATCAGGCAGCGCAAGCGGAGTGACCTGCTTCCGCTTGTTCTCTGATCCCCCGCAGGTCCGGAGTTCTGACCCTGGTTCCCGCCTCGAGCTCCGCTTCCGCCCGGAGGACCCCGACTGCCACCCGACATTCGGCGAGCCCCGCGCCTCCACCGGCCTGCTCCTCCGCCTCTCAAGGCCCAAGGGAGGCTCCGCGCCACCGCGTGCCGAGGTGGTGGCGCGCGTCCGGACCGCCTACCATTTCGATGGTGAGCGCTTAGCTACAACCTGTTCGATGAAATGCCTTGCTCTTTATTACGGCTGCCATGTTCCAAGGCTCGCTTCTTTTGACCAGTTTGAGCAACTCTAACTAGTAGCTAGTAGATTATGATATGGTATATGGTGTTTACCAGTATGATACACTATGTTGGACTATGGATGTTACAAATATAAGACTTTATTTGGAGGCAGTGTTGTGTTTGAATGCAGGATTTTCTACAAGCAAATTTGCTCATACACAAGTTTATGCAGGCATGGCAGATTTTCAGCATGTCGTCCCAGTTCATGCTGCTCAAGTGAGAAAAAGAAAACGGTTAGATTGTCCCAGTGTTAAAGATGATTTAGGCACTGGTAGAATACCTTCGGACTTTCTCTACTTTGATGATGCAATGGCTTAATGTTGCCATTTCTGATCACTCCTTTCCTCTTCTGCATGGCAGATAAGGCAGGAGGTCTAGACATGGATGATGGAGATGTCATGATGTTGGTACCACCACTCTTCGCAATAAAGGATAATCCAACAAACATAGCGTAAGTGCTCCTAGTCTCACAGTTTACAATGACGTTGAATTTGGGTGGGTGGTGTGTGTGTGTGTGTGTGTGTGTGTGTGTGAGTATTTATCAGCATCTGATTTGCTGCTGGTACCTCAAATATCTGCTGGATATATATAAATAACCATGACTATATCTGTGGCTTGAAATATTTGAAGTCAATGCTAACCTAAACAAGCTTTGTAAATTTGTCTTGTTCATCTTCTAGTTGAACAACTCATTGTTGAAAGTCCTTTTTTTTTTCTCAAATCATCTCCAGTGATGAGTCTCTTTTGCTTTGTGCAATCATCATGGGTTTTTTCTTCGTCACCTGTAAAGGAATGACAGTAGGTTCGGTTTCCTATAAGTGCCGCACGACTTTTTGCCGACAAATGCCTTTTATCAGCACACTCATTCACATGGTCAACGTTGTAGCACCAGTTGTGTGGGCACATGAATCTTCACTAAGGCACCGACAATAATTTCAGAATTGATCAGAATGCTCCCAAATATTATTTTTATCTAGATAAAAACATGTTATTCTTACCTTCTCACCCTCGGAAAAGTGGAGCTAAGTTGTCTGCGTAGCTTCTGGGATTAGCTCCACTAGCTTTAAAAAATTTATTTCACCATTATATATATATATATATATATATATATATATATATATATATCTGACAAATAATATATCATTAAAATATTGCTTAATAATATTTACTGTAATTTTTTAGGCTTCTACCATCGACCAATGCACTATCCAAGAGCATGCAAAGGGGAGTTGTGCGGCATCGGTGGGAGGTTGATCCTCCTTGCATGGACCTTTTCTGTTGCTTATCTGTTGCAGTGATTCTAGGTTCTCATGAATGTCTACTAAAATATAATTGTGACATTTTTCTCAGTTTACTCTTTTGGGTAAACTGTACTCGGCCCTACATTGCTTACCAACACTCTAAATAGCAGTAAGCGGTAAGAGACATGCCGCTCAGTCTGAAAGCGGTTTAGCAGTTATAGATATGACTATTTATGTGCAGTCAGGCTTTACTTAAAAGGTGGAGTTGGTGAGCGGTGGTATTCTCAGCATCTCTCCTTCTACCTTCCTTAAATATAGGATATCTACAGGAGTTACAACTGGGAAATATGATTTCTATTTATCCATAGCAACGCATGGAAATACAGCTAGTCATAGAAAACACACACAACTGAACATTGAGTTCTGAATTTTTGTACTGTTTCACCTGAGGGCATTGCTAAGGGTTTACTCTACATCATCTGTCTTAAGTGGTGCTGTCAAACCTGCTTCCTTAATAGTTTCTTGAGGAAGCGCTCATGAATCTTAGTGAGGATGCCTCAAAAGAGCAAGTAATCCTTCTACATGCTATGTGTATAGGCTCGCTAAACAGCTAGCCTGCTAAACTGCTATCAAGGTCCGCTAAACCTTTAAATTTGGATCTCTGTATAGCGTGAAGATAGACCTGTGACTAACTCATAGTAGCTGTTATCATCGTCGCAAAGGCTGTTATTTAGAACATGTTACTTCCCTGTCTTGATTTACCCTATATTTTGTTGTATTGCACTACATTATTTGCTGAATATGTACATATGTTACACTTTGCAATAACTTCGGCTATATTTGGTGCTGTAACATTTATCCCTTCGAAAGCGGCTAATTAGTGACCTTTACCACCTGTAGCTTCTCATACTCACCATGGCTCTCTAAGTCTCTATCATATCTTTGCTGCTTTATGTTGATAGTTTTGTGAGGTATGATCAGTTTTTGTGAGATGGCTGCTTCCCTCCCATAATTTTCAGAGGAAGATGGGAGCAGCCTTCATAGCACCATTTTTTGCCATATGTAGACATTCCACTCAAGTTTTTTATATTGCTCTCATTGCACCTTTGGTTACCAGGCTTACTTGAATAGCGGTTAGGACATTTTTTCTGCTACCTCGTTCAATGCCTTCTCTTGGGAGATGTGTCCATTTTAGTTGGTGTGAAATAGCTTATTGACTGCATTGGTGATGACTGTTTTTCTTTGCTCGCAGATGGATATTGAACCAACCCTTGCGCTTCCTTTCAACATTCAAGATATCCTTTGTTTAGTGTTATACCATCAACTTTGTGTACTTTCTTAATAAATATAGGACAACATCTTACATGTTACTTTGTTTATAAAATGTTTGGATCTGTCACCTGACTTCACGTATTGTATTTGCCATCAGAAGCATGTGTAACTAGTGTTAAGTGCCACTTTCAACACTTGAGGATAGAAAAGGACCAAAATGGATTTGATGGTGGAGCTTGGTCTCTGGTCAGGTCCCATGGGCAGGGGCAGGTAAGGCACGTGACATGGCCGGGTTGTAGGTGAGCTCGGCCTTAGGTAGGGGCAATGCTGCTGTCCTCAAATCAAGTCATGGTCAGCACTATGTAATCATCGAATATGGGTATTCTGAGCGGTGACCATTGGAAGTGAATCACAACACTGGTGACATCTGTTTCATGTGCGCCACTGCAAAATACACAAGCATAGGTGGCAGATCCAACATCTTTCTTGCATACTTTAAGTGGCATATAAGATATATTGCCATTTGCGTGTATGATATTAAAACAGTTGGAGCTTATGGTTTTGAACCAAAATGAAGGAATATTGAAGTAAGCTAACAAGGAGTGAGAAAATCAAGAGCTAAAAAATAATTTAGAGTTAGGCAAAAGAACGAAAGAGACCAAAAACAGGAAAAGAGAGAACATTTTGCACGAGGAGGTTAGTATGTTTATTTAGGTTCCATCAAGAGACGTACTAGAGTCTTGACTTTGTGTTGAGGGGCAGAGTTCTATATGCTTGGGAAAAAAAATTCTTTTGTTTTCAAAAATCTTCTGAGGGATCATTCAGTTTATCTGCCTTGCATTAACATTTTACTCTTATCTCAACTCGTATTAGCAACTGCCATGGTGTAATTAAGGAATTTATATTATTATTTCTGCATAATTTATGGGAATCCTTTTTTTAATCTTTCTGAATTATATCCATTTTTTATTCCGGCGTGTCAGTATCCTCATCAATCCACAACCTTGATGTTTAGCTCCCCAACTGGTAGTCGGTTCCCTTTCTCCCGGATCAATGAAGAAGGGAGAAGTCAATTGGTTCTTCCAAAAAAATGGAAGCGAAGTGCTATGCTGGGGTGAGGGTGTTGGTTATTTCGGAAGTTGGAATGACAAGCAACCCAGTAATAGTACTCCTTTATACTTCTCCAATGTAAATAATTGTGCTCCCTGTCAATGCATTTATTTTACACATAATTGCCTCTCGTACAGTACTGTGGTAAAAGAGAACACCAGCAATAACAATGACACCACCCATATTTTCTGATAATTTTATGTACCCTTTTGTATTTGGAGATAGAACAATGCAGTGGTGACATGTGATGGTAGTATAATTTGTTTGCCATAAATGACCCTTTATGTTTAAAACTTGCTGTTCCATTATGACCTATACTCTGTTATTCTGACGTGGCTATCCATGAATTTTCCTCGTAAGAGGATGTCTTTGCAAAATCTTAGATAGTGTTCCGAGGAAGGAAATTATCTTCCTCATTTCCTCAAGCATATCCTTGTTTACCTTAATTGCCATTTACCTGTCCCCAAGAAGGTTAACTGGGAAGACCACATACCAAGGAATTCATCAGAGTGGGATTCACAGATGGCTGTGTGCAAATTATTTGACGAGCGTCCTGTGTGGCCAAGACAGTCACTTTATGAACGTTTGCTTGATGATGGTGTGCATGTGTCAACAAGCCAGTTCAAAAGGTATCGTTGTTTTTTTAACTCCTGAATCATTTAGGCCTTTCGATATGTCTTAACGTCTTCCAACTATCGTCTCTTCATTCATTTTGTTTCTTTTTGTGTGCTTGCTCAGCCTTTTGTTTAAAGCTGGATACTACTTCTCTACTGGACCCTTTGGTAAATTCTGGATCAAAAAAGAATATGATCCTCGTAAAGATCCCGAGTCACGAATGTAAGCACTGCTTTGTTGAACTATTTGCTTATTTGACATTCATTAAATATTCTTTTGAGAGTAGAGCCTATTACTTAAATGGTAAGGAATGCTTCTGATGTTTCTTTGTTCAGCTGCAAATATCAATGACCATAAAGTTATCATATCTTGTGCAGAACCTATGAAATATGAGCTACCCTAAAAAATATTATTTGAAATGCGAACTCCATTATCAAACATTGACAAGTCTTATCTTTCTGAACTACACTACATTAGCCAAATGGTTTTTTCCTTTACAGTTGAATCATTAGACTACTGCTAAATTTAAGAGAAGGAAGAGTGCAAATGCAATTCTTTTAGTATATGGATAATGCGGTGATGGGCTACTTAATGAGAAAGTGAGATGAGAATGAAAAATATATATTACTAGATTGCTTCTCAGTAAAAGTATGTAACTGAAATACATCCTCTAAAACTTATAAGGGTTACATCTGTTGTCTGGGTGTTGGATTGTTGGATAGGTCTGGGTTGGTTTGGAATTCAGATCAGCATATCTCTATCTCCTGTTGACCTGTTGTCCTGGCCCCACAACTTCTCTATTCCAAGGTTAGTAACATTGTTAGCAATCATATTAGAACGGTACAACCAAGGTTAAATTGTAGAAAAAACAATCCAATCAAGTAACATCGATGAGGATGGGCTGGATGCCGGTTCTGGACACCGACCTTATTGACTGGTGATCTTCTTGGGAAGGTGAGGGCCAACTCTCAAGGGACGTGAGAACTGTGATCCTGCTCATCTTCTGGACACTTTGAAGGCACTGAAACGACATCGTCTTCAGCAACCCGACACCCGCGAGAGACGTGGTTCTGGGCGAGATACGGGGGGAGGCGTGAAGCTGGTGGCTGGCTAGGCTTTTCCGTTCTACACTAGCCATGGAGTTCACTGTAGATAGGTGGAATGTAAGCGAGTAGTCGGATTAGAAGTCCGTTTGGCCTTCATGCTTTGAGGGCGATGTAGCCAGAAAAGGTCAAACAGGAGATCTTGGCCTTTCTTCCCTGCTACTGATGTGTCCGTCTGGATGTATCCTTGAAAAAAAAAGTAACATCGATGATCAAATCTACTTCCAAAAGAATAGTTCATCTAACTAGAGACAACATCCATCATATTCTCAGAAACCTTCTTTGAGGAGTTCCTATCCTGAAAATGTAACTTCTTCCATGTATGAGGAGAAGAAACTTTATGAAAAATCACGCTTTAGCTTTGCAGTCAAATGTTAAAATAACTCGGAGTAACAAACTTGTAAAAAAAGAGAATCTCTTAGCTACATTTCTTGCGACCAAAATCTTTCTTTACCTATGCATTTCATTCTTGTCTTGGAACTCTATTTCTTGGCTATTTTAGAATCTTTTAAAAATGATGTTCTTGTGCTAGATATCAGCGGATTGATTTTCGCATGCCTCCTGAGCTAAGGAATCTTCAAACGAAAAGGCACGATGGGTGAGTCATATATTTCTTTTTGCTTGCATTTCGAGCCAGTGTTATATCATTGCATTATTTAAAAGATCTGTCTCTCAACTTCCCCGTTGTTTCCTGTATTAGTGTCTCGTTGTTAAAAATACTTCGTAATACTATATAGTTACTAGCCTTCTATTACTGGTGAAAGAACTTGGTGATCAAAAGTTGCACACTCTACTCCGTGCCCATGTCCAAAATGGGATACACCTAGTAAATGTCATACCTTTTTTAAACCTCATCATAAATTCCTGCCACACCTCGTGTGAATCCAATGGACGCCAGTGCCCACTGTATAAGATTTTAGTTGAATATAAGATACTGATGTGTTAGCACTTCAACTAAAACGTTTGTGTCCATTTTTCAGTACCCAAAACAGTGAATGTATGTGCCAATTCTTAACACTAGCCTGCTGATTTGAGCAATAATAAACATGTTTCTGTTACGTAGATTTCTCAGAAGTACGTAGTATTTCTTCACTGAAATAGATAAATATATTAATTTAGCTTGATTGTGGGAAAAGGTGAACATGGTAATAGTAGGAGCTGTTCTGGAGTTAAGTTAGGTACTTGTTATGGCGCGTGAAACTTCACGCTGCAAAGTTTTGTCATAGTGATAGTGACCATAATTGATTCCACCATCTAACTGCAATTGGGTGGGACTTTGTAGAGGACTCGATTGTAATTAAATGGTGAAACTTCTGTAATGAGAATTTAGGTCATACATCCAGGTGCAATTCTCAAACACTACATGTGCATAAAGTGTTGAAGCTTCATTACAGATAGGAAAATAAAATTGGCTTTGGCATATTCTAGTTCTCCACTAAGGGTTTCTATCAAAATACTTCTGAACTGTAGATGTAGTAATGCATGTTCCACTATGAGTGTTTTCAAGGTTTTCTGTTGAACTACTGGGTCACTGGGAAGAACTAATCCTATATACCTAAATAATTGATCCCCACTAACTCTAATTCTCTCAACATACAACTATGCCAAGTCACCATGCCACCATGCATGGGAAAAGACCCACGCTAGCATACACCATGCATGCTACTCATATTCAATAAATATTCTACAACTATATAATAATTAAATAAAATAATTATATGTACTTTAGTTTCAATTCCATAATGTTAATATAAATACTAATGTTTCATACTATCAGATCTCGTTGAAATAATTGCATCCAGTTTCCGCAGCAACGCACGGGCATCATCTCTAGTATGAGCACAACATGAACCATGTAATAATCCTGACAGTTTCCCAATATGGTGAACAAATGCTTAGCTCTTCACTTTTATTTGTGTCAATCCAGTTGAACATTTATGGGGGCAAATCTGCCGTAACATATTTAGTTCCTCACTTCATATCTCCAGATTATTCTGGTGCCTGGTGATGTCATTGTCTGTTCATAAATAAACTTGGGTTATGAATGGCTTTGTTTAAGTGCTGCTCTCTTTGAATAAGAAGGCCTTTACATTTGCTGCTTGTTCTTCTCCCCACTGCTTATACATTTTTTCTTTTCTTTTGACATGTAAGATCTGAGAAGTGGTCAGAGATGTGCAAGCTTGAAAGGATGCCATCGAAAAGTTTCATCTTCCTGCAATTATTTGAACTGAAGGATGACTTCATTCAAGCCGAAATTAGAAAACCTTCTCATCAATCAACTTGCTCAGTGAGTAACTAAATATTTGTTTTGATGCTTTTTTGGATAGAAAGAACATAAACATTGTATGGGCATAACATATCAACTGTTACTTATCTACTCGTGTATCTGACATGAATTAACTTTTGTGGCATTTTGCTGGCCTTCAGAAATCTCACTGTACAATCATTGTAAGTGTCTTGTTGAGGGAAAGTGTCAGACTACGTAGTTTTTCTGTTGCAAGCAGCTCTGCTTGCGTACCTTCATCGACCACTTTTAATCATACCAAGTTCCCCCAAATTTGCTGTGATCATAATCTGTGTAATAATCTTGATTCGTTGCTTGTAACAACATTTCTTTGCATGCATAAACTAACTAATTCCTATGTAGCATTCGACAGGTTGGTTTTCTAAGCCAATGATTAAAAGTTTGAGGTTACAACTATGCATAAGGTTCCTCTCATTATGTCCTAATGAAGATGCCAAAACCCTTTTGAGAAGTTCCCATCAACTTCTTGAAAGGTCCAAAAAGCAGGAAGCTATTTGCAGATCCGAGCAACTGAAGGAAAGAAAAGATGTTGATGAAGGTTTAGTCTCATCTACTAGTCAGATGCATATTTGTTCAATACATATGGGCTCTGGCCGCTGGGTACCCTGCAGACATAGTGTATGGTTCGCGTTTCGCGATTTGTAGACCTCTTACTGAGCAGTATGAACTTGCTGCGTACCTGCATCGTTCAAAACAATTTTCATTGAGCTAATTATATACTGCTTCGATGGCTCTATTAATCTAATTTTGTGAACCAAGATTCATTTGGAGCTATTCTAGGTTTTAGTACTTATGAGCTCACGAGAAATTCCAAAAAGGTTTATAGTACTAGAACATAATAGAAAACTTGACCTGTGAGTACAATATTCTCTTTGTTTGCAGTGGACATATTATCCACATTCTAACTTGTTCTAGTACTATGCTATCTTTAAGGAATTTGTAGAAAATACCCAAGTGCACTGTCTAGCTTATAAATGCTTATGAACAAGGTTCATGTTTCTATATCCCATTTTCGTGCATGCTAGGTTTGTACTTCTGTTTGTATGGGCTTTGATACAAGTTCAGGTCAATTGGTAGCTCGTGTGTTCGATGAACAAATGTTTGTTCTTCTTCCTAGAGAGATACTTAAGCACATCCATACTGCTTGTTAAATCCTATTTATTCTCCAGAAGCGCCTGCTGAACATGTTGGATCTGAGGATCAGATGGACACTAACAACTCTGATAGTGAAGATGCTGATGACGAGGAAGAGGAAGATAAAGAGGAATCAGATGGTTATGATTCTCCAGCCATGGTATGTGTCACTACTTGCACCTTTGGCCCTATAATATGCTCTACAATAACTAATTGTTTACTATATCTATGTAGGCCGAGGATGTTCCTGATTTCGCCTTACATGAGTCCTGTATCCTTAATACAATTCATTTTGTGAAATTTGATTTCTCATGGGGAAAAAGTACCAGGCTGTTGCAACTTTGTGCCCATTCCTCTCTGTGCCTGACACTCATTTTTTTTCCTGTAAGGAAGGTAGCAGTAAAAATATTACAATATGTTGGTTAACAAAGAGTACAAATACAACAAGTTGTGCTACGGTTTCACTCACTTTCTGCAGCACTTAATTCATGACCTGGGGAGAAGGAAACTGGGCTAGTTCTGGTTGCTTAGCGTAAACTTGTTGATTTCCCTTTCTTCTAAATATTTCAAATGAGTTACCACTTCTGCTTAATTAATCGACGAGGCAAATCTTTTGCCTCCGTTTCAAAAAAAAAGGGTTGCCAGATTTTACATTTTTGAGGTTGGAGTAACAAGTACTTAAGGTTGCGATTACTAACCAAAGTTTTTTTCTCTCAATCCTTGAGTCGGCTTTTACATGGTTAAAAAACTTTTGCATTGCATTGATTTTTTTCCCTTTCTCTTTTAACATATGAGTGTTCGAGGTTATGTTGTCTGTTGTTTTCCTATAAGATGTATCAGACACACTTGGAGAAGGCTTCTCCACTGGATACCTTGAGGAGGTGTTGCGCAGCTTTCCACTGAATGAAGATGGCCAGAATAAATCAGGTGATGCCCTTAATAATGGTGAAGCAAGTGATGGGGAGTTTGAAATTTTCGAACAGCCTAGTGACGATGAAGAGTATTCCGATGGTTAGTGGGGCCTTTTGGGGGAGTGGCAAGATATCCTCAGGTTAAATTTTATGGGCCGTTGTCGACAGTACTTTGTTCATTAGATTTTAGGCTCTAAGCTTGTTTAGGATTTCATAGCAGGTTGTTTAGCTATCTATGGAGCTAGATATTTAGCCTTGTTAACATGATATTGGATGTCACTAGAAGCAAGTTCACTATAATTGTCCTGTCAGCTACTCCCTCCATCCCATAATATTATGATGTTATTACATCCAATATGCATTATGGGACTGAGGGAGTATTTCTTTACTGCTTTGTATTCTGGCCCGTGCGTTTTCAACGGAGCGTGGTTTTGTCGTAGTGTATTGCAGTGTTCTTGTATTCCGGCCCATGCGTTTTCAACAGAGCATGGTTTCGTCGTAGTGTATTGCACTGTTCTTGTATTCCGGCCCGTGCGTTTTCAACAGAGCGTGGTTTCGTCGTAGTGTATTTCACTGTTGTGTTCGTTACTGGTGTACTCTCTGTGCTGCCAGATTACTACTCTAAGAAAAACTGTGAAGGTTGCTTCCAGTTTGACACGATTTCTACACGGGAGCTGCGACGCGAGTCCATAACTCCACGCTGAAAATTGTGCTGGATATTGGGCGCAACATTTCCAATGCGATATATGGGGTGCATCTAACTGGGGCAACTAAACTTGCCTGGGAAGTTTACTCAAAACTCGCAAAATCTTGGTAAAACGATCAGCGTCATCCCATCAATGTCAAATAGATGTGTACACTCCTGGAACCTAGACCAGCTACTTGTGTTCACCAGCAATTCATCAAACAACCTTAAAAGCGCATGAAGTACAGACTAGTCGTATTTCACCATTCTAGGCGATCGTTTTCCATTGGGTTTCCGAACACATGTCATGACTTCACTTCCGCGGTACATCTCAATAAAACATCAAACATAACATCCATAAATAAGCCGATCACCAAGCAAACTAAGGTGATATTTTGCAAGAGAATGATAATCTAGTCACTGTCCCATGTATCCCTTTTTTATTATCTGAGCTCCTCGCACAAAAAATTGGGTATTCATATGTTCGGTGTTTCTTCTTTGTGCAAAGGATCCAAATAGGCAAGTGCATTTTACTATGTCCTCGAAGGTGTTCCATAGATAAGCAAAAAAAGGGTTTCATTTTGGATTCCCCAATTTTAAAAAATTGCATATTAATTTCCTTCATATGAACAGAAAAATATGATGACTCAAAGAAGTCCTCTACTAGAAACTTCGTATATTGTACATGACATGACTTAGCAAAAGAAATTAAGATAAAGATCGTCGGGATAGCAATATTTTCCATCTGGGTATTACTCATGTCAAGAGATTATTTAGACAATTAGCAAAAGAAATTGTATGGCTGAATTGCAAGAAATCTACTATAAAAAGGAAAGAATGTGGGAAAAAATTAGCAAAAGAAATTGTGTGGCTGCTGGGATTCGAGCCCAGGTCTCCACGGCCACAACGTGGAATTCTCACCACTAAACTACAGCCACAATCATGTGCAATTTTAGCGGGAACCCTCTCTACACACTTTCTTCTGTTGATGTCACACTACATAGGCCCGTGATAAAACCTAATTAGAGCACGAGTATTTCCCACTAAAAAATAAACCTAGGGTCAAATTGTTGGCATGTAGACAAAAAAATGCTAAAACCTAGAGAACGAGTGTTTCCCACAATTTTTTTAACATACTTAACCACTATCTTAATACCTATAAATAAACTAGAGCATGCCACAAGTCACCAAAGAGCAGACTATAGACGTACTCCCTCCGTCCCATAATATAAGACGCTTTCTGACACTAGAGTAGTGTCAAAAAACATCTTACATTACGGGACGGAGGGAGTAGTTGTGAAGCCGAGGACACAATGTGTGCACTGAAGGCCGATAGACAAGCCAACATATTGAGGCGGTTTTCGCAAAATAAAAAATAATTGAGGTGGTAACAACTGCTTAAGGTGCTCAAACAATTAGAGTAGGAACAATGCAAAAAAAATAAAATTGAGTAGCAACGGATAGTAGGGGAAGGAACAATGCAATTTTTTGCTTTGAACATTAATTGAACTGCGAATAGCAGCTTATTTACATCAGCATTTGTCCTTTTTTCTTCAAATTCAGACTTGTAATTTGGGCTGCCCTATATACACCTTGTATATCGCTCAATTGCACCTAATTGCATGGCACTTACTCCCACCACACAGCCGGCCATCATCTACTAAAACAACACCCTATCGTTGACTTCCCTAATGTCCATAGCAATGGGTCTCAATCTGGGCTACGATATTAATTAAATGTATCTCTGGTAAATAAAATGTTCTTTACAGATTGTCTTTGCCTTGTAAATGGAACCTTATTTCCCATATTTCATCATCCAAACTAAAAACAAACTTTAGTAAAATAGCATAATTATTTGCTACACCAATCCCATAATTAGTAACACACCTGAAACAGATAAACTAGTCACTAACATCCTTGATATCATGTTAAGAAATACTCCCTCCGTCTGAGAAAACTTGTCCCAAGCTTGTCCCTCAAATGGATGTATCTAGCATTAAGTTGGTGCTAGATACATCCATTTAAGGGACAAACTTTTTCGGACGGAGGGAGTACATATATAAATATATAAGCTTATTTAACACCAATTGTAACAGCTTCAATGTCAAGCATATAAAAACCAAGATCTAATTTCCGACATACATATATGTTAATACTATACGCAGATAAACATATACTCCCTCTGTAAAGAAATATAAGGTCTAAACGCTCTTATATTTCTTTAGAGAGGGAGTACTATGGAAATAACTAATTTCAGATAACATGTTCAAAATGAACATATATATAATTTGATTAATCCCCAATTTTAAAACACTAACACTGAGCCCAATTTTAGAGAACATTCTCATCCCATTGCACTAGAACCCTCTGTACAGAGGACATGTTCATCCAGTTTCAGAGAACCTTGTACAAACATGACATGTTCATCTAATTTCCCCCATAATCTTCCCAAACCCTAAATCTCTATTTCTCCTATTACCCTGAAATCAAAATTAAAAAAAAAAAGACAGAGAGGAAAGAGAGAGGAGTTGGACTTACATGCCTGCCGCCAAGTGGGGAAGCCCAGCTGTGGTCGCCGGTCGGATCAACCACAACCACTCTGGCCAAAGACGTCACCGCACAATATACGGGGGACGACTAGAGCGGTTCAAAGGTGTTTCATAGATAATTTTTCGTTCGGGTATTATACTCATGTAAAGAGATTATTTAGACAATTGGAAGGAGAAGCAAAAAGAAACTAACTTTTCTTGAGCCGTAAAAAAACCACTAACTAGACATGTTCTATTGTGGCCATATGGGCAACATATCTCTTTAGCCTTTTCAATGATCTTAAAGGCTCCAAATCTCTAATAAGCTTGTCACGGTGCCTGAGTACTTGATAGGAAAATGTCCCTCAATCCACTCTTGTTTTTTTTTGGAAAAATACTCTTTTTATAATTTATTCTCATCATAGAAACTTGCTCAAAGCAGGTTAAAATCCATTTCAGATTAATAGCAACTGAGATTTTTTGCATGAAAAAGAATAATCTAATCATCTGGCAGTGCAAGAAGAGTACTGTGAAAAAGAAAAATGTGAGAATAAAAACCTAGCAAAAGAATTGTGTGGCTGCTGGGATTCGAGCCCAGGTCTCCACGGCCACAACGTGGAATTCTCACCACTAAACTACAGCCACAATCATGTCCAATTTTGAGCTTCCAAGATACAAGTATGCAAATATCTCTTTCAAGACCTTCTTTACACACTTTCTTCTGTTGCGACGTGAGGTTGGCATTTAGACCAAAAATGCTAAAATCTAGAGAAACAAAAACAAACTTAACCACTATCTCAATACCTGTAAATAAACCAGAGCATGACTGCATGCCACCATGCTTGGCTCCAGCTATTCAGCTTTATATTCAGCTTCTTTTAAATTTCATACCACTGCGCCATTCCCAGCTTACTCTCTTACTCTGTTTTGATTGACGCCTTGAGCTTCAGCCTACAAAGGGAAAAGGGAAGTAAGATATGTGGTTTATCTAGTTCAAAATCAAAATGATCATAAATGCTACATTATTCCATTCACACACACACACACACACACACACACACACACACACACACACACAAATTGTGTGATTGTTCCTGTAAAAAAAGATAGCAAGTGTGCCAGCTCACTGAGGCCTACATTATATCCATCATTTGACTATATGTATGATATTAAAAATAGGGGCATATTCAGGGACTATTTCTTGACTATTTCTAACTTAAGAATATAATTTTGTCAATACATGATATTTACCTTATATGGGAACAAAGGTTTTCACCTGAGCATCCGCTTCTTGAATAATTCTGTCAGCCTAGATCTCTAACATCTGATAGAGGAGCACCCTCTACCATACCACCTAGAGGTAAAAGTAAGTAAATAAAAATCCTAATGCATGGCAAAATTCAGAAGAAAGCAAAGTCTAGCCTTTACCACTTCACGTTGACTCCCACGCCAATGTCAACTTGTCAAGTAACAACAGCGCCTCTATCTCCAAGTTGTTAACTGAAAGCCCAGCGAATCAAAGTTCTGAAGCGAACTGACAAAGCAACAGAAGTTAAGAGGAACTTTGATTCGCCATCATAAGGTATGTATAACCATCTTACCACGCCACAAAATTCATCATGTAGCAAAATCTAACAAACCTATTCAACCGCGGTACCTCGGTCAAAGTTATGCAAGTACACACAGAATGAAGCACGAATATATGGAAGTTTTTGTGAGAATAATATCCAAAGAAACATGAAGCACTAATATGCAGATTTTCATGACCGCAGTCTGCTAAGTAAAACAGTGTGAATAACAACATACTCAAATGACTCCAATGCATACAGAAATCGCAAATGCAATACCGCAGAGATCACATTCCCCGCGCTTGCTGCTGCTTCCCAGCTGCATGACGCCCGTCGCCTTCCATGGTTCCTCGCTTGAGGCATCCTCCTCCGCCAGCGCCATCCCTTTTGAACTCCTACTGCTTAAATAGCAAGTACTCCACGTTCTACAATAAAAATATAAAGTGCAGGTTCAGGACTGATTTAACTCTTCTTTACAAAAATAATAGTGAGGGAAGGTGCGAGTGTCTGAGTGATATAACACACATATATTAACGATCAGTGCGATAAATCAAACGGGTGTGAAAGGGACCATTATTTAATTTTCCAATATGAATTTCCTAATACAATGTTGCAAGTCCTGATTACAGTTTCACCTTCAAGACCGAACAACCGTGGCCAAATTATAGATAGATTTAACATATTGCACAGTCGCTGATAACTAATCATCCTGCAGGAGCAAATCACATGCAATTAGTACAGCTAGATTGCAAGAAATGTACTGTTAAAAAGAAAGAATTTGAGAAAAAAAACACTGAAAAGAAATTGTGTGGCTGCTGGGATTCGAGCCCAGGTCTCCACGGCCACAACGTGGAATTCTCACCACTAAACTACAGCCACAATCATGTACAATTTGAGATGCCAAGATACAAGTGTTAAAATTGAGGCGCCGCTCTATGCCGATAGACAAGCCAACATATTGAGGCGGTTTTCGCAATAAATAAATATTGAGGCGGTAACATAGCTTAAGGCGAGCAAACAGTTGGAGCAGGAACAATGCAAATTATGCTTTGAACAATATTTGAACCGTGAATGGCAGCTTATTTACATCAGCATTTCTCCCTTTTGCTCCAAATTCAGACTTGTAATTTTGTTCTCTAAAAATCGCTCGACTGCACCAAATTGCATAGTCCCACCACACAGCCGGCCAGAATCTACTAAAACAGCACCCTGACGTTGGCCTCGCTAATTTGCGACCTGTGTATAAACCTGATCTCATCTTATATGCTTGGATGGATATGAAATGCCAACTTCCTAATACAATAGATTTGCTGGTAAATCTTCGTCAATCTGACAGTCACATCCCACTACTTCATAAGACTATCTGGTCATATATAGTCTTACCAAACCGCAATGTATATGGTTGAAACGGGCGGTGGTACACTGCAGAATACAGATCATGGGCTACCGGTGTCAGCAACGCAGCTCCAAGCAGGCACCTTCTGCGCATCCATCACTGCCATCGAGCGTCTAATATGCTCCACCTCACGCCATCTATCACCACTGCCTGCTTGCACATTACTATACACCACATGGTAGCCAACATTATCTGGTTCCAACTCCATAAGTTTCTGAGCTGCAAGAGATGCCAGCTCGACATTCGAATGCGTTCTGCATGATGCAAGGAGAGCACCCCAAATTCTTCCATCTGGCTTAACATTCATGCCACTGATCACCTGGACGGCTTCATCTAGGTCACCCGAACGGCCAAGGATGTCCACCATGCAAGTGTAGTGGCTTAGCTCCGGTGTGATGCCAAACTTCCTAACCATGCAATCAAACAATGCACGGGCTTCACTAACAAGCCCTGAGTAACTACACGCTGACAGCAAGCTCAGGAAGGTCACTCCGTTTGGCATCACTCCTTCCGCAAGCATTTGGTCAAACAATGCCAGAGCTTCCCTGCCATTGCCATGAATCGCGTACGCTTCAATCATTGAACTCCATGCGACGATGTCTCTCTGCTGGATGTTGTTGAAGCACCATCGTGCCAAATGGATGTTCCCGCATCTAGCATAGAATTTAACAATGGATGTCTCCAAGTAACAAGTATTCTCATATTGCGCACCAGCATGGCTGTTTCGTATGATGTATCCATGAGCTGATTTACCTAGCCGTGAAGCACCTAATTCCATGTAACTGATGACCAGCCCTTGAAGCATGTCAGCGTTGATAGCTAGCTGAGAGTTCAGCATTCGC
Organism: Aegilops tauschii subsp. strangulata; assembly: GCF_002575655.3. Taxonomy (NCBI): domain Eukaryota; kingdom Viridiplantae; phylum Streptophyta; class Magnoliopsida; order Poales; family Poaceae; genus Aegilops; species Aegilops tauschii. The sequence continues at coordinate 470,916,720 of NC_053035.3, forward strand.
CCAAACAGATGGACTACTTGTAAGAACTGCCCATGGTGGATGAGAGCCCACATCATGGCTGACCATATGCAGCTGCCTGTTCCCCTGAATTCCTCAAACAGCTTGGCGGAAGATTCCATTTCACCGCATTTAGCATAAAAATCCAGAAAGGATGCCACCAAGACTGGATCACTAAGCCCACTCCTAATCACGAAACAATGGAGCCTTTTTCCTTGCTCAAGACACCTGTGCTTGGCAAACGCAGCAACCAGGGCAGTTAAGGTCTGGCAGGTTGGACACACTTCCTCTCTTCTCATCCTCTCAAACATGTCAATGACTTGACCAACGTTCCCCTGCGATGAAAACTCCGAGATTATAATGTTCCAGGAAACCGCATCTCTTCCTCCCGGAGACAGCTCGAACAGCCTCACCGCGTCGTCCAAGCCAGTCGTCATCCTGCTCAAGTGCGTCAGTATTGAGTTGAGAACCAGCGGCTCTTCGCTTAAACCGCTCTTCATCGCATAGCAGTGTAGCTGTCTCCCCCCGGGAATGCCCCTCTCGGCAGTACACAGACGAAGCAGGACGGCGAGCGTCACCGCACTCGGCTTGCACCCGTCCATCCGCATCTTGGTCACCAGTCCGGACACCTCCCTTCTGTCGCCTGTGCCAACGTAGGCAGATATCAGCGATGTCCAAGAAACCACGTCCCTTGCAGTCATTTCGTCGAACAGCTGCCGCGCGGAGGCGACCGCGCCGTGCCTCACGTAGGCGTCGACGAGGGTGTTGCAGAAGTACAGGTTGAGGGCGAATCCGGTCCGGACGCCGACCGAGTGGGCGGCCCCGACGAGGCCAGCGACGGCGAGCGAGGCCGCCGCGCGGTTGAGCAGCGGGAGCGTGAAGCCGTCCGGGCGGGCGCCAGCGCGGAGCATGGCGGCGAAGGCGGAGACGGCCGCCGCCGGGAGGCCGGAGTCGAGGCGGTCTCTGATGGCGGCGTTCCATTGGGGGGCGGTGGCGCAGGCGGAGGTGGCCGGAGGCAGTGAGCCGGGGAGAAGGAGGCAACGCTGGGCCGCCGTAGGTATCAGCGAAGCGGGTGTTGGACGAAATGCGGAATAGGAAAAAGGAGCCATCTTTGAGTAGGAGTCCGACGTCGGTCCGTATCCACGAGCCAGGCCCGATAAATATACAAGGAAAAGGCAGAAGCTCTCGACCTCCTCCGGCTGCAATCTTCCGATCACCCGAACCATGCTCGCCGGCGCGATGGAGGATGACGGCGGCCACGCCGAGACCCGCCGCAAGCGCACCCGCGGCACCCCGCCCGGCCTGAAGCGCCCACCCCCGCCCCGCGAGGAAGGCGACCCCTACGACGAGCTCCTCGACTACGACTCCGACACGCACGAGCACCGCTGGAAGCGCCGGCGTACGTACAGGCTCAGCGAGTGCGTCTTCTTCGGCAACGGCAAGTACACCGGGCGGCCGGCCGGGGAGGTGGCCAGGGACTGGGAGCTCATCACGGCCGAGCGCCGCCGCTTCTTGTCCAGCGACGAGCCTCTGCGGCTCAACCGCCGCCCCCGGTTCGCCGGGCTCGGCAGCGTCGAGGAGCGCCCGCCCATCTATCGTCAGGCGGCCTTGACTAATGAAGGAAGCGATGTCGGCGTTGGTTCCAGACCATTAGCATCTCCAACTCCAAGGCAGACACTGTTGCGGATTCTTCAAAACTACATCCAATTTCTAGAACAGTGTCGTGTGCGGTGATCTATATTTCTGTAGACATTGTTGCTGATTCTCTCACTATACTAGTAATGTAGGAAACGTATGTCCCAGTCCTCTATGATATGTACTGGTGTTTTGTATAGTAGTAATAAGGAGTATATATGAAAACAAGTATTAGTATATTCAACCGATCGATGAAGATGTATATTCATCCCCAAGATAGAGTACATATTCTCGATTGTACAAGGTTTCTGGAACAGTGTTGTTTGCCCTGATCTATGTTTTTTGTTGTCTGTTTTTCTTTCTGCTGGGAAATACATTTTGGAGCACCTCTGCAACTGTACACATTGTTGCTGATTCTCTCACTATACCACTAAATGAAGGAAACCGTATGTCAAGTGTGCTAGTCTGTCTGTCTCTGTTTCTATGATAAGGATGGCAATGGGTCGGGTTTGGATCGGTTTGAACAATATCAAATCTATATCCACGTCCATGAAGACGGTCTTTGCCCGCCCATGAAAAAAATCCATGGGTGAAAAATTGTGTCCATGTCCAGACCCGATGGATATCCATACCCACTGGATATCCATTGGGTCCTCTCGAGACATATAAATAAGACATAACACAATGTTAACATAAGTTCTTCCATTCTTCACCTCGTGACACAGGCTAGGCCTCACTTATGGTAAACATGAACTTATGGTAAATCAACGTCCACTAACAATCAAAGATCATTTACTATTTTTCTAATAGATGAGAATGATGAGTCATTTAAGAAGGAGATAAAAGAAGTATGGGAAGGGGTATTGGAGTATGTTACGGAGGCGATTGAATGTCAACTAATAAAAGTTATGACGGAGGTTTTATATAACAAAGTGTAAAATTGCAGTGGGACATCTAACTGTGGCGCAGGGATAGTAGATTTTTGCCCATTAAGTCATACTATCGGGTCGGTTTGGGTATACCCATGGGTACAAGATTATACCCATACCCTACCCACGAGCAATCGGGTCGGGTTTGGGCGCCACCCGTGGACACAAAATCATATCTAAACCCTATCCATTCGGGTCGGATATCCATGGGTATCCATGTCCATGGGTAAAATTGTCATCCTTAGTAGAGAAAAGAGATACCTCCCGTGCATGGGTCCCATGCATGGTTCAATCTCTCTTCTCCATTCCCTCTTACACTGTACATTTAATTCTCCACTATCCATGTCATTTTCATAAGATTTTAAAGCTTGAATATAATTTATGCATTGAATTAAAAGTTTAATTTATGATCCGTTGGCATATTTGTGTTCCTTGAAATTAATACTTTGAAATAAGACCGCTCTTGAATACATTTTACAAGAAAATACCCTGATACACATAGTTGTAGATGGACCTGATAAAATGGTTTCCGGGAAAAAATAGCAATTCACGAAAAAGTCAAAAATCTTGGAAACTTTTTTTCAAACAAGCTTAACCTACTGCCGTACTCGTATAAAAAATTTGACAAAGAAAAACTCCTGCAAAAAATTTGAGCAAAAAGACAATTTACCCAGGGCAATAAGTCTAATGTAGTGCTGATTTTGTTTTCTTGCCAACAATACCTCGAAAGTTATTTCTTTGCAAAAAAAAATTTACACGAGTGCAACACTTGAGCAAGTTTGTTATCAAAAAAGTAATATGATTTTTCAACCATTTGTAAATTGATTAGTTTGTAAAAAAACTGGTGCACCTACCCATATTTTTTAATTCAAATTTGAAACCTTGTCAAAATATTCAAGATTGGTTTCGTTTGGAAGGCTTCAATATCAGAAACACAAATGTGCAAACAAATCCTAAATCTAATTTCATGTTCAAAAGATAAAGTCAAAATATTAGATTGATACAATATTTAAATCATATGAAAAAGTATGGGTGAGTTGTACTGTTTGGTACGAATCCCAGTGCAGCTACCAATGGCTCGACCATGCACGGGACCTCCCATGCACGGTAGTTAATCCGCTCTCAACTCTCATGATATGTACTGGTGTTTTGTAATAAGGAGTATATTCAACCGATGGAGATGTATACAGTATACTCATCCACAAGATAGAGTACATATGTGCATCAGGAGGAGTATATATTCTCGATTGTACAAGTGCAAAAGAAACACCATGTACGTACCATCCACATGGATGTGATGTATGTTTGGACTCGAAATAAACTGAAGTTGACTAAATATCAGACGTGTCGACCGTTTCAAAAGTAAATAAATATCGGACGTGTCGTTACATACATCCAACAACATCAACAAACAAGATTCCAAATCATATGAGTCCATCACGAGCACACCGCGCCATCAGGCCAAACAAGCCGCTGTAGTCGAACACCACCGGAGCCGGCCGCAACGATCCATCATGCCGATCCATGGACTGGAGCCCTGGTGGGAGGACTTCAATTGACACACTAGGCACGTAAAAGAAGCACATGTGGCTGTCAAAGACTGATGTATCTTGGTACAGTATTTTGTTGTCCACTAATGCTATGTAGTCTGTAGCTTGTTCGAGTCCCTGGGAGAATTCTGTGCGAACCAACGTCACGCGCGAATGTTGCAAGGGGGGCGCGCGTGTCACCGCAAGCTGGCACCACGACGAGTGCTTCAACAAGCTGCCACCATCTTCGCCGTTTCGCAGTTGCAGGGCTGCCCTCGCCGCCGCAACAATGCAACCACCATGCTCCGCTGCCGTTGCAGCAACCACCGTATTGCCAGGCTCGCCACCACAGCAATGCAACCACCATGCAACCACCATGCTCCGCGGCCGTTGCAGCAACCACCGTGTTGCAGGGCTCGTCACCACAACAATGCAACCCACCATGCTGTAAGGCGCCGTCATAGCCATTACCTCTGCTCCGAGTTGCAACCCTCATTGCAGCTGCGACCCTATATCTACGACGGGGGAACACGTGTGCGTTGTGTAGGTCGAGACGATGAAGGGGCATGGAGTGTGGAGGAAAGCGTGCATGTGGGGACTTTTTGTTGCGGACCGAGAGATTCAATCAGACGGCTTGCGTGAGCGACCAGACGAGGGATCTGCAGGCTAGTGCCTAGCACACTCCTTGTGTGATTGTGTCACATGAAAATGAAAGAAATTTTCCAATAGGCTGGAGTGGATTTATTGTGGAATGTAGTACAAATAGTTTTCTTTATAGAAAAGAGATATCCTATAGGATCAGTCCTATGAATAAAACGTTCAACGTATGAAAAAATCCTAAGGATTTTAATCCACCAAAAATCCTTTGAATCAAGAAAAACACTTATATGCGCTTGACTGATTTTAGTTGTTGCGTCAATCGTCTCCTGCGTATGACACACGACCAATGGTCCACCCATCGCTTTTCCCTTGTCTCGAATCTTTTCTACCCAGTCGTCTTCCCTTGGCCCCCATCTTGTTCTGCTCACAACTCTACCACCTCCTGTGTATGCAGCTTCTCCAGCACTCACACGAAGCCCCTACGAGACTCTGTTGCTGGCTTCTGCAAAGGGGGACGCATTGCCTCTGCATGGCTGCTCGTTGGGTCACTGTTGAGTGGCATCCTTTGGTGCTAGGGCATGTACCATCTCTCGTGGACCCAGCCTTGCTGGGGAAACTCCCTCAACTCCCACAGTCACCGATGTCGACGTTGTGAGCCGGTGCTGCCAATGGAGGCCGCAGGCGGGGGTCGCGTGATACTGCTTTGCAACACCACCGGGACGGCGGCAGCTGCAAACGGGCTGCGATGAGCTATGACCATATGCTACGAGTCGGAGGTAATGCTGCGAACTCGGGGCGGAAGAGCTGCAAGCACATACTCTGGCGGACGGCAGGGGCTGCGAAGATGGGGGGCGGTGATGTGAAGGGGGCGTTATTGAGCCGCTAGTGAGCCCCTATTGCAGTGCTGCCGCGTGCCACGAGGGCGTCGTCAAGGACCACTGATGTTGTGAAGCCGGTGCTGCAAGGCCCACTGTTGTTGTGCGTTGGTGCTGTGAGGCCTGCTGATTTTTCGAGGCACTGCCAGCAAGGCGGTGTTGCGAGGCGCTGGATGTTGAAAGGCAGTATTGTGAGGTGCGCGCCAGCGAGACAGTACTGCGAGGGCCGTCGGCCTGCGAGTCAATGTTGCAAGGGTCGTTGATATTGAGAGGCGTTGCGTGTGTGTGGGATTCGGGAGCATGACGAACGATTGTGAAACGATTGCCGACGTGGCTGGTAGCCCCATCTACTCCCTTTGTAATAAACAACGACACTTATTTTAGGATGGAGGAAGTATAATTCAGCCGGCTGACACTATAGTAGGCGCTTTTTTTATTTATATTTTGAAATACTATAGCGCCTTTGAATCATTGAGAGAGGTCGGATTTGGATGATATCAAGACGAGTCCTACTCGGTACGTATCCATGAGCCATGCTGGATAATAAAATGCACACCAGAAGCTCTCCCTCCGTTTGCAATCTTCCTATTCTGAACTAAAACCCCAAACCCTAATCGCCAACGCCATGGAGGAGGACAGCGACCGCGCCATGACCCGCCGCAAGCGCACCCGCGGCCCCCCGCCGCCCCGCGACATCACGCCGCCCGCCCTGAAGCGTCCGCCCCCGCCACGCGAAGGCGGCGACCCCTACGACGAGCTCCTCGACTACGACTCCGACACGTACGAGTACCGCTGGGGCTGGGAGCGCCCGACGCGAAGGTACAAGCTCAGCGACTTTGTCGACGGCGGCACGTGGTCCCCGCTGACGGCCGACGAGGCGAGGAGGGAGTGGGAGCTCACGATGGCCGAGCGCCGCAACTTTCTGTCCCGTGGCGCCGAGCCGCTGCGGATCAACCGCCGCCCCCGGTTCCTCGGGCTCGGCGGCTGCCCCCAGGATCGCCTGCCCACCATCTATCGTCAGCCGGCCTCGACGACTCAAGGAACTGATGCCGGCGTTGGTTCCACACACTTGGTGTCTCCAACTCCAAGGCAGACATTGTTGCTGATTCTTAAACACTTCAAATTTTTAGAACAATGCTGTCCGCCGTGATCTATATATATAGTTTCTCTCGTCTGCTGTCTGCTGGCATGTATGTTTGGAGCTCCTCTCTGCAATTTAAACTGTATATGTAGGCATGCCATCAACGAGTCAATGCATATGCGTGTGCGCCCTGTATATATCCTCCTATTTCCCTTATCATCAGCTTATGTATGTCGGGAGAAGGGATGCCCCCTCACAAAAGGGGGTCGCAGTGACCAGGCCCGGGCAACTGTTTACTAAAAACACAGGTCTTCGCAAAGTAGTAAGACCATGTATGGGGGCTGACGCCTGCCCAGTGTTGGAAGGTCAAGGAAGTTGATGAACTGATGAAGTGTGGTAATCTTTCTCGCTTTTGGAAAATGTTGCCTTGCTTGCCCGCGTCTATGACTATGGAACATATAGGAAGGCATCACTGTCCGTCGCATTACCATCGACGGGCCGGTCGACCCGTTCGTCAGTGGTGAGCCTTGTGGGAAATTTAATACTGTAACTGGTAGTCACACCTTTGTTAATGCCGTGGATGCAAATGAAGCCCTCCCAGCGCTTGGCCCTCGTCCTCGACAATGCATGCATGGCACCTTTCGCGTCAAAACTGGATTCATGAATGCCATCTCACTACGCTACATCATTTATCTATTTTTGATCAGAGAAGCTCCGATTTTCATTAAGGGAAACCAACAGTGAACTAGAAGAACCAGTTATCTTACAAAGATATATAAAACATTACGCTACATCATTACCAGTAGCATGCTATGATCATCGATGTGCTTCATGAACTCTACGCAGACGAGCCTTCCTCTGACATGGCCTCTGGCCGGAGCGCAGCAAGGTCCTCTCGCTTGGCTCCAAGATCAGTGGCAAAGCATGTTGGCTTCCTCCAACAGTTGGCACCATTAGCCTCAACAACATTTAGACGACTACTGCCCTACTATGTGAAGGCAGAACTAGTGAGGCACTCACGGAGGGCAGGCTCGACGATGGCATGCTAGAGTTATTGGAAGACAAGCCCCACATGCCAGCGGAGCTGTTGACTATGGATATAATGTGGTGTTGAACAGCTGAAGCACCACTAGCACTAGGCAGTGTTCCCTCCTAGCGGCCACCATATCACCACCCTTGTTGCCCGCCGACGACACAGTGCTCATGGTGCAGCCGATCTTTCTCGAGTGACCTACCCGGCCCGCATTATATAGTCAGGCAGACGTCTACCCTAGCCGTCGCTGCATCGTATGGTTTCGCACCACCGTTCTAGAGCATTGCGCCGCCACGCAAGTCTTCTCCATCCCTCCTTCCGGCGTGCACCGCGAGAAGGGACAGCAGTCCTCCAGAACCCCGCCTCTCGTGATCCTGTACGGGAGAGGGGCGATCAGGTTTTTGGGGAGCGCATTCGCGCGATTGCTGGCAGCGACGACTTCACCAACGCCGACTTCTTCCCCGACCTCGGCAACCTCATCCTCAACGACATGGGCGACAACATCGACGCCGGCGGTGCTGCTCCCGCTGCACCATATGTGATTCTATCCTTCTTGTCCGAGATCGTGGTAGAATTCATGTTTCTAGTATGTGCCCTAGATGTGATCCGTTCATCTACTATGCTAGTTCGCATGATTAGTTTCCAGTATCTTTCTAAAAAGGTTGTTAAAAAGATACAAGATTTTTAATCATAAAAATAGATTTTTTTTTTGTCTGGAAAAGAACATTTTTGTATAGTCTCCTGTGGACGCAGGTACTTGCGCTCCTATTTCATCACTATTTCTTGCCATACATGTCATGGTATTGATCCCTGTTTTATCACTATTTATATCTTATCAAACTTGTCTTTTATTTTATTTTTTGTCATGCATGCCTCCTTTTTACTTTTTTTCATGCATGTCCTCCTTTTCTTCTTCTTATATATGAGAATAGCGCAACATCTCATCTTTATCGGATCTCCTCTGCATTTTCTCTTTTATTTCTTTTGTAGTGGGCATCCCATCTTTATTGGGTCCTTCTTTTATTTCTTGTCACGCATGTCCTTATTTATTGGGTGTCTCTAGCAAATTCCTCTTCAATTTCATGTCCAATCCTGATTTTGCCGAGGTGTTCATCCCCAATCTGAATCAGTATCGGTATGAAAAAAAGACAGATAATGCATTGTTGATTAACATTGCAGCCTAGATAGTATTTTTAAATTTTTAACATGTAAAATAACATCATATTCAGATTCTACATATTTTTCTAATCAAATTCCATATATAACATGTTAAATTTGGAGTTATGGTTTAGAAAATATGAGTATTTTAAAAAACATTTGATATGTACTGTGGGTTTAATGTTAGAAATATTATGGGGTTTTTTCTATAAAAATAGCAAAACGGACTAAGAATATCTATTTCTTTTATTTGTCAAAAAAAAGATTGTAGTTCATGGTAATTGTTTCTAGGTATGTACTTTTTTTTAAGTAAATTCCCCCAGGTACTTACCCAAACTCTATGCGGAGTTCTTGTTGTTTTTGTGTATTTTTGGAATCCTGAGACTCTATCACCGTGTTTGCCATATTTACACGACTACTTCCGCGACTAGATTCAAGTCCAGGCAGAAAATCTATACATATATCGATCACAAACCGCAGGACAAGGAAGAGCATACCAGCTAGCCATGGCGCTACCGGAAAAGTTGGACGGCGGCCGTACCATCGTGATCGAGGCCATCCCGCCAGGCACTGGCATCGGGGACCTCATCGGCGCCTTCTCTCCTTTCGGCGCCATCCGGTTTGCCTCCGTGGGTCCGCCCGCCGTCGTCAGCTTCGAGAGCGAGGCTGCCGCGGCGCACGCGCTGCTCCTGGCGTCCATGATGAAGGGCGTCAGCCTCCTCGGCGAGTTCAGGGAGAAGCACCCGCCCGGCGGCGTGTGTCCGTCGCCAACGCCGCGGCGTGCCTGCGCCGATGAACCCGCTCCGTTGAACTTGAACAACCCCGCCGCGACGGCGCCGTACGTGCAGACGCCCGTCCCTCCGCCGGCGTCAGAGAGTCTGGCGATCGAGGCTGGGACGACGCCGCCAACCGAGGCTGCAGTGCCGGAGAGATATACCACTCCGAACGACGCTTCCGCCGCCGCACTCCGGACTGCAACCAGACTGAGCGAGGCAAGGCGCACCATGGATTGGATTGCGGAGAACAGGATTCTCGAGTGCATGGTCCTGGAGGGACACGTGGACGTCATCAAGCAGATACAAGATCAGCTCGCCGAACACATGAGAGGCTTGAACATCCATCCGGCTACAGTCCAAGTTTCTGCCATGGCAGAGGCCCCGTGGAGAAAGAAGGTCACGATCGAATACAGAACGGGAGTAAAATCCTGCAGCGGCGCACACGCCGGTTAGTGGTTAGATAGACGGTAGCAGCTACCGTTTGTTAAATAGCGATGGCAATGGGTAGGGTATGGGCGAGTACAACCACCTTCTGCCCAAATCCATACCCATAGAAAAAATTTATACCCTCTCACTTCAATACCATGGGCATAAATTGGTACCCATGCCCATCGGGTATGTTATACCGAATGGGTATCCAATGGGTACAATATATAAAATTGAATTTTTTGAAAGTTAGAAAAATGAGTTTAAAATTTAAGTGATGATGGATGAGCAGCACTGACGCGGGCTCCTCCGATGAGTGGACTCTTCAAGGCATCCATCGAGTATGATCAACGATTGGTGGAAGCCCAGTGCGGTGGGAGGCAATGGTGGGAATGGGGGGTCGCTAGATCAATAGGTGGAAACATGAGTCCGATAGTGAAGAGTCGAGATTTCATCTTTTCGAGGAGTCACATAGGATGTAGGAGTAGTGGTGGCCTATGAGCTATGGCCAACTTAAGGCATACGAGATTTAGGGTGGGCCATAGGAGTTGGATGTTGTCCCCACATGTCATAGGACTTATTTTAACTAATTATATTTTTCTGGGTATCCATTGGGTTACCCATGGACAAAATTTCATACCCATACCCTACCCATATATTTTGCAGGTATGGGTACCCATTACCCGTGGGTATAAAATGTCTCCAAATCTTGCCCATGCCCATTGTTTTCGGGTAGGGTACCCACGGGTACCCATATCCATGGGCAAAACTGCCATCCCTATGTCTAAACATGGCTGCATAAATAAATTAGCTAAAAGGGCCGCAGTTTGTGGTTTTCTATTGTATTTTCGCATGCACTTAATTTGGACCATGCCATTATCTTTTTTGCTAATTTTTAGTTAATTGCTTGGAAGTTTTGACAATCTCAATCGCCAAAAAAGGGGTGTTTGAACATGTGCATCCGGTGAATATTTATTGCAAATTTTAGATATAGAAACAGAGGGAGGGAGGGGATTGTTGGATGTTCATCCAAAGGCTAAAAAGACTGAATTTTGTTTTTATGCCACACAACTCACGCCCCCTTATTGCTTATACTTGGCAATGGCGGCGTATTTTGTGTCGTTACCTTGACTAATGTTTGCTTGGAGTTTGCTCGAATCATGATCTTCAGGGTGAAAGCCCATGATCTGACGTTTGATGCTTAGATCCGACGACGACGGCATGCACATGTATTCCATTCTTTGAGGCATCGTCTTTGGAAAACCTTTTGTCATATCTATGTGTTGTCAAAAGATTGTTCGTACAAATGGTCACTGGGGTATATCATCGACTGTTGTTTTGATCGCTTCGGGATTTTTCTTCTTCTTCTTTTTCTTTATTATGCGCCTAGGCATAGCTTCGGTCTTATTTGACTTTGTTGTCTGCGCAAAAGACGGGTGTGTGCTCATTATAATTGTATCCCTCGATGCTAAAAAAAGGCAACTCACGATCCTGGTCATTGTAGTGCCAAAGGTTTAAGGTTAAGAATATGATATATGCCTCAACAAAAAAAATTAAACTATTTGAACGGCAGGACAAGGGGTGTTTGACCCCTTATGATGGTATGTTGTACTGCTACTTGGACTTAGCCTGAAGATTTTCAAAATCTCAATCAGCGAAAAACTCCATATGTGCAAGTTGGTGGAGTTTAAGTGTGATTTTCAGTTTAACTACATATGTGCAAGTTGGATGCTTTGGATTTTATTGCCAAACTTTGAGCATGTAGGATAGATGTCATCAACTCGATATTCACCCATAACTATTCATGGCCATTAACCTCAAGGTTGCATGCTAGAGCTTCCTCGTTGGCTACGTCTGAAAATGGAGATCTTTAAAATACATTGATGCCATTTTGAGAATGAGGCATCCGAAAGTAGCAAAGTCAAATCCGGATGCAAATCTTTTTAGAGGCCCCCCGCGTACCTCCGCGTCCCTTCAGGATATCCAGGGCGCTCTTCATGCAGATTATCTATTGTTATCTTTCATACCATTGATAATCTGCATGAAGAGCGCCCTGGATATCCTGAAGGGACGCGGAGGTATGCGGGGGGCCTCTAAAAAGTACTCACGCCAAAATTGTTGATGGTCGACCATTTTGTTCTGATAAATATTCATGCCCTCAACTAAGAACTTGGATGTTTTTTTTATTTCAACCTCCCACTAAGCTAGCAAAAATTTCACCTCCTCCGAGCCATCGTCAACTAGCATGTCTTTGAAGGAATCATCGTTTGACACATCCAACAATGATGAATTCTAGAAATAATCCTCCGCTTATTATCTCCTTTATATACAATATGTACTACCAACATCATTGCGCAAACCAATTCATAGCCTCCAAATTTGCCAGAAATCTTTTTACCTTATGAGCACAAGATCAAATATTGGGTGGGCTTGCCACCGGCCAAATCGGTGATGGCAGGCAGACGAAGGAATGTTAGATGTCAGGAAAGAGAGGGGGATGTGCGGTCCTGCAACTAACCTCATGACGGGCTAGCCGGAGTAGCAGACGCCACGACGATAATCTCCCATCCTAGCAAGGCCCAGCGCCAGCGTAAGGACGCCAACACGGGACTCCCGAAGGTCATGGGAGTGAGGCATTGTGGTGGAATATTGTCAAGGGGTGGCAACATCTTCACGTCGTCGGAGAAACGAGTGAGGGAGTCCTGGACTAAGGGGTCCTCGGGCGTCCGGCCTGTTATTCATTGGGCCGGACTGATGGGCTATGAAGATACGAAGGCCGGAGACTCTACCCGTGTCCGGATTGGACTCTACTTGGCGTGGAAGGCAAGCTTGGCAACCGACTATGTAGATTCTCTCTGATGTAACCGGCTCCATGTAACCCTAGATCTCTCTGGTGTCTATATAAACCGGAGAGCATAGTCCGGATACGGGACATTCATTACCATATTCACATAGGCTAGACTTCTAGGGTTTATCCATTACGATCTCGTGGTAGATCAACTCTTGTAACACTCATATTCATCAAGATCAATCAAGCAGGAAGTAGGGTATTGCCTCCATAGAGAGGGCCCGAACCTGGGTAAACATCGTGTCCCCCGTCTCCTGTTACCATCGATCCTAGACGCACAGTTCGGGACCCCCTACCCGAGATCCGCCGGTTTTGACACCGACATTGGTGCTTTCATTGAGAGTTCCACTGTGCCATCGACAAAAGGTTTGATGGCCCCTTCAATCGTTGATGATGACGTTGTCCAGGGAGAAACCTTTCTCCCGGACAGATCTTCGTGTTCGGCGGCTTCGTACTGCGGGCCAACTCGCTTGGCCATCTGGAGCAGATCGACAGCTACGCCCCTAGCCATCAGGTCAGATTCGGAAGCTTGAACCACGTTGCGGACATCCGTGGAGACTCGATCTTTGACGGATTCGAGACCGCGGCAATCGCTCCCCGCCGCCCCGATGGACATGGCTTAAACCTGTCATCGGGCCTCATCCAGGAGATAGCTCCTGCAGCAACTCTGGCCTTAGATCCGGAGCAGATCAAGTCGTCCCAGGATGGGAAGCTCAACCCCATCACGGGAGCTACCGATTCCGCGGCGTTGGAGCCGCACACAGATTCTACTGCGTATGATATCAGCATCAGCCGAACCCCGGACTCGTCCCCGGCGACAGGTTCCGAACCCTGCGAGTCCGCAGGTACCGAACTCGATCGGTTATCGATCTTCAAGTTCAGCGCCGCAGACGTCTTCCAACACTCGCCCATGGGCGATGTACTAAACTCACTAAAAAACTTATCTCTGGCAGGCGACTCGCCACCGAACTATGTTCGGTTCGAACTTACGGCTGATGATGGAGAATTTTGCTTCCCACCCGCCACCCACTTCATAGCCACTGTCGAAGACCCAACCAACACGCTTGACCTCGGCCCCGAAGACATCGACGGTGTGGACGACGATGAGGGGCAAGGCCAGAACTCACTACCCGCTAGACGCGGGGTGGCCACTTCATGGTACGACGTGTGTATGATAGACACACCCAACGACGCTTTCGACGATGACAAGGAGGACCCAGTTGAGGATAAACCTCCTGGTACACAGTCCGAACACCGATGCGCCCTACGCTGCTCTAAGTCACGACACTCAAGAGAAAATAATACTAGCACCGGAGAAGATAACACTCCGGACGATGAAGACCCTGTTGAGGTAAGATCCGAACAGGAGGAACAGGAAGGCGGGCAAGACAGCCCTGATGAACAGGCAACATATGAAGACTCAGAGGATAGCAATTATCTCCCACTCTCCGAGGAAGAGGAGATCCTCGACAACGAGGATTTTATCGTGCCTAAGGAACCTCTCGAGCAGGAGCGCTTTAAACGCCAGCTCATAACCACCGTAAGGAGCCTAAGAAAGAAGCAGGTACAGCTTCAAGCGAGCCAAGATTTGCTCAATGATAGATGGACCGAGGTCTTGGCCGCCGAAGAATACGGCCTTATCGGCCCAGACAAGAGCCACCCCAAGAGCAGGTGGCCCCCTCAATACATGGCAGGGCGTTGGAGCCCACACCACCATCGAATAAGGCTGTAGGCCGACCACAGTTCGGTCCGGATAAAGCAGCAGCCCAAGCAGAGCACCATACCAACCCATCCGGTCGTCAAAACAAGAACAAAATAGCTCGAGGGAACACTCGCGACATCCAACAGGACCTGGAGGGTAGAACAGGACACACGAAGTCAATACACAGATCGCGGGGACATGCCCCAACCTGTGGTGATGTGATACGTCTCCAACGTATCTATAATTTTTGATTGTTCCATGCTATATTATATTCTGTTTTGGACATTATTGGGCTTTATTATACACTTTATATTATTTTTGGGACTAACCTAGTAACCGGAGGCCCAACCCAGAATTGTTGTTTTTTGCCTATTTCAGAGTTTCACAGAAAAAGAATATCAAACGGAGTCCAAACGGAATGAAACCTTCGGGAACGTGATTTTCGAAACGAACGTGATCCAGAGGACTTGGACCCTACGTCAAGACATCAACCAGGAGGGCACGAGGAAGGGGGGCGCGCCTACCCCCCCCCCAGGGCGCGCCCTCCACCCTCGTGGGCCCCGTGTTCCTCCACCGACGTACTCCTTCCTCCTATATATACCTACGTACCCCCAAACTACCAGATACGGAGCCAAAAACCTAATTCCACCCCCGCAACCTTCTGTACCCGTGAGATCCCATCTTGGGGCCTGTTCCGGAGCTCCGCCGGAGGGGGCATCGATCACGGAGGGCTTCTACATCAACACCATAGCCTCTCCGATGATGTGTGAGTAGTTTACCTCAGACCTTCGGGTCCATAGTTATTAGCTAGATGGCTTCTTCTCTCTTTTTGGATCTCAATACAATGTTCTCCCCCTCTCTCGTGGAGATCTATTTGATGTAATCTTCTTTTGCGATGTGTTTGTTGAGACCGATGAATTGTGGGTTTATGAGCAAGTTTATCTATGAACAATATTTGAATCTTCTCTGAATTCTTTTATGTATGATTGGTTATCTTTGCAAGTCTCTTCGAATTATCAGTTTGGTTTGGCCTACTAGATTGATCTTTCTTGCAATGGGAGAAGTGCTTAGCTTTGGGTTCAATCTTGCGGTGTCCTTTCCCAGTGACAGTAGGGGCAGCAAGGCACGTATTGTGTTGTTGCCATCGAGGATAACAAGATGGGGTTTATATCATATTGCATGAGTTTATCCCTCTACATCATGTCATCTTGCTTAAAGCGTTACTTTGTTCTTATGAACTTAATACTCTAGATGCATGCTGGATAGCGTTCGATGTGTGGAGTAATAGTAGTAGATGCAGGCAGGAGTCGGTCTACTTGTCTCGGACATGATGCCTATATACATGATCATACCTAGATATTCTCATAACTATGCTCAATTCTGTCAATTGCTCAACAGTAATTTGTTCACCCACCGTAAATACTTATGCTCTTGAGAGAAGCCACTAGTGAAACCTATGGCCCCCGAGTCTATTTTCCATCATATTAATCTTCCAACACTTAGTTATTTTTATTGCCTTTTATTTTACTTTGCATCTTTATCATAAAAATACCAAAAATATTATCTTATCATATCTATCAGATCTCACTCTCGTAAGTGACCGTGTAGGGATTGACAACCCCTTATCGCGTTGGTTGCGAGGATTTATTTGTTTTTGTAGGTGCGAGGGACTCGTGTGTGGCCTCCTACTGGATTGATACATTGGTTCTCAAAAACTGAGGGAAATACTTACGCTACTTTGCTACATCACCCTTTCCTCTTCAAGGAAAAACCAACGTAGTGCTCAAGAGGTAGCATGATGGTCACCTATTCGGACACAATAGAGCCGACCACGCCCGGTCCGAACTCCGTAAACGGAGACCGCCGGAGGTGCTTCATAGTGTGGCTCAACATAGAGGAGCCGCACACCCTCTCTGCTTCACTGACGAGGTAATGGAGCATGAATTTCCAGACGGGTTTAAACCCATTAACATCGAATCATACGATGGAACAATAGATCCCACGGTATGGACTGAGGATTACCTCCTCCATATCCACATGGCTCACGGAGATGACCTTCATGCCATTAAATACATACCTCTCAAGCTTAAAGGGCTAGCTCGGTACTGGCTAAACAGTTTGCCAGAAAATTCTATTGGCAGCTGGGAAGATTTGGAAGACACCTTTCGAGACAACTTCCAAGGAACATATGTCCGACCACTAGATGACGATGACTTAAGTCATATTGTCCAGAAGCCCGGCGAGTCAGCCAGGGAGCTCTGGACTAGGTTCTTAGTCAAAAAGAACCAAATTGTCGACTGTCCGGACGCAGAAGCCCTCGCTGCCTTCAAACATGGCGTCCGGGATGAATGGCTAGCGCGTCACCTCGGCCAGGAAGGACCCAAATCCATGATAGCCCTTACCGCTCTAATGACTCGCTTTTGTGCGGGAGAAGACAACTGGCTCACTCGTAAAAGCAACAACGCCAGTGACCCGGGCACTTCCGAAATTCGAGACGGCAACGGTAAGCCACGACGAACCGAACACAACAGTCGCAATAATACTGAAAGATTACGCGACACAGCGGTCAACGCCGGATTTCACAATCCGAAACCCGGTCAACGGAATAAGCCACTAAAGGCAAACCGGGATGGATCATCCACCCTTGACAGAATATTGGACCGACCTTGTCAGATTCACGGTCATCCTGATAAGCCAGCTAACCATACCAAAAGAAACTGTTGGGTCCTCAAGTAGGCAGGCAAGCTTAACGCCGATAGCAAGGGGAGGAGGCCACCAGGCGATAAAGACGACGGAGCGGCTCGCCAGCCGAACATCAGGGGCTAGAAGCAGTTTCCCTCCGAAGTTTGACCACTCCCGGAACGGAAATAGCAGTTCGGCTTCCGCCACCCACCTACCATACCGGTGAGATTTACACCACGCGTACATCACTACGCACTCAAGATACCATGGGCATCTGCGGAAGCACAATATGGAAAACCCTGCAAGAATCCCCGTAACGTTTTTATCCGTTTTTCTTATTTTTCTGTATCATTTCTTAAGAACAGGTGACCAACACGACAGCATCTCCAACGGACTCTATCGGAGTTCGGATCCGTACACTCACCTAAGGGGCTACTTCCGTTAAGGATTCCCCTCCCCGAGGACGGGCGGCGCAAACGTGTGACAGGAGGTCCAAAGTAACTTTTTGTAGACCGCACTCTTTATTCCGAGCCTGTACTATGCCCTTTTTTCCTCTGTTCCCGACCCCGAGCATGTCAAATAGCCGGGCTTGTGGTTCCTTTATATATATATACACACACACACACACACACACACATAAATTCGTCATTGGTGTATTGCTCCGCTCCCAGTAAACCTCGTCCGAACTAATCTTTCACACTCTTTCAACAATGAGTACGGCCTCAACGGCTGCGTTACAGATGCACCTCAGCATACCCTGCCAGGGGCTCGGTATGGGAATGAAAGAGTTGCCAGCAAAAGTCCGAACATCTCTATAGCGTACTTCGGTGTCGCAAGTTTGGCCTTATATGCATCAGCTCCGAATCATTGTCTTGGGTCAATAGTTGGGTTGCCCGGCTCCTGTGCTTGCTACCCTGCGTTCCGCTCTATCGGCTAGGGTAGTAAAGGGAGAACTACTGCGATTGTGCCCTGGTCTAAACCGGACGAGCACCTTAGTAGAGAAAGCTGAAAACTGACTGTCATGATGCGGTGAGAGCTGATCAACCAATTGACGACTTCTTGGAATCCTTAGCGATTCTCCGTGTCACACGAGGGATCTTTTTCAGATCAAATATGCAAGGCATTATACGCCGCATACATACCAGGGGCTATGTCATAGCTCCACCATAAAACTCCTATGGCTAAGTGAAAGTGTTAACGCCTTATAGTTCGATTGCCTGGTTTGCTGCATTATCACCTCCTTTACGGACCAAGACGTTGGATAAAGAGTGATTAGATGCTTTTCCGAACACCCCCGTACTTCCTATGAGGGGGCTGAAGCCGACGACTGGAAAACTTTCAGATTATATTAAAACGGCCGCACAGGAGGAATTCAAGCTTTGGAGCAAAAATATAAAATAGATCAATTATAAAATTATCTTTTACAATTGTAATACACCTCACTCGAACATTATGTTCTTCGAGCATTGACCCTCTATTAGGCGGGCGGCTTCCAGGACGTCTTCAAAATAATGCTCCGGCTCATTACGGTCCTTGCCCTTGGGCGGACTCTTCGCAGCAACATCGACGGCCTTCATCTTCCCCCAGAACGTCTTGACTCGGGCAAAGGCCATCCGTGCACCCTCAATGCATGCCGACCGCTTCGCAGCATCGATACGCGGCACCGCATCAACAAGACGCCAAACCAGGCCAAAATAGCTCTTGGGAACAGGCTCACTCGGCCACAACCGGATTATGACGTTCTTCATGGCGTCGTCGGATATCCTATGAAGCTCGGCCCATTGGGACATCTGTTCATTTAGCAACAGAGGGCGCTTTGATGCGCCAAATTGTGACCAGAAAAGCTTCTCCATTGCATACCCCTCTTGCGCTTGGTAAAATTGCGCCGCATCGGAAGAACTCTTCGGCAAGTCCAAAAATTCAGCCGGAGAACTCCAGACCTGGCTTAGCTGAGCATAGTCCGGATCGCCAAACTTAGTTTGAAGCAAAAAGGGCTTACCGGCTGCTATCTCCTTAGCCTGCCGAATCTCTTCACGAGCTGCCCTAGATTCAGACCGAGCTTCACTCGCCTCTCGTACGGCCTTATCAAGTTCAGCCATTTTGGCTTTATTCTCCTTCTCAAGGAATTCACAGCGGCTGGCAGTATTCTTCAATTCAAACGCCAGTGCGGATATTTTCTCCTCACTTTGGCGCCGAGCTGCTTGTTCGGCTCTTAGATCAGCCGATGCCTTCTCGGCAGCTGCATCACTACACCGGGCCTGCTCCTTGGGCTGGGCTAGCTCCGCCCGAAGAGCTTCAACGGCGGCGGCACCATCTGCAATCATGCGCATTTCATATAAAACCCTTTTCGGCATCAGGCCTACATTACAAGCACATTGGTGTAAGGAATGCTCGAAATATATACCTTGCGAGTCGTCAAGACGCCTGTTGATCAATGCAATGTCATCTTCTGCAATATCCAGCTTTAGCTGCAGTTCGGCCACTTCCGTATTTCGGGTAGCCGCAGAAGGGGAGGCAGCCTGTATCCCAAGTTAAATCAAGGTTAGTAACTGAGCATATCTTTTTGATCCTCCGATCGCCTCCTTGGGAAGGCAACCCGAGTCTCAGGGGCTAGTGCATATACAACATGTGCATTCTGTCAATATTATTCAATTGGCAAAACTACATCACAAACCTCACAACCTCTTAAAAGGCTCGAGAAGGCCTCGTTCAACCCACTTTTCGCGGATAGAACCTTTTCGACCACCATAACCATCAAGGCACGGTGCTTCTCTGAAATGGACGCTCGCCGCAGCATGTTCCGTCAGCATTTCCGGCGCTCCGGGGTCTTCGGAAACCGCCGCCGGAGTATAGCATTCCTTTGAAGGAATCCGCTTACTCGCCCCTAGAATCGTCTCCGGCTGTAAACTGGACGGTTCGGGGCCGTCATTCTTGATCCCCGAACCCTGAGTGACAGAGGCACCACCTTCGGGTAACGCCTTCTTCATTTCCTGCACTGCTTGACGATTAGGAGGAGCCCTTCGGGACGATACCTCGGTATCATCCCCCCTGTTGGGCGAAGAGGCCGGAGATGGCGTGTCACTCTCCATCATCTCCGGAAGAAGGTCTCCCGAGGAGGAGGACGATCGAGAAACACTAGGCGTTAACCTGCATGGATGTGCATATGTCGGATGATTACTTCACTAATAGGAAAAGAATGAGGTACGTTTAAAGTGCCCCAGCTTCACTTACGGTTCGACCAGAGGTTCGTCCTCGCCATAAAACCTTACGGCAGCATCGCTCGCCCAGCCCAAACTGCCCGACGATGGCATTTTTCCTCTCTTGGAAGGCTTCCCCTCCTGATCTTCGTGTTGGAAATATGCCCTAGAGGCAATAATAAATGGTTATTATTATATTTCTTTGTTCATGATAATAGTCTATTATTCATGCTATAATTGTATTGTCCGGAAATCGTAATACATGTGTGAATACATAGACCACAACGTGTCCCTAGTAAGCCTCTAGTTGACTAGCTCGTTGATCAACAGATAGTCATGGTTTCCTGACTATGGACATTGGATGTCATTGATAACGGGATCACATCATTAGGAGAATGATGTGATGGACAAGACCCAATCCTAAGCATAGCATAAAAGATCGTGTAGTTTCGTTTGCTAGAGCTTTTCCAATGTCAAGTATCTTTTCCTTAGACCATGAGATCGTGCAACTCCCGGATACCGTAGGAGTGCTTTGGGTGTGCCAAACGTCACAACGTAACTGGGTGACTATAAAGGTGCACTACGGGTATCTCCGAAAGTGTCTGTTGGGTTGGCATGGATCGAGACTGGGATTTGTCACTCCGTGTGACGGAGAGGTATCTCTGGGCCCACTCGGTAATGCATCATCATAATGAGCTCAATGTGACTAAGGCGTTAGTCACGGGATCATGCATTGCGGTACGAGTAAAGAGACTTGCCGGTAACGAGATTGAACAAGGTATTGGGATACCGACGATCGAATCTCGGGCAAGTAACATACCGATTGACAAAGGGAATTGCATACGGATTGATTGAATCCTCGACACCGTGGTTCATCCGATGAGATCATCGTGGAACATGTGGGAGCCAACATGGGTATCCAGATCCCGCTGTTGGTTATTGACCGGAGAGGCGTCTCGGTCATGTCTGCATGTCTCCCGAACCCGTAGGGTCTACACACTTAAGGTTCGGTGACGCTAGGGTTGTAGAGATATATGTATGCGGAAACCCGAAAGTTGTTCGGAGTCCCGGATGAGAGCCCGGACGTCACGAGAGGTTCCGGATTGGTCCGGAGGTGAAGAATTATATATAGGAAGTCCAGTTTCGGCCACCGGGAAAGTTTCGGGGGTTACCGGTATTGTACCGGGACCACCGGAAGGGTCCCGGGGGTCCACCGGGTGGGGCCACCTATCCCGGAGGGCCCCGTGGGCTGAAAGTGGAAGGGAACCAGCCCTTAGTGGGCTGGGGCGCCCCCCTTGGGCCTCCCCCCCCATGCGCCTAGGGTTGGGAACCCTAGGGGGGAGCTTCCCCCTTGCCTTGGGGGGCAAGGCACCCCTTCCCCCCCCTTTGGCCGCCGCCCCCCCTTGGAGATCCCATCTCCCTGGGCCGGCGCCCCCCCTAGGGGGCCTATATAAAGGGGGGGAGGGAGGGCAGCAACCTACATCCTTGGGCGCCTCCCTCCTCCCCTGCAACACCTCTCTCTCTCTCTCGCAGAAGCTCGGCGAAGCCCTGCCGGAGACCCGCTACATCCACCACCACGCCGTCGTGCTGTTGGATCTCCATCAACCTCTCCTTCCCCCTTGCTGGATCAAGAAGGAGGAGACGTCTCAGCACCGTACGTGTGTTGAACGCGGAGGTGCCGTCCGTTCGGCACTCGGTCATCGGTGATTTGGATCACGGCGAGTACGACTCCGTCATCCACGTTCATTGGAACGCTTCCGCTCGCGATCTACAAGGGTATGTAGATGCACTCCTTTCCCCTCGTTGCTAGTAGACTCCATAGATGCATCTTGGTGAGCGTAGGAAAATTTTAAAATTATGCTACGATTCCCAACAGTGGCATCATGAGCCAGGCCTATGCGTAGTTACTATGCACGAGTAGAACACAAAGAAGTTGTGGGCGTTGATGTTGCCAATTCTTCTTGCCGCTACTAGTCGTTTCTTGTTTCGGCGGCATTGTAGGATGAAGCGGCCCGGACCGACCTTACACGTACGCTTACGTGAGACAGGTTCCACCGATTGACATGCACTAGTTGCATAAGGTGGCTAGCGGGTGTCTGTCTCTCCTACTTTAGTCGGAACGGATTCGATGAAAAGGGTCCTTATGAAGGGTAAATAGAAATTGGCAAATCACGTTGTGGTCATACGTAGGTAAGAAAACGTTCTTGCTAGAAACCTACAAACCACGTAAAAACTTGCAACAACAATTAGAGGACGTCTAACTTGTTTTTGCAGCAAGTGCTATGTGATGTGATATGGCCAGAAGATGTGATGAATGATATATGTGATGTATGAGATTGATCATATTCTTGTAATAGGAATCACGACTTGCATGTCGATGAGTATGACAACCGGCAGGAGCCATAGGAGTTGTCTTTATTATTTTGCATGACCTGCGTGTCATTGAATAACGCCATGTAAATTACTTTACTTTGTTGCTAAACGCGTTAGCCATAGAAGTAGAAGTAATCGTTGGCGTGACGACTTCATGAAGACACAATGATGGAGATCATGGTGTCATGCCGGTGACGAAGATGATCATGGTGCCCCGAAGATGGAGATCAAAGGAGCATAATGATATTGGCCATATCATGTCACTATTTGATTGCATGTGATGTTTATCATGTTTTTGCATCTTATTTGCTTAGAACGACGGTAGCAAGTAGGATGATCCCTTATAATAATTTCAAGAAAGTGTTCACCCTAACTGTGCACCGTTGCGAAGGTTCGTTGTTTCGAAGCACCACGTGATGATCGGGTGTGATAGATTCTAACGTTCGAATACAACGGGTGTTGACGAGCCTATCATGTACAGACATGGCCTCGGAACACACGCAATACACTTAGGTTGATTTGACGAGCCTAGCATGTACAGACATGGCCTCGGAACACGGAGGACCGAAAGGTTGAGCATGAGTCGTATAGAAGATACGATCAACATGGAGATGTTCACCGATTTTGACTAGTTCGTCTCACGTGATGATCGGACACGGCCTAGTTAAACTCGGATCATGTTTCACTTAGATGACGAGAGGGATGTCTATCTGAGTGGGAGTTCATTAAATAATTCGATTATATGAACTTAATTATCATGAACTTAGTCTAAAATCTTTACACTATGTCTTGTAGATCAAATGGCCAACGTTGTCCTCAATTTCAACGCGTTCCTAGAGAAAACCAAGCTGAAAGATGATGGCAGCAACTATACGGACTGGGTCCGGAACCTGAGGATCATCCTCATAGTAGCCAAGAAAGATTATGTCTTAGAAGCACCGCTAGGTGAAGCACCAATCCCAGAAAACCAAGACGTTATGAACGCTTGGCAGCAGCGTGCTGATGATTACTCCCTCGTTCAGTGCGGCATGCTTTACAGCTTAGAACCGGGTCTCCAAAAGCGTTTTGAGAAACATGGAGCATATGAGATGTTCGAGGAGCTGAAATTGGTTTTCCAAGCTCATGCCCGGGTCGAGAGATATGATGTCTCCGACAAGTTCTTTAGCTGTAAAATGGAGGAGAATAGTTCTGTTAGTGAGCACATACTCAGAATGTCTGGGTTGCATAACCGCTTGTCTCAGCTAGGAGTCAATCTCCCGGATGACGCGGTCATTGACAGAATCCTCCAGTCGCTTCCACCAAGCTACAAGAGCTTTGTGATGAACTTCAATATGCAGGGGATGGAAAAGACCATTCCTGAGGTATATTCAATGCTGAAATCAGCTGAGGTAGAGATCAGAAAAGAACATCAAGTGTTGATGGTGAATAAAACCACTAAGTTCAAGAAGGGCAAGGGTAAGAAGAACTTCAAGAAGGACGGCAAGGGAGTTGCCGCGCCCGGTAAACCAGTTACTGGGAAGAAGTCAAAGAATGGACCCAAGCCCGAGACTGAGTGCTTTTATTGCAAGGGAAGTGGTCACTGGAAGCGGAACTGCCCCAAATACTTAGCGGACAAGAAGAAGGCCGGCAACACCAAAGGTATATGTGATATACAAGTAATTGATGTGTACCTTACCAGTACTCGTAGTAGCTCCTGGGTATTTGATACCGGTGCGGTTGCTCATATTTGTAACTCAAAACAGGAACTACGGAATAAACGGAGACTGGCGAAGGACGAGGTGACGATGCGCGTCGGGAATGGTTCCAAGGTCGATGTGATCGCCGTCGGCACGCTACCTCTGCATCTACCCACGGGATTAGTTTTAAACCTTGATAATTGTTATTTAGTGCCAGCTTTGAGCATGAACATTGTATCTGGATCTCGTTTAATTCGAGATGGTTACTCATTTAAATCCGAGAATAATGGTTGTTCTATTTATTTGAGAGATATGTTTTATGGTCATGCCCCGCTGGTCAATGGTTTATTTTTGATGAATCTCGAACGTGATGTTACACATGTTCATAGTGTGAATACCAAAAGATGTAAAGTTGATAACGATAGTCCCACATACTTGTGGCACTGCCGCCTTGGTCACATTGGTGTCAAGCGCATGAAGAAGCTCCATGCAGATGGACTTTTGGAGTCTCTTGATTACGAATCATTTGACACGTGCGAACCATGCCTCATGGGTAAGATGACCAAGACTCCGTTCTCCGGAACAATGGAGCGAGCAACCAACTTATTGGAAATCATACATACCGATGTGTGCGGTCCAATGAGTGTTGAGGCTCGCGGAGGATATCGTTATGTTCTCACTCTCACTGATGATTTAAGTAGATATGGGTATGTCTACCTAATGAAACACAAGTCTGAAACCTTTGAAAAGTTCAAGGAATTTCAGAGTGAAGTTGAGAATCAACGTGACAGGAGAATAAAATTCTTACGATCAGATCGTGGTGGAGAATATTTAAGTCACGAGTTTGGTGCACACTTAAGGAAATGTGGAATAGTTTCACAACTCACGCCGCTTGGAACACCTCAGAGAAATGGTGTGTCCGAACGTCGTAATCACACTCTATTGGATATGGTGCGATCTATGATGTCTCTTACCGATTTACCGCTCTCATTTTGGGGTTATGCTTTAGAGACTGCCGCATTCACTTTAAATAGGGCTCCGTCGAAATCCGTTGAGACGACACCGTATGAATTATGGTTTGGGAAGAAACCTAAGCTGTCGTTTCTAAAAGTTTGGGGATGCGATGCTTATGTCAAGAAACTTCAACCTGAAAAGCTCGAACCCAAATCGGAAAAATGCGTCTTCATAGGATACCCTAAGGAAACTATTGGGTATACCTTCTACCTCAGATCCGAAGGCAAGATCTTCGTTGCAAAGAACGGGTCCTTTCTGGAGAAGGAGTTTCTCTCGAAAGAATTGAGTGGGAGGAAAGTGGAACTTGATGAGGTGATAGTCACCCCTTCCGAACCGGAAAGTAGCGCAGCGCGGGAAAATGTTCCTGTGGTGCCTACATCGACTGGGGAGGAAGTTAATGATGATGATCATGAAGCTTCGGATCAAGTTACTGAACTTCGTAGGTCCACAAGGACACGTTGCGCACCAGAGTGGTACGGCAACCCTGTCCTGGAAATCATGTTGTTAGACAACGGTGAACCTTCGAACTATGAAGAAGCGATGGCGGGCCCGGATTCCAATAAATGGCTAGAAGCCATGAAATCCGAGATAGAATCCATGTATGAAAACAAAGTATGGACTTTGACTGACTTGCCCGATGAGCGGCGAGCCATAGAAAACAAATGGATCTTTAAGAAGAAGACGGACGCAGATGGTAATGTGACCATCTACAAAGCTCGACTTGTCGCTAAGGGTTATCGACAAGTTCAAGGGGTTGACTACGATGAGACTTTCTCACCCGTAGCGAAGCTGAAGTCCGTCCGAATCATGTTAGCAATTGCCGCATACTATGATTATGAGATATGGCAGATGGACGTCAAAACGGCATTCCTTAACGGCTTCCTTAAGGAAGAGTTGTATATGATGCAGCCGGAAGGTTTTGTCGATCCTAAAAATGCTAACAAAGTATGCAAGCTCCAGCGCTCAATCTATGGGCTGGTGCAAGCATCTCGGAGTTGGAACATTCGCTTTGATGAGATGATCAAAGCGTTTGGGTTTACACAGACTTATGGAGAAGCCTGTGTTTACAAGAAAGTGAGTGGGAGCTCTGTAGCATTTCTCATATTATATGTGGATGACATACTATTGATGGGAAATGATATAGAATTCTTGGAAAGTATAAAGGCCTATTTGAATAAGTGTTTTTCAATGAAGGACCTTGGAGAAGCTGCTTATATATTAGGCATCAAGATCTATAGAGATAGATCAAGACGCCTCATTGGTCTTTCACAAAGTACATACCTTCACAAGATATTGAAGAAGTTCAATATGGATCAGTCCAAGAAGGGGTTCTTGCCTGTATTGCAAGGTGTGCAATTGAGCACGGCTCAATGCCCGACCACGGCAGAAGATATAGAAAAGATGAGTGTCATCCCCTATGCCTCGGCCATAGGGTCTATTATGTATGCCATGTTGTGTACCAGACCTGATGTAAACCTTGCCGTAAGTTTGGTAGGAAGATACCAAAGTAATCCCGGCATGGAACACTGGACAGCGGTCAAGAATATCCTGAAGTACCTGAAGAGGACTAAGGATATGTTTCTCGTTTATGGAGGTGACGAAGAGCTCGTCGTAAAGGGTTACGTCGACGCTAGCTTCGACACAGATCTGGATGACTCGAAGTCACAGACCGGATACGTGTATATTTTGAATGGAGGAGCAGTAAGCTGGTGCAGTTGCAAGCAAAGCGTCGTGGCGGGATCTACATGTGAAGCGGAGTACATGGCAGCCTCGGAGGCAGCACAGGAAGCAGTCTGGATGAAGGAGTTCATTACCGACCTAGGGGTGATTCCCAATGCATCGGGCCCGATGACTCTCTTCTGTGACAACACTGGAGCCATTGCCCTTGTGAAGGAGCCCAGGTTTCACAGGAAGACCAGACATATCAAGCGTCGCTTCAACTCCATTCGTGAAAGTGTTCAAAATGGAGACATAGATATTTGTAAAGTACATACGGACCTGAATGTAGCAGATCCGTTGACTAAACCTCTCCATAGGGCAAAACATGATCAACACCAGGACGCAATGGGTGTTCGATTCATCACTATGTAACTAGATTATTGACTCTAGTGCAAGTGGGAGACTGTTGGAAATATGCCCTAGAGGCAATAATAAATGGTTATTATTATATTTCTTTGTTCATGATAATAGTCTATTATTCATGCTATAATTGTATTGTCCGGAAATCGTAATACATGTGTGAATACATAGACCACAACGTGTCCCTAGTAAGCCTCTAGTTGACTAGCTCGTTGATCAACAGATAGTCATGGTTTCCTGACTATGGACATTGGATGTCATTGATAATGGGATCACATCATTAGGAGAATGATGTGATGGACAAGACCCAATCCTAAGCATAGCATAAAAGATCGTGTAGTTTCGTTTGCTAGAGCTTTTCCAATGTCAAGTATCTTTTCCTTAGACCATGAGATCGTGCAACTCCCGGATACCGTAGGAGTGCTTTGAGTGTGCCAAACGTCACAACGTAACTGGGTGACTATAAAGGTGCACTACGGGTATCTCCGAAAGTGTCTGTTGGGTTGGCACGGATCGAGACTGGGATTTGTCACTCCGTGTGACGGAGAGGTATCTCTGGGCCCACTCAGTAATGCATCATCATAATGAGCTCATTGTGACTAAGGCGTTAGTCACGGGATCATGCATTGCGGTACGAGTAAAGAGACTTGCCGGTAACGAGATTGAACAAGGTATTGGGATACCGACGATCGAATCTCGGGCAAGTAACATACCGATTGACAAAGGGAATTGCATACGGAATGATTGAATCCTCGACACCGTGGTTCATCCGATGAGATCATCGTGGAACATGTGGGAGCCAACATGGGTATCCAGATCCCGCTGTTGGTTATTGACCGGAGAGGCGTCTCGGTCATGTCTGCATGTCTCCCGAACCCGTAGGGTCTACACACTTAAGGTTCGGTGACGCTAGGGTTGTAGAGATATATGTATGCGGAAACCCAAAAGTTGTTCGGAGTCCCGGATGAGATCCCGGACGTCACGAGAGGTTCCGGATTGGTTCGGAGGTGAAGAATTATATATAGGAAGTCCAGTTTCGGCCACCGGGAAAGTTTCGGGGGTTACCGGTATTGTACCGGGACCACCGGAAGGGTCCCGGGGGTCCACCGGGTGGGGCCACCTATCCCGGAGGGCCCCGTGGGCTGAAAGTGGAAGGGAACCAGCCCTTAGTGGGCTGGGGGCCCCCCTTGGGCCTCCCCCCATGCGCCTAGGGTTGGGAACCCTAGGGGGAGCTTCCCCCTTGCCTTGGGGGGCAAGGCACCCCTTCCCCCCCTTTGGCCGCCGCCCCCCTTGGAGATCCCATCTCCCTGGGCCGGCGCCCCCCCAGGGGGCCTATATAAAGGGGGGAGGGCAGCAACCTACAGCCTTGGGCGCCTCCCTCCTCCCCTGCAACACCTCTCTCTCTCTCGCAGAAGCTCGGCGAAGCCCTGCCGGAGACCCGCTACATCCACCACCACGCCGTCGTGCTGTTGGATCTCCATCAACCTCTCCTTCCCCCTTGCTGGATCAAGAAGGAGGAGACGTCGCTGCACCGTACGTGTGTTGAACGCGGAGGTGCCGTCCGTTCGGCACTCGGTCATCGGTGATTTGGATCACGGCGAGTGCGACTCCGTCATCCACGTTCATTGGAACGCTTCCGCTCGCGATCTACAAGGGTATGTAGATGCACTCCTTTCACCTCGTTGCTAGTAGACTCCATAGATGCATCTTGGTGAGCGTAGGAAAATTTTAAAATTATGCTACGATTCCCAACACTTCGGAAGCAGCCCTCTTTTTGCCATGGAGAGCTTCCTCCACACCTTTGCCCTTGGGCAAAAGAGTTTCAGTTTCCCCTAACACAACTTTTAATTCGTCCTAGGGCTGGTATCACCTTCGGGCTCCCCGCTCTCGCCCCCCTCTACAGACACCTGGTACGGTGTGGGAATCAGCATTCTCGTCAGCAGGGCGGTCGCAGAGTCTTCGGGAAGGGGCGCCGGACACCAGATTAACACCGCTTTCTTTATCCAGTCCTGTATAGGGACGGATTGTTCAGTATCCTGTCAAGAGATGCTTGAATGGAAGGTGTTCAGAGTTTGAGTACTTACCGCAGTGTCCGGATGGTTGCAGTCAAGGCCGACATCTTCGGTGGTGTCCGGCCATTGCTCTCGTTCCCCGAAATATAATTTCCACATTCCTTCATGCGTGGTGCCGAAGAAGTGCTGAAGAGGCCGCCGCCCTTCTGGATTAAACTCCCACATACAGAGAGGCCGCCGCTGACATGGCAGGGTCCGGCGGACTAGCATTACTTGAACGACGTCCACAAGACCGATGCCCTTCTCGGTAAGGCTTCGGATACGATCTTGCAGAGTCTGCACTTCATTGACGGATCCCCAGTCCAGTCCCTTATTGATCCATGAAG
This sequence comes from Aegilops tauschii subsp. strangulata, assembly GCF_002575655.3. Classification (NCBI taxonomy): domain Eukaryota; kingdom Viridiplantae; phylum Streptophyta; class Magnoliopsida; order Poales; family Poaceae; genus Aegilops; species Aegilops tauschii. Next base: position 470,946,728 of record NC_053035.3, read on the forward strand.
CAAGCTGAATTGGAGGGCCGGGTCGGAACGCGGGCGTAACCACCCACTTGGAGCCCCGCGGCTCATTGATATAAAACCACCCCTGCTGCCATAGGTCGGAAGACTTGGCGAAAGATCCTTCAAACCAAACCGCGCTGGCAAGCTTGCGTATTGTGACGCTGCCGCACTCTGCTTGCTCCTCCTCTGTCACCTGCGGCCTCACGTCAAAGGTCTTGAGCCACAAACCAAAGTGCGGAGGAGTCCGGAGGAAGGCCTCACACGTGACGATAAATGTCGAGATGAGGAGAATAGAGTCCGGGGCCAGATCGTGAAAGTCTAGCCCATAGTAGAACATGAGCCCCCAGACGAAGGGGTTAAGCGCGAACCCTAACCCATGGAGGAAGTGGGACACAAACACTACCCTTTTGCCGGATTTGGGGGTAGGAACGACCTGCCCCTGTGCAGGAAGCCGATGAAGGATTTCCGGGGTCAGATACCTCGCTGCGCGGAGCTTCACAATATCCTCCTCTATGATAGAAGAAGCCACCCACCGGCCTTGACGGCTGGATCCGGACATGATTAGGGCTGGTGGCGACGGGAACCCGAGGGTTGGAACTTGGGGTGGTTAGGGTTGAGGAAGGAGAAAGTGCAAAGGAAGAAGACGAGTCTGGGACCCTATATAAAGACCCCAAATACTAAGCGTATCCACCTGGGTCTCGAAACTTACCTATCTCCAGAGAGTTGTACCCAGGGGACGGTTGGGTTACCCACGCCTGCATTAATGAAAATCCGTGAATAAGGGAACACGATCTTCGCCTCGGCAAGACGTGCCAGTAAAACCGCATCCCGAGACGTGGGGCGACGTGCCAACCAACGGTTGGAAATAGTAACCGAGCAGGCGTGATGCGATGTCATAAACAGTTATCAAAAAATTAGACTCGTGGAATATTGTATTTTCTGCAATTATATACACAGGTCCGGATATACCTACTACATCCGAAGACTATTCCGGAGTTCGGAAGGAGGGAACCCGCCTTGCAATGCCGAAGACAATATGCACGCCGGACTCCTCGTCATTGAAGCCAGGTTCAGGGGCTACTGAGGGAGTCCTGGACTAAGGGGTCCTCGGGCGTCCGACCTGTTATTCATTGGGCCGGACTGATGGGCTGTGAAGATACGAAGGCCGAAGACTCTACCCATGTCCGGATTGGACTCTACTTGGCATGGAAGGCAAGCTTGGCAACCGACTATGTAGATTCTCTCTGATGTAACCGACTCCATGTAACCCTAGATCTCTCCGGTGTCTATGTAAACCGGAGAGCATAGTCCGGATACGGGACATTCATTACCATATTCACATAGGCTAGACTTCTAGGGTTTAGCCATTACGATCTCGTGGTAGATCAACTCTTGTAACACTCATATTCATCAAGATCAATCAAGCAGGAAGTAGGGTATTACCTCCATAGAGAGGGCCCGAACCTGGGTAAACATCGTGTCCCCCGTCTCCTGTTACCATCGATCCTAGACGCACAGTTCGGGACCCCCTACCCGAGATCCGCCGGTTTTGACACCGACAACGAGGAGGGACAAACCGCCGCCACCGCATTATCGCCTACCATCTTGGATCGTGGTGACAGTCGAGCTCACGTGGCCGTTGATTTTGTTGGAAATAAGAGCAAATTACTACGAGATTTACTCCGAATAAACAGAAGATAAATCATGACAGCAGTAGCAGAGATTAAACTAATAATGTGAACTAGCATAGTAGATGAACAGATCACATCTAGGGCACATACAAGAAACATGAATTCTACCACGATCTCGAACAGGAAGGATAGAATCACATACGATGCAGCGGGAGCAGCACCGCCGGTGTTGACGTTGTCGCCCATGTCGTCGAGGATGAGGTTGCCGAGGTCGGGCAAGAAGTCGTCATTGGCGAAGTCGTCGCTGCCAGCAGTCGCGCGAGTGCGCTCCCCAAAAACCTGATCGCCCCTCTCCCGTACAGGATCATGAGAGGTGGGGTTCCGGAGGCCTGCTGTCCCTTCTCTCGGTGCACGCCGAAAGGAGGGATGGAGAAGACTTGCTTGGCGGTGCAATGATCTGGATTGGTGGTGCGAAACCATGCGAGACGGCGGCAGCTAGGGTAAACGTCTGCCTGACTATATAATGCGGGCCAGGTAGGTCGTGGAGAAAAAACCCACGTCCAAGTAACATCCCCACAATCCAAAAGGATCGGAAACGGCTGAGAAATTAACGCGTCCATTAATTATTGACTTATTATTTTTTTCCGAGCAGCAAAAATATAGACAACGTGCATAGCTCTGTCCTCGGGTCGGCTCATTCCCGCGCGGCGCGGCGCGGCGTGACGAGGCGTGGCGAGGCGAGCGAGGAGGAGGAGCGCGCGTGTAGGTCTCCTCTTATCATGCTCATATAAGTGGTAGAAGAGCTCACCTTATAAAGAGGTGCAACTCTCTCTCAACTTATGAGGTGGGACTAAACTTTAGTCCCACTCACACCACTCACATGTGTGCATGAATGGGCCAAGAGAATTTCAGAATTTTAGTTGGGCTTTGGGCCAAAAGCCCACTAGCAAATTCCAACAATCCCCCACAAAGTCTCATTGGCACATCTCATCATTTAGTTCCAAAACATTGTTTATATACCGTTGCTTAGTGGAGACTGTGAAGTTGAACTTCCACTTAGAGTTTTATGCTACACTAGATCACAACTTGAATAGTGGACTATGCCTTGAACTACAAGTTTTCTGCGAGACTAGTTTCACACAAATTCTTGACCGATACTGGGCTGTCGCAAGGCTTCCCCGCGGGTGGAGCGTATACGTCATACTCCGGGGCCTTTCATGAATTTATTAGAGAACACCCAATTCTCACAGACTGCGACGTTAACTGTCAAATTCATATAGGTGTGTTCCTCAGGAGATGCTCTACAGGGCAACATCTCTGCTTACCCGAATAAGCCACTTGGAACACATTAAGATAAGTATCAACCTACCATGCAGATCAGGAGAGTATTGCATCTTCACGGAGTGGGATAATTAATATAGGGATACTCTCCTCCCAGCTAACCAACAGCTTGTCTCCCACTTCTACTTCACGAGATCTCCGATCACATAGAGTGGGTTACCACTATGGACAACTCAAGCGGTGGGTCTCAAACCCATCTCCATCGATGCATTATCTATCACATTTTGTGATAAACCCTTTGTGAAGGGATCTGCCAAGTTTTTCGACGTTTGGATATAATCCAACGTAATAACTCTGGAGTTCCTCAATTTTCTGACAGATTTTAGTCTCCTCTTTGCATGCCTTGAGGACTTCATATTGTCCTTAGAACTATTTATCTTGACGATCACAGTATGATTATCACAGTTCATCAGGATAGGGGGTATTGGTTTTTCAACCATAGGCAAGTCCATCAAAAGCTCACGAAGCCACTCTGCTTCAACAGTGGCAGTGTCTAACGTTGTGAGTTCTGCTTCCATAGTTGACCTTGTTAAGATGGTCTGCTTGCAAGACTTCCAAGAAATAGCGCCACCACCAAGTGTAAAAACATAACCACTTGTGGCCTTAATCTCATCAGCATCTGATATCCAGTTTGAGTCACTATAACCCTCCAGTACCCTTGGATACCCGGTGTAGTGAATCCCATAGCTCGCAGTGCCTTTCAAGTAGCGCATAACTCTCGCAAGCGCATGCCAATGATCATCTCCCGGTTTTGACACAAACCGACTCAGCTTGCTCACAGCAAAAGAGATGTCAGGCCTCGTGGCACTCGCCAAATACATGAGCGAGCCAATAATCTGAGAATACCTCAGTTGATCTCTAGCAATCGTCGATTCTTTCGAAGCAACACACTAGCATCATATGGAGTTGGAGAAGGCGTGCAGTCGCTATACCCAAAACGACTCAAGATCTTTTCCACATAGTGAGATTGAAGCAGTGTGATCCCACCATTATCATCCCTCAATAGCTTGATGTTTAAGATAACATCAGCTACTCCTAGATCCTTCATCTCAAAACAGCGAGATAGGAAATCCTTAACCTCCTTGATTAAATCAAGATTGGTTCCAAAGATCAGTATGTCATCGACATACAGACAAAGAATAATTCCTTCGCCCCCACCATGGCGATAGTACATGCACTTGTCACCATCGTTTACTACAAAGCCGGCAGTAGTTAATGTTCTTTCAAACTTCTCATGCCACTCCTTAGGAGCTTGTTTAAGGCCATATAAAGACTTTAATAACTTTCACACCTTTCCTTCCTGACCAGGTACTACAAAACCATCTGGCTGATCCATATAAATTTCCTCCTTCAACTCTCCATTGAGGAAAGCCGTCTTAACGTCCATTTGATGAACGAGAAGACCATGTGAGGCCGCTAGTGATAGTAGCACCCGAATTGTGGTCAGTCTAGCCACGGGTGAGTAAGTATCAAAGAAGTCTTCACCTTGTTTCTGGGTATAACCCTTAGCCACAAGTCATGCCTTGTACTTTTCAATCGTACCATCAGGTCTAATCTTCTTCTTGAACACCCACTTACATCCTACAGGTTTGCACCCATAAGGACGGTCAGTGATCTCCCAAGTTCCGTTAGCTAAGATGGAATCCATCTCGCTGCGAACAGCTTCCTTCCAGTAGTCAGCATCAAGAGATGCATAGGCTTCTGAAATAGTCCTGGGTGTGTCATCCACAAGGTACACAATGAAATCATCACCAAAGGACTTTGCAGTCCTCGGTCTCTTACTCCTCACAGGAGTTCCATTGTCACCCTCAACGGGATTCTCAACGTGTTCCATCGCAATGGTGGGTTCAGGAATTATAGCGAATTCCTCACTAGATGGAGTAGGTATCTCCTGATTTGATGAACTCGACATATCCTTCATAGGAAATATGTCCTCAAAGAAAGTTGCATCATTCGACTCCATAATCGTACCAACATGCATGTCGGATACCTCAGAATTTATTATCAAATATCTATAACCAATGCTATGAAAAGCATAGCCCAGAAGAACACAATCCACGGTTTTTGGTCCAAGCTTGTGCTTCTTGCACTACTGGAATCTGGCATTTTGCCGTCAGGTCTTTGCCGTCCGCCAGCTGACGGCAAAGAGCCTCTTTGCCGTCCGCTTCCACAAAGCGGACGACAAAGAAAGGGCAGATGGCAAAAATGCTATTTGCCGTCAGCTGCTTCTTTGCCGTCGGCCAGCTGACGGCAAAGAGCTAGAAGGCAAACGGCATAGAGCCAGGTGGGCCCCACAGGGCACAGCGTCGCTAGGTCAGATTCTTTGTCGTCCGCTAGCAGACGGCAAAATAGGTGATTACTTTGCCGTCTGCTGGCGGACAGCAATGTTAGTCCTTTGCCGTCTGCTTGCGGACAGCAAAGAGGAGACGTGGGCCAGCCCTAACGGTGGCCCTCATTGTCGTCTGCTAACAGACGGCAAAGAAGGCCCACTTAACGGGCCGAGCCGTCTCCCCCCTCCTGTGCGCCCGCCTCTCTCCTCTGTCACCGCCGCCGGCCATCCCCGCCCCGTCACCCAATCGCCCCGTCGCCCCGCCGCCCCGCCGCGCCCCGTCGCCGGAGTGGCATGCGTCGGGCCGCCCCGGTGCCGGACCCTCTCTCTGGTGGCAGAAGAAGAAGAAGAAGAAGAAGAAGAAGAAGAAGAAGAAGAAGAAGAAGAAGAAGAAGAAGAAAAGGAAAAAAGAGAAAGAAGAAGAAGAAAAAGAGGGTTCCTCGGTGTCGATGGTACCCTAAATAGCAAGTATCATCAGTGCGAGGTACATGTGGCCGTCGGTGTCGAATACTACATCCACGTCCCACAAGTGACACAGGGGTCCTACGTCCAGCAGCAACAGTTCTCGGTGTCGATGGCGGTTGAACACCATTGCAAATTTGTCTGGCAGCCTCAGAGATGACGATTGAAAGCTAAGTGTTGAAACTTGAAACACCCAAACTAATTCAAGTCAATTTGGTTGTTTGAAATTTCAAAACTTGGCTTTAATCCTCATCGCAGAGGCTGCCAGACAAATTCGCCAAGGTGTTCGACCGTCATCGGCACCAGAACTATTGTTGCGGGATGCCGGGCGCCGGCTTCACTTGTGGGATGTGGATCTAGTGTTCAACGCCGACCGCCTCATGTACCTTGCACCGATGGTAGTTGCTACTTAGTTTACCCGGGGACGAGCGGGTTAGAGGGTTCCTCGGTGTCGATGGTACCGTAAATAGCAAGTATCGTCAGTGCGAGGTACATGTGGTCGTTGGTGTCGAATACTTGCTATGTTACTCATCTTTCGATTTAAATATGCAGGTATTTCGTCGCTGCGAGGGTCTAGTGTTCGACGAGCTCCGCCCCTGCGTTCGTTGGTGAGCACAAATGACATCTACTCCTCCCCCCCCTTCATTTGCTCTGTATAGCTATAGGTGTCAATCATCAGTATGCGTAACCACTATGCGTCTCCCGTTCGAAAGGGTTACATCTATAAATATGCATGCATTTGCATATTTATAATCGTGATTCTTTTGAATTGTCCAACATTATCCATGGACAGCCCGAGTATGTGTAGATTGGGTTCATTTTCCCATAAGCTCAGCTCCGGATCCGATGCAGAATTTCGTCAGTGCCTCCCTGTTGTTCTCCGGGTACACATTCTCTCTGCTTATTGGCGAGACATGTATCAGGAGAACAGCGGGGAGGTGCTGCCAAAATTTTGCGTCGGATCCGGAGCAGAGCATGGGAAAACGAACCCGATCTACACATACTCGGGTGGGATTAGGACCTATCTTTACCTATTAGCATGTAGGTTGCATGGACGTAATAAAACTAAAAAACTCCATTAACTGATGGATATGGTTTGCTTAATTATGTATATATTTCTTGTGTGTCCAGTAGGAAGTCAATATGAGTGATCGTGCATGGATGTACACCGGTTACACTAGTCAGAAAGTTTGGACCGAGGAATGTTTAACAAAAACCAAGGGGTTTGTTAGAGCCGCATTTGCAAATGGCCAGGAATTTAGCTGGTGCCCCTGTGCCCGTTGCGACAATTATAAAAAGAGGGACGAGCTTGAAATGAGTAAAGACCTGCAGAAGTTTGGTTTTACGCCTGGTTACATGGTCTGGACATTACATGGTGAGTCTGCCTAACGTGCCAGAGCCGAGGTTCGTCGTCGCACCGACGAGCATGGTACCGGGACCGCAGACATGGTGCAAGACTTTGACGATGCTCGGGACTCGGACGAGGAGATGGAGGAATCTGCAAAGGCCTTCACTAAAATGTTGGAGTCCTCAAAACATCCTCTCCACGAGCACACTAAGCTTTGTCAGCTAGATGCCATCTCACAAATAATGGCTTTGAAGGCTCAATTCAACTTGGGCAGAGAATGCTACGACGCGATGATGACAGTATTCGGACGATTTCTACCCAAAGGCCATGTGCTACCTCCAAACCTGTACCAGTCAGACAAAATCCTCTGTGCTCTTAAGATGCCCTATGAGAAGATACATGCCTGTGAGAAAGGATGTGTCTTACTTAGGCTTCAGTATGAGGATTTGAACTATTGTCCCATTTGCAATTCTTCCAGGTATGTTGTGGTAGACAACGGTATGGGTGAGAAGACGCAGACCAAAATACCCGTTAATGTTCTTCGGTATATGCCAATATTACCAAGACTTCAACGTCTTTTCATGGTCGAAGAGACAGCCAGACAGATGACATGGCACAAAACGGGCAAAAGAACTGAACTAGATGCAGATGGGAATGTGATGATGATGCACACATCGGATGGTGAAGCGTGGAAGCCCTTCGATGCATTACATAAGGAAAAAAGGGCAGATCCAAGGCATCCTCGAGTCGCCGTCAGCACAGATGGGTTCAGTGTGTTTGATCAGATGGCAGCCCCATACAGCTGTTGGCCCGTGTTTGTCATTCCACTCAATCTCCCCCCCGGGCAGATTATGCAACGAAAGAATATTTTCCTGACGTTGATATAATTCCAGGGCCCAACTATCCGGGGAAGAATATGAATGTGTACATGCAGCCGCTTAAGGATGAATCACAAGAAGCTTGGGATAATGGGTTCAAGACATACGACGCCTTTAGCAAACATAACTTCATAATGCGTGCCTGGTACATGTACTCGACGCATGACTTGCCGGCGTATGCGCTATTCATTGGCTGGTGTGTGCATGGAAGGTTCCCATGCCCCACATGCACGGGAGCTCTTGAGTATCGTTGGCTGACGGCAGGGCGCAAGTATAGTTGCTTCGACTTGCATAGACCGTTTCTACATCCTGGCCATAAGTTCAGGAAAGACAAGAAGAACTTCATCAAAGGTAGAGTTGTCAAACACTCTGCACCACCTGCGTTGACAGGCCAACAGACCCTAGATCAGTTAAACGGTCTCGAGCCAGATCCAGAGCGTCCAGGGTATTTCAAGGGGTATAATAAGGAACACGCCTGGACTCACAAGACATGCTTCTGGGATCTGCCTTACTTCAAAGACCTCCTTTTCCCACACAACATCGACGTGATGCACACTGAAAAGAATATCGCCGAAGCCATTTTTGGTACATTGTTCGGCATAGAAGGGAAATCAAAGGATAATACTAAGGCTAGAGTCGATCAAGAGGAGCTATGTGATAGACCGTTACAAAACATGAAAGAACAGAAAGGAAAGGGGATCAACTGGACGAAGCGAAAGGCATGGTTCAATCTTGGAAGGCCAGCTATGAAGAAAATTATTTTGTGGGTGAAAATGTAGTTGATGTTCCCCGATGGGTATGCAGCAAATCTAAAGAGGGGAGCGAGTCTTCAAAAATTGAAAATATTTGGTCTAAAAAGTCATGATTGGCACATATGGATTGAGCGGATAATGCCGGTGATGTTGCGTGGCTTCATCGCTGAGGATGAATGGCTAGTACTGGCAGAGCTGAGCTATTTCTTCCGTGTTCTTTGTGCGAAAGAACTATCGCCTGGCCTCCTAGAAGAAATGGAAAAGTTGGCGCCGGAGTTGATCTGCAAGTTAGAGAAGATCTTTCCGCCAAGCTTCTTTAATCCAATGCAACACGTAGAATAGAAGATGGCAGACCATTTCGCTGTATCTCTTCAACAACCTAACAGAAGTGCGGCCATACATCGAGTAAGATCTCGGTACATTGTTTCACAACTTCTAATTCCTTTGAACTTCTCTTATTCCTGGATATTTGATGCAGTCGATACGTCGCCATATTCTCGTATGGAGCGGTGATCCAAAAGGATTCCGTCGAAGAGTATGAGCTTCTCACAAAACAAGGAGCCGAATTTCCCGGTTTCATCTCTTGGTTCAAAAAAACGGTAATTTCCATTAGAGCCTTTCTTTTCTTTGGCTAATTTGCGACTAATGCAACAATCCTTTCGTATTAAACTTGTAGGCTAATTCAGAGATTATGGATGCCGAATTGAGACAAGTAGCTAATGGTTTTGACTATAAGGTCCGTTCATTTGACAAATACGACATCAACGGGTATCGCTTTCGTACCTATGGCAAAGAGCTATCTATGGCCGACCGAAAGTCTACAAATTGTTGTGTCTCTGCTATCGGCGAAGGAGGTATCGAGTATTATGGAAGAGTTGAAGCAATTTATGAACTTGAATTCTATGGTGAAAACCCACCAAACGTCGTACTCTTCAGATGTTATTGGTTCCAGCCGAGGGAGACTAGAAGGACTCATGAACATATAGGGCTAGTCGAAATCAAACAAAGCACCCATTTGGATGTTCCCGATGTCTATATTACAGCTCAACAGACAACCCAAGTTTTCTATCTACCGTGGGCCTGTCAAAGTGATCCAAATCTCAGTGGTTGGGACGTCGTTTATGAAGTGCCTCCACGTGTTAGACCACCTCCCCCCAATGAAAAGGATTATGAACCTCACATTAACCAAGACACATATGACGAAGGAGAATTCTTCTAAGAAACACGTCTTTCCAAAAAAGTTTCAAGAACCGCTCTACTAAACCCTAGAACATTGAAGTAGACAACAATAGTGAATCCGACTTCACCCCTGAGCCGGAACAAGAAGAGCCGGAAGAAGAAGAAGTTACTGCTGCAAATGACCTGTCAATGCTTGAATGATTACGTAAAGGTGGCCTTCCACATGATGATGCATTTATTAATGATGATGATGAGCACATCATTACCGATAGTGATGATGATGATGCTTTTATTAATGATGATGACGAGCACGTCATTACCGATAATGATTATTAGGTATTCAAATTTTTATGTTGTACTTGGTTTATATAGTTATTTGTATGATTGTATGATTTATATAGTTGGTATTTATAATTTTCTTACTTTGTATGATTGTTTCTTATACATAGTGCCGTCTTGATTTCCGTCCCGGTCAGCCCTCGCCCGCTTTATGATTCGGATGTGGTAAATTCTCTTTCATAACTATTTGTTGCATTTCGCATTTATGACAATTATGGCATCAAGTTGACATAGAGATATTTTAATCTAGGAGGTATGTGAACCGGAATTTGAAACGGACCCTCTTGTCGAGAAGTTAAATTTAGTTGAAAAAGAAAATGAGTATTTGAAAGAAAAAATTAAAAGAATTGAAGAAGAGAAGATGACATTGGAGTTGTATGTTGCCGATGCCATCGATGATCACAAGATGAAGATGAATGCAATGCGCTTGAAGATGGATGCAATGCGCCTGAAGCTTAAGAAGATTAGAAAATATGCCATTGATAATGAGGCTTGGTATCATTATGCCGTTGGATCAATTGTTACCTTAGTTGCGATCTTCATCACATTTGTTGTGATGAGGGTAAGTTTTCTCTAGTGTTTTGCTTTACAAATGGATACTTAGCTTATTTTCCTCCTAAATGGCATAATTACCTAAGTTAGATAAAAATAAGCTATACTTAGCTTATTCAGTTCATTTATGACATACTTAGCATACTTAGGTAAAAAATGGCATGATAATCTTTGTTAGCTCCAAAATGATATAGACTTAGCTTATTTTCCTCGAAAATGACATAATAACCTTACTAAGCTCCAAAATGACCTATTTACCTACCTTAGCTCTAAAATGACCCACATTTAGCATTTTTACCTAGCTTAGCAATAAAATGACATTTTTACATACCTTAGTTAGAAGAAGAAGAAGATAAAGAAGAGGACAGGAGAAAAAGAAAGAGAAGAAAAAAATCTTCTTCTTCTTCTTCTAACTAGTGTTCTTCTTTTTCTTGTTCTAACTAGTCTTCTTCTTCTTCTAATTAACTACTCTTCTTCTTCTTCTTCTTCTTCTTCTTCTTCTAACTTTCATCTTTCCCAATTTGCAGATTTGCTTTACATGAGGAAGTTTGGATTCATGGAGTGTACTATTCTTCTGGTGCTTCCTTGTTGTTTATGAAAACTTGTTTGGATATGTATGTCTATATGGATATGTTGTTGGAAACTTGTTTCTGGTTATGTATATATGGATATGTTTGACTTTGTTGAACTATGTTGTTGGATTGGATGAAATATGTTGTTGGACATGCTGTTGGATATGTTGGATATGTATGCATGTATATCTGTGTTTGAAACCATGTCTAATTAATGGGATGTAAATAAAAACAGGGGATATATAGCCTCTTTGTCGTCCGCTAGCAGACGGCAAAGAGGACACGTGGCGGTCACCTGTGCAAACTAGGAACACTGGCTGCCTATTTGGTCATTTTGCCGTCTGCTGGCAGACGCAAAGTGACCAGCTATGTCGTCTGCCAGCAGACGGCAATGATTCAAACATCTTTGCCGTCTGCTGGCGGACGGCATATCTGGACACGTGGCAGCTTCCCAGTGCTGCCTAGCTGGGCTCTTTGCCGTCTGTCAGCGGACGGCAAAGATCTTTGACTCTTTGCCGTCCGCTGGCAGACGGCAAAGAGCGTCGTTAACCCCCTAACGGCTCTCACGCCACCGCACTGCCGTCAGCTGTCTTTGTCGTCTGCTGGCCTCGGATGGCGCACGGCATAATACTTTGTCGTCCGTTTCTAAGAAGCGGACGGCAAAGAAGGCCTTTGCTGGCAGGTGTTCATCCGGACAGTTTGCCGTTCGTGATCTATGCCTTTGCTGTCCGCCATGGCGGACGGCAAAGAAGCTGATTCCAGTAGTGTTGGGAATTGGTATATTGACTTTCGCCAAACAACCCCAAGTACGTAGGTAAGAGAGTTTCAACATTTTCCTTTCCCATTCCTCAAATGGAGTCATGGTCTTATGCTTTGTGGGAACTCGGTTTATGACATGACATGCAGTCATTAGAGCCTCCCCCACCATTTCTTGGAGAGACCCGATGTGTCTAACATGGTGTTAACCATATCAGTTAGAGTTCGGTTCTTTCTTTCGGCTACCCCATTTGACTGCGGTGACTAGGGAGGCATCCTCTCATGGATTATACCATGTTCCGCACAAAACAAATCAAATTCATTGAAAAAATACTCTCCACCACGATCAGACCTAAGCCGTTTAATTTTTCGATCAAGTTGGTTCTCTGCCTCAGCTTTATAGTTTTTGAAGAAAGTTAAAGCCTCATCTTTTGATTTCAGAAGATACACATAACAATATCTAGTGGAGTCATCAATCAATGTCATGAAGTATCTCTTTCCACCTTTTGTCAACACGCCATTCATCTCACAAAGATCAGAATATATAAGCTCTAGTGGCGCCAAGTCTCTTGCCTCTGCAGTCTTATGGGACTTGCGAGGTTGCTTAGCTTGCACACATACTTGGCACTTGGAGCCTTTGACAGTAGAGATTTTCGGAATTAAATTCATATTGGCTAGCCGTGTCATGCAACCAAACTTAATATGACAAAGTCGTGAATGCCAAATATCAGACTCATTACTGTGGCAAACATTATTAATAACTTTAGTGCAAACTTCTGACAAAGACAGGCGGAACAAGCCTCCGCTCTCATAGCCTTTTCCAATAAATTTTCCATACTTAGAAATTACAACTTTATTGGATTCGAAAACCAACTTAAAACCATCTTGACATAAACGGGAACCGCTAACGAGATTTTTATGGATGGCACATGATGAACGTTCTTCAGACGCACGGTCTTCCCCGAAGTAAACTTCAGATCGACCGTACCAACACCTCGAACGATGGCATGTGACCCGTTCCCCATCAGCATGGGAGAAGTCCCTCTGGTAAGAAGAAAACATGGAGGCGTCAGCACAAACATGTACATTGGCACCGGTGTCAATTAACCAATCAGGAGATTAAAATACTGAAAGGATGGTAGGATGAATACCGTACCCAGATTCCTTCGTATCAGTATCACCAATGACAACATTAGCGGACTTGCCGCTCTTCTCATGTTCACGCTCCTCAAAGCGGTTAGGACACTTCGGAACCCAGTGATTAGGATCACCGCAGACATGGCAAAGTCTCTTCCCCTTCTTATGAGAATTCTTCTTGAAGTTGGTAGAATGTGACGGCTTGTTCTTTGTATCAAACTTGCCTTTGCCCTGAGTTTTGTTCTCGTTGTTTTTGAACTTGTTGGGCTCGAAGTTCTTCTTCTGTACCATGTGGGCACTAGAAGCTCCCTCGGCAACTCGAGCACGTGTGTCCTTTGCTCTCGCCTTCTCTTCAACATCAAGAGTACCAATGAGATCCGCAACGGAAAACTCCTATCTCTTGTGTTTTCGGGAAGTAGCAAAATTATTCCACGAAGGTGGAAGCTTGGCAATGATGCCTCCGGCAACAAATTTGTCCGCCAACACACACTTGAAGTACTCAAGTTTTTTGGCGAGTGACTGTATCTCATGAGCCTGCTGTACAATAGAGCGGTCATCAGTCATCTTGTAGTCATAGAATTGCTCCATGACGTACAACTCTCTGCCGGCGTCCGAGGCCCCAAACTTGGCCTCGAGCGCAGCCCACATGTCCTGGCCGTTTTCAAAAAAACATATACGAATCCACAATGGAATCATCAAGAACACTCAGAAGAGCGTCTTTAAAGAGAGTATCGATCCTCTCAAAAGCTTCCTGTTGTGTTGGATTAAGATCGCCCTCAGGCTTGCCCTTAGTGGCGTCATAGCAGCACATGGTCTGAAACCAGTAGACTGCTCTCGTGCGCCACCTCTTATATTGCACCCCCTTAAAGGCAGGCGGCTTCAAATGCGCAGCAAAACCACTTGGAGTAAATTGCCTATATTCAGGTTTTTGGATTGTTGGAAATAAGAGCAAGTTACTACGAGATTTAATCCGAATAAACAGAAGATAAATCATTACAGCAGTAGCAGAGATTAAACTAATCATGCGAACTAGCATAGTAGATGAAAAGATCACATCTAGGGCACATACTAGAAACATGAATTCTACCACGATCTCGAACAGGAAGGATAGAATCACATACGATGCAGCGGGAGCAGCACCGCCGGCGTTGACGTTGTCGCCCATGTCGTCGAGGACGAGGTTGCCGAGGTTGGGGAAGAAGTCGTCGTTGGCGAAGTCGTCGCTGCCAGCAGTCGCGCGAGTGCGCTCCCCAAAAACCTGATCGCCCCTCTCCCGTACAGGATCACGAGAGGCGGGTTCCGGAGGTCTGCTGTCCCTTCTCCCGGTGCACGCCGAAAGGAGGGATGGAGAAGACTTGCTTGGCGGCACAATGATCTGGAACGGTGGTGCGAAACCATGCGAGAGGCGGCAGCTAGGGTAGACGTCTGCCAGACTATATAATGCGGGCCGGGTAGGTCGTGGAGAAAACCCACGTCCAAGTAAGAGCCCCACGATCCAAAAGGATCGGAAATGGCTGAGTAATTAACGCGTCCAGTAATTATTAATTAATGACTTATTAATTTTTCCCGAGCAGCAAAAATATAGACACCGTGCATAGCTCTATCCTCGGCTCATTCCCGCAACCCGCGTCGTGACGAGGCGTGGCGAGACGAGCGAGGAGGAGGAGCGCGCGTGTAGGTCTCCTCTTCTCATGCTCATACAAATGGTAGAAGACACTAGTAGAAAACAGGGCTTAGGTCACAGGGCAGTTTTCACATTAGCCCCGGTTCAGTCACGAACCGGGACTAATGTGAGCATTGGTCCCGGTTCGTGAGCCCAGGGGGCCGGCCGGGGCCTCGTGGGCATTGGTCCCGGTTCGTATGGACCCTTTGGTCCCGGTTGGTGGTACAAACCGGGACCAATGGGCCACGCTCCTGGCCCACCACCCTTTAGTCCCGGTTCATACCACAAACCGGGACTAAAGGGCTGGTCCTAGTTGCGGCCAATGTTTAGTCCCACCTCGCCAACCGAAGGGCGCTCACACCAGTTTATAAGCCCGTCCCTCTATGCCTTGTTGAGCTTCTATTAAAGTGAAAATAGATGCCCTTATACAGGAAATTTGACTTAAATTCATAGTAAATTTCATAGAAATTTAGTATGAATTTAGGTTGAATTTTCTCTATAAGTGCATCTATGTTCATTTTTTATATTTATAAAATAAATAAACCTTAATAAAATAAATAAAACTAAATAAACCTTAATAAATAAACTATAGTAACTACAATAAATAAACCTTAATTAATTAAGTAAAAATAGCAGCAAGTAAAATAAATAAAAATAGCAGCAGTAAAATAAATAAAAATAAAATAATTAAAGTAAAAGACATAAGTAATTAGAAATAAAATAAATAAGCTTTTTGTTGTAAGTAGAAAGAAAACCTTTTCAGAGTTCATTTGAAATGCTTTTCAATTTTAGGGTCTTATAGCTCAAATTAATTAGTAAATGCATGAAAAATAACAAATGAAGTCAGAAAAGATTGACAAATGATGATGTGGCTTTGAATGGTGCATTTTGAACACACAAAAAGTCAGGAGTTCAAATAAGTTTTAAAAAATGAAATCCCTTTGTAACAGACGAGTTTCCGAATGAAATCCTGATACTTTGAAAGAGATTGTCCGTTTTGTACACGAAGTGCATCCAGTTTTTGTCGTAACCCTCTCAACTTTCTTGCACATGCTATGTGGATGAAATGATGATATCATGCCAACTTTCAACCCTTTCAGAGTTCATTTGAAATGCTTTTCAATTTTAGGGTCTTATAGCTCAAAATAATTAGTAAATGCATCAGAAATAACAAATGAAGTCAGAAAGGATTGAAAAATGATGATGTGGCTTTGAATGGTGCATTTTGAACACACAAAAAGTCAGGAGTTCAAATAAGTTTTAAAAAATGAAATCCCTTTGTAACAAACGAGTTTCCGGATGAAATCCTGATACTTTGAAAGAGATTGTCCGTTTTGTACACGAAGTGCATCCAGTTTTTGCCGTAACCCTCTCAACTTTCTTGCACATGCTATGTGGATGAAATTATGATATCATGCCAACTTTCAACCTTTTCAGAGTTCATTTGAAATGCTTTTCAATTTTAGGGTCTTATAGCTCAAAATAATTAGTAAATGCATGAAAAATAACAAATGAAGTCAGAAAGGATTGAAAAATGATGATGTGGCTTTGAATGGTGCATTTTGAACACGCAAAAAGTCAGGAGTTCAAATAAGGTTTAAAAAATGAAATACCTTTGTAACAGACGAGTTTCCGGATGAAATCCTGATACTTTGAAAGAGATTGTCCGTTTTGTACACGAAGTGCATCCAGTTTTTGCCGTAACCCTCTCAACTTTCTTGCACATGCTATGTGGATGAAATGATGATATCATGCCAACTTTCAACCTTTTCAGAGTTCATTTGAAATGCTTTTCAATTTTAGGGTCTTATAGCTCAAAATAATTAGTAAATGCATGAAAAATAACAAATGAAGTCAGAAAGGATTGAAAAATGATGATGTGGCTTTGAATGGTGCATTTTGAACACACAAAAAGTCAGGAGTTCAAATAAGGTTTAAAAAATGAAATCCCTTTGTAACACACGAGTTTCCGGATGAAATCCTGATACTTTGAAAGAGATTGTCTGTTTTGTACACGAAGTGCATCCAGTTTTTGCCGTAACCCTCTCAACTTTCTTGCACATGCTATGTGGATGAAATGATGATATCATGCCAACTTTCAACCTTTTGAGAGTTCATTTGAAATGCTTTTCAATTTTAGGGTCTTATAGCTCAAAATAATTAGTAAATGCATGAAAAATAACAAATGAAGTCAGAAAGGATTGAAAAATGATGATGTGGCTTTGAATGGTGCATTTTGAACACACAAAAAGTCAGGAGTTCAAATAAGGTTTAAAAAATGAAATCCCTTTGTAACACACGAGTTTCCGGATGAAATCCTGATACTTTGAAAGAGATTGTCCGTTTTGTACACGAAGTGCATCCAGTTTTTGCCGTAACCCTCTCAACTTTCTTGCACATGCTATGTGGATGAAATGATGATATCATGCCAACTTTCAACCTTTTCAGAGTTCATTTGAAATGCTTTTCAATTTTAGGGTCTTATAGTTCAAAATAATTAGTAAATGCATGAAAAATAACAAAAAAGGATTGAAAAATGATGATGTGGCTTTGAATGGTGCATTTTGAACACACAAAAAGTCAGGAGTTCAAATTAGGTTTAAAAATGAAATCCCTTTGTAACACACGAGTTTCCGGATGAAATTTAAACTATTCAAATTTGGAAACTAATGGATTAACAGAAAGTTTATAATTATTCTGAGCTAAAAGAAAAAAGAATAAAAAAATAAAGCAAAAATCAAAAGAAAATAAATAATTCAAAAAACAAAAAAATACTGGAAAAAATAAAAAACTGCCGCCTAATGGGCCACACAGCCTGCATACGACTAGAAACCCATCTGCACATGGGCCAGGATGCAGGCCCGCAGGCCCAATAGGCCCAACATGGCAATGACAAAGGTAGGCATGTATAATGCCTGCATGTTAGAGAGGAGCTCAGCACCTGAGCTGCAGCGCAGCTTATAAACAGGTGCTGAGCTCTCTCAGCTAGCGAGGTGGGACAACTTCCCACCGCACCGCGCCAGCACATTAATTAGTCCCGGTTGGTGGCTCCAACTGGAACCAATGCTCCCCTTTGGTCCCAGTTGGTGCCACCAACCGGGACCAAAGCCCTCTGCTTCCCGCCCTTTGCGCTGGTGAAAAGAGGCCTTTAGTCCCGGTTGGTGGCACCAACCGGGACCAAAGGATGGGTATTGGTTCCGGTTGGAGCCACCAACCGGGACCAAAGCCTTTGCTATATAAGTAGCACTTTGGAAATTTTCTGATTTCCATCGCCAGTGTCCCCCCGCCCGACGACGCCGTGAGCTCGATCTACGCCGCCAGGCTGCCCCGTCGTCGTCGCCGTCGCCCGTGCCCCCGAGCCCACGCCATCGCCCGTCGCCGTCGTCCTCCCCTCCCCCCCCCCCCCCGCGGTCGCCGTCGGCCTCCGCCGCGCGCCCCCGAGCCGTCGCCCCGTATACGTCACCGTCGCCGCCCTCCGCCTCCGGCCTGCCGCGGTCGCCGTCGCCCTCTCCACCATGTGAGCGCCGCCCCGATCCCCTCCTCCTCCCTGTAATGGCCGCCGCCGCTGCCGCCGCGCCCCCTAGCTATAGTACTGTACGTAGTTTAATTTAGATTTGTAATTTAGTTGTATTAATTTGGATGTGTAGTTAGATGTGTAGTTAATTTAGTTGTTGTAATTTAGATGTATTAATTTAGATGTGTAGTTTAGATTTTTCATATTTAGAAGTCATTTATGTATGTTCATATTTAGAAGAAAAAGAAGGAGAGAAAAAAGGAAAATAAGAAGAGGAAGAAGGAGAAGAAGAAGAAGAAGAATAAGAAGAAGAGGAGAGGAAGTAGAGGAGAAATAAATAAGAAGATGAAAAAGAAGAAAAAAAAGAGAAGAAGAAGAAGAAATAGAGGAGAAGAAGAAGAAATAGAATAATATATTATTCTATTTTTTCTTCTTCTCCTCTATTCCTTCTTCTTCTCCTCTTTTTTTCTTTTTTTTCTTCGATCTCCTCCTCTATTCCTTTCTTCTTCTCCTCTTTTTTTCGTCTTCTTCCTCTTCTTATTTTTTATCGGGTATGTCGTTGTCGATATATGTACCCGCCTCCCCGATAACTTTTAGTAAGTACTACTTAGAAAGTGTTTAATAGAATTAGTTAGAAAAATAATAGAACTAGTTAAACTAGCTAGTTTATTTGTAGTAAGTACTACTTTATTCTATTTATAGTAAGGAAATTAATAGAACTAGTTTGTTTTTTTAGTTAAAGCAATTATTCCCGCATCGACGTCGACGATGCCTATCCCGCTCCTCGTCGTCGACTCGGCGGAGGAGGCCGGCTTGATCAGAGGGGCCATGTCCGGGACTGGGCTCCGCCGGGCTGGTTTTGGGAGGTGCTACCTTCCGGTGGGCGTAGGTTGGTGAGGAACCAGCCCGTCGTTGACCCGATCCTTGTTTGGTGGCGCTCGCGTGGGCCAGTGACGGTGCCGAGGCTTCCGGACACCGCGGAGGTGGTACGTCACGGTGTCAGCGAGGAGGACCAGCACGTCCGTCGCTACATGGTTGCGTTGGAGGGCAAGTTCGACAATACCTGGCAGGTTCTTCAGGGATCTCACTGGAGCTATGATCGTGTGATGGTTCCGTCCCTTTGGGTGTCCACCGCCCGCGCCGATACCCGTCGGGCGCTACTGTTCTAGCTGTACTAGCGATGCTATATATGTATGATAGTATTCGAGGTGTATTAGTGATAATATTCGGCGATGTACGGACGCATGGAGATGATGTAGTTTTGCTTATAATTGAATGCATCCTAATTTGAATACTACTTTATTTTGTGATTTGATTTTGCTTATTGAATGCTCAAAGTGGAAAACTACTCCGATCCTACTTTGAATGCTAAAATTGGAGAGCACTATGATTAGTTGATAGCTTATAGGGTTTTTGTTTTCGCAGAAATCTAGGAGCCCCCCCCCCCCGCCCCTCCATCATCCCCGCCGTCGTCCCCGTCACCGCCCCCTCCGACATCGAGGTGAGACCAGCCAAATCCTCTTTTAGAAAGATAATTAAACGATATTTCGGGTTGACTGTAAGTCTGTCGAGTCTCCACCATATATGAGAGGACGAAGAATCCCGACTGTTGTCGTGGGGGTAGCTTCTCCTTTGTTCCCGTGTGCTAGACAATTTGGTGTAATGCACTCGAGAACGAAAGGAGGAGCTACCATCACCGACGGTCGCAAATGTCAGAGAGGAATCAGTGAGGGAGAGTTCCACCATATATATATGAGAGGACGAAGAATCCCGACTGTTGTCGTGGGGGTCGCTTCTCCTTTGTTCCCGTGTGCTAGCTAGACATTTTGGTGTAATGCACACGGGGACAAAGGGAGGAGCGACCATCACCAACGGTCGAATGTATACACCACGTGAGCTGAGAGTTTTCAAGAAAAGACTCGACAAACCGATAGTCAACCCGTGATGAATAATAATGATCTAACTTAGGTTTTTTAGTACATATATTTAATTGTAGATGTTTAATATTTGAATTATATATGAACATAGGAAATGTCGTACTCGGACGACGAAAGTCTCCCGGGGGAGTGCGGCTGGTGCCACGACGACCGAGGTCAGTGCGACAGGCCTCACCTGGACGAAGATCGGCGCTTCAGTATTAAGCTGGAGGAGACGTTCGATGTTGAAACGGTACGCAACGACGACAAGTGTTATTTTTTCGTAATTAAGCACGACTTCAACTATTTCAACGTGTACTTTTCATCTTTTACAATTCGGCTAGCTTATCCCATGCCATGCAAGACGCTACGTCTTGGAGAGGATGGGTTTTGAAGACCATGAAAGTATGGAAACAAAGAAAATTCACCTAAGGACCCATCATGATATAGATTTTGAAGTAAAGTTGTATAATTCTGAGAGCGTAACCCATTTTGGTTGCAAAAATTGGGAAGCATTTTGCAAGATGTATGGTTTTGATGAGGGTATGCTTGTCACCATGGATCTTGATGATCCTGACATCGAGCAAGACAATATGGACATTTGGGTCCTTGTTGATACGCCTCCAATTCTACCGCTATGTGAGTTTCTCAAACATAGTTATTAGCTAATTTATATTGTTCATTTCAAAATAGTTGACAGCTTATTTTCATTGACAGCTTATTTTGATTGTTCAAACAATGTGCGAAACATGGTAGACAGAACCTACTACACCGATGGCTCTGAGTTAACTTATAAGGAGAAAACTCATCTGGTCGGATTTTGTACTGATATTGAGAATTACAATATCTACAATCAAACTCCTCATCATTATGGTCCTCCATACGTGCCACTAGTGCACGTGTTGAACTACGGTAACTACTATGGAGATACCCTGGTAAGATTTCTTACTATTACGACATCCGTGCATATTTTGCATAGTTCTAAAACTAGTGCATTATCATTGCTAACTATGAAGTTATTACTATGTTTTTCAACAGATAATCCCAGAGGATTGTGTGCCTCATTTGATGTATCAGAATGGTAGGCTTGATGTTTTGAATATACAACCAGGTCATCCTACGAATCTCAACTGTCCATACCGGATTTCTAAAAGAAGTGGAGCCATGCAAATCAAAGAATGGAAAAAATGTATGGACAGTCGCAAGGAGCTTCTTGGAAGCAAAAGGAAGCGAGGCGCAAGAATTGGAGACAGGATGATCTCCATTCTCCATAATGGAGAGTCAGGGTCTATATTGTTTTATGCTATTTTACCTTAAAGAGGGTATTTCGGTCCTACCTAATACTGATGATCATGTGCTAAGAACAATTAAGTAGGGTTGGTTCGATGACTGTGAGGATGATGATCGTATGACTTGTTATTAATAACGAGTAGAAGTTGTATGATGATGATTAGTAGGACTTGTTATTATATATGATGATGCATGATGCGTGCATGAAGAGTTATTATATATCAGCGGGTGAAATGAACATGGATTGGATTGAAGTGAAGGCAACATGCATGTGGTGCGTGTCGAAAGTAGTACAATCCAAACTTGATCAAGTCCGGATTAGTATTACTTTCGACATGCACCACATGTTGCCTTCACTTCAATCTAAGCCATGTTTAGGCATAGCAGTACGTACCGTTGGTAAACCAAGCACGGAGATATAAGAGAGGACACTTCTCTCTAATAGCTACCTAATAACAACCTAAATTAACCCCCCAAAACCCCCAAACCCCCCCCCTTTCAAAAAAAACAAAAACCTCAGCTCCTGCCAGGTGCTGACGCGTGGATGCCTATTGGTCCCGGTTGGTGGCACCAACCGGGACCAAAGGCCCTCCTGCCTGGGCTCCCCGCACCGGCCACGTGGACGGCCTTTAGTCCCGGTTCGTGTAAGAACCGGGACTAAAGGGCTAGGGCATTAGTAACGACCCTTTAGTCCCGGTTCCTGAACCGGGACTAAAGGCCCTTATGAACCGGGGCAAAAGCCCCTTTTCCTACTAGTGAGAGCTCACCTATAAGAGGTGCAACTCTCTCTCAACTTATGAGGTGGGACTAAATTTTAGTCTCACTCACACCACTCACATGTGTGCATGAATGGGCCAAGAGAATTTCAGAATTTTAGTTGGGCTTTGGGCCAAAAGCCCACTAGCAAATTCCAACAGATTTCAACGATTATGAATCAGTAGATGGGTTGGGGTGGAGGCAGGGTGACAACTGTGGCGGGAGGATGAAGTGTGTGTGTGTGTGCGCGCGCGTGCGTGCGTGCGTGCGTGCGTGCGTGCGTGCGTGCGTGCGTGCGTGTGTGTGTGTGTGTGTGTGTGTGTGTGTGTGTGTGAAGGTTTAGTGGCCCCAAAATAAAATTGATGTTTTTAGAGGGACCTCTGAAATCGCGAGGATGCCCTTTACGAAATATGTTCTCTCTTTTTGTAGAGTGAATACATGTTTATGTAATTTTAGTAAGACCGGTGAAACATAACTCATATGTTTTATTCCTATAATGCCGAAGCATAACTTAAATATAATATCTTGAATCATTAAAAAATTGTGAAATGGCCTAAGTCACACAAGTCTTAACAAACATCTTTTACAAAAAAGAAAATGACACCCAATCTTTTAGGTGTGCCCAAACCTTCTTCCTTTTGCATCCACCAACCACGCACTGTGAGTAAAGCTTGATGTCGTCTCCAGGCCTTCGCCCCAATGTAGCAAACTTGTTTAAACCAAAAGCTCGTAGAAGCAATGGTTAGTACAACACAAAAGAGGAGAGAGAGAGAGATCGATCGTTTTGCGTCAATCTCAAGTGGCAGTAACGAATCAATTTGAGTTAGACTAGGAAACAAGAGTGTGTGTGGACGCGCGTGAGAGAGAGAGAGAGATCGATCGTTGAACCGTTGGAGAGTTTTCTTACTATTAATTTTTCATTCTTTGGTGCATGTTTTACGTCGTTTTGCGAGTCCTTATTTCTTCTTTTCCACACACAACTAGACTTGCACATCCGTCGGTCATGCACAATTGCAGTTGCACAAAAAATATTGAAAGAAGAAAAGAAAAAAAATGTCAAACTCTAGCCACACCCAAGGAACTGTCCAACCCTCTTGTGTCACCGAAAGAAAGACACTTTTATCTTTCTTTTTTAGAAAACTTCCAATCTATTTATCTCAATCATGGCAGGACAATGAATATCAGAAAGAATAAAAATTACATATAGATCCATAGACCAAAAGCGTTGAAGCGAGCCGAAGGCGTGCCGCCATCATCACCCCTCCCTCACCGAGCCGGACAAAACTTGTTGTACTCCCTCCGTCCGAAAAAATTTGTCCCTCAAATGGATGTATCTAGCATCAAGTTAGTGCTAGATACATCCATTTGAGGGACAAATTTGGGACAAGCTTTTTCGGACAAAGAGACTAATAGATAGTCGAGAAGTCGTCATGCTAAGACCCCATAGGACCAGAACAACAACCGCCGCCGATGAAGAGAAACATAGATCAGAAGGGTCCAACCTGAAGGCACACGAACGTAGGCGAACAAAGACTGGATATGAGTAGATCCACCGAAAACAACCACCGATCGAATCCCGTGGGATCCGCCGGAGACACACCTTCACACGCCCTCCGACGATGCTAGATGCAACACAGGGCGTGTGAACGTTATTCCATCTTCAGAGAGCCTCCATCGTCTCGCTTTTCTGAGCACAAATCCTAACAAAACTAAAAGAAACGTCTAAAAATGGGCCATCAGAGACGGGACACCAAAAGAAAACATGTTGCGCAGTGGCGTGTTTCTATTGATCTCTTTTCTTGACATGATGTTTTTGTTGAGCTTTAGGTAATGTGAGGAGCACACAAAGCACATGTTTAGCATAGCGTGGCCGCTACCACAAGAAAACCTAGATCACGTCCTCTCCTCTCGCCACCACCGGCGATGGAGGGGAGGTCCTTCAGAGATGTGGTGCCATGGTGAGACGTGTGATACGGCGCGGAGGGCCGGTGCTACGTGTGTGTTGGTAGCTGGTTCGAGTTGGCGGCTCAGCTCCGGCGCGTTGGCTACCTTTGGTGGCTGAATGGCCTAGCTTGGGCATTAGAGAAGGGGGCTTCGTGATGGGATGTTTGGCGGCGATGGGTCTTCGGCTATCTTAGGGTTTTGGATAGGAAGGTTAAACGGCGGCGCCATCCCTATGTAGGAATAAGGTTCGCCATGTCCTATCGCCGTTTTGTTGGTGTGTTTATCGTTGATGGAGGGTGTCTGAAGTTGTGTCTCTGGCGGGTCTTCCGGGATCTGGTTGGTTTAGGTTTCTGGTGGGTCCATCTGTATTCGGACGGTTTTCGTTGTCTTCGAAGTTTCTACATGTCATTGTCGGTGTTTTCTTCTCCGGGCGGCGATTTGCTTCATAGATCACGAGCGCCGAAATCTCCTGGCCTACTTTGACGACTTTCTAGCTGCTACTTCCACGAGCTACTGGGTTGGAAAAAATTGCTCTGCCGAGGCGAAGGCCGAATCCAGCTACTCTCACAGCGCGTAGCCGGTGGATGCAGGAGGAAGAAGACTTTGGCTCCCCATGAATTTGAATCTAATTTTCCTTTTCTGTATAGTTGAGTTTGTAAGGACGTGTGTTACTTAATAAACGGTCTTGGACCTTACACAAAAAAATATGTGAAGAGCACACGAGAAGATAGATTCTCTCTACTGTAAATATGGCGGGTGATTTCCATCGGTGCTACTCCGCAATATTGGAAGGCATGTCGGAATCAAATAAATTTGATTATTTTCTTTGTGGAGATACGTATTTTTTAGGTAGTATTCTTTATGAAAAACAAACACCAATTAACTTTAGAACTCCAAGATCTGAATAGATCCTAAAACGACTTGTGTTTTTCCTGGACTCCGTCCCGGTGTAGGCAGAAGCCCTCCGAGTATATAATTGGAAAGTGATGAAACGTACGCACGCACGGATAGATCGTATCCGTGACCAAGGACATGGCGCTGCCGGAGAACTTCGACGGCGGCCATCGGGCCATCGTCATCGAAGACGTCCCGCCGGGCACCGGGATCGCAGACCTCGTCGGCGCCTTCTCTCCTTTCGGCACGATCCAGTTCGCTTCCATGGGTCCTCCTGCCGTCTTGGGTTTCGAGAGCGAGGAGGCCGCGGCGCACGCGCTGCTTGTGGCGTCCATGAAGAGCGTCAGGCTCCTCGGCGTCTACAGGGAGAAGGCGACCAGTTCGATCGAGGCAGCTGCTATGCCGCCATCAGCCGTGGCCGCGGTGCCAGAGGGAGTGACCAGTACGACGGCGGAGACCGCAGCCGCCACGGCCGAGAACAAGACCAGCCAGAACAAGGCAGCGTCGGTGCACATAGACCAGGAGGCGATCAGCTCGCTCCTGGACTCCATCCTCGCCCTGGAGGAAAGCCTCGACACCTTGAGTAGCCTGCTCACCCAGCACAGCTCCAAGAAGGAGGAGGAGGGCGACGACATCGACGTTCACAACTACGACAAGGCCTGGACAGACGGCTACAATTCAGCCTTGTACTGGCCGGACGACAACTACTGCGACGCCTGGTTCGCCGGCTACCAGGCTGGAGCCAAGGATTCTCCGATTGGTTGAATTTACAGAACTCAAAGCTGCATCTAGGAGCAGGTGATTTCTTTAGACGTTAAAAGGCGTGGAAAAACAGTTCTGCATCTACTTGTTCGTGTCGTTATTGTTTCTGCAAATTTTCATGGGATAAAACCCTAGAATTAATTTGTTAGGCAGTTCAGAAGTTTTTAGTGCTTAAATTTTTTGCTTTTCAAGGGCTGAAGTTTGTCCCGATCGATCGAATCAGAGGAAACACGCGAGAGCAAAATCAGGAGAAACAACAAAAGTTAAATATTTTCATCAGAGAGAAAAGTCTCTTTCGTCTCCGCTAAACTAACTATACGAGAAACCAGGGGAACTAGCCCTAGCCGCCGCCACGTGATCGAATCCTTCTCACCTTCGTATGGAGGATTTGGTTGCCTGCTGCGGGCGGCTGTGTTGGCGATCCACAGCGCCGATCTTCAACGGCAGCACGGCCTGGATAGGTCAACGGAGAAGAGGGAGTCGGTGCATGGTTCTGCGCGACGGCGAGTTCGGCATCATACCCGAACCTATCGTGCAGCGGCATGGGTGATTTCCTTTTTTCAGATTTTCTTTAGAGAATCATTGAGTGGAGGGCTTGTGGAGCCGTCGATCGGCGTTCATGGTCTTCGGAGTTTGTATAGGCTCTTATCAACGTTTTCTTCTCCAGGGCAGCGATTTGCTTCGCAGATCACGGATGTTGGTGTCTCCTGATCTGCATCGACGAGTTCCCGGTCGCTCCTTCTACAAGCTCCTGGGTCTAAAAAAGTTTGCTCTGCCAAGGCGAGGGCTAGAGGCGGCATCGAGTTATGCTCACAATGCGCCGCCGATGGATACAGGAGAAAGAAGACTTCGGCGCCCCCAAGAATTTGAATGTAATTTTATTTTTCTGTATGGGTGTATTTGTAAGACCTTTTGATACTTAATATATGGCCTTCTGCAATTTCACAAAAAAAACATGCGGGAGCAAAATTAACCAAAATATCCTAAAGAGGTCGTGTGGAGCCGTCTCTCTGGCGGGTCTCACAGGATTCGGTCAGTTTAGTTGTCCGATGGATCCATCTAGATTCAGCCGGTGTTCATGGTCTTTGAAGTTTCTACCCACTCTTATCGACGTTTTCTTCTCGGGGCAGCGATTGGCTTCGCAGATCGCGGTCGCTGGTGTCTCCTGGTCTGATAGATGACTTCTCGGCCTTTGCTTCTAGAAGCTTCTGGATTTTAAAAAAATCACTCGTCTAAGGCGGAGGCCCAAAGGCGGCGTCAAGCTATGCTCACGGCGCGACGCCGGTGGATGCAGGAGGAAGAAGACTTCGGCACCCTCAAGAATTTGAATGTAATTTTAATCTTTTTTGTATGGGTGTGTTTGTAAGATCTAGTGATACTTGATATATGGCCTTCTGCCCTTTCACAAAAAAAAGCATGCGATAGCAAAATCAACCCAAATATCCTGACGGGCAGGTCAGACATGGAAACAGAGTTAAGATATCTACTTGTTGGTGTCATTTGTGTTTCTATAAACATTCATGGTACAAGGCGCTAGAGTTAAGATAGCTCGGTGATGAAAATGTTTAGGGTTTAAATTTTAACATTCTAAGCGTTGAAGTTTGCCTTTTTACCGGATGCAAAAAAGCTTTTTTTTTTCATGAAAGCTGACATGAACATGTGTGACAACACCAACATGAACCGGTTATTGGTTAGGTTAGACATTCGCATCCATGCATACCAATTCCATTTGTATTTCTCACAATCATAATAATTTATGGCTCTATATTCCACCAATAGTATCGCTTTAATCGGTCATGGGCGGGCACAGCCAACGGGCCTGATTCAAGACGGAGACGCACCCATCGGGGCCGAATAGAGGCTAATTCGTACAGGGCACGCACACACCCTCCGACCAAACGGGCCCACCCACTAAGGACTATACAATTAGTGCGGGTTTTCTAGCGTTTTTTTTGTGGCCGGTTTTTTTTGTTCTTTTTCTGTCCCTTTTTTGGCCGTATCCTATTCGGTTTTTATTTTCTTCATTCTTTCTCTTTTTTTGTTTTTAGTTCTTTTATTTTAATTTCATGAAATTTTCTTTTTAAATTGTGTGAACTTTTTCAAAATTTAAAAAAATCAATTGTTGTTTTTCAAATTCATGAACTTTTTTCAAATTTGTGAACTTTTTCAAATTCATAAAAATATCAAATCCATGAACGTTTTTCAAATCCATGAAATATTTTCAGAATTCGTGATTTTTTAGACATTAAAAGGTGTGGAAAGAAAATTGGGCATCTACGGTTCGTGTCATCATTGTTTCTGCAAATTTTCATTGGACAAAACCCTAGGTTTAAGACGTCTATGTTTTATTAGGGAGTAGTATTGTATATGTTAACAAGAAGTGTTGTGCTTAAAATTTTGACCCCTTCAGCGCTGAAGTTTGTCCCGGTCGATCGAATCAGAGGAAACATGTGATATCCTGATGGCTGGGCCAGACATGGAAACAGAGTTAAGATACCTACTTGTTCATGTAATTTGTGTTTCTGCAGATTTTAATTGGTTAAGACCCTTTAGTTAAGATATCTCACTTATAAAAATGTTTAGTGCTTAAAATTTAACTTTTTAAGCACCAAATTTCTCCTTGCCGGATGCAAAAATGTTCTTGTATTTCATGAAAGTTGACATAAACATGTGTGACAACACCAACATGAACAGGAGAAACAGCTATTGATTTGGCTAGACAATCGCATCCATCCATGCCAATTCCATTTGTATTGCTCAACCATAATTAAAAAATTGAGAGTACTCAATTCATAATTATTTATGGCTTTTTGAAACGTTCTGAATAAACAAATTTACGAAGAAAAAAATTTGAGGCTGCGCAAGTTACACATGCAGTGCGCCACTTGTCAGCACCTGAGAAGGTATGAGTGAATTTTGCAAGGAGTACCTTTGCAATTAGTGATCCCGTATATTCCACCAATAGCGTCACTTTAATTGGTCATGGGTTGGCTCAGGCAATGGGTTGATTCAAGACAGCTGCTGCAAGATCAGGTGGGCCACCCCAAATATGGGCCTACTACCTCTCTTCACGCCACCCTTATTGGGGCAGCTAGCGGATCCCACCACTCCAGCAGGGCTATATGTCACTGACTCACTGTATCGATTCTTAATACGGATGTTTCTAAAAAAAAGATTCTTAATACGGATGGATGTGCACACGACGCTATGTGCCCGACGTGCACACGATAAATAATCTGCACTGTCAGATGCTTTAGGGACAAAAGTACAGATGGCTGGAAGGGAAACATCGTCTGTATGTCAACTAAAAATATCGGTTGTATAGCAGTGCTCTTCTTAATATGAATCGCCTACGGGCGACGTCCAGCGAATAGGCTCAGTAGCAAGGCTTCGTTCACTGCGTGTTATAGGTACGTGTGGTTCAGTGTACTACTGTTCTTTTGTTTTTGCTTTTTTCCTTTTGATCTATTTGTTATTTCATTAGTTTTCCTTTTATATATTGCTTTGGTTTTCTTTGTTTTCTCATTGGGGTTTTTGGCCTTTCTTTCTTTTTTCTTATACTTTGGTTTCTTTCTAGTTTTTCTTTGTTTTCTTCGGGCTTTTTATGCTTTTTGGTATCTTTGTCGATTTTATTGGGTTTTTTCCACAAATGACTTCTTTTTCTTAGTACACAATGTATGTTTTTAGAGCAGACGTGCAGCATTTTATGATACACTTTGGATAGTTTTTAAATATATGATATACATTTTTGAAAATACATGTTTTGAATACACAGTAATATTTTTTCCAAATATCCCTTGTTCATTTTTAACTTATGGGAATACACTTTTCACATTCTATAAACTTTGTTTAAAATGTCACGAGCATTTTTTTGAATTGATGGATTTTTTCTGTAAAATGTTACATATATCTTTTAAACTATACAAAACATTTTTTATAGTACGCAAACACTTTTTTACATTGTATAAGTTTTTTTGGAAATGTCAGAGATTATTTTTTTAATTCATGAATATTTTATTAAATGGTGCGTACATTTTTCAAAATTAGTCAAGCATATTTTTACATTGTATAAACATTTTTTTAAATAGCACGTACATTTTTTAACTGTCACAAACATTGGTGAGACTTTATTAAATGCAACGGTGCACTGTAGAACACAGAAAAACCTAATAAACTTGATAATAACAATTCTAGTTACAAACTCTTAATTTTATGTTTGAAGCGCATTAACAAAGATTGAAGTATTATGACATGCTTTGGAACACAATGAATCACATTGAAACCGTATGATTGTTTTTGCAGGACATAATAGAATAACATTGATCTGCGTGAAACACAACATTAAGTTTTCGCCAAGTGTCACCAAGTTCCTTCGTATTAGTTTGATGTGCATTGACACACACGGTGTAACAATATGATACACTTTGGCCCAATGAACTACAATAGAAGCAGTGATTGACATGCTTTGGAACACTGTGATACACCATGTAACATCGTGTGCAATTTGCATGTAGGCCTGTAACACCCCCCCCCCCCCCCCCCAAGCAATGAGGCTTGCAACCTTTTGCAGCAATTGAGAGGGATGGTGAAACCGGACCTTGCCGCATAACAAAATGAAAGAAAGAGGTTGAAGTCACTGCACCAAAACCAGATAACTACCCCCTGCTTGACACACCAACTGCCAATAAGATTCAAAAAGAGCTAACAGATCTGGCATCACCAATCCTCACATGCTCTTCACTAATACCAGATTGGACGTTGTAGAAATAGAGAGAGGCTGGAGACCTTGTTCCAACACACCATCGTTACCACCACCACCACGCGGATGTCGCATGGTTGTTATCGTCATGGCTGGCCGAAAACAGGGGGTGCGATGCTGTTGTGTGGCGAGTGCAATGAGAACAACCTCATGCTCTGACCCATGTGCTAAGAAGTTACATAACTTCACATTGTTACATAACTTCACATTGTCATTTGAATTTATCATAGCTACTTTTGCTGAGTGCCCAAAATAATTTGTAGCTGATGTTCAAATTATATGTAGTTACTTTGTATGTTGTTGTGGTTAGTATACATAACCTCTACCAATGACTATTGATTCTTAAATTGAGTTGTGTCAACATATTCATTTATATGAAATCCATTATGAACACTTTCCCCATTATACTTCGAAAATCTATCTTCATCTGGATACTTCTTGCTTCACTTGGTATGAAAGTTTTCTTTTTCTTCCAAAAAGTCTGAGATGGTAGTACCATCAGAACACATTGTTGATGGTTTCAACTGAGTTACTCATGACATTTTACTACGTATGTGTTTCTTTACAAATGACATCAATTTATGTACTTCGCTAAATTGTTCAGCGGGAAAGAGTTGTGAGGCAACTAAAGGTGGTGGAGAGGCGATTTCTTATGCATGGTGGTAGCGACGCACGCATGGTGGTAGCGACGCACGCATGGTGGTAGCTACGCACGCATGGTGGCAGCTACACACCCTTTGGCATAAGTGTCTTTTTTAATATATGAGGTGTCAAATTTCTTATGGCATTGGCAAGAGTGCATTTTTGTTGTATAGAAATGACTTTTTCTCACTTCTCTTTGTCTTTTTATTACCTTTTGGCACAAGTGCATTTTCATTGTGTAGAAAGGCCCTTTTCTCACTTCCCTCATCCTTTTTGCTTGCCTTTTTGGCATAATTGTCTGTTTGCTTTACTAACTGGTCCAAAGTCACGATATTTTCGTTATAGAGTTGTTTTTATAGTCCAAAAGAATTATATTAAACGTGCATGCATGTGCATATCATATATTAAAAAAGAACGTATATAGAAACCCGAATCAACCAAAGGTAGCAACACCATGAAAGTATGTGCTCCCTACTTCTTTTTTTACTCCAGTATTAGGTTTGTCTGAAGTTAGATTCTTCAGGGTTTGACCAAGTTTATTAAGAATTATTAGCATTCATAATACAAAACATCATGAAATATATTTTATATTATATTTAATTGGTATTAGATTCTTCAGGGTTTGACCAAGTTTATTAAAAATTATTAGCATTCATAATACAAAATCAATATCATTAGATTCATCATGAAATATATTTTATATTATATTTAATTGGTATTGTAGATGTTGATACTTTTTACTATAAATTTGGTCAAATTTTATAAAGTTTAACTTTAGACAAATCTAACACGTGGAGTAATAAAAAGAAACTGTAATATGAATGAAATACACGCACTGGACAAGTACCATGAAAGTATGTATGATGCACAAATGGACATGTCAAATTATACTCTTCTTATCCAACTACCACCACCCGAACAAATTCAACGCAGACGTACTGCTGTAGCCCGGCCCGGCCGACCGGGTCGAGCCAAGAAGCAAAACGAGGAGGACCATTTCAATCGATCAAGGCAGGTGGTAGAGGGCGGACGGCGGCAGCGCGGCGGTGGCGTTGAAGTAGGCGAGCGTCTCCACCCACCGGCCGGCGTCCTTGAGCATGTGCACGGCGATGGTGTCCGGGCGGAAGCCGCGCCGGAAGCAGTTGGCCGGGGAGCTCCCCAGGTAGTTGTACATCCTGGGGGCGCCGTCGTAGCGGTTCTTGGCCTTGCCGGCGACGTTGAGCCACCGCCCCGTCCACATGTCCTCCGGCCCGACGCGGTCCCGGCGGCTCACCTCCGACCGCGCCACCCAGCGCACCAGGTCCCACGAGAGCGCGTACCCCATGCCGGACATGAAGGGCGGGAACGGGTAGAAGTTTTCGCGGTCGCACGGCATCTGCAGGCCCAGGTACGCGTCCTCCCGCGCCGCGCCGGCCACCCACGCCGCCAGCGCCGGGAGCCGCAGGTACGTGTCGTCGTCGGCCTTCATCACGTAGTCGTAGGCGCCGTCGGGGAAGGCGCGGGCGGCGGCGGCGAAGAAGTCGTACGTCTTGCCGCCGTCCATGTTCTCGGCGCAGTCGAGCACGATGACGTCGCCGTAGCGCATGATCTCCAGCGCCACCAGCACGGCGTCGACGGCGGAGGTGACGTTGCAGAAGACGAAGCGCACGTCCACGGCGCCGGCCAGGGCGGGGTGCTCCTGGAGCTGCAGCGCGTACACCGTCCGCAGCAGGTGCCGCCGTTCGTACTTGCCCGGCATCGTCTGGATGCCGATCAGCACGCGCACTCCGGGGTGCGCCTTGACCGGCGTGGTGGCGTCGGCGTGCTTGGCCGGCGTGGTGGCCTTGGGCGTGGCGTTGACCGGCGAGAGGACGTCGTGGGGCGGGGAGCCGGGGCAGGCGCCGGAGAAGAAGGACTGGAGGCGGAAGTCGTTGGGGTGGACGACGAAGACGGTGAAGGCGAGGAAGCCGGCGCCGAGGACGAGCATGAGGAGGTGGGACGCGTTCACCGGCGAGCCGGCGGCGCCCAGGCCCAGCTGCTTGTACAGGGAGGACGGCGACGACGACATGGCGGCGCTCTGAGGGATCAGGTGCACCGGCGTGGTGCTTGCGCGGACAAGGAATGGGAGCGCTGCGTCTGCTTCTACTTGCCTAGAGAAGGAAATGGAGCGCCTGCTTCTGCTGCGTTGGACATGGACCTGGTCGTGGCACGCGAGGCCAGGCCAGGCCGCTGCTGATTTGGTCGACGACGGCGAGGTTGCGTGGGTGGTGAAGAGACTGATTACGCATTGAGAAATTCGCAATCGGGGAGGATTACAAAACGAGAGAGGTTAGGTTCAGAGGTGATGTCAGACGGAGGTGACAGATTGTGACTAATCCAACTCGAGTCATGCCTCGGGCTTCCACCGGGTACAATCAATAACTACAGGGCAACTGCTAATCGACAGGTGCTCACAGGGTACAACGAGTTAAGCAAAGTGCTTCAGACATTGTGCAGTCAGCAAAACGAGGCTCATCCACTTGTTTTCATCCGAAATCACACCCTAGATGAGCTCTTCTTAGAGAAAGGAACTCCACTTTGAGACTCAAAGTTGATGAGAATAGTCGATTTGAACGGCATCACCGAATCAGTTTAGCTACTACACATTAGTCAGCAGATTCGAACACAACGATCAGTCGATTTTTATCTTAGGGTTGAGAGGCCGGCGGTGGGGAGTGGGAGTGGTTCCAAGGAGGGCGGGGCGGGGCAGCGGGAGCGCCGCCGGCCGCAAGCGGCTCAAGGAAGAAGATGCATCAAGAGGTTGAAGAAAGACCGTGTGCCATTGATTTTCACATCCAACAGTTCACAGAATCAACTGGCCTTAAACGAAATTTTCAGCCACGCCCATAACGAATAGCAGTTTTAGTAGGATGAGATCAGATCAGGGCAAAAATGTTACTCCCTCACAGCAATAATAATTCACAAAGATAAATGCAGCCTGAGACAACGCAAACAACAAGCAATACCCCGCAAAGACAAATGCGATCAGGCGTGGCTAAATAGTTGCAGTATATTGAAAGCAGCAGTCAAAGCAAAAAAACCCTGGTGCGAAACAGATCGTCTTCCATAGTACCTCATAATGTGCTCATCAACAAATCACCTAAGCAGAAAGTAAACAGTAACTCAAGCTGAAAGTACCAGGCAGACAATGTGCCTCAGAACAGTCAAAAACTTGACAGGCATTACAACCTCTTCGGGCCAGCAAGACTCCTACGCGTACCCGGCGAACCCGGCTTGGATCTTGAAGACCCTGATGGTTCCGTCGGTGTATCCGGTGTAGAGGGTGCTTCCATCCGCGCTCCAGCTCAAGCTTGTGCAGTACAGCATCTGCACGATTGTACCAATAATACATAGTCAGTACAGAATACACATGTTAAGAATGACAAGTCATAAAGTAGATTCAATAATACTCCCTCCGGTCCTTTTTAGTTCGCATATAAGGTTTGTCTGAAGTCAAACCTCGTAAACTTTGACCGAATTTATAGAGAAAAATACCAACATTCAGAATGTGAAAATCAACAACATTAGATGCATCATGACTTTAGTTTTCATATTGTATAAATTTAGTATTGTAGATATTAATATTTTTTCATATAAATATGGTCAAACTTTATGAAGCTTGACTTCACACAATTCTTAAACGCAGAATAAAAAGGACCGGTGGGAGTACTGCACAATTTAAAGAGGAGCACAAGTGTACAGTTGACAGGAACACCAACTGAACAATAGAGTGGTTTGGGAACAATGGAAATTTCAACAGTGGAGATGCTCTCCAACAGAAGGTTAATAAGGTTTGCAAACACAGTGTAACAAATACTTACTCAATTGCTCTCAATAGACTGTTGCAAGAAAATTATATTCATGATAGCAGTAAATTGTTCAGATGGATCAACAATACACAACAATGTTCAAATGGATCACCAAAAAAATACTTTTGGCACATATTTCGAACATCTGTAAGTAAACCAAAATAGTGGGAAATATCATCATCATGTTAAATACTTTGTAAATTTAGTTATGGACCTTAAAGATGGAACTGAACAGCAGCAAATTTGCACCACAGGGTAATAATAGAACATTGTATCTATCCATACAGTTGTTACCTATAGATCACAGGGGTATCTACCATAGACAGTTCAGTCTACAACAAGCAAGTACAAATCTTAATATAGACAAGACATAAATTTCCAATGAGGTTCAACACTGATTCATGTGAGCACAAAAGTACAATTGCCAATCCAATCACATTATAATGTAAATCAACACATTATCAGATCAATTAACACAAAAACATCACTCGCACTTTCACCACATGTAATTAGTGATATCAAATCAATCATAAGATATGTACTTGTGCAGTACCATTAACTAGGGAGATACACTACTGCATAATTTAAAGGCTCATCATGTTAAGATTGGCCCAAATGGAACTATCCCAGCAAATATCCAGGGACACATCATAAACAAACATCACAGCAGATCTAACAAGCAGGTTAACGATCTAGGAAAAGGATAACAAGCAGGCTACCTGGTTCTTGGAGACCTGGACTTCTGGCTTGAGGTCCTGCACGACATGCTTGGACTCGAGGTCCCAGATCTTGACAGACTCCTCTGTCGCAGCGCAGAGCCAGTAGCGGTTGGGCGAGAAGCAGAGCGCATGGATGATGGAGCCGGCTTCCAGCTGGTACAGCCTCTTCCCCTCGGACAGATCCCAGAGCAGCGTGACGCCGTCCTTGCCGCCGGAGGCGCAGAGCGAGCCATCGGGGCTGACGGCGACGGCATTGACATAGCCACCGTGGCCGGCGAGGGTGGAGCGGAGCTTGCAGTTGGTGAGGTTCCAGACCTTGACGGTCTTGTCCCAGGAGCCGGAGACGATGGTGGGCTGCTGGATGTTGGGGGAGAACCTGACGCACGAGACCCAGCCGGTGTGGCCCTCGCCGCCGCCCATGTCGCCGCCGATGGTGTACTTGCACTCGCCGAGGGTGTTCCAGAGCTTGATGGTGTTGTCGCGGGAGGCGGAGACGATCTGGCGGTTGTCGACGGAGAAGGCGACCGAGATGACGTCCTTGGCGTGGCCGACGAAGCGGCGGGTGGTGAGGCCGGTGGAGAGGTCCCAGAGGCGGAGCTCGCCGTCCCAGGAGCCCGAGAGCGCGAACTGGCCGTCGGAGCTGATGACCACGTCCTGGACGAAGTGGCCGTGGCCGGTGAGGCGGCGGAAGGGCACGGCGTAGTCGGTGCCGACGGTGCCGTCGCCGAGGGACTGGACCGGGTTGGTGAGGTCCCAGACCAGCAGCGACTTGTCGCGGGAGCCGGACACGATGTAGGGCGAGTTGTCGATCGGCGCGGCGATCGCCGTCACCACGTCGTTGTGGCCGCGCATCGTGCCCACCAGGGCGAGCGACTCCTGCATGTTCGCCATGGCTGCCGCGGGGAGATTGGGGGGCGGGGGGGCGGCGGCGGCGGCGAGGGGGGAGGGTTGGGAGAGAAGAGGGCCGAGATGGAACGTGGAGGATTTTATAGTCTGGGGAAGGTGCGGCTAGGGTTTTGCAGGATCGGAGATGTGGCGCTTGGATGGTGGATGGGAAGATCGCCACCGTTCGTTGCGTATGATAGTCTTTTCCTTTAAAATGGATGAATTTTTTTTCTGAGAAATAAAATGGATGATAAATTTGTATAGAAAAGCTACATGATGATTTAGGCGTGGGAAAAGGTGTGGTTTCGATGTTATTGTTCTATGTGAATATTAGGTGAAATCTCTGTAAGTTACACAATTATGAAATAATTTTCTGAACCTATTATGAAAAAAAATCATGACAATGTGATGATTTTATACATGTTTTTGCGTAACAATATTTCTGGGAAATTAAAAATCCACCTTATCAGGAAAGCTTGGCAGTGACATCACTTGATTTCAAATATTGAAGATCATGTTCAAAATATTCTATGGTGACTAATTCTATTGTAATGCTTCCTTGGGTGTTCCTCCTAGTTTAGGTGGAGATGCTAACAATCAACTTGTGCTACATGCATCTGGTCAGGTGTTGCCGCCTAGCTCATCGAAAAAACAAGATCTCAAGAGGACTAAGACAACTCGATTACATAACAAAACAAAAAAATGTGTCAATATTGGTGGCTCCCAGCAAGAGCGCCACAAAGACCAATGAATCTACTTAGTTGGAACTGGCAGCGGGACCTCGGACAGTTTGTGAGCTCACAACTTTGGTACAGTCACATTCCCCCGGGATTGCGTTTCTTTGTGAGACTAGGCAGAAAGAATTGAATATGAAGAGGTTGAGATGACGAATTGGACTCTGAAGCTTTTCTAGCATTGATGCCATTGACTTGAGCGATAAGCTTTGTATTGGCATGAATATTTGATGGTGGATGTTAAAGATAAAGTTGATCGCTAGCTATGTTGATGCTCTTGTTCGCACCTCGGACTCAGATCTCTTGTGGCGTTCAACGTGTGTTTATGGTGCGCCAGGAGTGAAGGATAGCCATCTCATGTCGTCTAAAATGCTTGACTTACACTCCCACCACTCCCACTATGGCCTTCCATGGTTAGTGATGGGTGACTTCAATGAAGTTATGTGGAGCTTTGAGCACTTCTCAGCCACACCAAGGGCAGAACTGCAGATGGAGGTTTTTTTTATATACCTTGGAACTATGTTCTCTAATTGATCTGGGCTTTTCAGGAGTCCCCTATACATTTGAGGTGCCACCAGTTTTAGATCATGTGGGAGAGGGATCCTGCTATTCCAAAAGTTATACAAGCTTCATGAGATGCTCTCGGTAAGAAAATGGATCTTGGATATACCGAGGCTGCTCTGGATAGTACCATAAATTATATGTACAAGTGGACTGACAAAACATTTGACAACATTATGATGGAGCCCCCAAAACCACGCAATCAAATTGTACAGCTGATGTATGTTGTTGATCTTTTTGAGCCATATATTTCTAACAAGGCCAACACCAAGCTTTGTG
Source organism: Aegilops tauschii subsp. strangulata (assembly GCF_002575655.3). NCBI lineage: Eukaryota > Viridiplantae > Streptophyta > Magnoliopsida > Poales > Poaceae > Aegilops > Aegilops tauschii. The sequence continues at coordinate 470,985,146 of NC_053035.3, forward strand.
AGGAATTTTTGAGCCATGTTTACTGACGCTTGCTCTATCTCTATCTATCGATCTACTTGTATCGCATTTGCTTTTGTGGATCTTACTCAACATTTTCAACATCTTGATCTACTATTGCATGATATTGTGCCAATAATGCCTACCAAGCTCCTCTATAAGCATGTTGTGTGTAGGTGTGAGATTGGACAAGGTCCCATACCAATTGCACTCTCCTCGTATTTCAGGATGAACGATCACTCTATCCATTTTCAACATCGGGAAGAGTTAAGTTTGCTATAGTTCTTTTCAATCTCTACTCACAGTTGCCTTGAGTGTTGTGATGTATAGGGAAGGTATATCTCATCCAGTCTTTGACAACCAAGAGGATGCAAACAACTATGTCACCAAGCTTTATTATTTCGGACTTCAACGGGCTATGGACGACACACATTAAGGCTTTGAATGAGCACATTGAGCACATCGCCACCGACATGCACCAATCTGAAGCTTGAACGAGGGACTATCTAGACGCCAAGATGGACGCGCAACTGGCTCAAATTCCTGACATGTTTGACAAGCACAGGTATTCATAATCTTCATCCTCATTAAGAAGACGATCAAGTGGACACTCAAGCTACCATCCCTTGCAAGTACACCACGATATCAACATCGTCATCATCAAGACCGAAAAGATTATCAACCTTCATGGCAATGGTTTCCAAGGTCGCATTCTTGAGCATCACCATTGCTGATGTGAAGATCAAGAGCAACAATATGCCTTCGACCGCCAAATGCATCCAGGCAAAGAATGGAATCAGCAACAAGAAGAGCATTATCGTCAAGATGAAGAACGAGAGGCACATCGGCAAGAAGAAGAACATCATTTGGAGCAAGCCAATCAAGCGCAACGAGCTCTCCGTGACGCTACTTACAACCTTCAAGAGCGCAACCGAAGGGCAAGACTGTTGGAAATATGCTCTAGAGGCAATAATAAAGTGGTTAATATTATATTCCCTTAATCATGATAAAGGTTTATTATTCATGCTAGAATTGTATTGATTGAAACTTAAATACATGCGTGAATACATAAGCAAATACCAAGTCCCTAGTATGCCTCTACTAGACTAGCTCGTTGATCAAAAGATGATTAAGGTTTCCTAACCATAGACATGAGTTGTTATTTGATAACAGGATCACATCACTAGGAGAATGATGTGATGGACAAGACCCATCTGTTAGCTTAGCATATGATCGTTTAGTTTATTGATACTGCTTTCTTAAATGTCAAATACATATTCCTTCGACCATGAGATCATGCAGCTCCCGGATACCGGAGGAATACCTTGCGTGCTATCAAACGTCACAACGTAACTGGGTGATCATAAAGATGCTCTGCAGGTATCTCCGAAGGTGTCTGTTGAGTTGGCGTGAATCAAGATTGGGATTTGTCACTCCGTAATGACTGAGAGGTATCTCTGGGCCCTCTCGGTAATACAACATCACAAGAAGCCTGCAAGCAAAGTGACTAAGGAGTTAGTTACAAGATGATGTATTACAGAACGAGTAAACAGACTTACCGGTAACGATATTGAACTAGGTATGAAGATACCGACGATCGAATCTCGGGCAAGTAACATACCGACGGACAAAGGGAACTACGTATTTGTCATAAAGGTTCGACCGATAAAGATCTTCGTAGAATATGTATGAACCAATACGGGCATCCAGGTCCCGCTATTGGTTATTGACCGGAGAAGCATCTCGGTCATGTCTACATCATTCTCGAACCCATAGGGTCCGCACGCTTAACGTTCATTGACGATATAGTATTATATGAGTTATATATGTTGGTGTCCGAATGTTTTTCGGAGTCCCGGATGAGATCACTAACATGAAGAGGAGCTCCGGAATGGTCCGGAGGTAAAGATTGATATATAGGATGATATGGTTGGGCCAAGGGGTAAGGCCCACGGGGCTTTAGGTCGGTGCAAAAGGAAGTTTTGCGGAGGTCACGGTCCAGACACCGAGGACCGTGGCGTCTGGTACTAGAAACCGAGAAGGACTCTTCCTTGTGTTCCAAAACGACTTTGAGGAGGCTCTTTCTTCAAGAAATGACCCTAGGGCTCAACATATAAATAGAGGAGCAGGGCTAGCCCATGGGGGACACACCAATTCACCAAGCCGTGTGCCGGCGCCCCCTCTCCCTCTAGTTCATCCTCCGTCCTAAATCCGTTGTACTTGGTGAAGCCCTGCAGAAATAGTTTCACCACCACCGTCACCACGCCGTCGTGCTGCCGGAACTCATCTACTACTTCGCCTCTCTTCGTGGATCGAGAAGGCGAGGATGGCATCAAGCTGAACGTGTGCTGAACGCGGAGGTGCCGTACGGTCGGTACTTGATCGGGACGGATCGTGAAGGTGTACGACTACATCAACCACGTTGATAAACGCTTCCGCTTAGCGATCTACAAGGGTATGTAGATGCTCTCCCCTCTCATACCTATGCATCTTCATGGATAGATCTTGCGCGTGCGTAGAAAAAAAATTGTTTCCATGCAACGTTCCCTAACAAAGACAAGAGTGCCAAGTCAAAGAGGCTCGCATCAGGCAAAGTCACGAAATGAGGTGTGTAGTGAATGCACCTTTTCCCCACGCCAAGAAAATCATAAGGAGTGCAGAGACCACCGACCTCCTAAACGTCAACCTCACAACAACCAAAAAGGCGAAGAACACTTCTCGGTCGCTGCTTCTATAAGTTCCCGTGTTTTAAAAAATTTGCTCGATTGAGATAGACCCAGAGGCGTCAACCAGCTTTGCCCACGGCACGCTGCCAATAGATGCGGGAAGAAGACTTCGACACCCCAATAATTTGAATGTATTTTTCACTTTATGTAAGAACGTTTTGGTCTTTGCTACTTAATATTAGTATTGTCTCTGTTTTTTTAATTTCAACTTGTTTCTAATAGAGCAATTGAATTTAAGTTTTGAAAGTTAGACCCGGTGAATTTCTACTTTTTCCGTTCTAGCTAAAAAAAGGGTGAGATTTAAAAAAAGGTAGAATTTCAATTTCCGAGCTAAGACAAACTAACTACCTGACACAGTTGAGCCTTTGGAGCCTGTCCCTTAAGGTGGGCTCACAAGATGAGCCAGTTTTATGAAGGACAAACCCATAAGAGATTGTTGTGGCCTCCATTTTTATCGGGAACAACTAATTAGGGGTACTCTGCAGGGGGACTTCCCTGCGTGTGATAGCACATGAGCCCTTCACATGGTGCGTCCAGCCGTCATCACAGGTCACATACTAATGCACCCTGCACGGGAATCTTTCTTTTTTGGTTTTTGTTGGTTTTCGGATTTTTCTTGAGTTTTTCTAGGTTTCCTTGAACTTTTTAGGTTTTTTTGGATTTTTTGCTTTTTTGTGTTTTCATTTTCTTAAATCTATTTTATTTCTTTTTAATACATGTTTTACATTTGTTAAATAAATGTTGAACATTTTTAAATGTTTGTTAACTCGTGTTAAATATTTTTCTAATAAACGTTCAACATTTTTCAAATACGCCTTGCATATTTTTGGAATACATGTTGAACATTTTTTAAATGCACGTTGACCATTTAAAATACACAGTGAACAACTTTAGAATACACGGTGAGGGCTCATTCGTTTTGGAGGATTTCATAACGTAGGAATTAGGACTAGTATTAAATTTTTATAGGATGACACTTGCCATCCTAAGGAATTGACTCGCCTCGTTCCTACTCGCAAAATGAGTTTTGAATGGATGTGTAATTTCCTCCAAAAATACAGGAAATAAATAGTATTCTTACAAATTTCATGTACAAATTTCCTACAAACCGAATGCATCTATAGGAATTTTTCCTTTGGGATCCTTGTTCCCTTCCCATGTGTTTCCTATGAAAATCCTCCAAACCGAATAGGCCCTGAACATTTTTCTTCTTCTTTGGTAACTGGTTGCCATTTGTAGCTGTGGACTCCCTACGAACCCATGTAATTCCTGTAAACCGCACTCCTAATAAAGTGGGCGTTTACCGCCCACCAGCGAACTAGCGCTGATGCGCCTCCCAATCTCGCCCGATCGCTAGCTTCACACAGCTTGCTCGCTCGGCCCGGCTCTTCGCTAGTCTTTTCTCATCTGACATTTTCTACCGTTGGTCTGTTGTCCTAGGGAAAAAATCAGCCGGTTTTCTATGATACTTCTGAAAAAAATGTAAAACCAAAAAAGTTTACAGGTTTAAAAACTATGTCAAAAAGATCTTAATTGAAAAAAGTTCAAAATTTTGAAAAAGGTTCTCTGCTTTGAGAAAAGCTCATGAGTGTTAAAAAATGTTCACGAGTTTTTAAAAGTTTCTGACTTTGAAAATAAGTTCATGAACATGAAAATGTCCACGAATTTTGAAAATGTTTGCAAATTTGAAAAGGTTCATTAAATTTAGAAACAAGATTTTAAAAAATTTATCAGTTATAAAAAAGAAAAAATGGAAAAGGACAAAAATAAAAGAACAAAAAAATCGAACAACACCCATCCCGAAAAAGCAAAAAAAAAGTCTGAAAAAGTTGGACGAACCTACTAGAAGGTTCGCAAGCAAAAGAAACACTATATGGGCCGACCCACTATGAAAGCGTCCCCAAGGGGTATGGGCGATGTATACCAAATGCACTGCAGTTGGCGCTATAAGCGCTGAATAAGAGTTACCGCTAGTAGTTATTAGTGCCGCTAGCTAAAGATGAGTATGAGTGGACCAACCCAATAGGTGACCGACGCCATGAACAACGTCAGCGAACACTAGTGCCATCTCGAGAAGAGCGACTTATAGACGCTCCCGTGTTCCGACACATCTATGTCTCGCTTGTAGCAAGACTGACAGATGTGTCGGCTACAATGTCAGGTTAATAAGGCCAGGCCCGGCTAGCAAGATGTGTTTGTATTCCGTTGATACGTCTTTAACGTATCTATATTTTTTGATTGTTTCATGCTATTAATAGTATCAATCTTGGATGTTTTATATGCAATTATATATCTTTTTTGTGACTAACCTATTAACTTAGTGCAAAGTGTCAGTTGCTGTTTTTTGCCTGTTTTTGGTTTACAGGAATTCAGTATTAAACGAAGTCTAAATGTCATGAAACTTTTTGATTTTTTTTCTGGACATAAGAGACACTAGAAGATTGATACATCTCCAACGTATCTATAATTTTTGCTTGTTCCATGCTGTTATATTATCATTCTTGGGTGTTTTACAATCATTTTATAGCAACTTTATATCATTTTTTGGGACTAACCTATTGACATAGTGCCCAGTGCCAGCTGATGTTTTTTGCTTATTTTTACTTCGCAGAATATCAGTACCAAACAGAGTCCAAATGCAGCGAAACTTTTTGAAGAACTTTTCTGGGCCAGAAGACACCTGATGGGCCAAAGAATTACCAGAGGGGGCTCCGAGGGGAGCACAACCCAGCAGGGCGCGCCCAGGTGGGTTGTGCCCACCTCGGTGGCCTCCCGCACCGCCTCTTCGTCCAATAAATACCCAAATACTCCAGAAACACTAGGGGAGTCGACGAAATACAATTCCAGCCGCCGCAAGTTCCGGAACCACGAGATCCAATCTAGACACCATCACGGAGGGGTTCATCATCCTCATTGGTGCCTCTTCGATGATGCGTGAGTAGTTCATTGTAGACCTACGGGTCCGTAGGCAGTAGCTAGATAGTCCCTGATGTCTACTACGCAACCTTCTTCTTGTAGACTCGTGTTGGGCCTCCAAGCGCGTTAAAGTGGATGACCTAAGGTTTATCAATCCGTGGGAGGCATAGGATGAAGACGGTCTCTCTCAAACAACCCTGCAACCAAATAACAAAGAGTCTCTTGTGTCCCCAACACACCCAATACAGTGGTAAATTGTATAGGTGCACTAGTTCGGCGAAGAGATGGTGATACAAGCGTAATATGGATAGTAGATATAGGTTTTTGTAATCTGAAAATATAAAAACAGCAAGGTAACTAGTAACAAAAGTGAGCAAAAACGGCATTGCAATGCTTGGAAACAAGGCCTAGGGTTCATATTTTCACTAGTGCAAGGTCTCTCAACAATGATAACATAATTTGATCATATAACAATCCCTTAATATGCAACAAAGAATCACTCCAAAGTTTCTATCGGAGAACGTAGGACGAAAACTGAAGGAAATATGCCCTAGAGGCAATAATAAAGTTGTTATTTATATTTTCTTATATCATGATAAATGTTTATTATTCATGCTAGAATTTTACTAACCAGAAACTTAGTACATGTGTGAATACATAGACAAACAGATTGTCACTAGTATGCCTCTACTTGACTAGCTCGTTAATCAAAGATGGTTAAGTTTCCTAGCCATAGACAAGAGTTGTCATTTGATGAACGGGATCACATCATTAGAGAATGATGTGATTGACTTGACCCTTCCGTTAGCTTAGCACTATGATCGTTTAGTTTATTGCTTTGCTTTCTTCATAACTTATACATGTTCCTATGACTATGAGATTATGCAACTCCCGAATACCAGAGGAACACTTAGTGTGCTATCAAACGTCGCAACGTAACTGAGTGATTATAAAGATGCTCTACAGGTGTCTCCGATGGTATTTGTTCAGTTGGCATAGATATAGATTAGGATTTGTCACTCCGATTGTCGGAGAGGTATCTCTGGGCCCTCTCGGTAATGCATATCACTATAAGCCTTGCAAGCAATGTGACTAATGAGTTAGTTGCGGGATGTTGCATTACGGAACGAGTAAAGAGACTTGCCGGTAACGAGATTGAACTAGGTATGATGATACCGATGATCGAATCTCGGGCAAGTAACATACTGATGACAAAGGGAACAACGTATGTTGTTATGCGGTATGACCGATAAAGATCTTCGTAGAATATGTAGGAGCCAATATGAGCATCCAGGTTATGCTATTGGTTATTGACCGGAGATGTGTCTCGGTCATGTCTACATAGTTCTCGAACCCGTAGGGTCCGCACGCTTAACGTTCGATGAGTATTTGTATTATGAGTTATGTGATTTGATATACTGAAGGTTGTTCGGAGTCCCGGATGAGATCACGGACATGAGGAGGAGTCTCGAAATGGTCAAGACGTAAAGATCGATATATTGGAAGGCTATATTCGGACATCGGAAAGGTTCCGAGTGATTCGGGTATTTTCGGAGTACCGGAGAGTTACGGGAATTCACCGAGGGAAGTAGGGGGCCTTAATGGGCCATACGGGAAAGGAGAGAAGGGCCTCAAGGGTTGGCTGCGCGCCCCCATGGCAAGTCCGAATTGGACTAGGGAGGGGGCGGCGCCCCCCTCTCTTTCCTTCTCCCTCTCCTACTCCTTCCCTCCCTCCCCTCTTGGAAAAGGAAGGGGACTCCAACTAGGATTGGGAATCCTAGTTGGACTCCCCCTATAGGCGCACCCCTCCTAGGCCGGCCTCCTCTTACCCCCTCCTTTATATACGTGGCCAGGGGTGAGGCAGTCCTGGACTAAGGGGTCCTCGGGCGTCCGGCCTGTTGGACATGGGCCAGACTGATGGGCTGTGAAGATACAAGACCGAAGACTCTCACCCGTGTTCGGATGGGACTCTCCTTGGCATGGAAGGCAAGCTTGGCATTCGGATATGAAATTCCTTTCTCTGTAACCGACTTTGTACAACCCTAGTCCCCTCTAGTGTCTATATAAACCGGAGGGTTTAGTCTATAGGGACAATCATAATCATATAGGCTAGACTTCTAGGGTTTAGCCATTACGATCTCGTGGTAGATCAACTCTTGTAATACTCATATTCATCAAGATCGATCAAGCAGGAAGTAGGGTATTACCTCCATAGAGAGGGCCCGAACCTGGGTAAACATCATGTCCCCTGTCTCCTGTTACCATCGACCTTAGATGCATAGTTCGGGACCCCCTACCCGAGATCCGCCGGTTTTGACACCGACATTGGTGCTTTCATTGAGAGTTCCGCTGCATCGTCAACAAGAGGTTCGATGGCTCCACCAATCATCTACAACAACGCTGCCTTGGAGGAGATTTTCCTCCCCGGCCAGATCTTTGTGTTCGGCGGCTTCGCACTGCGAGCCAACTCGCTTGGCCATCTAGAGCAGATCGACAGCTACGCCACAGGTCACCAGATTAGTTTTGGAAACCTGGACTATGTCGCTGATATCCGAGGAGATTTGATCTTCCAAGGATTCGCGCCCCCAACCTCCGCTCTGGTCTTGGATCCGGAGCGTATCGCCAGGTCCGAAGACGGGCTCCCTGAGCTCGCCGGACCATCAGCGGCCATTAGGCCCATTGTGGGAGAGCCGGAGGAAGTAGTGTCGCTGGCAGCCATCATGGAGCCGGACCCTTCTCCGGATACTGGCTCCGAATCTTCGGAGTCAACATCGTGCGAGTTCGGCCAAGGCGTTTCCGTCTCGCCGTGCTCCGCAGGCTCTGTTCGCCCGGGCCAAACCTCGTCCTTAAGCGAGGCTCTGGACTTAATGCGATTCCTTGTGATTACAGAGGAGCAACGTCCGAACTATGCCCAGCCCGGTCTAGGGGCTGAGAGCAGGGAATTTTGCGTCCCACCCAGCACCCACTTTGTAGCCACAGTTGAGGACTTAACCGACATGCTCGATTACGGCTCCGAAGACATCGACGGTATGGACGACGATGCCGGAGAAGAGGAGGCCCAAAACCCTCCGTTTACCGGACGCTGGACGACCACTTCCTCATATGACGTGTATATGGTGGATGCACCCAAAGAGAATAGCGGCGACGACAAGGAAGACCCAGTCGAGGATAAACCTCCTGAGATACAACCAAAGTGCCGACGTCAGCGGCGCCGCTCCAAGTCATGCCGTGGAAAAGACAGCAAATACCGGCACCGGAGAAAATAATACTCCGGAGAACGTCGAAGACCCAAACGCCCTCATCGAACCAGCTTCCAACAGGAAGGTAGGGAGGAAGGGCAGAGCAACCCCGACGAGCCAGTTGGGAACGACGACTCAGAGGACAGCAGCTATATGCCACCCTCCGAAGATGAAATAAGTCTCGGCAACGAAGACTTCATCGTGCCAGAAGAACCCCTCGAGCAAGAACACTTTAAGCAACAGCTCATCGCAACCGCGAGGAGCCTGAAAAGGAAGCAGCAACGGCTTCAAGCCGAACAGGATACACTCAACGACAGATGGACTCAGGTCCTAGCAGCCAAGGAACATGGCCTCGAGCGCCCGACCAAAAGTTATCCGAAGCGCAAATCGTTACCTCAATTGGACGACGAGGCGCTGGAGCCTGTACCGTCAGCGTGTAATGCGGCTGATCGACCACCACGTGGTCGGGACAATGCGGCACCTCAAGCCGAACACCAGCATGTACTACCTCGCCAAAAAGGCAGAGATAAAACAATGCGGGGTTGTACATACGACCTACGACAGGACCTGGACAGTAGAGCCGGTCAGACCAGATTGATTTACGGATTGGGGGGGGGGGCGTGCACCAACGCGCGACAACGGCCATCCAGCCGGACGCGACAAATATAACCACGCCCGAGCCGAAAACCGCAGACGAACTCCACCCGAGCTACGTCGCGACTTGGCCCGATATAGAGGCGCCGCACACCCCCTTTGCTTCACCGATGAAGTAATGGAACACGGATTCCCAGAAGGGTTTAAACCCATGAATATCGAATCATACGACGGAACAACAGATCCCGCGGTATAGATTGAGGATTTTCTTCTCCATATCCACTTGGCCCGCGGTGATGATCTCCATGCCATCAAATACCTCCCACTAAAACTAAAGGGACCAGCGCGACACTGGCTAAACAGCCTTCCAGAGAACTCCATTGGTAGCTGGGAGGACCTGGAAGACGCCTTTCGCGATAACTTCCAAGGTACATATGTCCGGCCACCAGATGCCGATGACTTAAGTCACATCACCCAGCTGCCCGGAGAGTCAGCCAGGAAGCTCTGGACTAGGTTCTTAATTAAAAACAACCAAATTGTCGATTGTCCGGACGCCGAAGCCCTTGCAGCCTTCAGACACAGCGTCCGGGATGAGTGGCTCGCCCGCCACCTCGGTCAAGAAAAACCAAAATCCATGGCAGCCCTTACCGCTCTGATGACCCACTTTTGCGCGGGAGAAGACAGCTGGCTCGCTCGTAGAAGCAACAACGCCAGTGATCCGGGCACTTCCGAAGTTCGAGACGGCAATGGCAAGCCACGTCGCAATAAACACAAGCGTTAAAATAATAATGAAGGAATGCAAGACACGGCGGTCAACGCCGGATTCAGCGGCTCCAAATCAGGTCAACGAAAAAAGCCATTCAAGGCAAACAGAGACGAACCATCCAATTTAGACAAGATACTGGATCGGCCCTGCCAAATTCATGGCACCCCTGATAAACTAGCCAATCATACCAACAGAAGTTGTTGGGTCTTTAAACAAGCCGGCAAGCTTAATGCCGAACACAAGGGGAAGGGGCCGCCCAGTGACAGCGACGACGAAGAGACTCGCCAACCGAACACCAGGGGTCTGAAGCAATTTCCCCCCGAAGTAAAAACAGTAAACATGGTCTACATGACGCACATCCCTATAGGGGAGCACAAGCACGCACCACGGGACGCTTACGCCATAGAGCCAGTTGTCCCAAAATTTAGCCAATGGGCGGCCTGCCCGATCACTTTTGATCGCAAGGACCACCCGGCCAGTATCGGTCACGAAGGTTCGGCAGCTCTGGTCCTCGACCCAATTATCGATGGGTTCCATCTCACGAAAGTCCTTATGGACGGCGGCAGTAGCCTTAGCCTACTCTACCAAGACACTATCCGCAAAATGGGCATTGATCCGTAAGAATCAAGCCCACCACAACTACCCTCTGTTGGGGAACGTAGTAATTTCAATAATTTCCTACGCACACGCAAGATCATGGTGATGCATAGCAACGAGAGGGGAGAGTGTCGTCCACGTACCCTCGTAGACCATAAGCGGAAGCATTATGAGAACGCGGTTGATGTAGCCGTACGTCTTCACGATCCGACCGATCCAAGTACCGAACGCACGGCACCTCCGAGTTCAGCACACGTTCAGCTCGGTGACGTCCCACGAACTCACGATCCAGCAGAGCTTCGCAGAAGATTTCCGTCAGCACGACGGCGTGATGACGGTGATGATGATGCTACCGACGCAGGGCTTCGCCTAAGCACCGCTATGATATGGCCGAGGTGGATTATGGTGGAGGGGGGCAACGCACACGGCTAAAAGATCAACTGATCAACTTGTGTGTCTATGGGGTGCCCCCCTCCCCCGTATATAAAGGAGTGGAGGAGGAGAGGGGCCGGTGCTCTCTATGGCGCGCCCTAGGGGAGTCCTACTCCCACCGGGAGTGGGATTCCCCCCTTCCCTAGTTGGAGTAGGAGAGGAAGGGAAGGAGGAGTAGGAGAGAAGGAAAGGGGGGCTGCCTTCCCCCAAACCTATTCCAATTCGGCCTCTTGCCCAAGGGGGCGCACCAGCCCCTTGTGGGCTGGTGTGCTTCCTTCTTATGGCCCATAAGGCCCATAACTTCTCCCGGGGGGTTTCGGTAACCTCCCGGTACTCCGGAAAAATGCCCGAACCACTCGGAACCTTTCCGATGTTCGAATATAGCCTTCCAATATATCGATCTTTACGTCTTGACCATTTCGAGACTCCTCGTCATGTCCGTGATCTCATCCGGGACTCCGAACAACCTTCGGTACATCAAATGACATAAACTCGTAATACTGATCGTCACCAAACGTTAAGTGTGCGGACCCTACGGGTTCGAGAACTATGTAGACATGACCGAGACACGTCTCCGGTCAATAACCAATAGCGGAACCTGGATGCTCATATTGGTTCCTACATATTCTACGAAGATCTTTATCAGTCAAACCGCATAACAACATACGTTGTTCCCTTTGTCATCGGTATGTTACTTGCCCGAGATTCGATCGTCGGTATCTCAATACCTAGTTCAATCTCGTTACTGGCAAGTCTCTTTACTCATTTCGTAATACATCATCCCGCAACTAACTCATTAGTTTCATTGCTTACAAGGCTTATAGTGATGTGCATTACCGAGAGGGCCCAGAGATACCTCTCTGACAATCGGAGTGACAAATCCTAATATCGATCTATGCCAACTCAACAAGTACCATCGGAGACACATGTAGAGCACCTTTATAATCACCCAGTTATGTTGTGACATTTGGTAGCACACAAAGTGTTCCTCCGGTATTCGGGAGTTGCATAATCTCATAGTTATAGGAACATGTATAAGTCATGAAGAAAGCAATAGCAACATACTAAACGATCAAGTGCTAAGCTAACGGAATGGGTCAAGTCAATCACATCATTCTCTAATGATGTGATCCCGTTAATCAAATGACAACTCATGTCTATGGCTAGGAAACTTAACCATCTTTGATTCAACGAGCTAGTCAAGTAGAGGCATACTAGTGACACTCTGTTTGTCTATGTATCCACACATGTACTATGTTTCCGGTTAATACAATTCTAGCATGAATAATAAACATTTATCATGAAATAAGGAAATAAATAATAACTTTATTATTGCCTCTAGGGCATATTTCCTTCAGTCTCCCACTTGCACTAGAGTCAATAATCTAGTTCACATCGCCATGCGATTTAACACCAATGGTTCACATCACCATGTGATTAACACCCATAGTTCACATCGCCATGTGACCAACACTCAAAGGGTTTACTAGAGTCAGTAATCTTAGTTCACATCGCCATGTGATTAACACCCGAAGAGTACTAAGGTGTGATCAAGTTTTGCTTGTGAGAGAAGTTTAGTCAACGGGTCTGCCATATTCAGATCCGTATGTATTTTGCAAATTTCTATGTCAACAATGCTCTGCACGGAGCTACTCTAGCTAATTGCTCCCACTTTCAATATGTATCCAGATTGAGACTAGAGTCATCTGGATCAGTGTCAAAACTTGCATCGACGTAACCCTTTACGACGAACCTTTTGTCACCTCCATAATCGAGAAACATATCCTTATTCCACTAAGGATAATTTTGACCACTGTCCAGTGATCTACTCCTAGATCACTATTGTACTCCCTTGCCAAACTCAGTGTAGGGTATACAATAGGTCTGGTACACAGCATGGCATACTTTATAGAACCTATGGCTGAGTCATAGGGAATGACTTTCATTCTCTCTCTATCTTCTGCCGTGGTCAGGCTTTGAGTCTTACTCAACTTCACACCTTGCAACACAGGCAAGAACTCATTCTTTGACTGTTCCATTTTGAACTACTTCAAATTTTTTGTCAAGGTATGTACTCATTGAAAAAACTTATCAAGCGTCTTGATCTATCTCTATAGATCTTGATGCTCAATATGTAAGCAGCTTCACCGAGGTATTTCTTTGAAAAACTCCTTTCAAATACTCCTTTATGCTTTCTAGGAAATTCTACATTATTTCCGATCAACAATATGTCATTCACATATACTTATCAGAAATGCTGTAGTGCTCCCACTCACTTTCTTGTAAATACAGGCTTCACCGCAAGTCTGTATAAAACTATATGCTTTGATCAACTCATCAAAGCGTATATTCCAACTCCGAGATGCTTGCACCAGTCCATAGATGGATCGCTGGAGCTTGCATATTTTGTTAGCACCTTTAGGATCGACAAAACCTTCTGGTTGCATCATATACAACTCTTCTTTAATAAATCCATTAAGGAATGTAGTTTTGACATCCATTTGCCAGATTTCATAAAATGTGGCAATTTGCTAACATGATTCAGACAGACTTAAGCATCGCTACGAGTGAGAAAATCTCATTGTAGTCAACACCTTGAACTTTGTCAAAACCTTTTTCGACAAGTCTAGCTTTGTAGATAGTAACACTACTATCAGCGTCCGTCTTCCTCTTGAAAATCCATTTATTTTCTATGGCTTGCCGATCATCGGGCAAGTCAACCAAAGTCCACACTTTGTTCTCATACATGGATCCCATCTCAGATTTCACAGCCTCAAGCCATTTCGCAGAATCTGGGCTCATCATCACTTCCTCATAGTTCGTAGGTTCGTCATGGTCAAGTGACATGACCTCCAGGACAGGATTACCGTACCACTCTGGTGCGGATCTCACTCTGGTTGACCTACGAGGTTCGGTAGTAACTTGATCTAAAGTTACATGATCATCATCATTAGCTTCCTCACTAATTGGTGTAGGAGTCACAGGAACAGATTTCTCTGATGAACTACTTTCCAATAAGGGAGCAGGTACAGTTACCTCATCAAGTTCTACCTCCCACTCACTTCTTTCGAGAGAAACTCCTTCTCTAGAAAGGATCCATTCTTAGCAACGAATATCTTGCCTTCGGATCTGTGATAGAAGGTGTACCCAACAGTTTCCTTTGGGTATCCTATGAAGACGCATTTCTCCGATTTGGGTTCGAGCTTATTAGGTTGAAACTTTTTCACATAAGCATCGCAACCCCAAACTTTAAGAAACGACAACTTAGGTTTCTTGCCAAACCATAGTTCATACGGTGTCATCTCAACGGATTTAGATGGTGCCCTATTCACTACAAAAAAAATACACTTCCGTGATGATACGTGTTTGTCACAGTAGGTCGCGTTTTTTGTCATGCATGTACATCCATGACAAATTTATGACAGAATCAAGATAGTCATACCTGTGCTGTCATAGAAGTGTTCCATGACATTACCAAAATTATCATCACGGAAGTGTCCACTTCCATGATGATAAATCGCGCGTCACAGAAGTGATTTCGTCAAGGGTGACCGACACGTGGCATCCACCGTAACGGAACGCCGTTAAGCTATCGGGCCGGGTTTTGGATCCGATAACCCGTTAACAGCCCCGACCAATGGGGATTTTCCACGTGTAAAATCATCATTGGCTGGAGGAGACACGTGTCAGGTCCGCGTTGGCACAGGTGTCACTCATCCAATGGGCGAGACGCGCCTATGATATGTTGACACGTGGACCGGCCCATCAAGTTTAAATAGGCCGGTCCAACTGAAGGCCCACAAGATTTTGCGGACCATAATGGGCCGGCCCAGCTAAAGGCCCACGAGATTTTGCGGACCATAATGGGCTGGCCCAGCTAAAGGCCCACAAGATTTTGCGGGCCATAATGGGCCGGCCCAGGTAAAGGCCCACAAGATTTTTGTGTGCCATAATGGGCCGGCCCAGGTAAAGGCCCACAAGATTCTTGCGGATCATAATGGGCCGGCCTAGCTAAAGGCCCACAAGATTTCGCCGACATTAATGGGCCGGCCCAGCTGTACGCCCACAAGATTTTGAGGACCCTAGTAGGCCGGCCCATTAACTGGCTGCCATGTTTTGGGCCAAATGCCGGCCCATATTTGATCCGGTCCATTAATGGCCTGCCACGCTCCGGGCCTAATAGTGGCCCATATGAGATCCGGCCCATTAAAAGCCTACCATGTTCTGGGCCAAATTACGGCCCAGATCAGGTCCGGCCCTTTAAGAGGCTTTGGGCTCAATTATGGCCCATGTCAGATTCGGCCCGTCAACTGGACACTATGCTTTTGGGCCCACTTGCTAAAGGCCCACTTAGTAATTCGGCCTGATATTAGTTTTGGCCTGTTAAGGGCCCGTTTAACATTTCGGCCCTATATTAATTTCGGCCTGTTAAAAGCCCGTCATATAGTTGGGCCTAACTACGGCCCGGTTTGCATCCGACCTGCTCGCAGCCGATATCTGATTGGGCCAAACAAGGACCGAGACAATTTTGGCCTGTTAAAAGCCCGTGATTTGATTCGCACAATCATGGGCCGGGGTTCATTTCGGGCTACTGCCGGCCCGTGAGCTGTTTGGCACGTTTCAGGCCCAACCTACATCGTGATTGCATGACGGCCCGGTTATGTACCGTAATTTTACGGTTTGGCCGGTTTACTGCGAAGACATGATATATATACAGTAAAATAACTGCAGCATCGTGAATAAGAAAAAACCTAGACTATACAATAAAGAAATTACGGCATATTACATCCACTGGGCATCAAAGTTCGCCACTATGATAATAAAGCACAAGCAGACAGCAGATTACATATAATGGGCATCAAAGATCGCCACCAGTGCAAATAAACACGCCGACAAAATAATATACAAAACCGACAGCACTTCAATAGAGTTCAAGAAAGGTTAGCCCTGCTGGGGAGCTGCAGCGCAAGCAGCTGAGCAAGATGATGAGACTGCGCTTGTTCAATACTTATATCTTCCTCACTCTGAAAGATAAACAAGCAGACAGATGACAGGTTTTGCACATAAAAGTATCAGTGCTGACAATTCATCACATTTCTTACTGACGAATAAAGTGACACAGTTTAAAATTGCATTAACACAATATGGTATTGTTCAGGTCAAGACATGGCAGGAAATGACATTGTGAAGGAGTTGGCAGCTTCACGACACCGCTGGATTACAGATCAAGAACTCATAAGTACCAATGGTTAGTGTGCTGTCAATTTATACCATTTCAGATTGGCAAATAAAGAGACGGTTTAAATAATAGTAGAATGATATGACATTGTTCATAGTTAAGACATTGCAGAATATGACATTGTGCTGTAGTGGGTAGGTTCACCACACCACTGGATTACGGATGAAGAACATAAGCATACATGCAGTGCAAAGAAGATCACTTGCTCTGTATAGTTTAATTTACATGGTATGAAGAAGGAACTTGGTTGTACAACTGAAAACTTAAATTGAGAAAGGACAAACTTTTGTTTATGAACTACATAATAAACTTTAAACAAGCAATTTGATGCAAACACCAAAAATAAACAGCTGTTGCAGTCATGCCTAACCAAATATATACAACAAAGTTTGAAGGCTTGAGATGGACAAACTTACATTATTGGTGAAGACAGGATCTATAAAGGCCTTGTCCATGCTGATGGGGGGGGGCAATTCAAGAAGTTTACCACAAAATCTTCTTCAAAAGCATTGCCTTTATTCTACATTTTGTTAAGAGTAAATATAGATGTGATAATATACGAAAAAATGGAGAATATTTAAGATAAGATGAAGAGTGATGCTACATAACCAAGTAGCTATAAATGTAAGTGCAGCGATACAGGCAAAAGGTACAGCCAAGAGCAATGCACAGCTAAACTTCTTCAGTACCAACCTTATGGTAAGAGTAAATATAGACCTGATGTGTAGAAAATGGAGGGCAAAGGAAAATAAGCTGCAGAGTGATGGTACATGAACAACTACCTGTCATTATAAGTACACTGATAAAGGACAGCATGTACTTACAAGAACAATGCAGAGCTAAAAAAAACATTGTCATTGGATATATTCTACACTAATGTAACCATTCATATAGATCAGATAATTTGGAGCGAACAATTGATAAGCAAGCTATCATGCATACTGCTATCACATAATGAACCAGGTATGTATGCAAGTACAGTGATACAGGACAACAGGTACTAACAAGAGCAAAGTAGCGGGCAGCATATTTGCGATATCCTGTCGTTCTTGTCAAAGCGGAATTCTTCTTCGAGCAGATTTCCTGCAAAAAAGATCCGTAAGGCACATGCGGAAAAGTAGAAGTTCAAATTGTCATGTGATTTCATAGACAATACCTCATCCTGGGAACGAGACCAGTGCATAACAAGGTTTTTCCATTCAATGTCTTCTAAATTTAGCATAGAAGACTTCACCGGAAATTCGTTTATAGACTTGCCATCAAAGTGTGATTTCCTCAGGTAACACCGATACTGCTGCAATGCTTCCTTGAAAAGCACAAGCAAGCTTTGCTCGTCATGACTATCCAGATTGACCCTCGCCTAGTTACAACAATGTAATGTAAATCATTGATGTGTTCAATCAGCAGAAAACAGGAAAATAATAACCATGAATAATAGCACTTACACGTAAGTTGGACAGGAAGATGTGAAAATGGTGTTTGTCTTCACAATAATCTTCCCATGATGGGAATATATGCACGTAGTCCCTAACAACATTGAAAGCATTGTCTTTTAAACTGGGAATAAATGGAATGGGGTTCCAATCTGCAGGAATTGGCCGTCTCTGCAGTTGGGATAGGTCTTCGGCCGGTGGACTTGCTGTACTTTTTGCTAGAGTGGGATTTTTCTGTGGTACAGCTGGTGCTATGGCAAATGAAATCGGTATACCTTTTGCTGGAGTGCAGGTCCTGTGTGGTGGGGCTAGTGGTGGGGCCAGTGAAGTATGGGTACAGTCTGCTGGAGTCGGTCCTACGTTTTGTGTCACTGGTTGTACATCCAATATAAGTGGGGTGCTGTCTAATTTCTCCGGCACCACCACGTTTTTCAAGGACTTTGCTGGTGCTCCTTCAGGTTCGGCAATCACCCTCTTCCTTTTTGATGTCTGATGCACAAGAACAACATTTGAGTGGAAAAACATGGTATGATGACAGATGGAATATGTATTGATAATGGATGGGCATGGCATCTCGACATATATGATGAGTAAACTAAGCAGATGGCGGTGCAACAAAGTAGAAGAAATGCAAGACAACATATGCAAGATACTCGCAATCAATAAAACATTGCCAAATTAGAACAGGCACCTTGATGGGTGAATAGGACAGGCCATCTGCCTTTCACTCCTCGAGGTTAGAATAGTCATTAGGATCATATTCTGAACAAGAATCAACAGGTGGGGAGCGTATGAGTTTCATTGCATCCAGAATGGCACTCAATGCCTTGGTGCCAATTTTGTAAGTCACTGCAGTGTTTAGCTTGAAGAGTGGACTGCTGCTAGTGCGACACAAAGCAGCTACACAGATCATAGTGTAGATATAACGGGAAAACCTTAAGCATCAGAGTAAAATCAGCAAAGTGGAACTTGCTGGAATATATGTGCTAGTATTGCCGGTACGGCTAGAAAGGCTTCGGATACCAGCTCTCTTCAAGTGAAGGTGCGGTACTGTTAATATCAGTGTAACTCTCAAAGGCGACACAGCTCCCCGCATTTCCTTGCTATTCTTATAGGATTCAAGTGGGCAGGCCACTACAAATCCTATTCCTATGTTTACAAGATCCTACGAATCAAAGAGGCTCAAAGTGTCCATCACAACCGACCGTATAGACCTCTACACTGCAAATGTCCCTGCTCATCTTCAGTACAAGGAACATACTGTACTACTATCATATTCCCTCCGTTCCAAAATATAAGTCTTGGTAGAGATTTCCACTATGGATCACATACAGATGTATCCAGATACATTTTAGAGTGTAGATTCACTCATTTTGCTCCATATGCAGTCCATGGTGGAATCTATACAAAAACTTGTATTTAGGAACAGAGAAAGTACATATTAAAGAAGAACGGAAGAGGAACATGGTAAAGAAGAGCAAGCAGATTTTGGATAATAAAATGTTGGTTGCGCAGTGCCCACACATGATGAACCAGAGCGCATTAAGAATGCAACTCCCAGCTGTCTCTCGACCATTTCAGGCAGTTGGATGAAGATCCTACGTCTCCTAACCCTTCTTCTTCCTCGTCTCTGATTCTTCCCATACAGAAAACCGCACGGGCCGCCGGCCGGACCACCGGCCCCCATCGCCTGTGTTCCTCCGCCACCCCCACCCCCACCCCAACCCCCACCCGCGTCGAGTTTTCTTTGTTCAGCGAGGCCCCACAACCACTCGAGCCCCTTCGATCGCACCGGTGAACTCCGGCGAGCTCTGAAAAATCGACTGACCCAATTTTGAAATTTAGTCTACTGTGATTTAACTAGTGTGGAATATAAAAGGGGAAAACCATAAGCATTGGGAGTATAGTGTTGAGTGTGCCATGGCGGATCTGAAGGTGCAAACCGGACAAAGGCAACTTCGCAACCAAGACAAGAAATCAGAGTAAAGCAGTGGCGATCTATTTTCTTGCTGCGATAAATAAGTTGAGCAGATACGAAAGAGTACCGCCTCTGGTGCGACGCCGTGTACGCATCTGCTGAGAATTCGACGGTGCTGCGGTAGCGATGGCTGTCGGCGGCGTGGAAGCAGATCTAGGAGGGTAGATGGTGGCGGCAGGGTGCGGTGGACGAGACGGTCATAGGAGCGGCGCCGGCAAGGTGGACAACGGCGGGGATGAAGCGAGAGGACGGGATGCAAGGATCCTGGTCCGAAGCCGTGGATGAGAGAGGTCGATCTCTTGTAATGGACGGCGGCGTCGGGGTATCAGCTCCGGCATGGTGGAGGAGGACGGCGGTGGATGGGGTGGCGGACGGCGGCGGACGGAGGAGGGTGGGGTGGAGAGGGTGTTTTGGCGCCCATAGAGTACGAATGGGGAAAAGGGAGGTAGAGAGGAAGGGGGGAACCATGTATTCAGGGCGCGCTTGTCTCAAATGCGAGGAAATTTACAAACTTAGCCCCCGTTTCAAATTTCTACTACATCACAGCAACATTAGTCGGTTGGGGATAGGATGGTAATCTCGCATACACCGAATATTTGCCGACGAGAGTTTGTTTTTGGCGCCCACCGTGTATGAATATGAATCGGGGAGGGAGTCGATTTTGGCCGAGGACACACTGTGTTTTGGCGCCCACCGTGTATGAATCCGGGTGAGAGGCGGTTACGTCACGTTTGGGTGAAATTACAAACCTACCCCTATCGAAACCTATAGAAATCCAGCAGATAGGCTTTGCGTGGCAGGGATAGGTAGTAGTGATTTCCATCTCGCAGATTTTGGTTTCGGGCGGTTACTGCGACTTTCCCCGCTTCGTTCAAATTTTGTAGAGTGCATGTTTACCGTGCCAACTCAATTCGAATCCTGTTTGTATTCTATTTTTTTTCGGGCGGGATCCATTTTCAATTGGAATTACATTCTATATATATACATCATTTTTTATATATACTTTCAAAAGCACAACAAAGAATTATGCTCCTTTAACAAAGAATTATGCACAACAAATTACTCTCTCTCTCTCTCTCCTGTAGACACAACATTTGTTGCGGTCTCCTTTTCGTCTCCATCCCAGACTGACATTATTCATTTGTTTACCGACCAGACAACCCCGACTACCGTCTCCTCTCTCTCTCTCTCTCTCTCACAGACACACACACAACTCCTGCTTCCACTCCCCTTCCCGACTACCGTCTCTCTCTCACACACACAAAACTCTCGCTTTCGCACCCCGACTCGTATTTACAAATACAACGATCTCGAAATCTTAAGGTTGAATTCGGAAAAATTTAACCAAATTATGTTCTACTAAAATGTATGGATCAGTAATATCTACATATTAAATAACATAGATGTGCGTGAATTCATATGAGTATGCATGTTTGATAGATCAATTTTGGTTCGAGTATGGATTACATGTATCATCATCTCGAATTCAAATATTTGAATCCCTTTTTTGTTCACTCCTTTCACGCCTATCTCTCTCGCATGCATGCTCCTTCAGGTAGCTATCACTCTCTTTTCTCCAGCTCACCCGCACGCTCACTTCATGTTTCTCCTATCCTCGCAAACATGGTCTCTCGACGTCTCCCTTGAGAAGTGTCACATTCTCCCTATCATTATACATTACACGGTTTTCATTATCTCTCACGTCTCTACTGTTCTCTGGTATCACTCGGTACCTAATCTTTCTTTTTCACCGCCACACACACAGTCTCCACTCGTCTTTCACTTTGTCTTTCTCTCTATAGGATTCTCTCACACACCCTATATGTCTCTACATATGACTCATACCACTAAAATTACTCTCTCTCTCTCTCTCTCCTGTAGACACAACATTTGTTGCGGTCTCCTTTTCGTCTCCATCCCAGACTGACATTATTCATTTGTTTACCGACCAGACAACCCCGACTACCGTCTCCTCTCTCTCTCTCTCTCTCTCTCTCACAGACACACACACAACTCCTGCTTCCACTCCCCTTCCCGACTACCGTCTCTCTCTCTCACACACAAAACTCTCGCTTTCGCACCCCGACTCGTATTTCTCTCACAAACATTTATCGACTAGCTAGCCTCTAGATAGGTTTATACACCCGCACACTCGTGCTTCCACCATCGCATACATGTCTCTCTCCCGCTCCTTGTATCTATGTAGATTTTTCTTCCCTTCTTGAGACACGCCCTCTCGATCGTGCACACACACTATCGCCTCATTTTAAGCTGATACCTATCGCACACACACTCCTTGTGTCTTTGTCACACATGCACTCCGTCCTCCTCCACTCTCCCTCTCTCTCACACACATGGGCTTTTTGCAACAACTAGCAAGATGCCCATGCGTTGCACGGAACATCAAGATGCATTTGTATGAGTAGTTTATCTTGTGGGGGAAAAGGATGAACGAGGGAAGGCCTTATTTGCAAATGTGGAGAGGGGTGTGGGTATCTTTTTGCAAAATTGCCATAGATTCCTTCCTATCCGTCAGATATAGATCGGACGGCCTATATTGCAGGATGGCAGGCACACGATCATCACCGACAATGCTTTTTATAAGAGTAGGGATAAAAAATAGAGTTGGTGATGATGGTGGGCCTGCCATCCTGCAATTTAGGTCGTCCGATTTATATCTGACGGATAGGAAGGAAAATATGGCAATTTACCCGCACTCTTCACCACATTTGCAGATAAGGCCTTCCCTCGTTCATCCTTTTCTCCCACAAGATCTTGATGTTCCGTGCAACACACGAGCATTTTGCTAGTAAGAGTAGAAATTAGACATATACCACTTCTCGAATCTTGAAACCAACAACATTCCTCCCTTATCTCATCAAAACCGCCAAAGGAATATATTTTGAGTGAAACATAACATATTTTTAGTGATATACGTATTTCAAAACTAGACTTTTTTTTCTATCAAATCGGTGAATATGTATTAAGCTACTTTGATCGTGTGGCAACGCATTGGCACATTGCTAGTAGTTATTATAATTTTTTGGACACCAGACAAACGGTGGAGTACATATACGAAGAGAAGAGGCGCACGCACGCAGTCGGCCTCTCCCTGTCTCGCACACATGAGTGTTACGTAAAGGCGACGTTAACAAATAAACCCTAAAACCCTAGGTGCACGATTGCTGCATTCGCGGGTACCGGGTACGTGGTGGAGCACCTTTGTAGGAATAGTCAGCTCGCGTGATAATTTGATCCGTAGGAGTTGATGGTCGGGACCACAGGTAAACGACTTGGAGCGCGGTGGCTCGCCAGTTGCCACAGATCGAGTAGCCACGTTTAAAATATCGTTTTTTAGCGGGGTTAAGAGTTCTGATTTTCAATGGCGCGTTATAAGTAGTAAGTAGTTTTTAGAACGATTGGTATGGAGCGAATGGAATTCATAGTACTACGTACCTCCTTGGCGTATGGTTGTATGGTTTTTTTTTTGCGATGGAGGTTGTATGGGTTTATGTTGCGAGATGTTGAACCTGGTAGTTCTAGGGCAAATACTATGGTTTAGATTTAGATGCTGGTTTTCAGTAATGAAAATCGGAAGGGGAAACCCTTCTTTGATTAAAAAAAACTACTACCTCCATTCTGGTTTACTAGTCCCCATCGTACTTTGGGTCAAAGTTTGTCCACGAATTTTACTTGTAAAATGTGAATGGAAAACGAGATTTTGTTATACCCAAACAAAAAAGGACTGGAGGGAGGGATTGCTCTGACACAGACGCGACCTCTCATCGCAGGCATTGAACCGGCGCGCCGGCCAAGAGGGCCGCACTCGCTGCAGGCCCGGCTGAGCACGCCTCCTCGCCGCGTGCAACCAGCTTAAGACTGCCCCGCCTGCCTTCATTGAATCTGCGCGTGTGCCGGAAACACGTCCTTCCGCGAGCCGGCAGGCATTTTAGAACACAAAAAATGACTAAAATATAATTAATTTACGCATGGTCTTGACTTGTTGTGCTCGCACTGGTAGCAGGAACTAGTAGAGGATTTTCTTTATTTATAACTCTCCTCACAATTTTTTTGGCTTTGAAGTGAATCATGGTTGTGGACATTATGTATGAATGTGCAGTTATCTGTGAACATGAGTTTGATGTGGAAGTTGAACTTGGAATGTCGGGCTTGCGCATGAACTATACCATGTCCAATGCTTCGTCTGTTATTGTTTGGAAAGTAATTGCTGTTATTACATGACCCAAAAAAAACATTTTGTGCCACATCAGTAGATGCACGGACATCACAACAGGCATGCTGACTGGATAAACATTTGAACCTAGCTATTATGAAGGAAATTTTGTATTGACAACAGTTTTAGATAGCAGGAGACGCCTAGCCTGCTCTGCCTCTGCTAGCTTATTTCTGGCTTCTTCCATCTCTTCTTTGGCTTGGGTGAAGAGAGCATCTGATTGCTCTTTTCGCTTCTTCAGGAACTCAGCTACATTCTCAAGGGCTGCTGCACGCTTTCTTTCAGCCTTTACTAATGCCACGAGGACACGAACAGCTGACGACTCCACCTGGCTTGTGTGTACAACATCATCTGGGAATTTGCACCTTGTGTCTAATCCAACATCATTAGGGAACTAGCACCTTGTGTGTAATCCAGCCTCATTTTGGAAACATGATCTCGAGGTTGACCATACTTCCCTCCTCGCAGGAATTGCATCCTGACATGAAGTTACTTCTTTTTTAGATCAATACTCAGAGCAAGCTAGATCCATTTAGTAGAAGCCAGATAAACAGAACT
The DNA here is from genome assembly GCF_002575655.3 of Aegilops tauschii subsp. strangulata. Classification (NCBI taxonomy): domain Eukaryota; kingdom Viridiplantae; phylum Streptophyta; class Magnoliopsida; order Poales; family Poaceae; genus Aegilops; species Aegilops tauschii. Next base: position 471,009,855 of record NC_053035.3, read on the forward strand.
CGGAGAAGTGAATTCAAAAGGAAAAATAAAATAAAAACAGACTACAAGGTGAGAACACCCACTTCCTACATCAAGCTAAAAATGAAAGCATTAGGACAATTAAGACTCTTCTTATTACACATCAAAGAACACCACGCTTAAGAGAAACAGAAACTACAACATATACACATCGAAGAACACAAGGCTACACGAAAGTAATTGAAAGGGTGTTACTTACCAAAGCTCGTTTTACAGGTTCGGTGCAGCTCCTCTTTAACTTGCCACGCTCCTTGAAGATGTCCCGAATATCCCGTGTTTGGTCTTCATTGCTCCTCTGCATGTTCGCACTCGTGGTTTTAAAATCTCAACATGGCAAGAAAAATATACTACTAGTAATACTCTCGCATCTTGTGGGCAACATTAAAGCACTCATCTGCCATGTTAGAGCATCTCCAACAGAATCGCAACGCGCGGCGCTTTAAAAAAGCGTTTACAGTGCTGAGATCGAGAAGTAGATACTATAGAGTAGAGGATAGTTCTCAGCATAGATAGATGAAAAAAAGATAATTCAACTACTCCTCGTCGTCCGACTCCTCCTCGGTGATGTCCTCCTCCGACGTCTGACTGTAGGCGTGAAGATACCGATCGTCGTCGGATTCCCAGGGTGACGCTGCTCCTAGCCTCATGTTGAATTGAGCGTCCGCTTTTCGCCTACGCTTGTCCTCGCGATAGGCGGCTCGCTCCGCCCTCCTCTTATCCATCTCCGCCCTCCTTTGCGCGTAGAACTCGCGCTCTTTGATGATGTCCTGTAGGAAGTGTTGGCACCACAATGCCATGGCTTCCTCGTCCATCTCAGCGATGCCGAGACGGTGCTCCCGCCTCCGGTTGTCGCGACGATCCTCGTCGGTGCTAAGCCACAGCAGAGGCGCGAGCTCCTGCGCCCGCTCCCGCGTCGGCACATTGGGGAAGTTCAATGTTCTATGAGGCCACCGGAGGCGCCACACCGCCGCGTCGTACGCGCGGGCGGCCTCGTTGGCGGTGTCGAAATTGCCGAGGCCGAGGCGCATCCCACGGAACCGGATCTCGACGGAGAAGCCGCCGGAGGGGCGCGCGCGGACGCCGCGGTATCCCCAAGTTTCCCGGCGACGCGGCGGCATGGTGGCGCGGCGGCGGCGAGGCGAAAAAGAGCGGGGAGAGAGCGGTGGCGAGGCACAGAGCGGGGAGAGAGCGGTGGCAAGGCACAGAGCGGTGGGAGGGCGTTGGATTTTATAAAGCGCGCCGGACGCCGCGCGCCAAAACTAGCGCACGCCCGGCCGCTTTTTCCCCCGCGCGCGCGATCCTTTCCCGACGTCTCTGCTATCTCTACTCTCTTCTCTACTGTTATATTTATTTTATATTTTATATTTAATATTTATCTCTACTTCCTTTACTGTCTACTTTTTTTTCTTGCAATATAGGTCGTCCGATTTATATCTGACAGATAGGAAGGAAACAAATGGGAATTTTGCAAAAAGATACCCATACCCCTCTCCAGATTTGCAAATAAGGCCTTCCCTCGTTCATCCTTTTCTCCCACAAGATAAACTACTCATACAAATGCATCTTGATGCGTGCAATGCATGGGCATCTTGCTAGTTCTAAAAACCTTTCCATCATTTGCCACACTACTGGTTGCAGATGAAAAACCTACCCAAGCACAACGCGATACAGGAGCGACGCACAATTACAAGCTGATATTCTGTTGGACAATGGAGGCTATAACCAATTACTTTTACGGGAACAATAGCACCCAGGAAATTTGAAGGGTAGGTATGAACAAAATTGGAACTGCACATGTACTGCTAAGTGATTCAATACACACATTACCAATCGAGGAGGAGAACGATGGTCGCGGCGGCCTCTGTGAGTCATGGTCGGCAACGGGAGTCAGTTCATTGTCCACGACGGTGGTACTTCTGCGCTTGGCGTCGGCTTCCGGGAAGCAGATCCGAGACCGTGGAAGACGATGCCGGGGAAGAGGCTCCGTGTACGACGACGACGGTGGACCGGCTCCAGTGCGGCGTACGAGGTCGTCGATGAGGCAGATGCGCTACGGTGGACGAGTGCGCCGATGTAAAGGGGAGGAGCACAAAGGCTGCGGTGCTGTGGAGAAGTCTATTTTGCGGTGGGGATAGAAAATGGGGAGTATTCAGGTGTACTACTCTGGGTGACGGGGTGGGGTTGGCTGGGTAGGGTGAACCTGAAGTTACGAAAACAGCCCCCTACCAAGTGTCATCCGTAGGCCTGTTCCGAAGGCTATGATGGTAACTTCCCACTGCTCGAATCAGGGTCATGGGAGATTTTCCCGCCGACCTCAAAATTTTGTGACACTGGACTCCCCGTGTGGCGTGTTGAGCGATTCGGCTAAGCAACTAGCGAGTAGTAGTAGTAAACTCTGCATATTAGGTTTGACCGAAGTCAAACTTCCTAAAGTTTGACCAAGTTTATAGAAAAATATAAACATTTACCATAACAAATATGTATGATGTGAAAGTACATTCAATAATGAATCTAATGGTATTTATTTGTTATTGTATATGTTAATATTTTTTGTTATAAGCTTTCTGAGAGTTTACAAAACTTGACTTTGACCAATGCTAATACGCGGACTTAAATAAAAACGGAGGGAGTACACATTTGTTTTCTTAGTTTGTAGTGAACTAATCATTTGTTGAAATTGTGAAATAAATATATTAGGCTATTGACTTCGAATGTAATGGTCTATACAATTCAATAGTTACAATCATTGTCGAATCCCAAGATGTATACAAGGTCTATAGTACTTCACAACATGCTCAAACTAACATACACACACACACACACAAAGTAAACTAGAAGACCGTTCTCTCATGTATACACAACGTATCGGCATCTGTCTATGTCTCACTCATGCATGATCATTTGCACATTCACACCTCTCTATGTCTGTATCACACGCACACCGTCTCCACATTGCCCTTCCGCCACAACACACATATGGACACATACACACGTTCTCTCTCAGTCACACACACAAAATCAGTATTAAAAAAACTAGGGCGCACCTAAAACGTCCAAATCCAAATAAACACGAACTGGAGCTAAATTCAAATATATGGAAATATTGCAGCGTCAAGAACTTTCACAGGAAAAATAAGTTGAGTAATATTCGAGGATTGTTTTCACACACACAAAAAGGTTCGGTGGATGTCCTTCGAGCGCGACACGGTGACGCACCATTCGATCGACCGCGCGGCCGCGGTTCACGCGCTTGCACAGGATTCCGTATCGTGGCTGTGGTACTAACTAATAAAAGCGCTGCCTAAGTCTAATGTTTACGTGTGCTAGTACGGTTTTCTTTTAAGTTTGACCAACCTTATATATAAAACTAAAGCAAGCTCCCACACGCGCACTCATCAATATGCCTCCGCCGCCGTTGCGCATGCCGGCGCCCGCCTGCTCCGGCCAACAATTTCTCGCCCATCACCGCCGTGTCGCCGCCATCCCTGTGCCATGAAGCCGAAGGCTCGCCCGCTCACGTCGTCTGCAGTCCCTCCTCGCGATGCCGCCGCGCTGCCAAGCACGCAAGCAGCTGGTGGAGCTGCGTCTATGCACGCAGCGTACGAAGAGGAGGACGAGCGCGTGCTCCAGCACGCCGGCGAGGAGGAACTAGCGTGTCATTGTCGTCTCCGCCCGCGCGGAGGAGGCGCGCATGGTGGCTGTCGCAGCGGAAGCCGGTCGCACGCGCGTCGAGCCCGCAAACCGGGTGCGGACGCGGAATCTACCTTCGAGACCTTGAATGCCACGTGGATCCTGCAATCTGAAGGAGCAATTTGGGTCAGTCGACTCATGTGAGCCGTTTGATGCAACATGGATGGCTAGAAGGGCTTCTTCCACCTCTTCTGCCGTCTTCTTCCTTCGCTCCGTCGAACTTCTTTCACAAATCGACTGACCCAAATTATACTACTAGTACGAACGTATTAAGTACAGTAGGAACACGAAGATACGAGCAGTAGTACCAACTGCAAGAAGAACAGTAGTAAGACATAGTACTAGTACTACTGTATGTACTAAAGAGTTCAAATAACGAGAAAGAACATAAACATAGTTCTGCTGGGGCCTCAGCACAACACACCCTTGAAAATAAACTAAGCAACTAGTCCGCTTGACACTGCAGTAGAACCAACATGAGCGACGGCACTGCCACCTACTCGGAGTCCGAGTCCACGTCCTCGTCCCTCTTCCTCTTCCTCTTTGCCGACGCTTCTTTGCTTGAACCGGACACTGGGCTCTGCTTCTTCATCCAACCCTTGTAGATATTTAAACAAAGGTAGGCATCCATTGCTGCGTACAGGATGTGATCTTCATCTAATGTCTTCGACTCCCATGCATGATGAAACTCGTGATGAGGTTTCTTCAGTTTAGCATACGAAGGATCAATCATGGCTGCTGCCAGGGTCAGCATTGAAGGTTGAGAGGAGGACACCAGGCTTGCCTTCTGGAGATCGAAGGGCTGGCCTACAACGAGACTTATCCGACGCAGCAGTAACGAATTTCACTCTTTTGTCCTTGAGGAAGTTCTTAAAATCCTGGCACTCAACGTCGGCATGGCATATGTGGTAGACCAAGCAAACATTATGTACGCAAACCTGGATCACGGCGGGCTTCTTCCTCTCTTCGTCCTTTAGATCCTTCTCTCGTCCCAGGACTGTGGTGTACTCAACATCTAGCCCAGCGACCCACTCATCCATTGAACTGTTGAACATGCATAGGAAGCGAGCAAGCCATGCTTTCACCGTCTCGGATCCACGTGTGTAGATGACGATGAACCGATCGCCGGTGATGGCTCTAACCTGGTACTCAGCGGCGACCATGGAGATTTGGGAGGTCATGGATTTTGGAGGAGGGTTAGGAGAAGTTGAACTGTTGTACCCCACAAAAAAAAACTGGGAGCGAACTAATGTGAAAGGACGGGACGACTGGGAGCAAACTGTTGTAAGGTAGAAGACGGGGATGAGTAGGGCGTGCAAACGGCGTGGGGTTGCTGGCTTGCCCGGTGGATAAACGGCTGCAAGCCCCCAAAGTGTTCTCGAGAACTATGTGGGACCCACTAGATGTCATGTCTACTGGACCCATATCGTAGGCCTGACGGTATAGCTTCTGCCTGTTCGCACGCCATGCCGGCGCGTGGATGTAACTTCACTTAATTCCATCAAACGTTGCGCCTCCCACGACCTTCGCCTCCCTCGCGCGGTCGCGCCCTTTGAGACTTCGACCGGCTATAAATGAGCATTTTTTTTGCCTTTTTTTAGACAAGCAATTTTTTCGCCTACTCCGCATGCATGATACTCCCTCTGGTCCTTTTTACTCCCGTCAACCGTTTGCAAAGTGTTTGACCAAATTTATACTTTTTTTGAACACCACCTTATATTAATTAACCAGCCACACTAGTACACTCATTCGATACAATATTCACCACACAGGGCGGTACGTTATTTACAAGAATACCATCTAATCTATTGTCAAAGCTATACTTAGCGATTAAGTGTGTCACCTTATTGGCCGAACGGCTAATCTTTGACAATTGAAGATTGTTGATCAACTTCGAGATGCTCAACGCTTTCATCTTCAGGTCACGCATAGCAGACCTGTCATAGTCCCCCGATGCAAGAGACGCTACCACAAAAGCGCAATCAGTCTCTAAAATTACAGGATTATGAAGAGAAATACCTATGTAGAGACCGGCAATGCAAGCCCTAAGCTCCGCTTCCTCCACGCTTTGACAGGCATCAATGAAATCCCACGACCAAATTTATAATAAAAATATCAATATCTACAATACTGATTATAATGAGTATAAGAGAGAGATGATCATAGTAACATAGGTAGATACCGTAACATAATAAATGTGATGCTACTATGTGTCATGCATGGCAATAAATGAGACCACCTATGATACTAATCTATGATACTATGCACTATAGAGGTAGTAACATAGACTAGTAACATATGCATGTTACTAGTCTAAGTTACTCCCCACTATGACCAGCCTTAGAGTACCACTACCTCCCTTCTAGTTTAAAGGGTTCGATTCAAAAATTTCACCTACTCTTAGCAAGATAGTAGAGGCGGTGGAATAGTTTTTGAAGTCTGCAAAAGTACTCAACTAGTGTTGTCGTTCTTCACAAAAAATGTGTTTACCAATGCATGCATGAACACTAGTTACTCTAACCCCCCTCTCTTCTTTAATTCTTTGCCACATCAGCATGTTTGCTATTCCCGTGTGCATGATACCAGCTAAGATACCACCATTATGGCCAGCCTTAATCACCGCATGCAATAATTTAGTGCACCTTGAAATATGAACATGTGTGGGGCGTGTATGTTTTTAATGACTTGAGACTATACCTAGCCCGGCATGCAAGATGACTTATTATGCACCGTTCCCCATACCTGCAGGAAGCCCGTTCGTCTCCAAATCTTTTCCTCTCCATGTGTGGAAACAATATGCCTGCCAAACTCTCCTTCTCCCTTCGGCGGTCCCACCACTCCACCCCGTGTGAAAAAAATCTACATGCATGACTCTCCTCCCCCACGCTCGTCCAATCCGTTGTGACCAGCAATATTTCCACCCCTTCGCTCCCCCGTAATTTACTCCAACAAATATGCCCACGTAGCTGTTACTTAACTGCAGGTGCATTGGGTCACTGACATATGGGCCCAACAGGGGTCTGCCCCACATGTCAGTGACGCAACTGGACCTGCAGTTAAGTCAGTGCAGCTCAGTCCATATCTTACGTAGGTGTGCCATTGCTCGCTATAAATACTGCGCCTCCCACGACATCGCTATCTCCTCCCCCTCATGTTCACGTTCATCGCTATCTCCTCCCCCTCCCTCTCACGTCGACCACCATGGCATCGCCCCTCCCAAGCCCTAGGAGCCCCTCGCTGCACCGCGCGGACGGTCACGCGTCGCCGTTCCGTTCCTCGCCGCCACTAGTCAAGGAGGACGCGTCGGTGTTCCGCTCCTCGCCGCTACGCGACGCGTCGCCGTTCCGTTCCTCGCCGCCACTAGTCGAGGAGGACGCGTCGGCATTCCGCTCCTCGCCGCGACGCGACGCGTCGCCGTTCCATTCCTCGCCGCCACTAGTCGAGGAGGACCCGTCGGCGTTCCGCTCCTCGCCGCGACGTGTCGAGGTGGACGCGTCGGCATTCCCCATCTCGCCAGCACGCGCGCCGGAGGACGAGTCGGCTCCCCGCTATGAGGAGAACGCCGCGCCGCCCGCTGAGCCCCCCAGCCTTGAGGAGCTTTGGAAAGAAATGGATGTCGCCTTGTGGGAGGCTTTGCCTCCAGCAGAGCGCGCCAAAATAGAGGCGGAGAAGAAGGCCGAGGAAGAGAAGCGCACCGCGGAACAAGCTGCCTGGGAGGCCTATGTCGCGTCCGAGAGAGTCAGGCAATTGGCTCTTTGGCAGAAGGCTCGTGCGAGGGCCATGAGGGTGGCGGAGGACGCCCGTGCCGACGCCCTGAGTGCAGTCGGGCCCAAGCGCCTCATCTACGCTTGGCGATACGTGGACCGGGTGCACGCTTCCAGCGAGGAGGAGTACCTGTTGGCGCCGGATCACCACACCGGTGAGATCGCGCTCGTCCGCCGGCAAGCCTCCAATCAGCACCTCGCGAGTTGCGAGGCTGAGGAAGAGGCGTTGTGTCGGCGCGCTGGGAAACGGCCGCGCACCAGGGCACTTGTGGCGCGCCGCAAGCGCTCCTGCGAGCGCCGTGGCTTTTAGGAGGAGTATAATTTTTGTTTGGTAAGGCGATCTCATTAGTTTTGGGACGCAAATGATAAATCCCGAACGTTCAGGAATTTTTAGCGTCCTTAATTAAGTATGTAAAAGGGAAAGTTTGGAAACCTTGTGTATTCGTACGCATTTTGCAAGTACGTGCATATAGCACAAACTTTACTATATACTATCGCACTACACGTCTCTCTCGATATATGCTTGCAGACTGTGCTACTCCCTCCGTCCAGGTCAATAAGTCATCTTTGGTTGTGCACCGTGACCAAGAAGGAGGGAAGACTTATACACCTAGACGGAGGGAGTACTACTATTACTTATGTACGTGCAAATGCACGTTTTAACATTACGATGCGGTTTTTGTAAAAGTAGAAAAACAACACTAGTCAAGCTTGTGAAACGATTCAATGCAAAACAAATGCAAAAATGCTTGTTTGATTGTTTACTTTTAGCTTCCTTCTCTGTGGTTATTTCTCTGTCGTACTTTGTACGGAGTATCTCACTGGTTGGAAAGGCATGCAAATTCCCAAACCGCTTCCTACACCCTGTATCGAATTTTTTGCCTAACAAGTTGTGCCGTGCAATTGGAATTCCAACTTGAGTACTACTACTAGTAGGAGTACCAGGGGCCAGTTCTTTTAGGCTTCTAGATTAGTAATCCCATAAGAGCAAGTACAATAGAGCTGAGTCAGCGGGCTATAAGAAATAAACTAGTATATTTCTGCTTAGTTGGAGGAAAGAGAAGAGGAGAGAGAAGGTAAGCGGGCTCTTCGTGAAGAGCCAGCTCTAGCACATGCTCCTAGGCACTTTGTGAGAATGAGAAGTGGGCCACATAATAAAAAAGTAGTACACTCTTTTGATCTATTATTGTACATGTTGGCGATAAGATGGGCTGTAGATGACATGGCACTGGCTAATAGCCAGCAGCTGGCTATACTATTAACCATGCTCTAACTACTACCTCCGTCCTGGTTTATTGGTCCCCATTGTAATCTGTGTCAAACTTTGGTCATAAATTTAACTAATGAAATGTTAGTGCATGTCACATGCACTACTCCATCTGTCTAGGTGAGTAAGTCATCTTAGGCTGTGCACCGTGACCAAGGAGGAGGAGAAAACGAGAAACGTTAATGTTTATTTGCTAATTAATAGTATTGCATGCAATGAACTAACCACTGCATGTCGTGTTTGATATCTCAAGTCATTAAAAGCATGCACACTCTTTATCTCTTATTGGTTGATATGTCAAGAAACAAGAAACGAGGTAGAAGTTATTGCACCGCGCCTAAGTGTTTTGGGATTATTTGGTTTTCGTAAGATGACTTTCACACGTAGACGGAGGGATTACAATGGTGAGGAATAAACCAGTTAAATCTTTGGTCAAAATTTAGCACAAATTACAATGGTGAGGAATAAACCAGGATGGAGTAGTAGTTTAGAAGCCCAAATAAATGAGTGAGGCGCCTTATTGTTACTCTCCACTGTGACTAGTCTTGTGGGAAAAGCTGGGGAAGCCGCCAAAAGAACTGGCCCTAGGAGTAGTAGCTAGGGATCGAGTGTGCGAGATGAACCGGAGAAAGTAAATGCAGAGAGATGAAATGCAAAAAAGACGGAGGGATGTGATGGTTGCTTGTCCGTTTATTTTACCAGGCCACTTATTACTGGGAGTGGTTGGGTTTTGTGATATGACGGCTTTACTGCCGCGCCACGAGCGGGGTGAGAGGTGAGACTCCCGTGCAGCGCCGCCCTCTACACTTGTACTACATCGGTCGTGGTTTATTAGTCCCCCATTGAATTTGACTGAAGATTTAACTGACAAAATGTTAGTGCATGTCAACAAAAACTATATCGTTGGATTCGTATTTGAACATAGTTTTGAATGATATAATTTTAGGTGACATGCATCAGCATTTATCGTACTATATATAATGTTAGTTCAATTTTTGGTCGTACTAATCTATAGTAGTAAGGTGCCTGTGCGTTGCACCGAAGAGTGAAATGCATTGATCGGGGAGTTGTTTATTTTGACAAAGGATGTGGGGGTCATCTCATGTGTAACGGGTATCGATAGGTTTCTTCGGATATTATTTCATCTCTAGAGATCACAAACATCCGGGTGAAATAGATAAAAAGGTATCTTTTGCAAACAAAAGCGTTCAACTGTTCAACCTGCATCCAAAACTTGTGAAGAAATAACACTTATTGTGCTTTGCAAGAAATGATCTTTAAGAATTAGTTTTTGAGTATCGATTGTTATACATGTTGGCTACAGATGACATGGCACTTTCTTATAGTCAACAGTTGGCTATACTATTAAGTAATGTTAACCATGCCCTTATACACCTAGACAAAGGGATTAAATCAGGATGACTTGCAAGCGGGCAGAGGAGATGTAAGAAATGGTTCATCTTAAGTCTTTCACCAGTACTGTAGTAAAAATTCATACATGGAAGATTCTAGACTAAACCATAAACGGATACACTTTTATTCATGCGCGATACTCCAATAGAGCAAGATCCTGCATGGAAGTCTCCACATGCTTAGACAGCGGATTACATTGAGCGAAGACTAATGATCAACATTTAACTTGGTAATGCATACTTCCAGGTGAACCTCCTTGGAGACCCCGTGCACCGCGTCGGCGGGTAAAGGAGGCCATGGGTTTTCCAAGTCCACATTGGCGGGATTGTCCCAGCTCCCCAGAGTCCAAGTCCGTTCGATGAGGCCGGTGTCGCCGCCCACGTGACCCGGAGGGGTAGTAACACTGACCACGCACCCGTACATCGGCCTCGTGTCAGTGTCAGCGTCAGCGGCGTCGCCCCTGACGCACATTACAGAGACGGGGCGGCGGCCTGCGCGGGCCTCGCCGGTGCCCATGATTAAGAGGAAGATGCTGCCGTCCTCCTCCGAGACTAGCAGGCGGCGGTGATCCTCCAGCGACTCCGGCATGGTGAACGGGTAGCACGTCTCGTACTTGATGTTCTCCGCCAAGGGCCAGCAGTGACCGCTGCACGCATCCGTGAGGTGATGCACCATGTCCGCCGACGAGCCACAAAACGGCATCGGGCACTCATAGCAGTGGACGAAGGGCTCCTTGGAGGCATCGACCAGGCCGTCCATGAAACGGGAGTGGCTGTAGGGGATGTTGCGCCAGTTGAATATATGAGCAAGTTACTACGAGATTTAATCCGAATAAGCACAAAATAAATCATGACGGCTATAACAGAGATGAAACTAATCATGTGGACTAGCATAGTAGTAGGATACAGAGTAGAAACATGAATTCTACCACGATTTCGAACAGGAAGGACAGAAACACATACGGTGCAACGGAAGCAGCACCGTTGGCGTTGAGGTTGTCGCCCATGTCCAAACACCACGTAGACACGGTCTTTGAGCACGATTCGTAGTCGTTCCACGCTCGGGCATTGAAGTTTGTAACTATTTTAGATTAGAATATACTACTCCTCCGGTGCTAGTAGTAGAGCAGAGTCCTACTCTACTACTCTACTCAAGCAAGTTAGGGCATAGCACTGTAGGGAGTACCAGTACTGTGATCACTCAAGCAAGTTGTCTGGCATCGACATGACCCTACGCTGCTGGTATGTGTCTCGTAAGTCAAGCGGCGTGCTGTAGTCATCATCACCTGTCCACTTCCCGCAGCACATATTCGCTTCTCCATCTTTGTCCGCACATAATCTCGTCCAATCTTCCATCCCCGCTAACAATGGCAGAACCGAGCAGCGTCCGCCGAAAGAGTGGCTGGAATTCGCTCCCCACAGAGGTAATCAAGCTCATGGTTTCGCGTGTGGACAATCTCAGTACCATGCCGCTCGCCGCGTGCTCGTCGGGGCTGTACCGTTTACTCAAAGCCCTCAGGCCGGAGCTTTTTAAGCCAACTCCTTGCTTGCTGATGCCGCCTGATCTTCAAAAACGGCGTGTCACGCAGCATAACGATCGTAGGGTGGCGAGCATCAACCCCCTTGACTGCGATCCGATCCCCGTCAGCCTCAACTACATTAACGGTATGTACTGGGTCGGCATGAACACGACTTGGATGGTGCTCGTCGACGGTCGCGGCAGCTGATGCTCGTGGTGGTCTACACCCGACGATTGATCCCCCTTCCTTCGATTAACACTGCACTGCTTTGGCACCGCGTCCCAGAATACTCAGAATCTTACAGTAGCCAACATGATACCAAGTTTCATTTGCTCAAGGTTGTAATCTGCCAAGTGCCCACAAGATCTGCGAATTATAAAGACTTCAGGCTAATTGTGTTCTTCAACCGCGGTCTCGCCTATCTGACAGGTCACTGCGGTAAGTGGATAAATCTGCACGTCCATCGCAGGATCATACATCCTCCATGGTTCTCTGATGCCATTGAACACAAGGGCTTCATTTATGCTGTCGACTCCTTCTATGGCTGGACGTATTGTTCGCCTACTCCAGTCATCGCTACAAACGGCTGTTACAGCAGTATGTTACTTTCCTATGATATCATGATGGCTTGCTTATATTACTGTCAACATTTGCTGAAAAAATATTCATGCTCATAACATGCTGTTCTTAAGATTGACTAAATCAAGAGCCCTTTTTTATTTGACTCCAACTTGATATGATGTTGTAGGCCGCCTGGTGTCCCTACCCTTCCTAATCCCAGAACCTTTCAAAGAAAAGCGGCATGGCAGTTGCAGGTGGTTCCTGGCTCGATCAGATGACGGCGAAAGATTGATGATCGTTCGCACGTACCGGACGTGTTGTTTCGCGGAATACAATCATAGTCACTGCAAGGTCTTTGAGCAGGATCCCAGCTTCTCTGGGCCTTCAGGAATTTTTGACTGGAGGCTGGTAAGTAGCCTTGGTACACGCTCTCTGTTTGTCGGACTGAATTATCCGATTAACCAGGAGATAACCGACGGCAAGGATCATGATGGCAGCGTGGTTTCGTTCATGAGGCAAAACTGTGTGTACACAGCGTACCATGCGTCTCTGGATGCACCATACCCTGATATGTGCCGCCACGCTCTGCAGCCCAAAGTAGGAGAGAGGGTCGCAAGTATCAGACTTCGACCTGCTGGCTGGAGTTTCCCCCATCAGGCACCCATCTGGTTCAAGCCGTCAGCCAATCTCCACAGCTTAATAAATAGTAACGTCTAACTGAGCCAGTTAGTTAGATGCGTACACTTGGTGTAGTAGGATCTTTATTTAGTTTGATGCATACACTTGTTCTTTTTTGGTAGCCCTTTTGTAATGATGGCTAATGTTTGGTTTGGAAGAGAGAGCTGCGTCTTCACTCTTCTGGCCTGCTTACTGCTTCTGTTGCACCCCCAGCCCTGGTTGCTGATGCTGCTATTTTCAATGTACAATCAGTAGTATATTTCGTCTGTTGGTTGAATAAATGTGTTGTTAGAACGACAAACACAATGTTTTGGAAGTCGTTGCATGGTTCGATCCTTTAGTGCCCCGTACCGTACGTAGCGCATACTATTTTTCGTACGGAACACATTTTCCACTTGTTGATAACATGCAGCCCACTGATGAAGGCCCAATAGAGAAGCCCATAATTAACTGGAAGGGAGGCTCTCACATGAATCCGGCCCAGGTACATGCTCATGGTCCCCTAAACATAAATAAGTAAATAAATAAATAAATAAAGCTAAATGCTCATGCACCAGTTCTTTGGGAAAATAGGTAGCCCAGTATTTCTTTTTGAAGAATACCCAAGCTAGGCCTATTTGTTTTCTCCGAATTACTGGGCTGCAAATCTTTCAAGACGAGGAGGGATGCATTCTTGCCTGGCTTAAGAGTATGGTCAATGTCTGTTAAAAGTAATATCAAAAGGGGTTGAAAATTCCAAAAAATTTATAGCAAATGGGATATAAGTTTCTTTTTTTGTTTTTGTTCTTCACTGATATCTTATACGTATTTCATTGGATTTAACATGACATAGTACTAATTTATTTTTAAATTTGTTTCAGTATGGCTATTAATTTTTGGATTAAGAATATTTTGTTCCCCAGCAAAAATTTGCGAATTTTCAAAATTTCCCACATATTTAGTTAATTTTTTGAGCCTGGTACTGACCAGAAAATGGCCAGCAATTCTAAAAAGGAAAAAGGGCTGCAATAAATTCCATATGAATTAGAAAATGAGTAAACATTATAAAAATAATAGCAAATGGGCTGTACACGCCACAGATTTCGAGGCTGACTTGTTTACACAAGGCTTTGCCAGTGAACACACGATTCTAGCAGCAGTGATTGTTGGATGTCCATCCAACGGCCGACGTGCTTCTTCAATCTCTGATCTTCCTGCTCCAGCCGCCTAAACTAGCACCGGCGGGACTGCCTGCTCCCTCCTCTTGTGGCCCGCTGTGATGCCGCGCAGGCTTCCCCGGCCCACCCTACTCCCTCCGCTGGCCTGGCCGCACGCAATCAACTGCCTCCTTATTACGCGAAAAAATGATTCCTCCCACTGACATCTGGGACGCACCGGTTGGGAGGCTGACCTGTGGGCCTACTAAGTTGACGCGTACGCAGGGCTTGTCAACTTAGTCAACTAATGATTCTAGCAGTAGTAACCGTTGGATTTGAATCGAACGGTCCTGCTGCTTCTTCAATCGCTGCTCTTCTTGCACCAGCCGCCCAAACCAGCGCCGAGGAGACCGCCTGCTCCTGCCTCCAGTGGCCGGCTGTGATGCCGTTGAGGCCTCATCGCCCCCTACTACTCCCACCTCTAGCCAGGCCCTGCGGCGGCGGCAGCCTCACACCGCAGCCGAACCAGTGAACCCTCGTACTCCTCTCCGCGTGGGCATCCACTGTCGCGTCTTCCCCGGCTCCGCGTCGTCCCCTTCCTAGGCCTCGCCGTCGTCCACCGCCTTGGTGCTCTCGACGCGGCGTGGTCAACGTGGTCAACGACATTCCATCGAAAGAGTACTGTACGTGGAGAGGCTGACAGCTGGGTCCACGGCCACAACCCAGTTTTTTTGTGATTTGCCAAGTAAGTCGCTTTGTCAGGCCTGTTGGGCTGCAAATCTTTCAAGACGAGGAGAGCTTTCATTCGGCTGGCCGAGAAAATGACCCATCAGTAATGAGAAATGGGCTGTACATTTTTAAAACACATCAAACCGGCAATTAGTTTCAAATATCTTTTTTTTTTCATTTAGAGATTTTAAATTACATTAATTTTTATGCATGGAGAATTTGTTGGATTTTATATTGATATACATTTATTTTTAAAATCAGTTTGAATGTGAGTCGAAATTTCGGGATTAAAAACAGTTCGGACCGCACCGAAATATGCAAAATTTCGTATAATTTTTTAACCGTGGCCACAATATGGGCTGTAATGCTAACAAAAAGAATATGGGCTCCAAAAAAACCTTAATAATTAGCAAATGGGCTGTAAATTATTAGAAATAATGGCAGATGGGCTGTGTGCTGTTTTCCACAGATTTGAGGCTTTCCTAAAAAAAGGTTGACGCACAAGCACTGACTGTTGTATGTCCATCCAATGGCCGTCGTGCTTCTTCAATCTCTGCTCTTCCTGCTCCAGCCGCTCAAACAAGCGCCGGTGGGACTGCCTGCTCCCTCCTCCCCACGGCCGGCTCTGCTGCCGCGCAGGCCTCACCGCCCCACCGTACTCCCATCGCTGGCCTAGCCATTCCTCTACTCACCCACACCTGCTGTTATTCTCCGGCGACGGCAGACGAACCAGTAAACCCTCGTACAGTCGTACTCCCCTCCGCGTGGGAAACAACTGCCGAGTCTTCCCTGCCTCCGTGTCGTTCCCTTCCTAGGCCTCGCCGTCGTCCACCGCCCTGGTGCTCTCGGCGCGACCTGGTCAACGTGGTCAACGACCGACATGCATCTGAAGTGGACTGTACGTGGAGAGGCCGACAGCTGGGTCCACGGCCGCACGCAAGGAAATGCCTCCTTATTACACGCAAAATAATGATTCCTCCACCTGACATCAGGGACCCACCGAAAGGGCCTCTGTATTTCACGAAAAAAACGTTACCGCCGCTGATAGCTCGGACCCACCAGCTATATCTTCGCACGCAAGGAAGTGCCTCCTTATTACGCACAAAAAAATGAATACTCCCCCTGTTAGCTGGGACCTAGTATAGTGGCAGGCTGACTTGTGGGCCTACTAAGTTGACGGGGACGGAGGGCTTTGTCAACTTAGTCAATATGCACGATTCTAGCTCCAGTGACCGTACGATGTCCATCCAACGGCCGTAGTGCTTCTTCAACCTCTGGTCTTCTTGCTCCAGCCTCCCAAAGCAGCGCCGGTCGTGCCGCATGCTCCTGCCTCCCATGGCCGGCTGTGCTGCCATGGAGGCCTCACCGCCCCCTACTATTCCCACCGCTGGCCAGGCCCTGCGGCGACGGCAGCCTCACACCGCAGCCGAACCAGTGAACCCTCGTACTCCTCTCCGCGCGGGCTTCGACTGCCGCGTCTTCCCCGGCTCCCCGTCGTTCCCTTCCTAGGCCTCGCCGTCGTCCACCGCCCTGGTGCTCTCGGCGCGGCGTGGTCAACATGGTCAAGGAACGACTTCCATCGGACGTGAACTGTACGTGGAGACGCTGACAGCTGGGTCCACGGCCGCAGCAAGGAAGTGCCTCCTTATTACGCGGAAAATAATTATTCCTCCACTTGACAGCTGGGACCCACCGGGCGAGCCACTGTATTTCACGAAAAAAACGTTTCCCCCTGACTGCTGGGACCCACCAGCTACATCTTCGCACACAAGGAAGTGCGTCCGGGCAAAAAAAAAAAACGATTCGCCCCCCTGACTGCTGGGACCCACCAGCTACATCTTTGCAGGCAAGGAAGTGCCTGACAGTCGGGACCCACCTGGTCGAAGCGTACGTAGCGTTGTCATTCTGGTCGCGAACGTGTACGCACATATATAGTGGTGGATGTAGAGGCGCGCACGTGTCGTAGTAGAGGCGCGTACGTGTCGTAGTAGAGGCGCGCACGTAGCATGTACACGTACGTACAGCGGCCAGGGTGCAAGAAAGAAAATACGGCCACGTATGTGTACATACGGGCGGGGTCTCGAACGCCTACTCGCGCATACGTACGGCCAGGGCTCGTGTACATGGCTGGGTCGGAACGGAGAAAGAGCGTTGTCGTCGTGTTCATGGGGAGCCAACCGGCTGGGTCGGAACAGAATGCGTCGTCGTGTTCATCGGGAGGGCTTGGACGGAACAGCCGATGGAAACGAGGCCTGGCGTACCGCAGAACAGAGGAAACGGCCTTGTGTTCGACCGGCCACGTTTGAAACGGGATCCTGTTCATCGGGAGGGGTCTGGCGTACCGCAAAACTAAGGAAACGAACCTCCTACGGTCGAAACGGGGGTCCTGTTGATCGGGAGGGGTGTGGCGTACCGCAAAACAGAGGAAACAGACTTGTGTTGGAGCGCTACGGTCGAAACAGGGTCCTGTTCATCGGGAGGGGTGTGGCGTACCGCAAAACGGGACTCCACGGGATACTGTTCATCTCCACCGTCGACCCCCTCCAGCCTCCACGGGCTACTGTTCATCCACCGTCGACCTCCTCCAGCCTCCACCTGCGACTGTTCATCCACGGGCTCCTGTTCATCTAGCCTCCACCACGCGCTACTCCACCGGCTACTGTTCAACCAGCCCTCTCCACGGGCTCCTGTTCAACCACCCCTCCACGGGCTACTGTTCATCCAGCCCTCCACCGTCTACTGTTCATTTTGCCCTCCACGGGGTGGTCCTGTTCATCCTGCCCTCCACGGGGTCCTATTCATCCAGCCCCAACCGGCTCGATCGATCGGGGTCCTGTTCATCCAGAGGCAACACCACGGGGTCCTGTTCATCCACCCCCACCGGGAACTGTTCATCCAAACCCCCCAACAACGCTCACTATTCATCCAGAGGCAGCATCGACCGGCTTCAGTTAGCAGCAGTAGCGAAGGAATCGCTCGATCGGGTTCAGTTAACAGCCATCGATCGATCACTCGGGTTCAGTAACGCGTAGCCTGCAGTGCAATCGCTCGGGTTCATTTAGAGCCCAACGCCTCGCTCGGGTTCAGTTAGAGCCAACGCCTCGCACACACGCGCGTACGTGGACGAGAGAAACGCGCATCGCTCGGCCCCCGACCTCCCACCGTAACCGGGAACTCCCCGAAATTTTCCTCGCCCTCGCTTCTACCAAGGTTTTTTCCGTCATGGACGGCCCAAAGAATGTCATGCAGCTGCGTCTCCGGCCCGCCCAGGACGAAAAGCTCATTTTCTGTCATGATTTTTTGTCATAGAAGTAGGAGCCCACCACATCTATGATGATACCGGGTTTTGTCACAAATATCGTCATAGAAGTGTCATATGTATGACAGAAAAAAAATTTGTTCGGTCCAAAATGTCATGGATGTGTCTTTTTTTTGTAGTGATTTAACGTGAATGTAGTTGTCTCTAATGCATAACCCCAAAAACGATAGTGCTAAATCGGTAAGAGACATCATAGATTGCACTATATCCAATAAAGTACAGTTATGACGTTCGGACACACCATTACGCTGTGGTGTTCCGGGTGGCATGAGTTTGTGAAACTATTCCACATTGTTTTAATTGAAGACCAAACTCGTAACTCAAATATTCTTCTCCACGATCAGATCGTAGAAACTTTATTTTCTTGTTACGATGATTTTCCACTTCACTCTGAAATTATATGAACTTTTTCAAATGTTTTAGACTTATGTTTCATCAAATAGATATACCCATATCGACTCAAATCATCTGTGAAGGTCAGAAAATAACGATACCCGCCGCGAGCCTCAACACTCATCGGATCGCATACATCAGTATGTATTATTTCCAATAAGTTAGTTGCTCACTCCATTGTTTCGGAGAACGGAGTCTTTAGTCATCTTGCCCATAAGACATGGTTCGCAAGCATCAAGTGATTCATAATCAAGTGATTCCAAAATTCCATCAGCATAGAGTTTCTTCATGTGCTTTACACCAATATGACCTAAATGGCAGTGCCACAAATAAGTTGCACTATCATTATTAACTATGCATCTTTTGGCTTCAATATTATGAATATGTGTATCACTATGATCGAGATCCAACAAACCATTTTCATTGGGTGTATGACCATAGAAGGTTTAATTCATGTAAATAGAACAACAATTATTCTCTAACTTAAATGAATAACCGTATTGCAATAAACATGATCAAATCATATTCATGCTCAACGCAAACACCAAATAACACTTATTTAGGTTCAACACTAATCCCGAAAGTATAGGGAGTGTGCGATTATGATCATATCAATCTTGGAAACACTTCCAACACACATCGTCACTTCACCCTTAACTAGTCTCTGTTCATTCTGCAACTCCCATTTCGAGTTACTAATCTTAGCAACTAAACTAGTATCAAATACTGAGGGGTTGCTATAAACACCAGTAAGTACACATCAATAACATGTATATCAAATATACCTTTGTTCACTTTGCCATCCTTCTTATCCGCCAAGTATCTAGGGCAGTTCCACTTCTAGTGACCATTTTCATTGTAGTAGAAGCACTTAGTCTCAGGCTTAGGTCTAGACTTGGGCTTCTTCACTTGAGCAGCAACTTGCTTGCCGTTCTTCTTGAATTTCCCCTTCTATCCCTTTGCCCTTTTCTTGAAACTAGTGGTCTTGTTAACCATCAACACTTGATGCCCTTTCTTGATTTCTACCTTCGTTGATTCAGCATCGCGAAGAGCTCGGGAATTACTTTCGTCACCCTTTGCATATTATAGTTTATCACAAAGTTCTAGTAACTTGGTGACAGTGACTAGAGAACTCTGTCAATCACTATCTTATCTGGAAGATTAACTCCCACTTGATTCAAGTGACTGTAGTACTCAGACATTCCGAGCACATGCTCACTAGCAGAGCTATTCTCCTCCATCTTGTAGGCAAAATACTTGTCAAAGGTCTCATACCTTTCGACATGGGCATGAGTCTGAAATACTAATTTCAACTCTTGGAACATCTCATATGCTCCGTGGCGTTCAAAACGTCTTTGAAGCCCCGATCCTAAGCCGTAAAGCATGGTGCACTAAACTATCAAGTAGTCATCATATCGAGCTTGCCAAACGTTCATAACGTCTGCATCTGCTCCTGCAATCGGTCTGTCACCTAGCGGTGCATCAAGGACATAATTCTTCTGTGCAGCAATGAGGATAATCCTCAGATCACGGATCCAATCTGCATCATTGCTACTAACATCTTTCAACTTAGTTTTCTCTAGGAACATATCATAAATAAAACGGGGAAGCTATTTGCGAGCTATTGATCTACAACATAGATATGCTAATACTACCGGGACTATGTTCATGATAAATTAAAGTTCAATTAATCATATTACTTAAGAACTCCCACCTAGATAGACATCCCTCTAGTCATCTAAATGATCACGTGATCCAAATCAACTAAACCATGTCCGATCATCACATGAGATGGAGTAGTTTTGAATGGTGAACATCACTATGTTGATCATATCTACTATATGATTCATGCTCAATCTTTCGGTCTCCAGTGTTCCGAGGCCATATCTGCATATGCTAGGCTCATCAAGTTTAACCCGAGTATTCTGCGTGTGCAAAACTGGCTTGCACCCCTTGTATGTGAACGTAGAGCTTATCACACCCGATCATCACGTGGTGTCTTGGCACGAAGAACTGTCGCAACGGTGCATACTCAGGGAGAACACTTATACCTTGAAATTTTAGTAAGGGATCATCTTATAAAGCTACCGTCGAACTAAGCAAAATAAGATGTATAAAAGATAAACATCACATGCAATCAAAATTGGTGACATGATATGGCCATCATCATCTTGTGCTTTTGATCTCCATCTCCAAAGTACTGTCATGATCTTCATTGTTACCGGCATGACACCATGATCTCCATCATCTTGATCTTTTATCAACGTGTCGTCACATGGTCGTCTCACCAGCTATTGCTTTTGCAACTATTGCTATCGCATAGCGATAAAGTAAAGCAATTACATGGCACTTGCATCTTATGCAATAAAGAGACAACCATAAGGCTCCTGCCAGTTGCCGATAACTTTAACAAAACATGATCATCTCATACAACAATTTATATCTCATCACGTCTTGACCATATCACATCACAACATGCCCTGCAAAAAAACAAGTTAGACGTCCTCTACTTTGTTGTTGCAAGTTTTACGTGGCTGCTATGGGCTTAGCAAGAACCGTTCTTACCTACGCATCAAAACCACAACGATATTTCGTCAAGTATGTGATGTTTTAACCTTCAACAAGGACCGGGCGTAGCCATACTCGATTCAACTAAAGTTGGAGAAACTGACATCCGCCAGCCACCTGTGTGCGAAGCACGTCGGTAGAACCAGTCTCGCGTAAGCGTACGCGTAATGTCGGTCCGGGCCGCTTCATCCAACAATACCGCCGAATCAAAGTATGACATGCTGGTAAGCAGTATGACTTGTATTGCCCACAACTCACTTGTGTTCTACTCGTGCATATAACATCTACGCATAAACCTGGCTCTGATACCATTGTTGGGGAACGTAGTAATTTCAAAAATTTCCTACGCACACGCAAGATCATGGTGATGCATAGCATCAAGAGGGGAGAGTGTCGTCCATGTACCCTTGTAGACCGTAAGCGGAAGCGTTATGAGAACGCGGTTGATGTAGTCGTACGTCTTCACGATCCGACCGACCAAGTACCGAACGCACGGCACCTCCGAGTTCAGCACACGTTCAACTCGGTGACGTCCCACGAACTCATGATCCAGCAGAGCTTCGCAGGAGAGTTCTGTCAGCACGACGGTGTGATGATGGTGATGATGATGCTACCGACGCAGGGCTTCGCCTAAGCAGCGCTACGATATGACCGAGGTGATTATGGTGCAGGGGGGCACCGCACACGGCTAAAAGATCAACTGATCAACTTGTGTGTCTATGGGGTGCCCCCCTCCCCCGTATATAAAGGAGTGGAGGAGGGGAGGGGTCAGCACTCTCTACGGCGCGCCCTAGGGGAGTCCTACTCCCACCGGGAGTAGGATTCCCCCCTTCCCTAGTTGGAGTAGGAGAGGAAGGGAAGGAGGAGTAGGAGAGAAGGAAAGGGGGGCGCCACCCCCCAAATCTATTCCAATTCAGCCTCCTGCCCAAGGGGAGCGCACCAGCCCCTTGTGGGCTGGTGTGCTTCCTTATTATGGCCCATAAGGCCCATAACTTCTCCCGGGGGGTTTCGGTAACCTCCCGGTACTCCGAAAAAATGCCCGAACCACTCGGAACCTTTCCGATGTCCGAATATAGCCTTCCAATATATCGATCTTTACATCTCGACCATTTCGAGACTCCTCGTCATGTCCGTGATCTCATCCGGGACTCCGAACAACCTTCGGTACATCAAATCACATAAACTCATAATACCGTTCGTCACCAAACGTTAAGTGCGCGGACCCTACGGGTTCGAGAACTATGTAGACATGACCGAGACATGTCTCCGGTCAATAACCAATAGCGGAACCTGGATGCTCATATTGGTTCCTACATATTCTACGAAGATCTTTATTGGTCAAACTGCATAACAACATACGTTGTTCCCTTTGTCATCGGTATGTTACATGCCCGAGATTCGATCATCGGTATCTCAATACCTAGTTCAATCTCATTACCGGCAAGTCTCTTTACTCATTCCGTAATACATTATCCCACAACTAACTCATTAGTTGCATTTCTTGCAAGGCTTATAGTGATGTGCATTACCGAGAGGGCCCAGAGATACCTCTCCGACAATCGGAGTGACAAATCCTAATCTCGATCTATGCCAACTCAACAAGTACCATCGGAGACACATGTAGAGCACCTTTATAATCATCCAGTTACGTTGTGACGTTTGGTAGCACACAAAGTGTTCCTCCGGTATTCGGGAGTTGCATAATCTCATAGTTATAGGAACATGTATAAGTCATGAAGAAAGCAATATCAACATACTAAACGATCAAGTGCTAAGCTAACGGAATGGGTCAAGTCAATCACATCATTCTCTAATGATGTGATCCCGTTAATCAAATGACAACTCATGTCTATGGCTAGGAAACTTAACCATCTTTGATTCAACGAGCTAGTCAAGTAGAGGCATACTAGTGACACTCTGTTTGTCTATGTATCCACACATGTACTAAGTTTTCAGTTAATACAATTCTAGCATGAATAAGAAACATTTATCATGAAATAGGAAATAAATAATAACTTTATTATTGCCTCTAGGGCATATTTCCTTCACCCTCAAGGGAGGAGTACCCGGTGTAGAAGCTCACTGCACGGGCTCCATCACATTGGAAGTCGTTTTAGGTTCACCGAACAACTTTCGACGCGAAGGCTTGACCTTCGATATTGTCCCATTCCGCAGTAGCTACCATGCAATTCTGGGGCGTAGCGCTTTTGCTCGTTTTAATGCGGTCCCACACTACACCCATGCAAAACTTAAGATGCCCGGTCCACGTGGCGTCATAACAATAAATGGAAATACGGAACGCTCCCTCCGTACAGAGGATCATACTACGGCTACTACAGCCGAAGTACAAAGCGGCCTTATCAAGCCGCGTATCTCACCGGCCATTAAGCCGTCGATCTCTATTAAACATGACTGATCAATCTCAGAGCTGGATTAGCAGTTCGGCCTCCGTTGTTCGCCGCATACACCTGCGAAGCTTGTACCGCGCATACATAATTATGCACTTAAAATACCCTGGTCATCGGCGAAGGCACAATTCGGACAGGCCTACAAGCGCTCCCATAGCCTCTTTTTCTTTTCTAACTATTTTTTTATCTTTTACCACAGGTGGCTCAAAGGCTGGTAATCTCACGGACTCTTTCGGAGTTCGGCTTCATACACTTACCCAAAGGCTATTCCTGTTAAGGAGTCCTTTCACCGAGGCAAGGCGGCGCAGACGTGCGACAGGAGGTCCAAATAATTTTTTGTAGACCGCACTCTCTATTTTGAGCCTGTAAAGTGCCTTTTCCCTCAGCCTTCGACCCCCGGCATGTCAAATAGCCTGGGTTGTGGCGTTATTATCTGTAAGATGGCGACTAACATATCAATCAGGTGCCAGTGAACATAACCCGTATTCAGTATTCGCTTTTTCTAAAGAACTGAATTTTTGCTTCTTCGGTTGTTTCACACACGCACCTCGGCACAAATTGCCAGGGGCTCGATATGGGAACAAATGAGTTGCCGACAAGTCCAAATGGCTTTATAGCACACTTCGGCGTCACGAGTTTGGCCTTATATGCATCAGCTCCGAATCATGTCTTTGGTCAATAGTTGGGTTACCCGGCTCCTGTGCTTACTACCTTACGTTCCGCTCTATCGGCTAGGGTAGTAAAGGGAGAACTACTGCAATTGTGTTTCCGGTTCATCTGGTCAAGCACCTCAGTAGAGAAAGCTGAAAACTGACTGTCATGATCCAGCGAGAGCTGGTCAACCACTCGATGACTTATCAGAATCTTTCGCGATTCCTTCCGTATTACACGAAGGACCGTTATTAAGGTCACCTATGTAACGCACTGTACTGGGATAACCGCGTACATACCAGGGGCTATATCGTAGACCCACCGTCAAACTCCTATGGCTAAGTGAAAGTGTTAACGCCCTATAGTACGATTGCCTAGTTCACCGCATTGACACCTCCTTCACGGACCAAGACGTTGGGTCAAGAGTGATCAAGTGCTTTTCCGAACACCCCCGCATTTTATGCGAGGGGGCTGAAGCCGACGACTGGAAAACTTTCAGATTATACAAAAATGGCCGCACAGGAGGAACCAAAACTTTTAGGCGAAAGTATAAAAAACATAGCCTTAATATATCATAATATTGTTTTTACAATTTCGGTACATTCACTCGAAAATCATATCCTTTGAGCACTGACCCTCTATCAAGTGGGCGCCCTCTAGGGCATCTTCAAAATAATACTCTGGCGTGTGTTTGTCCTTGCCCCCGGGTGGACTCTTCGCTGCAATATCGGTGGCCTTCATCCTCGCCCAATACATCTTGACACGGGCAAAGGCCATCCGTGCACCTTCAATGCACGCTGATCGCTTCACGGCGTCGATACGCGGCACCACATCCACAAGTCGCTGCACAAAACCGAAATAACTATTCGGAACTGGCTCAGTCGGCCACAGCTGGACCACAACGTCCTTCATGGCAGATCCGAATATCTTGTGGAGCTCGGCCCACTGGGCCATCTGTTCGTTCAGCAACAGCGGGCGCTTTGGCGTGCCGAATTGTGACCAGAAAAGCTTCTCCGTTACATACCTTTCTTGCGCTTGGTAAAACTGCGCCGCATCGGAGACACTCTTTGACAAGTCCAAGAATGCGTCTGGAGAACTCCACATTTGATTAAGTGGGGCATACTTCGGATCGCCAAATTTAGTCTGTAATAGAAAGGACTTACCGGCCGCTATCTCCCCGGCTTGCCGGATCTCCTCTCGAGCTGCTCTAGACTCGGATCGTGCTTCTCTCGCTTCTTGTAAGGCCTTCTCGAGTTCGTCTACCTTGGCCTTGTTCTCCTCCTCGAGTGCTTGGCATTTGCCAGTGGCATCCTTTAGATCGCGCTCTATGGAAAATATTCTCTCCTCGCACTGGCGCCGAGCAGCCTGTTTGGCCTTTAACTCAGCAGCTGCCTTCTCGGCAACCGCACTACTCATCCCGGCTTACTCCTTGGCCCGGGCGAGCTCAGCCCGAAGGGTTTCCACCGCGGCAGCACTATCTGCAGTTATGCATATCTTAGTATATAATTCTCAGCTTCGTGCTCGTATTATTATACATACATATACTGACTGCCCCAAAACATACCTTGCGCCTCGTCGAGCCGCCTGTTGATAAGAGTAATATCGTCATCTGCCACATCAAGATTCTGCTTCAGATATGCAACCTCTGTAGCAGGGGCAGTCGCCATGGATGTAACAGCCTGTGTTCCAATTAATCAGATCATTTCTTGGGCATATATTTTTTGATCCTCTGATCGCCTCCCTTTGGGCGCCAACCAGAGTCTCAGGGGCTACTATCTATACACAGGTGCATTTTGCATGAACAGTACAATTTAAAATATTACATCACATACCTCGAAGCCTCTTAGCAGGCCAGTGAAGGCTTCATTCAATCCGCTTTTCGCGGACAGAATCCTCTCAACTACCGTACCCATTAAGGTACGATGTTCCTCTGAAATGGACACATGTTGCAACATGTCCATCAATGTATTCGGCGCCTCCAGATTCCTGGAAGCAGCTGCAGGAGTATGGACTCCCTTTGAAGGGATATGCTTACTCGACCCTAGAGTCATCTCCGGCTGTAAACCGGATAGTCCGGGGCCTTTATTGTTGGCCCCCGTAGGGGCCGCACACCCCGGACCCTGAGCGACCGAAGTTTCACCTTCGGGCGTTGTCTTCATTGTCCCCCGCACCACTTGTTGATCGGGAGGGATCCTCTGGGATGACACCTCGAAGTCGTCCGCCCTATTGGGCGAGAAGGTCTATGGGGGTGTCTCGCTTTCCATCTGCTCCGGAAGAAGATCCCCCGAGGAGGAAGATTATTGAGGAAGGCTGCGTGCTGGACTGCAAACATACATTCTAGATGTTACCCTTGTAACAGGAAAAGAACGGGATATGTTTATAGACACCCTTGTTCACTTACGATGCGGCTAAAGGCTTGTCCTTGCGGAGAAACTGTGCGAAAGTCGTCTTCCGAGCCCGAACCGCCTGACAGGGGCATCTTCCCTCGCTTTGGAGCCTTTACCTCCCAATCTTCGGAGGCGCTTCTTTTCTTCCCATGAGGAGAAGGGATGTCAGTTTCTCCTTCTCTCTCGTCTTCAGAAGAGGGAGTCCTAATCTCCCCGGACATAGTGCCTGGTGTACCTTCAGAATGGAGGCCGCCTTTGGCCTTCTTGCTCTCCTCCTTGTCCTCCCTCACCGGCACTTGGTATGGTGCCGGAGCCAGCTGTTGGGGAATGCAGTAATTTCAAAAATTTTCTACGCACACGCAAGATCATGGTGATGCATAGCAACGAGAGGGGAGAGTGTATTCCACGTACCCTCGTAGACCGTAAGCGGAAGCGTTATGACAACGCGGTTGATGTAGTCGTACGTCTTCACGATCTGACCGATCCAAGTACCGAACGCACGGCACCTCCGAGTTCAGCACACGTTCAGCTCAATGACGTCCCTCGTACTCTTGATCCAGTTGAGGCCGAGGGAGAGTTCCATCAGCACGACGGCGTGATGACGGTGATGATGAAGCTACCGGCGCAAGGCTTTGCCTAAGCACTATGACGATATGACCAAGGTGGATTAGGGTGGAGGGGGGCACCACACACGGCTAAGAGATCAATGATCAACTTGTGTGTCTATGGGGTGCCCCCTGGCCACGTATATAAAGGATGGAGGGAGGAGGAGGCCGGCCCTCATAGGGCGCGCCCAAAGTGTGGAGTCCTACTAGGACTCCCTAGTCCTAGTAGGATTCCACCTCCCACATGGAATAGGAAAAGGGGAAGGGAGAAGGAGAAGGAAGGATGGGGGCGCCCCCTTTCCCTAGTCCAATTCGGACCAGTCCATGGGGAAGGGGCGCGGCCACCCTGTTGGAAATATGCCCTAGAGGCAGTAATAAATGGTTATTATTGTATTTCCTTGTTCATGATAATTGTCTATTGTTCATGCTATAATTGTATTAACTGGAAACCATAATACATGTGTGAATACATAGACCACAACATGTCCCTAGTAAGCCTCTAGTTGACTAGCTCGTTGATCAATAGATGGTTATGGTTTCCTGACCATGGACATTGGATGTCATTGATAATGGGATCACATCATTAGGAGAATGATGTGATGGACAAGACCCAATCCTAAGCATAGCACAAGATCGTGTAGTTCGTTTGCTAGAGATTTTCTAATGTCAAGTATCGTTTCCTTAGACCATGAGATTGTGCAACTCCCGGATACCGTAGGAATGCTTTGGGTGTACCAATCGTCACAATGTAACTGGGTGGCTATAAAGGTGCACTACAGGTATCTCCCAAAGTGTCTGTTGGGTTGGCACGAATCGAGACTGGGATGTGTCACTCCATATGACGGAGAGGTATCTCTGGGCCCACTCGGTAATGCATCATCATAATGAGCTCAATGTGACTAATGAGTTAGCCATGGGATCATGCGTTACGGAACGAGTAAAGAGACTTGCCGGTAACGAGATTGAACGAGGTATTGGGATACCGACGATCGAATCTCGGGCAAGTAACATACTGATAGACAAAGGGAATTGTATACGGGATTGATTGAATCCCCGACATCGTGGTTCATCCGATGAGATCATCGTGGAACATGTGGGAGCCAATATGGGTATCCAGATCCCTCTATTGGTTATTGGCCGGAGAGGTGTCTCGGTCATGTCTGCATGGTTCCCGAACCCGTAGGGTCTACACACTTAAGGTTCGGTGACGCTAGAGTTGTTATGGGAAATAGTATGTGGTTACCGAAGGTTGTTCGGAGTCCCGGATGAGATCCCGGACATGACGAGGAGCTCCGGAATGGTCCGGAGGTGAAGATCGGTATATTGGACGAAGGGTATTGGAGTCCGGAATTGTTCCGGGGGTACCAGGCTATGGCCAGCATGTCCGAAAGGGGTTTCGGAGGCCCCGACAAGCGTTGGGGGGCCTTATGGGCCAAGGGGAAGGGGCAAACCAGCCCACTAAGGGGCTGTGCACCCCTCCCAACCCCTCTCACGTAACCAGGAGAGGTGGGGGCACCACCCCTAGGGCAGCCGCCCCTCCCAGCTTGGGGGCAAGTTTCCTAGGGGGTGGGGGCGCCCAAACCCATCTAGGATTTCCCCTGGCCGCCGCCTCCTCCTCTAGATCCATCTAGAGGGGCCGCCCCCCTCTCCCTTCCCCCTATATATAGTGAGGGGGTGGGAGGGCAGCCACACCCTTCCCTTGGCGCAGCCCCTTCCTCCTCATACATCTCCTCCTCCTCCGTAGTGCTTGGCGAAGCCCTGCCGGAGAACCACGAGCTCCATTGCCACCATGTCGTCGTGCTGCTGGAGTTCTCCCTCAACTTCTCCTCTCCCCTTGCTGGATCAAGAAGGAGGAGATGTCCCCGGGCTGTACATGTGTTGAACGCGGAGGCGCCGTCCGTTCGGCGCTAGATCGGATCTTCCGCGATTTGAATCGCCGCGAGTACGACTCCATCAACCGCGTTCGTGTAACGCTTCCGCTTAGCGATCTTCAAGGTATGAAGATGCACTCCCTCTCTCTCATTGCTAGCATCTCCTAGATTGATCTTGGTGACACGTAGGAAAATTTTGAATTATTGCTACGTTACCCAACAGTGGCATCATGAGCTAGGTCTATGCGTAGATTCTATGCACGAGTAGAACACAAAGTAGTTGTGGGCGATGATTTGTTCAATTTTCTTACCGTTACTAGTCTTATCTTGATTCGGCGGCATCGTGGGATGAAGCGGCCCGGACCGACCTTACACGTACGCTTATGTGAGACAGGTTCCACCGACTGACATGCATTTGTTGCATAAGGTGGCTAGCGGGTGCCAGTCTCTCCCACTTTAGTCGGATCGGATTCGATGAAGAGGGTCCTTATGAAGGGTAAATAGCAATTGACATATCACCATTGTGGCTTTTGCGTAGGTAAGAAACGTTCTTGCTAGAAACCCATAGCAGCCACGTAAAACATGCAACAACAATTAGAGGACGTCTAACTTGTTTTTGCAGGGTATGCTATGTGATGTGATATGGCCAAAAGAATGTGATGAATTATATATGTGATGTATGAGATTGATCATGTTCTTGTAATAGGAATCACGACTTGTATGTCGATGAGTATGACAACCGGCAGGAGCCATAGGAGTTGTCTTAATTTATTGTATGACCTGCGTGTCAATGAAAAACGCCATGTAATTACTTTACTTTATTGCTGACCGTTAGCCATAGTAGTAGAAGTAATAGTTGGCGAGACAACTTCATGAAGACACGATGATGGAGATCATGGTGTCATGCCGGTGACGAAGGTGATCATGTCGCGCCTCGAAGATGGAGATCAAAAGGCCCAAGATGATACTGGCCATATCATGTCACTTTATGATTTGCATGTGATGTTTGTCATGTTTACATCTTATTTCTTTAGAACGACGGTAGCATAAATAAGATGACCCCTCACTAAAATTTCAAGAAAAGTGTTCCCCCTAACTGTGCACCGTTGCGAAGGATCGTTGTTTCGAAGCACCACGTGATGATCGGGTGTGATAGATTCTAACATTCGCATACAACGGGTGTAAGCTAGATTTACACATGCGAAACACTTAGGTTGACTTGACGAGCCTAGCATGTACAGACATGGCCTCGGAACACAAGAGACCGAAAAGTCGAACATGAGTCGTATAGTAGATACGATCAACATGGAGATGTTCACCGTTGATGACTACTCCGTCTCACGTGATGATCGGACACGGTCTAGTCGATTCGGATCATGTTCACTTAGATGACTAGAGGGATGTCTATCTAAGTGGGAGTTCATTAAATAAACAGATGAACTTAATTATCATGAACATAGTCAAAAGGTCTTTGCAAATTATGTCGTAGCTTACGCTTTAGTTCTACTGTTTAAGATATGTTCCTAGAGAAAATTTAGTTGAAAGTTGATAGTAGAAATTATGCGGACTGGGTCCGTAAACTGAGGATTATCCTCATTGCTGCGCAGAAGGCTTATGTCCTTAATGCACCGCTCGGTGTGCTGAACCTCGAGCGTCGTCTGTGGATGTTGCGAACATCTGACATACATGTTTTGATGACTACGTGATAGTTCAGTGCGTAATGCTAACGATTTAGAATTGAGGCGCCAAAGACGTTTTTGAAATGTCGCAGAACATATGAGATGTTCCAAAGACTGAAATTGGGATTTCAGACTAGTGCCCATGTCAAGAGGTATGAGACCTCTGACAAGTTTCTTAAGCCTGCAAACTAACGGAGAAAAGCTCAATCATTGAGCATGTGCTCAGATTGTCTGAGTACTACAATCGCTTGAATCGAGTGGGAGTTAATCTTCCAGATGAGATAGTGATGGTTCTCCATAGTCACTGCCACCAAGCTATTAGAGCTTCGTGATGAACTATAACATATCAGGGATAGATATGATGATCCTTGAGCTATTCGCGATGTTTGACACCGCGAAAGTAGAAATCAAGTGGGAGCATCAATTGTTGATGGTTAGTAAAACCACTAGTTTCAAAAAGGGAAAGGGCAAGAAAGGGATACTTCATGAAATGGCAAATCAGTTGCTGCTCTAGTGAAGAAACCCAAGGTTGAACCCAAACCCGAGACTAAGTGCTTCTGAAATGAGGGGAACGGTCACTGAAGCAGAACTACCCTAGATACTTCGTAGATGAGAAGGCTGGCAAGGTCGATAGAAGTATATTGGATATACATTATATTAATGTATACTTTACTAGTACTCCTAGTAGCACCAGGGTATTAGATACCGGTTCGGTTGCTAAGTGTTGGTAACTCAAAATAAAAGGCTACGGAATAAACGGAGACTAGCTAAAGGTGAGATGACGATATGTGTTGGAAGTGTTTCCAAGGTTGATGTGATCAAACATCGCACGCTCCCTCTACCATCGAGATTGGTGTTAAACCTAAATAATTGTTATTTGGTGTTTGCGTTGAGCATAGACATGATTGGATTATGTTTATCGCAATACGGTAATTCATTTAAGGAGAATAATGGTTACTCTGTTTATTTGAGTAATACCTTCAATGGTCTTGCACCTAAAATGAATGGTTTATTAAATCTCGATCGTAGTGATACACATGTTCTTGCCAAAAGATATAAGATAGTAATGATAGTACCACATACTTGTGGCACTGCCATTTGAGTCATATTGGTATAAAAACGCATGAAGAAGCTCCATGTTGATGGATCTTTGGATTCACTCATTTTTGAAAAGATTGAGACATGCGAACCATGTCTATTGGTAGATATGCATGAAGAAACTCCATACAGATGGATCGTTTGGACTCGCTTGATTTTGAATCACTTGAGACATGCAAATCATAACACATGGGCAAGATGACTGAAAGGCCTCGTTTTCAGTAAGATGGAACAAGAAAGCAACTTGTTGGAACTAATACATTTTGATGTGCGTAGTCCAATGAGTGCTGAGGCATGCAGTGGATATCGTTATGTCCTTACTTCACAGATGATTTGAGTAGATGCTGAGTGTTTTTACTTGATGAAACACAAGTCTGAATTATTGAAAGGTTCAAGTAATTTCAGAGTGAAGTTGAAGATCATCGTGACAAGAGGATAAAATGTCTATGATATGATCATAGAGATGAATATCTGAGTTATGAGTTTGGCACACAATTAAGACATCGTGGAAATTGTTTCACAACTAATACCGCCTGGAACACCATAGTGTGATGGTGTGTCGGAACATCATAACTGCACCCTATTGGATATGGTGCATACCAAGATGTGTCTTATCGAATTACCACTATCGTTTATGGGTTAGGCATTAGAGACAACCGCATTCACTTTAAATAGGGCACCACGCAATTCCGTTGAGACGACACCGTATGAAATATGGTTTAGAGAAACCTAAGCTGTCGTTTCTTAAAAGTTTGGGGCTGCGACGCTTATGTGAAAAAGTTTCAGGCTGATAAGCTCGAACCCAAAGCGGATAAATGCATCTTCATAGAATACCCAAAACAGTTGGGTATACCTCCTATTTCAGATCCGGAAGCAAAAGTGATTGTTTCTAGAAACGGGTCCTTTCTCGAGGAAAAGTTTCTCTCAAAAGAATTGAGTGGGAGGATGGTGGAGACTTGATGAGGTTATTGAACCGTCACTTCAACTAGTGTGTAGCAGGGCACAAGAAGTTGTTCCTATGGCAGCTAGACCAATTGAAGTGGAAGCTTATGATAGTGATCATGAAACTTCAGATCAAGTCACTACCAAACCTCGTAGGACGACAAGGATGCGTACTACTTCAGAGTGGTACGTAATCCTGTCTTGGAAGTCATGTTGCTAGACAACAATGAACCTACGAGCTATGGAGAAGCGATGGTGGGCCCAGATTCCGACGAATGGCTCGAGGCCATAAAAGCCGAGAGAGGATCCATGGATAAAAACAAAGTATAGACTTTGGAAGAACTACTTGATGGTCGTAAGGCTGTTGGGTGCAGATGGATTTTAAAAGGAAGACGGACAATGATGGTAAGTGTCACCATTAAGAAAGCTCGACTTGTCGTTAAGATGATTTCCGACAAGTTCAAGGAGTTGACTACGATGAGAATTTCTCACTCATAGCGATGCTAAGAGTCTGTTGGAATTATATTAGCAGGTACTGCATTATTTATGAAATCTTGCAGATAGGATGTCAAAATATTGTTTCCTCGACGATTTTCTTGAGGAAAGGTTGTATGTGATACAACCAGAAGGTTTTGTCAATCCTGAAAGATGCTAACAAGTATGCAAAGCTCCAGCAATCCTTCTAAGGACTGCAGTAAGCATCTCGGAGTTGGAATGTACGCTTTGATGAGATGATCAAAGATTTTGGGTTTTTACAAAGTTTATGAGAAACTTGTATTTCCAAAGAAGTGAGTGGGAGCACTATAGAATTTTTTGATGAGTATATGTTGTTAACATATTGTTGATCAGAAATGATGTAGAATTTCTGGAAAGCATACAGGGTTATTTGAGAAGTGTTTTTCAGTGGAAAGCCTGGATTAAGCTACTTGAACATTGAGCATCAAGATCTATAAGGATAGATCAAAAACGCTTAATAGTACTTTCAAATGAATACATACCGTGACAAGATTTTGAAGGAGTTCAAAATAGATCAGCAAAGAAGGAGTTCTTGGCTGTGTTACAAGGTGTGAGTATTGAGTAAGACTCAAGACCTGACCACGGCAGAAGAGAGAGAAAGGACGAAGGTCGTCCCCTATGCTTTAGACGTAGGCTCTACAGTATGCTATGCTGTGTACCGCACCTGAAGTGTGCCTTGCCATGAGTTAGTCAAGGGGTACAATAGTGATCCAGGAATGGATCACATGACAGCGGTTGAACTTATCCTTAGTAACTAATGGACTAAGGAATTTTCTCGATTATGGAGGTGGTAAAAGAGTTCGTCGTAAGGGGTTACGTCGATGCAAACTTTGACACTAATCCGGATGATTCTGAGTAGTGAACTGGATTCATATAGTAGAGCAGTTATTTGGAATAGCTCCAAGCAGCGCGTGGTAGCTGCATCTACAAGATGACATAGAGATTTGTAAAGCACACACGGATCTGAAAGGTTCAGACCCGTTGACTAATAACCTCTCTCACAAGCGAGATATGAACAAACCCCATGGGTGTTGGATTCATTACAATCACATAGTGATGTGAACTAGATTATTGACTCTAGTGCAAGTGGGAGACTGTTGGAAATATGCCCTAGAGGCAATAATAAATGGTTATTATTGTATTTCCTTGTTCATGATAATTGTCTATTGTTCATGCTATAATTGTATTAACTGGAAACCGTAATACATGTGTGAATACATAGACCACAACATGTCCCTATTAAGCCTCTAGTTGACTAGCTCGTTGATCAATAGATGGTTATGGTTTCCTGACCATGGACATTGGATGTCATTGATAACGGGATCACATCATTAGGAGAATGATGTGATGGACAAGACCCAATCCTAAGCATAGCACAAGATCGTGTAGTTCGTTTGCTAGAGCTTTTCTAATGTCAAGTATTGTTTCCTTAGACCATGAGATTGTGCAACTCCCGGATACCGTAGGAATGCTTTGGGTGTACCAATCGTCACAACGTAACTGGGTGGCTATAAAGGTGCACTACAGGTATCTCCCAAAGTGTCTGTTGGGTTGGCACGAATCGAGACTGGGATTTGTCACTCCGTAGGACGGAGAGGTATCTCTGGGCCCACTCGGTAATGCATCATCATAATGAGCTCAATGTGACTAATGAGTTAGCCACGGGATCATGCGTTATGGAACGAGTAAAGAGACTTGCCGGTAACGAGATTGAACGAGGTATTGGGATACTGACGATCGAATCTCGGGCAAGTAACATACCGATAGACAAAGGGAATTGTATACGGGATTGATTGAATCCCCGACATCGTGGTTCATCCGATGAGATCATCATGGAACATGTGGGAGCCAATATGGGTATCCAGATCCCTCTATTGGTTATTGGCTGGAGAGGTGTCTCGGTCATGTCTGCATGGTTCCCGAACCCGTAGGGTCTACACACTTAAGGTTCGGTGACGCTAGAGTTATTATGGGAAATAGTATGTGGTTACCGAAGGTTGCTCGGAGTCCCGGATGAGATCCCGGACATGACGAGGAGCTCCGGAATGGTCCGGAGGTGAAGATCGGTATATTGGACGAAGGGTATTGGAGTCCGGAATTGTTCCGGGGGTACCAGGCTATGGCCAGCATGTCCGAAAGGGGTTTCGGAGGCCCCTGCAAGCGTTGGGGGGCCTTATGGGCCAAGGGGAAGGGGCAAACCAGCCCACTAAGGGGCTGTGTGCCCCTCCCAACCCCTCTCACATAACCAGGAGAGGTGGGGGCGCAACCCCTAGGGCAGCGGCCCCTCCCGGCTTGGGGGGCAAGTTTCCTAGGGGGTGGGGGCGCCCAAACCCATCTAGGGTTTCCCCTGGCCGCCGCCTCCTCCTCTTGATCCATCTAGAGGGGCCGGCCCCCTCTCCCCTTCCCCCTATATATAGTGAGGGGGTGGGAGGGCAGCCACACCCTTCCCTTGGCGCAGCCCCTTCCTCCTCATACATCTCCTCCTCCTCTGTAGTGCTTGGCGAAGCCCTGCCGGAGAACCACGAGCTCCATTGCCACCATGCCATCGTGCTGCTGGAGTTCTCCCTCAACTTCTTCTCTCCCCTTGCTGGATCAAGAAGGAGGAGACGTCCCCGGGCTGTACTTGTGTTGAACGCGGAGGCGCCGTCCGTTCGGCGCTAGATCGGATCTTCCGCGATTTGAAGCCGCGAGTACGACTCCATCAACCGCGTTCTTGTAACGCTTCCGTTTAGCGATCTTCAAGGGTATGAAGATGCACTCCCTCTCTCTCGTTGCTAGCATATCCTTGATTGATGTTGGTGACACGTAGGAAAATTTTGAATTATTGCTACGTTACCCAACACACCCTTGAGGCCTTTCTCTCCTTTCCCGTATGGTCCATTAAGGCCCAATACGAATTCCTGTAACTCTCCGGTACTCCGAAAAATACCCGAATCACTCGGAACCTTTCCGATGTCTGAATATAGCCTTCCAATATATCAATCTTTACATCTCGACCAATTCGAGACTCCTCGTCATGTCCATGATCTCATCCGGGACTCCGAACTATCTTCTGTCATCAAATCACATAACTCTTTAATACAAATCATCATCAAACGTTAAGCGTGCGGTCCCTACGGGTTCGAGAACTATGTAGACATGACCGAGACACATCTCGAGTCAATAACCAATAGCGGAACCTGGATGCTCATATTGGCTCCCACATATTCTACGAAGATCTTTATCGGTCAAACCGCATAACAACATACGTTGTTCGCTTTGTCATCGGTATGTTACTTGCCCGAGATTCGATCATCGGTATCTCAATACCTAGTTCAATCTCGTTACCGGCAAGTCTCTTTACTCGTTCCATAATGCATCATCCCACAACAAACTCATTAGTCATATTGCTTGCAAGGCTTATAGTGATGTGCATTACCGAGAGGGCCCAGAGATACCTCTCCGACAATCGGAGTGACAAATCCTAATCTCGATCTATGCCAACTCAACAAGTACCATCGGAGACACCTGTAGAGCACCTTTATAATCACCCAGTTACGTTGTGACATTTGGTAGCACACAAAGTGTTCCTCCGGTATCCGGGAGTTGCATAATCTCATAGTCATAGGAACATGTATAAGTCATGAAGAAAGCAATAGCAATATACTAAATGATCAAGTGCTAAGCTAACGGAATGGGTCGAGTCAATCACATCATTCTCTAATGATGTGATCCCATTAATCAAATGACAACTCATATCTATGGCTAGGAAACTTAACCATCTTTGATTCAACGAGCTAGTCAAGTAGAGGCATACTAGTGACACTCTGTTTGTCTGTGTATCCACACATGTATTAAGTTTCCGGTTAATACAATTCTAGCATGAATAATAAACATTTATCATGAAATAAGGAAATAAATAATAACTTTATTATTGCCTCTAGGGCATATTTCCTTCAGTTTCCCACTTGCACTAGAGTCAATAATCTAGTTCACATCGCCATGTGATTTAACATCAATAGTTCACATCACCATGTGATTAACACCCATATTTCACATCGTCATGTGACCAATACCCAAAGGGTTTACTAGAGTCATTAATCTAGTTCACATCGCTATGTGATTAACACCCATAGAGTACTAAGGTGTGATCATGTTTTGCTTGTGAGAGAAGTTTAGTCAACGGGTCTGCCACATTCAAAGCCGCATGTATTTTGCAAATATTCTATGTCTACAATGCTCTACACGGAGCTGCTCTAGCTAAATGCTCCCACTTTCAATATGTATCCAGATCGAGACTCAGGGTCATCCAGATCGGTGTCAAAGCTTGCATCGACGTAACTCTTTACGACGAACTCTTTATCACCTCCATAACCGAGAAATATTTCCTTAGTCCTCTAAGGATAATTTTGACCGCTGTCCAGTGATCTACTCCTAGATCAGAATTGTACTCCCTTGCCAAACTTAGGGCAGGGTATACAATAGGTCTGGTATACAGCATGACATACTTTATAGAACCTATGACTAAGGCATAGGGAATGACTTTCATTCTCTTTCTATTTTCTGCCGTGGTCGGGTTTTGTGTCTTACTCAACTTCACACCTTGCAACACAGGCAAGAACTCCTTCTTTGACTGTTCCATTTTGAACTACTTCAAAATCTTGTCAAGGTATGTATTCATTGAAAAAAAATCTTATCAAGCGTCTTGATCTATCTCTATAGATCTTGATGCTCAATGTGTAAGCAGCTTCACCGAGGTCTTTCTTTGAAAAACTCCTTCAAACACTCCTTTATGCTTTCCAGAA
Source organism: Aegilops tauschii subsp. strangulata (assembly GCF_002575655.3). Classification (NCBI taxonomy): domain Eukaryota; kingdom Viridiplantae; phylum Streptophyta; class Magnoliopsida; order Poales; family Poaceae; genus Aegilops; species Aegilops tauschii. The sequence goes on from NC_053035.3 coordinate 471,047,851, forward strand.
AATTCTACATCATTTCCGATCAACAATATGTCACTCACATATACTTATCAGAAAGGCTGTAGTGCTCCCACCCACTTTCTTGTAAATACAAGCTTCAACGCAAGTCTGTATAAAACTATATGCTTTGATCAACTCATCAAAGCGTATATTCCAACTCTGAGATGCTTGCACAAGTCCATAGATGGATCGCTAGCGCTTGCACATTATTGTTAGCATCTTTAGGATTGACAAAACCTTCTGGTTGCATCATATACAACACTTCTTTAAGAAATCCATTAAGGAATGCAGTTTTTGACTTGTATTTGCCAGATTTCATAAAACATGGCAATTGCTAACATGATTCGGACAGACTTAAGCATCGATACGAGTGAGAAAATCTCATCGTAGTCAACACCTTGAACTTGTCGAAAACCTTTTGCGACAATTCGAGCTTTTGTAGATAGTAACACTACTATCAGCGTCCGTCTTCCTCTTGAAGATCCATTTATTCTCAATGGCTTGCTGATCATCGAGCAAGTCAACCAAAGTCCATACTTTGTTTCTCATACATGGATCATATCTCAGATTTAATGGCCTCAAGCCATTTTGCGGAATCTGGGCTCATCATCGCTTCCTCATAGTTCGTAGGTTCGTCATGGTCTAGTAACATGACTTCTAGAACAGGATTACCATACCACCTTGGCGCGGAACGTGCTCTAGTTAACCTACGAGTTTTGGTAGCAACTTGATCTGAAGTTTCATGATCATCATCATTAACTTCCTCACTAATTGGTGTAGGCATCACTGGAACTGATTTCTGTGATGAACTACTTTCCAATTTGGGAGAAGGTATAATTACCTCATCAAGTTCTACTTTCCTCCCACTCACTTCTTTCGAGAGAAACTCCTTCTCTAGAAAGGATCCATTCTTAGCAACAAAGATCTTGCCTTCGGATCTGTGATAGAAGGTGTACCCAATAGTTTCTTTTTGGGTATCCTATGAAGATTTACTTCTCCGATTTGGGTTCGAGCTTATCATGTTGAAATTTTTTCACATAAGCATCGTAGTCCCAAACTTTTAAGAAACGACAGCTTAGGTTTCTCGCCAAACCACAATTCATACAGTGTCATCTCCACAGATTTAGATGGTGCCCTATTTCACGTGAATGTAGCTGTCTCTAATGCATAACCCCAAAACGATAGTGGTAGATCGGTAAGAGACATCATAGATCGCACCATATCTAATAAAGTACGGTTACGACGTTCGGACACACCATTACAGTGTGGTGTTCCAGGTGGCGTGAGTAGTGAAACTATTTCACATTGTTTTAACTGAAAGCCAAACTCGTAACTCAAATATTTTACCTCTGCGATCATATCGTAGGAATTTTTATTTTCTTGTTACGATGATTCTCCACTTCACTCTAAAATTCTTTGAACTTTTCAAATGTTTCAGACTTGTGTTTCATCAAGTATACCCATATCTGCTCAAATCATCCGTGAAGGTCAGAAAATAACGATACTTGTCGCGAGCCTTAACACTCATTGGACTGCATACATCAGTATGTATTATTTCCAATAAGTTAGTAGCTTGCTCTATTATTCCGAAGAACGACGTTCTAGTCATCATGCCCATGAGGCATGGTTCGCAAGCATCAAAATGATTCATTAATCAAGTGATTCAAAAAATCCATCAGCATTGAGTTTCTTCATGCGCTTTACACCAATATGACCTAAACGGCAGTGCCACAAATAAGTTGCACTATCATTATTAACTTTGCATCTTTTGGCTTCAACATTATGAATATGTGTATCACTACGATCGAGATTCAATAAACCATTCACCTTGGGTGTATGACCATTGAAGGTTTTATTCATGTAAGCAGAACAACAATTATTCTCTGACTTTAAATGAATAACCGTTTTGCAATAAACATGATCAAATCATATTCATGCTTAACGCAAACACCAAATAACATTTATTTAGGTTCAACACTAATCCCGAAAGTATAGGGAGTGTGCGATGATGATCATATCAATCTTGGAACCACTTCCAACACACATCGTCACTTCACCCTTAACTAGTCTCTGTTCATTCTGCAGCTCCCATTTCGAGTTACTAATATTACCAACTGAACTAGTATCAAATACTGAGGGGTTGCTATAAACACTAGTAAAGTACACATCAATAACATGTATATCAAATATACCTTTGTTCACTTTGCCATCCTTCTTATCCGCCAAATACTTGGGGCAGTTCTGCTTCCAGTGACCAGTCCCTTTGCAGTAGAAGCACTTAGTCTCAGGCTTAGGTCCAGACTTGGGCTTCTTCACTTGAGCAGCAACTTGCTTGCCGTTCTTCTTGAAGTTCCCCTTCTTCCCTTTGCCCTTTTCTTGAAACTAGTGGTCTTTTCAACCATCAACACTTGATGCTTTTCTTGATTTCCACCTTCGTCGATTTCAGCATCACGAAGATCTTGGGAATCGTTTCCGTTATCCCTTGCATATTATAGTTCAGCACGAAGTTCTAGTAACTTGGTGATAGTGACTAGAGAACTCTGTCAATCACTATCTTATCTGGAAGATTAACTCCCACTTGATTCAAGTGATTGTAGTACTCAGACATTCTGAGCACATGCTCACTAGCTGAGCAATTCTCCTCCATCTTGTAGGCAAAGTGCTTGTCAAAGGTCTCATACCTTTCGACATGGGCATGAGTCTGAAATACTAATTTCAACTCTTGGAACATCTCATATGCTCCGTGGCGTTCAAAACGTCTTTGAAGCCCCGATTCTAAGCCATAAAGCATGGTGCACTAAACTATCAAGTATTTATCATATCGAGCTTGCCAAACGTTCATAACGTCTGCATCTGCTCCTGCAATCGGTCTGTCACCTAGCGGTGCATCAAGGACATAATTCTTCTGTGCAGCAATGAGGATAATCCTCAGATCACGGATCCAATCCGCATCATTGCTACTAACATCTTTCAACTTAGTTTTCTCTAGGAACATATCAAAAATAAAACAGGGGAGCTAAACGCGAGCTATTGATCTACAACATAGATATGCTAATACTACCAAGACTAAGTTCATGATAAATTTAAAGTTCAATTAATCATATTACTTAAGAATTCCCACTTAGATATACATCCCTCTAGTCATCTAAATGATCACGTGATCCAAATCAACTAAACGATGTCCGATCATCACGTGAGATGGAGTAGTTTTCAATGGTGAACATCACTATGTTGATCATATCTACTATATGATTCACGCTCGACCTTTTGGTCTCCAGTGTTCCGAGGCCATATCTGCATATGCTAGGCTCGTCAAGTTTAACCCGAGTATTCTGCGTGTGCAAAACTGGCTTGCACCCGTTGTATGTGAACGTAGAGCTTATCACACCCGATCATCACGTGGTGTCTCGGCACGACGAACTTTCGCAACGGTGCATACTCAGGGAGAACACTTGTACCTTGAAATTTAGTGAGAGATCATCTTATAATTCTATGGTCAAGCAAAGCAAAATAAGATGCATAAAGGATAAACATCACATGCAATCAATATAAGTGATATGATATGGCCATCATCATCTTGTGCCTTTGATCTCCATCTCCAAAGCACCGTCGTGATCACCATCGTCACCGGCGCGACACCTTGATCTCCATCGTAGCATCATTGTCATCTCGCCAACTATTGTTTCTACGACTAGCGCTACCGCTTAGTGATAAAGTAAAAACAATTACAGGGCGATTGCATTGCATACAATAAAGCGACAACCATATGGCTCCTGCCAGTTGCCGATAACTCTGTTACAAAACATGATCATATCATACAATAAAATTTAGCATCATGTCTTGACCATATCACATCACAACATGCCCTGCAAAAACAAGTTAGACGTCCTCTACTTTATTGTTGCAAGTTTTACGTGGCTGCTACGGGCTGAGCAAGAACCGTTCTTACCTACGCATCAAAACCACAACAATTTTTCGTCAAGTATGTGCTGTTTTAACCTTCAACAAGGACCGGGCATAGCCACACTCGACTCAACTAAAGTTGGAGAAACTGACACCCGCCAGCCACCTGTGTGCGAAGCACGTCGGTAGAACCAGTCTCGCGTAAGCGTACACGTAATGTCGGTCCGGGCCGCTTCATCCAACAATACCGCCGAATCAAAGTATGACATGCTGGTAAGCAGTATGACTATTATCGCCCACAAATCACTTATGTTCTACTCGTGCATATAACATCTACGCATAAACCTGGCTCTGATACCACTGTTGGGGAACGCAGTAATTTCAAAAATTTCCTACGCACACGCAAGATCATGGTGATGCATAGCAACGAGAGGGGAGAGTGTAGTCCACGTACCCTCGTAGACCGTAAGCGGAAGCGTTATGACAACGCGGTTGATGTAGTCGTACGTCTTCACGATCCGACCGATCCAAGTACCGAACGCACGACACCTCTGAGTTCAGCACACGTTCAGCTCAATGACATCCCTCGTACTCTTGATCCAGTTGAGGCCGAGGGAGAGTTCCGTGAGCACGACGGCGTGATGATGAAGCTACCGGCGCAAGGCTTTTCCTAAGCCCTACGACGATATGATCGAGGTGGATTATGGTGGAGGGGGCACCACACACGGCTAAGATCTCAATGATCAACTTGTGTGTCTATGGGGTGCCCCCTGCCACGTATATTAAGGATGGAGGGAGGAGGAGGCCGGACCTCATAGGGCGCGCCCAAAGTGTGGAGTCTTACTAGGACTCCCTAGTCCTAGTAGGATTCCACCTCCCACATGGAATAGGAAAAGGGGAAGGGAGAAGGAGAAGGAAGGAAGGGGGCGCCCCCTTTCCCTAGTCCAATTCGGACCAGTCCATGGGGAAGGGGCGCGGCCACCCTTGTGGCCTTTCTCTCCTTTCCCGTATGGTCCATTAAGGCCCAATACGAATTCCCGTAACTCTCCGGTACTCCGAAAAATACCCGAATCACTCGGAATCTCTCTGATGTCCGAATATAGCCTTCCAATATATCGATCTTTACGTCTCGACCATTTTGAGACTCCTCGTCATGTCCATGATCTCATCCGGGACTCCGAACTATCTTCGGTCATCAAATCACATAACTCTTTAATACAAATCGTCATCAAACGTTAAGCGTGCGGATCCTATGGGTTCGAGAACTATGTAGACATGATCGAGACACATCTCGAGTCAATAACCAATAGCGGAACCTGGATGCCCATATTGGCTCCCACATATTCTATGAAGATCTTTATCGGTCAAACCGCATAACAACATACGTTGTTCCCTTTGTCATCGGTATGCTACTTGCCCGAGATTCGATCATCGGTATCTCAATACCTAGTTCAATCTCGTTCCGGCAAGTCTCTTTAGTCATTTCGTAATGCATCGTCCCACAACTAACTCATTAGTCATATTGCTTGCAAGGCTTATAGTGATGTGCATTACCGAGAGGGTCCAGAGATACCTCTCCGACAATCGGAGTGACAAATCCTAATCTCGATCTATGCCAACTCAACAAGTACCATCGGAGACACCTGTAGAGCACCTTTATAATCACCCAATTACGTGACATTTGGTAGCGCACAAAGTGTTCCTCCGGTATTCGGGAGTTGCATAATGTCATAGTCATAGGAACATGTATAAGTCATGAAGAAAGCAATAGCAGTATACTAAACGATCAAGTCCTAAGCTAACGGAATGGGTCAAGTCAATCACATCATTCTCTAATGATGTGATCCCATTAATCAAATGACAACTCATATCTATGGCTAGGAAACTTAACCATCTTTGATTCAACGAGCTAGTCAAGTAGAGGCATACTAGTGACACTCTGTTTGTCTATGTATCCACACATGTATTAAGTTTCTGGTTAATACAATTCTAGCATGAATAATAAACGTCACAACGTCGTTACACTTTGTGTGCTACCAAACGTCACAACGTAAATGGGTGATTATAAAGGTGCTCTACAGGTGTCTCCAAAGGTACTTGTTGGGTTGGCGTATTTCGAGATTAGGATTTGTCACTCCAATTGTCGGAGAGGTATCTCTGGGCCCACTCGGTAATGGACATCACTATAAGCCTTGCAAGCATTGTGACTAATGAGTTAGTTGCGGGATGATGTGTTACGGAACGAGTAAAGAGACTTGCCGGTAACGAGATTGAACTAGGTATCGAGATACCGACGATCAAATCTCGGGCAAGTAACATACCGGTGACAAAGGGAACAACGTATGTTGTTATGCGGTCTGACCGATAAAGATCTTCGTAGAATATGTGGGAGCCAATATGGGCATCCAGGTCCCGCTATTGGTTATTGACCGGAGACGTGTCTCGGTCATGTCTACATAGTTCTCGAACCCGTAGGGTCCGCACGCTTAACGTTACGATGACAGTTTTATTGAGTTTTGATGTACCGAAGGAGTTCGGAGTCCCGGATGAGATCGGCGATATGACGAGGAGTCTCGAAATGGTCGAGACGTAAAGATCGATATATTGGACGACTATATTCGGACTTCGGAAAGGTTCCGAGTGATTCGGGTATTTTTCGGAGTACCGGAGAGTTACGGGAATTCGTATTGGGCCTTAATGGGCCATACGGGAAAGGAGAGAAAGGCCTCAAAAGGTGGCCGCACCCCTCCCCATGGTCTGGTCCGAATTGGAGTAGGGAAGGGGGGCGCACCCTTCCTTCTTTCTCCTTGCCCCTTCCATTCTCCTACTCCCACAAGGAAAGGAGGAGTCCTACTCCCGGTGGGAGTAGGACTCCCCCCTATGGCGCGCCTCTCCCCTTGGCCGTCTGCCTCCCCCTTGCTCCTTTATATACGGGGGCAGGGGGGCACCACAGAGACACAACAATTGATCCTTGAGATCTCTTAGCCGTGTGCGGTGCCCCCCGCCACCATATTACACCTCGATAATACCGTTGTGGAGCTTAGGCGAAGCCCTGCGTCGGTGGAACATCATCATCGTCACCACGCCGTCGTGCTGACGAAACTCTCCCTCAACACTCGGCTGGATCGGAGTTCGAGGGACGTCATCGAGCTGAACATGTGTAGAACTCGGAGGTGCCGTACGTTCGGTACTTGATCGGTCGGATCGTGAAGACGTACGACTACATCAACCGCGTTGTGATAACGCTTCCGCTGTCGGTCTACGAGGGTACGTGGACAACACTCTCCCCTCTCGTTGCTATGCATCACCATGATCTTGCGTGTGCGTAGGAATTTTTTTGAAATTACTACGTTTTATGCGTTGATGCTATGCACGAGTAGAACACAAGTGAGTTGTGGGCGATATAAGTCATACTGCTTACCAGGATGTCATACTTTGGTTCAGCGGTATTGTGAGATGAAGCGGCCCGGACCGACATTACGCGTACGCTTACGCGAGACTGGTTTCACCGTTGCGAGCACTCGTTGCTTAAAGGTGTCCGGCGGGTGTCTGTCTCTCTCACTTTAGTTGAACCGAGTGTGGCTACGCCCGGTCCTTGCGAAGGTTAAAACAACACCAACTTGACAAACTATCGTTGTGGTTTTGATGCGTAGGTAAGAACGGTTCTTGCTAAGCCCGTAGTAGCCACGTAAAATATGCAACAACAAAGTAGAGGACGTCTAACTTGTTTTTGCAGGGCATGTTGTGATGTGATATGGTCAAGACATGATGTGATATAATGTGTTGTATGAGATGATCATGTTTTGTAACCGAGTTATCGGCAACTGGCAGGAGCCATATGGTTGTCGCTTTATTGTATGAGATGCAATCGCCATGTAATAGTTTTACTTTATCACTAAGGGTAGCGATAGTCGTAAAAGCAATAAGTTGGCGAGACGACAACGATGCTACGATGGAGATCAAGGTGTCACGCCGGTGACGATGGTGATCATGACGGTGCTTCAGAGATGGAGATCACAAGCACGGTGCTTCGGAGATGGAGATCACAAGCACAAGATGATGATGGCCATATCATATCACTTATATTGATTGCATGTGATGTTAATCCTTTATGCATCTTATCTTGCTTTGTTTGACGGTAGCATTATAAGATGATCCTTCACTAAATTATCAAAGTATAAGTGTTCTCCCTGAGTATGCACCGTTGCGAAAGTTCTTCGTGCTGAGACACCACGTGATGATCGGGTGTGATAGGCTCTACGTTCAAATACAACGGGTGCATAGGTTAAACTTGACGAGCCTAGCATATAACAGATATGGCCTCGGAACACGGAGACCGAAAGGTCGAGCGTGAATCATATAGTAGATATGATCAACATAGTGATGTTCACCATTGAAACTACTCCATCTCACGTGATGATCGGACATGGTTTAGTTGATATGGATCACGTGATCACTTAGAGGATTAGAGGGATGTCTATCTAAGTGGGAGTTCTTAAGTAATATGATTAATTGAACTTAAATTTATCATGAACTTAGTCCTGATAGTATTTTGCAAATTATGTTGTAGATCAATAGCTCGCGTTGTTGCTTCCCTGTTTATTTTTGATATGTTCCTAGAGAAAAATTATGTTGAAAGATGTTAGTAGCAAAGATGCGGATTGGATCCGTGATCTAAGGATTATCCTCATTGCTGCACAGAAAAATTATGTCCTTGATGCACCGCTAGGTGACAGACCTATTGCAGGAGCAGATGCAGACGTTATGAACGTTTGGCTAGCTCAATATGATGACTACTTGATAGTTTAGTGCACCATGCTTAACGGCTTAGAATCGGGACTTCAAAGACGTTTTGAACGTCATGGACCATATGAGATGTTCCAGGATTTGAAGTTAATATTTCAAGCAAATACCCGAGTTGAGAGATATGAAGTCTCCAACAAGTTCTATAGCTAAAAGATGGAGGAGAATCGCTCAACTAGTGAGCATGTGCTCAGATTGTCTGGGTACTACAATCGCTTGAATCAAGTGGGAGCTAATCTTCCAGATAAAATAGTGATTGACAGAATTCTCTAGTCACCATCACCAAGTTAGTAGAACTTCGTGATGAACTATAGTATGTAAGGGATGACGAAAATAATTCCCGAGCTCTTCGCGATGCTGAAATCGACGAAGGTAGAAATCAAGAAAGAGCATCAAGTGTTGATGATTAACAAGACCACTAGTTTCAATAAAAGGGCAAAGGGATAGAAGGGGAACTTCAAAAAGAACGGGAAGCAAGTTGCTACTCAAGTGAAGAAGCCTAAGTCTGGTCCTAAGCCTGAGACTAAGTGCTTCTACTGCAAAGGGACTGGTCACTCGAAGCGGAACTACCCCAACTATTTGGTGGATAAGAAGGATGGCAAAGTGAACAAAGGTATATTGGATATACATGTTATTGATGTGTACTTTACTAGTGTTTAAAGCAACCCCTCGGTATTTGATACTGGTTCAGTTGCTAAAAGTAGTAACTCGAAACGGGAGTTGCAGAATAAACAGAGACTAGTAAAAGGAGAGGTGACGATGTGTGTTGGAAGTAGTTCCAAGATTGATATGATCATCATCGCACACTCCCTATACTTTCAGGATTAGTGTTGAAACTAAATAAGTGTTATTTGGTGTTTGCGTTGAGCATGAATATGATTTGATCATGTTTATTGCAATACGGTTATTCATTTAAGTTAGAGAACAATCGTTGTTCTGTTTACATGAATAAAAACCTTCTATGGTCATACACACCAACGAAAATGGTTTGTTGGATCCCGATCGTAGTGATACACATAATCATAATAATGAAGCCAAAAGATGCAAAGTTAATAATGATAGTGCAACTTATTTGTGGCACTGCCGTTTAGGTCATATTGGTGTAAAGCGCATGAAGAAACTCCATACTGATGGGATTTTGGAATCACTTGATTATGAATCACTTGATGCTTGAGAACCGTGCCTCATGGTAAGATGACTAAAAACGCCGTTCTCCGGAACTATGGACAGAGCAACAGATTTGTTGGAAATCATACATACAGATGTATGTGGTCCGATGAATATTGAGGCTCGTAGCAGGTATCATTATTTTCTGACCTTCACAGATGATTTGAGCAGATATGGGTATATCTACTTGATGAAACACAAAGTCTGAAACATTTGAAAAGTTCAAAGAATTTCAGAGTGAAGTGGAGAATCATCGTAACAAGAAAATAAAAGTTTCTACGATATGATCGCAGAGGTAAAATATTTGAGTTACGAATTTGGTCTTCGGTTAAAACAATGTGAAATAGTTTCACTACTCACGCCACCTGGAACACCACAGTGTAATGGTGTGTCCGAACATCGTAACCGTACTTTATTAGATATGGTGCGATATATGATGTCTCTTACCAATTTACCACTAATCGTTTTGGGGGTTATGCATTAGAGACGGCTGCATTCACGTTAAATAGGACACCATCAAAATCCGTTGAGACGACGCCTTATGAACTGTGGTTTGGCAAGAAACCAAAGTTGTCGTTTCTTAAAGTTTGGGGCTGCGATGCTTATGTGAAGAAACTTCAACCTGATAAGCTCGAACCCAAATCGGAGAAATGTGTCTTCATAGGATACCCAAAGGAGACTGTTGGGTATACCTTCTATCACAGATCCAAAGGCAAAACTTTTGTTGCTAAATTCGGAAATTTTCTAGAGAAGGAGTTTCTCTCGAATGATGTGAGTGGGAGGAAAGTAGAACTTGATGAGGTAACTGTACCTGCTCCCTTATTGGATCACAGAAATCTGTTCCTGTGACTTCTACACCAATTAGTGAGGAAGTTAATGATGATGATCATGTAACTTCAGATCAAGTTACTACCAAACCTCGTAGGTCAACCAGAGTAAGATCCGCACCAGAGTGGTACGGTAATCCTGTTCTGGAGGTTATGTTACTAGACCATGACAAACCTACGAACTATGAAGAAGCGATGGTGAGCCCAGATTCCGCAAAATGGCTTGAAACCATGAAATCTGAGATGAGATCCATGTATGAGAACAAAGTATGGACTTTGGTTGACTTGCCCGATGATCGGCAAACAATTGAGAATAAATGGATCGTCAAGAGGAAGACGGACGCTGATAGTAGTGTTACTATCTACAAAGCTAGAATTGTCGCAAAAAGGTTTTCGACAAGTTCAAAGTGTTGACTACGATGAGAGTTTCTCACTCGTATCTATGCTTAAGTCTGTCCGAATCATGTTAGCAATTGCCGCATTTTATGAAATATGGCAAATGGATAAACAAAACTGCATTCCTTAATGGATTTATTAAAGAAGACTTGTATATGATGCAACCAGGAGGTTTTGTCAATCCTAAAAGTGCTAACAAAATATGCAAGCTCCAGCGATCCATCTATGGACTGGTGCAAGCATCTTGGAGTTGGAATATACACTTTGATAAGTTGATCAAAGGATATAGTTTTATACAGACTTGCGGTGAAGCCTGTATTTACAAGAAAGTGAGTGGGAGCACTACAGCATTTCTGATAAGTATATGTGAATGACATATTGTTGATCGGAAATAATGTAGAATTATTCTGCAAAGCATAAAGGAGTGTTTGAAAGGAGTTTTTCAAAGAAAGACCTCGGTGAAGCTGCTTACATATTGAGCATCAAGATCTATAGAGATAGATGAAGACGCTTGATAAGTTTTTTCAATGAGTACATACCTTAACAAGATTTTGAAGTAGTTCAAAATAGAACAGTCAAAGAAAGAGTTCTTGCCTGTGTTACAAGGTGTGAAATTGAGTAAGACTCATAGCCCGACCACGGCAGAAGATAGAAAGAGAATGAAAGTCATTCCCTATGCCTTGGCCATAGGTTCTATAAAGTATGCCATGCTGTGTACCAGATCTATTGTATACCCTACACTGATTTTGGCAAGGGAGTACAATAGTGATCTAGGTGTAGATCACTGGACGGCGGTCAAAATTATCCTTAGTGGAATAAGGATATGTTTCTCGATTATGGAAGTGACAAAAGGTTCGTCGTAAAGGGTTACGTCGATGCAAGTTTTGACACTAATCTAGATGACTCTAAGTCTCGGTCTAGATACATATTGAAAGTGTGAGCAATTAGCTAAGAGTAGCTCCGTGCAGAGCATTGTAAACATAGAAATTTGCAAAATACTTACGGATCTGAATGTGACAGACCCGTTGACTAAAATTATCTCACAATCAAAACATGATCACACCTTAGTACTCTTTGGGTGTTAATCACATAGCAATGTGAACTAGATTATTGACTCTAGTAAACCCTTTGAGTGTTGGTCACATAGAGATGTGAACTATGGGTGTTAATCACATGGTGATGTGAATTATTGATGTTAAATCACATGGCGATGTGAACTAGATTATTGACTCTAGTGCAAGTGGGAGACTGAAGGAAATATGCCCTAGAGGCAATAATAAAGTATTATATATTTCCTTATATCATGATAAATGTTTATTATTCATGCTAGAATTGTATTAACCGGAAACATAATACATGTGTGAATACATAGACAAACAGATTGTCACTAGTATACCTCTACTTGACTAGCTCGTTAATCAAAGATGGTTATGTTTCCTAGCCATAGACATGAGTTGTCATTTGATTAACGGGATCACCTCATTAGGAGAATGACGTGATTGACTTGAACCATTCCGTTAGCTTAGCACCCGATCGTTTAGTATGTTGCTATTGCTTTCTTCATGACTTATACATGTTCCTATGACTATGAGATTATGCAACTCCCGTTTACCGTCGTTACACTTTGTGTGCTACCAAACGTCACAACATAAATGGGTGATTATAAAGGTGCTCTACAGGTGTCTCCAAAGGTACTTGTTGGGTTGGCGTATTTCGAGATTAGGATTTGTCACTCCAATTGTCGGAGAGGTATCTCTGGGCCCACTCGGTAATGCACATCACTATAAGCCTTGCAAGCATTGTGACTAATGAGTTAGTTGCGGGATGATGTGTTACGGAACGAGTAAAGAGACTTGCCGGTAACGAGATTGAACTAGGTATCGAGATACCGACAATCAAATCTCGGGCAAGTAACATACCGGTGACAAAGGGAACAACGTATGTTGTTATGCGGTCTGACCGATAAAGATCTTCGTAGAATATGTGGGAGCCAATATGGGCATCCAGGTCCCGCTATTGGTTATTGACCGGAGACGTGTCTCGGTCATGTCTACATAGTTCTCGAACCCGTAGGGTCCGCACGCTTAATGTTACGATGACAGTTTTATTGAGTTTTGATGTAACAAAGGAGTTCGGAGTCCCGGATGAGATCGGGGATATGACGAGGAGTCTCGAAATGGCCGAGACATAAAGATCGATATATTGGACGACTATATTCGGACTTCGGAAAGGTTCCGAGTGATTCGGGTATTTTTCGGAGTACCAGAGAGTTACGGGAATTCGTATTGGGCCTTAATGGGCCATACGGGAAAGGAGAGAAAGGCCTCAAAAGGTGGCCGCACCCCTCCCCATAGTCTGGTCCGAATTGGACTAGGGAAGGGGGGCGCACCCTTCCTTCTTTCTCCTTCCCCCTTCCCTTCTCCTAAGTAGGACTCCCCCCTATGGCGCGCCTCTCCCCTTGGCCGGCTGCCTCCCCCTTGCTCCTTTATATACGGGGGCAGGGGGGCACCCCAGAGACACAACAATTGATCCTTGAGATCTCTTAGCCGTGTGCGGTGCCCCCCTCTTTGAAATTACACCTCGATAATACCGTTGCGGAGCTTAGGCGAAGCCCTACGTCGGTGGAACATCATGATCGTCACCACGCCGTCGTGCTGACGAAACTCTCCCTCAACACTCGGCTGGATCGGAGTTCGAGGGACGTCATCGAGCTGAACGTGTGTAGAACTCGGAGGTGCCGTGCGTTCGGTACTTGATCGGTCGGATCGTGAAGACGTACGACTAGATCAACCGCGTTGTGATAACGCTTCCGCTGTCGGTCTACTTGGGTACGTGGACAACACTCTCCCCTCTCGTTGCTATGCATCACCATGATCTTGCGTGTGCGTAGGAATTTTTTTGAAATTACTACGTTCCCCAACAATCTTGCCACTCGGAGCTTCGCAATATCCCCCTCTATGATAGAGGAGGCCACCCACCGGCCTTGAGGGCTGGGTGCGGCCATGACTGGAAGGCTCGTTAAAATTAAGTTGAGACCTGGGTGCTGGAACTCGAGGTCGGAAATATCAAGGAAGAGGCAGGCGTAGAGGAGAAAGACGGGTCTGTGCCCCTTTATAATGGCAGTGTATATCAAACGCCTCCTCACGGGCCTTAAAGCTTGCATATTCCCAAGGAATCGTGCCGACGGGAGGGTTGGATTACCCACGCCCGGATTGGTGAGAATCCCGTAATAAGGGGACACAATCTCTGCTTTGATAAGACGTGCCAATGAAACCGCGTCTCAGAACATGGAGCGGTAGGCTGAAAAATGGTTTAAAATAATGACCGGGTGGTGACGTGGTGTCACGCTACAAAAGTTGTCAGTGGATCGGACTCGTGAAATATTATGCTCTCTGCGGTTGTGTGTGGTACTTGTTTTGCAGAGCCGGACACGTTCTTTGTGTATGAAGGCTGTTTTGGAGTATTCGGAGGAGGAACCCGCCTTGCAATGCTGAAGACAATCTGCGCGCCGGACACCTCGTCATTGAAGCCTGGTTCAGGGGCTACTGAGGGAGTCCTGGACTAAGGGGTCCTTGGGCGTCCGACCTGTTGGACATGGGCCGGACTGATGGGCTGTGAAGATACAAGACCGAAGACTCTCACCCGTGTCCGGATGGGACTCTCCTTGGCGTGGAAGGCAAGCTTGGCGTTCGGATATGAAGATTCCTTTCTCTGTAACCGACTTTGTACAACCCTAATCCCCTCCGGTGTCTATATAAACCGGAGTTTTTAGTCTATAGGGACAATCATAATCATATAGGCTAGACTTCTAGGGTTTAGCCATTACGATCTCGTGGTAGATCAACTCTTGTAATACTCATATTCATTAAGATCAATCAAGCAGGAAGTAGGGTATTACCTCCATAGAGAGGGCCCGAACTTGGGTAAACATCGTGTCCCCTGTCTCCTGTTACCATCGACCATAGACGCACAGTTCGGGACCCCCTACCCGAGATCCGCCAGTTTTGACACCGACAAGGGGGCACTCCATAGACACACAAGTTGATCTTTTAGACGTGTGCGGTGCCCCCCTCCACAATTACACACCTCGGTCATATCGTCGTAGTGCTTAGGCGAAGCCCTGCACCGGTAACTTCATCATCACCGTCACCACGCCGTCACGCTAACGGAACTCTCCCTCGGCCTCAGCTGGATCTTGAGTTCGAGGGACGTCATCGAGCTGAACGTGTGCAGATCACGGAGGTGCCGTGTGTTTGGTACTTGATCGGTTGGATCGCGAAGACGTTAGACTACATCAACCGCGTTACTTAACGCTTCCGCTTTCGGTCTACGAGGGTACGTGGACACACTCTCCCCGCTCGTTGCTATGCATCTCCTAGATAGATCTTGCGTGATCGTAGGTAAAATTTTGAAATACTGCGTTCCCCAACAGTGGTATCCGAGCTAGGTCTATGCGTAGATGTTATATGCACGAGTAGAACACAAAGAGTTGTGGGCAATAATAGTCATACTGCTTACCAGCATGTCATGCTTTGATTCGGCGGTATTGTTGGAGGAAGCGGCCCATATCGACATTACATGACCGCGTTCATGAGACTGGTTCTACCGCCGTGCTTCGCACACAGGTGGCTAGTGGGTGTCTGTTTCTCCAACTTTAGTTGAATCAAGTGTGACTACGCCCGGTCCTTGTTGAAGGTTAAAACAACAAACTTGACAAAAATGCATAGGTAAAAATGGTTCTTGCTAAGCCCGTAGCAGCCACGTAAAACTTGCAACAACAAAGTAGAGGACGTCTAACTTGTTTTTGCAGGGCATGTTGTGATGTGATATGGTCAAGACGTGATTATATAAATTGTTGTATGAGATGATCATGTTTTGTAACACAGTTATCGGCAACTGGCAGGAGCCATATGGTTGTTGCTTTATTGTATGAAATGCAATCGCCATGTAATTGCTTTACTTATCACTAAGCGGTAGCAATAGTCGTAGTAGCAATAGTTGGCGAGACGACAACGATGCTTCGATGGAGATCAAGGTGTCAAGCAGGTGACTATGGTGATCATGACGGTGCTTTGGAGATGGAGATCAAAGGCACAAGATGATGATGGCCATATCATATCACTTATTTGATTGCATGTGATGTTTATCCTTTATGCATCTTATTTTGCTTAGTACGGCGGCAGCATTATAAGATGATCTCTCACTAAATTTCAAGGTACAAGTGTTCTCCCTGAGTATGCACCGTTGTGACAGTTCGTCGTGCCGAGACACCACGTGATGATCGGGTGTGATAAGCTCTATGTTCACATACAACGGGTGCAAGCCAGTTTCGCACACGCAGAATACTCGGGTTAAACTTGACGAGCCTAGCATATGCAGATATGGCCTTCGAACACTAAGACCGAAAGGTCGAGCGTGAATCATATAGTAGATATGATCAACATAGTGATGTTCACCATTGAAAACTACTCCATCTCACGTGATGATCGGACATGGTTTAGTTGATATGGATCACGCGATCACTTAGATGATTAGAGGGATGTCTATCTAAGTGGGAGTTCTTAAGTAATATGATTAATTGAACTTTAATTTATCATGAACTTAGTTCTGGTAGTATTTGCATAACTATGTTGTAGATCAAGAGCTCGCGATGTAGCTCCCCGTTTATTTTTCATATGTTCCTAGAGAAAAACTATGTTGAAAGATGATAGTAGCAATAATGCGGACTAGGTCCGTGGTCTGAGGATTATCCTCATTGCTGCACAGAAGAATTATGTCCTTGATGCACCGCTAGGTGACAGACCTATTGCAGGAGCAGATGCAGACGTTATGAACGTTTGGCAAGCTCGGTATGATAACTACTTGATAGTTTAGTGCACCATGCTTTACGGCTTAGAACCGGGACTTCAAAAACATTGTGAATGCCACGGAGCATATAAGATGTTCCAAGAGCTGAAATTGGTATTTCAGACTCATGCCTGAGTCGAGAGGTATGAGACCTCTGACAAGTACTTTTCCTACAAGATGGAGGGGAATAGCTCAACCAGTGAGCATGTGATCAGATTGTCTGAGTACTACAATCGCTTGAATCAAGTGGGAGTTAATCTTCCAGATAAAATAGTGATTGACAGAGTTCTCTAGTCACTATCACCAAGTTACTGGAACTTCGTGATGAACTATAATATGCAAGGGATGACGAAAATGATTCCCGAGCTCTTCGCGATGCAGAAATCGGCAAAGGTAGAAATCAAGAAAAGCATCAATTGTTGATGGTTGACAAGACCACTAGTTTCAAGTAAAAGGGCAAGGGAAATAAAGGGAACTTCAAGAAGAATGGCAAGCAAGTTGCCATTCCCATGAAGAAGCCCAAAGCTAGACCCAAGCCTGAAACTGAGTGCTTCTACTACAAAGGAAATGATCACTGGAAGCAGAACTGCCCCAAATACTTGGCGGATAAGAAGGATGGCCAAGTGAACAAAAGTATATATGATATACATGTTATTGATGTGTACTAGTGTTCATTGTAGCCCCTGGGTATTTGATACTGGTTCATTGCTATGATTAGTAACTTGAAACAGGAGTTACAAAATGAACAGAGACTAGTTGAGGGCGAGGTGACGATGTGTGTTGGAAGTGATTCCAAGGTTGATAAGATCACCATCGCACACTCTCTTAACCTTCGGGATTAGTGTTGAACCTAAAATAAATGTTATTTGGTGTTTGCATTGAGCATAAGATGATTGGATCATGTTTATTGCAATACAATTATTCATTTAAGTCAAAGAATAATTGTTATTCTGTTTACATGAATAAAACCTTCTGTGGTCATACACCCAAGGTGAATGGTTTATTGAATCTCGATCATAGTGATACACATATTCATAATACTGAAGCCAAAAGATGCAAAGTTAATAATGATAGTGCAACTTATATGTGGCACTGCCGTTTAGGTCATACTGGTGTAAAGCGCATGAAGAAACTCCATGCTGATGGGCTTTTGGAATCACTTGATGCTTGCGAACCATGCCTCATGGGCAAGATGACTAAGACTCCGTTCTCCGGAACAATGGAGCGATCAACTGACTTATTGGAAATAATACATACTGATGTATGCAGTCCGATGAGTGTTGAGGCTCGCGGCGGGTATCATTATTTTCTGACCTTCACAAATGATTTGAGCAGATATAGGTATATCTACTTAGTGAAACATAAGTCTGCAAACATTTGAAAAGTTCAAAGAATTTTAGAGTGAAGTGGAAAATCACCGTGACAAGAAAATAAAGTTTCCACGATTTGATCGCAGAGGCGAATATTTGAGTTACGAGTTTGGTCTTCATTTAAAACAATGTGGAATAGTTTCACAACTCACGCCACCTGGAACACCACAGCGTAATGGTGTGTCCGAACATCGTAACCACACTTTATTAGATATGGTGCGATCTATGATGTCTCTTACCGATTTACCACTATCGTTTTGGGGTTACTCATTAGAGACAGCTGAATTCACGTTAAATAGGGCACCATCTAATCCGTTGAGATGACACCGTATGAACTGTGGTTTAGCAAGAAACCTAAGCTGTCGTTTCTTAAAGTTTGGGATCGCGATGCTTATGTGAAAAAGTTTCAAACTGATAAGCTCGAACCCAAATCGGAGAAGTGCGTCTTCATAGGATACCCAAAAGAAACTATTGGGTACACCTTCTATCATAGATCCGAAGGCAAGATTTTTGTTGCTAAGAATGGATCCTTTTTGGAGAAGGAGTTTCTCTCGAAAGAAGTGAGTGGGAGGAAAGTAGAACTTGATAAGGTAGTTGTACCTTCTCTCGAATTGGAAAGTAGCTCATCATAGAAATCAGTTCCAGTGATTCCTACACCAATTAGTGAGGAAGCTAATGATGATGATCATGAAACTTCAGATCAAGTTACTACCAAACCTCGTAGGTCTACTAGAGTAAGATCCGCACCAGAGTGGTACGGTAATCCTGTTCTGGAGGTCATGTTACTTGACCATGACGAACCTACGAACTATGAGGAAGCGATGATGAGCCCAGATTCCGCGAAATGGCTTGAGGCCAGGAAATCTGAGATGGGATCCATGTATGAGAACAAAGTATGGACTTTGGTTGACTTGCCCGATGATTGCCAAGCCATAGAGAATAAATGGATCTTCAAGAAGAAGACTGACGCTGACAGTAATGTTACTTTCTACAAAGCTCAACTTGTTGCGAAAGGTTTTCGACAAGTTCAAGGAGTTGACTACGATGAGACCTTCTCACCCGTAGCGATGCTTAAGTCCGACCGAATCATGTTAGCAATTGCCGCATTTTATGATTATGAAATTCGGCAAATGGATGTCAAAACTGCATTCCTGAATGGATTTCTGGAAGAAGAGTTGTATATGATGCAACCAGAAGGTTTTGTCGATCCAAAGGATGCTAACAAAGTGTGCAAGCTCCAGCGATCCATTTATGGACTGGTGCAAGCATCTCGGAGTTGGGATAAGTGTTTTGATAGTGTGCTCAAAGCATATGGTTTTATACAGACTTTTGGAGAAGCCTGTATTTACAAAAGGGTGAGTGGGAGCACTACAACATTTCTGATATATATGGGAATGACATATTGTTGATCGGAAATAATGTAGAATTTTTCTGGATAGCATAAAGGAGTGTTTGAAAGGAGTTTTTCAAAGAAAGACCTCGGTGAAGCTGCTTACATATTGAGCATCAAGATCTGTAGAGATAGAACAAGACGCTTGATAAGTTTTCTCAATGAGTACATACCTTGACGAGATTTTGAAGTAGTTCAAAATGGAACAGTCAAAGAAGGAGTTCTTGCTTGTGTTGCAAGGTGTGAAGTTGAGTAAAGAGTCAAAACCCGACCACGGCAGAAAATAGAAAGAGAATGAAAATTCATTCCCTATGCCTCAATCATAGGTTCTATAAAGTATGTTATGCTGTGTACCAGACCTATTGTGAACCTCACCATGAGTTTGGCAAGAGGGTACAATAGTGATCCAGGAGTGGATCACTGGACATCGGTCAAAATTATCCTTAGTGGAATAAGGAGATATTTCTCGGTTATGGAGGTGATAAAGAGTTCGTCGTAAAGAGTTACGCCGATGCAAGCTTTGACACTGATCCGGATGACTCTAAGTCTCAATCTGGATACATATTGAAAGTGGGAGCAATTAGCTAGAATAGCTCCGTGCAGAGCATTGTAGACATAGAAAATTTGCAAAATACATATGGCTCTGAATGTGGCAGACCCGTTGACTAAACTTCTGTCACAAGCAAAACATGATCACACCTTAGTACTCTTTGGGTGTTAATCACATAGCGATGTGAACTAGATTATTGACTCTAGTAAACCCTTTGGGTGTCAGTCACATGGAGATATGAACTAATCACATAAAGATGTGAACTGTTGGTGTAAAATCACATGACGAAGTGAACTAGGTTATTGACTCTAGTGCAAGTGGGAGACTGAAGGAAATATGCCCTAGAGGCAATAATAAAGTTGTTATTTATATTTCCATATATCATGATAAATGTTTATTATTCATGCTAGAATTGTATTAAACGGAAACTTAGTACATGTGTGAATACATAGACAAACAGAATGGCACTAGTATGCCTCTACTTGACTAGCTCGTTAATCAAAGATGGTTAAGTTTCCTAGCCATAGACAAGAGTTGTCATTTGATGAATGGGTTCACATCATTAGAGAATGATGTGATTGACTTGACCCTATTGCTATTGCTTTCTTCATAACTTATACATGTTCCTATGACTATGAGATTATGCAACTCCCGAATACCAGAGGAACACTTAGTGTGCTATCAAACGTCACAACGTAACTGGGTGACTATAAAGATGCTCTACAGGTGTCTCCGATGGTGTATGTTGAGTTGGCATAGATCGAGATTAGGATTTGTCACTCCGATTGTCGGAGAGGTATCTCTGGGCCATCTCGGTAATGCATATCACTATAAGCCTTGCAAGCAATGTGACTAATGAGTTAGTTGCGGGATGTTGCATTACGGAACGAGTAAAGAGACTTGCTGGTAACGAGATTGAACTAGGTATGACGATACCGACGATCGAATCTCGGGCAAGTAACATACCGATGACAAAGGGAACAACGTATGTTCCTATGCGGTATGAACGATAAAGATCTTTGTAGAAAATATAGGAGCCAATATTAGCATCCAGGTTCCGCCATTGGTTATTGACCGGAGATGTGTCTCGGTCATGTCTACATAGTTCTCAAACCCGTAGGGTCCGCACGCTTAACGTTCGGTGATGATTTGTATTATGAGTTATGTGATTTGATGTACCGAAGGTTGTTCGGAGTCTCGGATGAGATCACGGACATGACGAGGAGTATCGAAATGGTCAAGACGTAAAGATTGATATATTGTAAGGCTATATTCGGACATCGGAAAGGTTCCGAGTGATTCTGGTATTTTTCGGAGTACCGGAGAGTTACGGGAATTCGTCGGGGGAAGCAGTGGGCCTTAATGGGCCATGCGGGAAAGGAGAGAAGGGCCTCAAGGGGTGGCCGCGCGCCCCCCATGGCAAGTTCGAATTGGACTAGGGAGGGGGCGGCAGCCCCCTCTCTTTCCTTCTCCCTCTCCTACTCCTTCCCTCTCTCCCCTCTTGGAAAAGGAAGGGGACTCCAACTAGGATTGGGAATCCTAGTTGGACTCCCCCTATAGGCGCACCCCTCCTAGGCCGGCCTCCCCTTCCCCCCTCCTTTATATACGTGGCCAGGGGCACCCCATAGACACACAATTTGATCTTTTAGCCGTGTGCGGTGCCCCCCTCCACAGTTACACACCTCGGTCATATCGTCGTAGTGCTTAGGCGAAGCCCTGCGCTGGTAACTTCATCATCACCGTCACCATGCCGTCGCGCTGACGGAACTCTCCCTCGGCCTCAGCTAGATCTAGAGTTCAAGGGACGTCACCGAGCTGAACGTGTGCAGATCGCGGAGGTGCCATGCGTTCGGTACTTGATCGGTTGGATCACGAAGACGTTCGACTACATCAACCGCGTTACTTAACGCTTCCGCTTTCGTTCTACGAGGGTGCGTGGACACACTCTCCCCGCTCATTCCTATGCATCTCCTAGATAGATCTTGCATGATCGTAGGTAAATTTTTGAAATACAGTGTTCCCCAACAAAAACGTGCATCAACCCCTATGCATAGATTACCCTAATGTCACCTCGAGAATCCGCGAGTTGAGTGCCAAAACATACATCAAGTGAATCAATAGAACATCCCATTGTCACCACAGATATCCCATCGCAAGACATACATCAAGTGTTCTCAATTCCAATACTCAATCCACTACAAAAAAATACACTTCCGTGATGATACGTGTTTGTCATAGTAGGTCATGTTTTCTGTCATGTATGTACATCCATGACAATTTTATGACAGAATCAAGATAGTTATACCTGTGCTGTCATAGAAGTGTTCCATGACAATACCAAAATTATCATCACAGAAGTGTTCACTTCCATGACGATAAATGACGCGTCATGGAAGTTCTTTCGTCAAGGATGACCGACACGTGGCATCCACCGTAACGGGTCACCGTTAAGCTATCGGGTCCGGTTTTGGATCCGATAACCTGCTAACAGCCACGACCAATGCCGATTTTCCACGTGTAAAATTCTCATTGGCCGACGGAACCATGTGTCAGCTCCGCGTTGGCACAGGTGTCACTCATCCGATGGGCGAGATGCACCTATGATATGTTGACACGTGGACCAGCCCAAAAGTTGCCCATAAAGATTAAATGGGCCAGCCCAACTAAAGGCCCACAAGATTTTGCAGACCATAATGGGCCGGCCCAGCTAAAGACCCACGAGATTTCGCCGGCCATAATGGGCCGGCCCAGCTAAAGGCCCACAAGATTTTGAGGACACTAGTGGGTCGGCCCATTAACAGGTTGCCATGTTTTGGGCCAAATGCCGACCCATATTTGATCCAGTCCATTAACAGCCTGCCATGTTCCGGGCCTAATAAAGGCCCATATGAGATCCGGCCCGTTAAAAGCCTACCATGTTCTGGCCAAATTACGACCCAGATCAGATCCGGCCCTTTAAGAGGCTTTGGGTAAATTATGGCCCATATCAGATTCGGCCCGTCAACTGGACGCTATGCTTTTGGGCCCACTTGCTAAAGGCCCATTTAGTAATTTGGCCTGATATTAGTTTCGGCCTGTTAAAGGCCCGTTTAACATTTCGGCCCTATATTTATTTTGGTCCGTTAAAAGCCCGTCATATAGTTGGGCCTAACTACGACCCGGTTTGCATCCGGCCTGCTCATAGCCGATAATCTGATTGGGCCAAATAAGGACCGAGAAATTTTTGGCCTGTTAACGGCCCGTGATGTGATTGGCACAATCATGGGCCAGGGTCTATTTCGGCCTGCTGCCGGCCCGTGAGCTGTTCGGCCCATTTCAGGCCCAACCTACTTTTCAGCCTCCTAAAGGCCCATTGAGTTTTCTTGCGAAAATAGGGCCGGCGGTTTACTCGGCCTATTAAAGGCCCGAATCTACTAGTGGGCCAGTTTAAATTTAGGCGTGTTAACGGACCAAGATGACTGGGCCCATGATGCGGATCATACATAGTGATTTGCATGACAGCCCGATTATGTACCGCAATTTTACGGTTTGGCCGGTTTACTGCGAAGACATGATATATATACAGTAAAATAACTGCAACATCATGAATAAGAAAAAACCTAGACTATACAATAAAGAAATTACAGCATATTACATCCACTGGGCATGAAAGTTCGCCACTATGATAATAAAGCACAAGCAGACAGCAGATTACATACACTGGGCATCAAAGATTGCCACCAGTGCAAATAAACACGTCGACAAAATAATATACAAAACTGACAACACTTCAATAGAGTTCAAGAAAGGTTAGCCCTGCTCGGGAGCTGCAGCGCAAGCAGCTGAGCAAGCTGATGAGACTGCTCTTGTTTGACACTTATATCCTCCTCACTCTGAAAGATAAACAAGCAGATAGATGACATGTTTTGCACATATAAGTATCAGTGCTGACAATTTATCACATTTCTTACTGACGAATAAAGTGACACAGTTTAAAATAGCATTAACACAATATGGTATTGTTCAGGTTAAGACATGGAAGGAAATGACATTGTGAAGGAGTTGGCAGCTTCATGACACCACTGGATTACAGATCAAGAACTCATAAGTATCAATGGTTAGTGTGCCGTCAATTTATCCCATTTCATATTGGCAAATAAAGAGACGGTTTAAATAATAGTAGAATGATATGACATTGTTCATAGTTAAGACATTGCAGAATATGACATTGTGCTGTAGTGGGTATGTTCACCACACCACTGGATTACGGATCAAGAACAAAAGCATACATGCAGTGCAAAAGAAGATCACTTGCTATGTATAGTTTAATTTACATGGTATGAAGAAGGAACTTGGTTGTACAACTGAAAACTTAAATTGAGAAGGACAAACTTTTGTTTATGGACTACATAATAAACTTTAAACATGCAATTTGATGCAAACACCAAAAAATAAACAACTGTTGCAGTCATGCCTAACCAAATATACACAACAAAGTTTGAAGGCTTGAGAATGACAAACTTACATTATTGGTGAAGACATGCTCTATAAAGCCCTTGTCCATGCTGATGGGTGGGGGGCAATTCAAGAAGTTTACCAAAGAATCTTCTTCATAAGCATTGCCTTTATTCTACATTTTGTTAAGAGTAAATATAGATGTGATAATATAAGAAAAAATGGAGAATATTTAAGATAAGATGAAGAGTGATGCTACATAACCAAGTAGATATAAATGTAAGTACAGCGATACAGGCAAAAGGTACAACCAAGAGCAATGCAGAGCTAAACTTCTTCAGTACCATCGGTGTTATCCAACCTTATGGTAAGAGTAAATATAGATCTAATGTGTAGAAAATGGAGGGCAAAGGAAAATAAGATGCAGAGTGATGGTACATGAACAACTACCTGTCAATATAAGTACGCTGATAAAGGACAACAGGTACTTACAAGAACAATGCAAAGCTAAAAAAAATCACTGGCATTGGGTATATTCTATACTAATGTAACCATCATACAGATCAGATAATTTGGAGCGAACAATTGATAAGCAAGCTATCATGCATACTGCTATCACATAACGAACCAGGTATGAATGCAAGTATAGTGATACAGTACAACAGGTACTAACAAGAGCAAAGAAGCGGGCAGCATATTTGCTATATCCTGTCATTCTTTTCAAACCGGAATTCTTCTTCGAGCAGATTTCCTGCAAAAAAGATCCATAAGGCACATGCGGAAAAGTAGAAGTTCAAATTGTCATGTGATATAATAGACAATACCTCATCCTGGGAACGAGACCAGTGCATAACAAGGTTTTTCCATTCAATGTCTTCTAAATTTAGCACAGGAGACTTCACCAGAAATTCATTTATAGACTTGCCATCAAAGTCTAATCTCCTCAGGTAACACCGATACTGCTGCGATGCTTCCTTGAAAAGCGCAAGCAAGCTTTGCTCGTCATGACTATCCAGATTGACCCTCGCCTACTTACAACAATGTAATGTAAATCATTGGTGTGTTCAATCAGCAGAAAACAAGAAAATAATCACCATGAATAATAGCACTTACATGTAATGGGACAGGAAGATGTGAAAATGGTGTTTGTCTTCACTATAATCTTCCCATGATGGGAATATATGCACGCAGTCCCTAAGAACATTGAAAGCATTGTCTTTTAAACTGGGAATAATAGGAATGGGGTTCCAATCTGCAGGAATTGGCCGTCTCTGCAGTTGGGATAGGTCTACGGCCGGTGGACTTGCTGTACTTTTTGCTGGAGTGGGATTTTTCTGTGGTACGGCTGGTGCTATGGAAACTGAAATCGGCATACCTTTTGCTGGAGTGCAGGTCCTGTGTGGTGGGGCTAGTTGTGTGGCTAGTGAAGTATGGGTATAGTCTGCTGGAGTCGGTCCTACGTTTTGTGTCACTGGTTGTACAATGATACGTCTCCAACATATCTATAATTTATGAAGTATTCATGCTATTATATTATCCATCTTAGATGTTTTATATACGTTTATATGCTATTTAATATGATTTTTGGGACTAACCTATTAACCTAGAGCCCAGTGCCAGTTTCTGTTTTTTCCTTGTTTTTAAGTATCGCAGAAAAGGAATATCAAATGGAGTCCAATTGACCTAAAAATTGGCGGAGATCATTTTTGGACCAGAAGAAGCCCACGGAGCATCGGAGATGGACCAGAACAGTCCCGAGGCCACCACGAGGGTGGGGGGCATGCCCCATATCTCGTGGCCGCCTCATGGACCCCCCTGACTTGTTCCCGATGCCAACACCTCTTATATATACCCAAACCTCCAGAAAATAACCGAGGTCGGGAGTTCAGCCGCCGCAAGCCTCTGTAGCCACCGAAAACCAATCTAGACCCGTTCCGGCACCCTGCCGGAGGGGGGAATCCCTCTCCAGTGGCCATCTTCATCATCCCGGAACTCTCCATGACGAGGAGGGAGTAGTTCACCCTCGGGGCTGAGGGTATGTACCAGTAGCTATGTGTTTGATCTCTCTCCTCTCGTGTTCTTGATTTGGCACGATCTTGATGTATCGCGAGCTTTGCTATTATAGTTGGATCTTATGATGTTTCTCCCCCTCTACTCTCTTGTAATGGACTGAGTTTTCCCTTTGAAGTTATCTTATCGGATTGAGTCTTTAAGGATTTGAGAACACTTGATGTATGTCTTGCATGTGTTTATCTGTGGTGACAATGGGATATTCGTGTGCTCTACTTGACGTATGTTTTGGTGATCAACTTGCGGGTTCAGCGACCTTGTGAACTTATGAATAGGGGTTGGCACACATTTTCGTCTTGACTCTCCGGTAGAAACTTTGGGGCACTCTTTGAAGTTCTTTGTGTTGGTTAAATAGATGAATCTGAGATTGTGTGATGCATATCGTATAATCATACCCACGGATACTTGAGGTGACATTGGAGTATCTAGGTGACATTAGGGTTTTGGTTGATTTGTGTCTTAAGGTGTTATTCTAGTACGAACTCTATGATAGATCGAACGGAAAGAATAGCTTCGTGTTATTTTACTACGGACTCTTGAATAGATCGATCAGAAAGGATAACTTTGAGGTGGTTTCGTACCCTACAATAATCTCTTCATTTGTTCTCCGCTATTACTGACTTTGGAGTGACTCTTTGTTGCATGCTGAGGGATAGTTATATAATCCAATTATGTTATTATTGTTGAGAGAACTTGCACTGGTGAAAGTATGAACCCTAGGCCTTGTTTCGAAGCATTGCAATACCGTTTGTGCTCACTTTTATCAGTAGTTGCCTTGCTATTTTTATATTTTCAGATTACAAAAACCTATATCTACCATCCATATTGCACTTGTATCACCATATCTTCGCCGAAGTAGTGCACCTATATAATTTACCATTGTATTGGGTGTGTTGGGGACACAAGAGACTCTTTGTTATTTGGTTGGAGGGTTGTTTGAGAGAGACCATCTTCATCCTACGCCTCCCACGGATTGATAAACCTTAGGTCATCCACTTGAGGGAAATTTGCTACTGTCCTACAAACCTCTGCACTTGGAGGCCCAACAACATCTACAAGAAGAAGGTTGTGTAGTAGACATCAAGCTAATTTCTGGCGCCGTTGCCGGGGAGGTGAGTGCTTGAAGGTATATCTTTAGATCTTGCAATCGAATCTTTTCGTTTCTTGTTTTATCACTAGTTTAGTCTATAAAAGAAAACTAAAAAAATGGAATTTAGGGTGCCTCATATGATTCATATTTTTAATATCTTTCATGAAAATAAGGATTCCGATAATTGTGCCAAAATTCTAGAAGAAGAATGCATTAAAATGTTTGGCACTCAATCTTTGAATGATGAGCATGATTGCAATATTGTTAGTATGAACTCTTTGAACATCCATAGTACTAATGATGATTGCACTAGTCATGATGAAAATGTCTCTCATAAGAATGTCATCTTTTGTGGAGTACATAGAGTTTGCAAGTACACAGCAAGTAGGGAAGATAGATTTTGCAAGAGGCATAAGTATTTAGAAACTAAATTGTTGCAAGAAAGGCTAGATGTTTGTGCTGAAAATTTAAAACCTTCATTGCCATCCTTGTGAACTTTTCAATGAATGTGATCATTTAAATCTCGAATGCAAATTGTTTCATGATTGAATCGTGTCCAAAAATTGTGATGACTTGATTTCCCTTGTATATCATAATGAACTTAGTTCGCTTGTGGGTTATGAAGAAATGAAACATATAACTAAGGATCTTCCAGAATTTGTCCTTGATAAAGTTCTTGATTTTGATCTAGAGGAAATTTATATGTATTGTGCGGTGAAAAAGGTATCCCTCCTAAATGATGTTGCTCCTATTACTCATTGTCATGATGATAATTGCTATACTATTGGTGCTATCCATACTATTAATGATGAGAGTGATTATGCTTATGATATGCAAAGGCCGAAGCTTGGGGATGCTATGTTTGATGATAATGACATGTTTGAGAATTTATTTGCTGCAATTAATGTTTGTCCCAAGCTTGGGGATGCTATGTTTAATGAAGATGATATTTTTAGCCTCCCAAGTTTTGATGAGCAAGTTTATTATGATGATAGCATGCCTCCTATTTATGATGATTATTGTGATGACACTTATGCTATAAAAAGTAGTGATGATTATATTTATAAAACTTGTCATGATTATGATTATGATTACCCTTTTTCTGAACATTACTCTTTCAATGTGGAAACAATTTATAGTATTCGAGTTTCTTATGATACTCCCACTATTCCGAATGAGATGAATTTTGCTTTTGTGGAGAGTAGTAAATTTTCTATGCTTGTAGATCATGAGAAGAATGCTTTATGTGATGGTTATATTGTCGAATTCATTCATGATGCTACTGAAAATTATTATGAAGGAGGAACATATGCTTGTAGGAATTGCAACAATATCAAGTTTCCTCTCTATGTGCTTAAAGTTTTGAAGTTATGCTTGTTTTGCCTTCGTATGCTAGTTGATTATTGTTCCCATAAGTTGTTTGATCACAAAATCCCTATGCATAGGAAGTGGGTTAGACTTAAATGTGCTAGTCATATTCTTCATGATGCTCTCTTTATGTTTCAATTCTTATCTTTTATGCGAGCATCATTGAAATCATCATGCCTAGCTAAAAAGGCATTAAAGAAAAGCGCTTGTTGGGAGACAACCCAATATTTACCCTTATTGTTTTCGTGTGTTCACATGATTATGCTACTGTAGTAATCATGTTTTATAGATTTTGTTTCAATAAAGTGCCAAGTAAGACCTTTAGGATAGTTTACGGTGATAGTTGTGTTGATCCTGCTGAAAATCAGAAACTTTTACACCCAGTAAATTAGTTTTGATAATTCACAGAAACGTGCTTTTGATCTGATTCTTTTTGCTCTGGATTGGTACACAAATTTATCAGGTTTTCCTAATTTGGTTGAATTTTTGGAGTTACAGAAGTATTCGAGAGTTACAGATTACTACAGACTGTTCTGTTTTTGACAGATTCTGTTTTCTATGTGTTGTTTGCTTATTTTGATGAATCTATGAGTAGTATTGGAGGGTATGAACCATAGAGAAGTTGGAATACAGTAGATATTACACCAATATGAATTTAGAATGAGTTCACAACAGTACCTAAGTGGTGGTTTTATTTTCTTATACTAACGGAGCTTACGAGTTTTCTGTTGAGTTTTGTGTTGTGAAGTTTTCAAGTTTTGGGTAAAGATTCGATGGACTATGGAATAAGGAGTGGCAAGAGCCTAAGGTTGGGGATGCCCAAGGAAACCCAAGGCAATATTCAAGGACAACCAAGAGCCTAAGCTTGGGGATGCCCCGGATGGCATCCCCTCTTTCGTCTTCGTTCATCGGTAACTTTACTTGGAGCTATATTTTTATTCACCACATGATATGTGTTTTGCTTGGAGCGTCATTTTCTTTTGTTAGGATTTTATTTCTGTTATTTAGAATAATATTTTGCATCTTTATTTCCAATAAAAATGTCAAGGATAGCCTTTACCATGCTTATTTTGCAAGTATACATGTTGCTGTTTCAAAACAGAAAGTTTATCGCTATTGCAAAAATTCCCTAGAAAAGTCAGAATATGATAAAATGTTGAACTTTTTGCATATTGAGATCTGATAAATTTTCTACAGTGTGATAGAATTTCATAATGTTTGGAGTTAGGGAAGTATTGATACTCTTGCATTCTTTACAGACTGTACTATTTTGGCAGATTGCTGTTAAGTTTGCATTGTTTGCATATGTTTGCTTGTTTAATGATTCTATTTGAGGATAGGAGTATTAAACATGCAGAGACATTTAGTATGCAATGTTGAATAATAATTCTTGTGATTTGCTACAGTAGAGAATGATAAGGTTTTTGCATTGGTTTATACTAACTTATCTCACGAGTTCTTGTTGAGTTTTGTGTGGATGAAGTTTTTTCAAGATTTAGGGAAACCGAGATATAAAAGGAATTAAGGAGACGCAAAAGTTCAAGCTTGGGGATTCCCAAGGCACCCCAAGAGAATATTTCAAGAAGTCTCAAGCGTCTAAGCTTGGGGATGCCCCGGTAGGCATCCCACCTTTCTTCTTCAACAATTATCGGTTAGTATCGGTTGAGCCTAAGTTTTTGCTTCTTCACATGAGTTGTGCTATCCTTGCAATGCCATTTTATTTTATTTTGCTTGTTGTTTGAATAAAGTACTTAAGATCTGAAATACTTAAATGAGAGAGAGTCCTCACATAGCTAAATAATTATTTGACTACTCATTGATCTTCACTTATATCCTTTTAGAGTAGTTTGTCATTTACTCGTGTGCTTCACTTATATCCTATGAGTAAATGGTTGAATGAGTTGAATATCATAAATCTGAAATTATATACGTTTCGTATGCTTATCCCATGGGGAGTAATGACTTCACATATAAGAAGTATAGGTGGTAAATTTATTGAAAGTTAGCAAACATAGTATTGGTCACTTGAACAATTCATGAAAGAATATTGAAGGAAGAGAGATTTCACATATAAATATACTATCTTGGACATCTTCTATGATTGTGAGCCCCATTAATTATTTTCAAACTTGATCAAATTAGTTGAAGTTGGACAAGGAAGACAACTTAATGAGTTATGTTTGGGTATATTTGTATATAAGTTATATTGTTATAGATCCTCCAACATGTGGTGCTTGCTATTTAGAATCCTTTGCTAGCCAAAATTTCTGTGCTAAGCGGGAATACTGCTTGTGCATCCAAAATCCTTGAACCAAGTTTCTTCCATGAGTGTCCACCATATCTACCTATATGCGGTATTTACCTGCCGTTCCAAGTAAATTTGCATGTGCCAAACTCTAAACCTTCAAATCATAATCTATTTTGTATGCACAGATCGCTCATGTAGCGACTAGGGGCTGTCAGTATCTTCCATGCTAGGTGGGTTATTCTCACGATGAGTGGACTCCGCTCATCATTCACGAGAAAATGTCTGGTAACTGGGATGCCCAGTCCTATGATCAAATGATCAGAAACAAAATCGCAAATATTTTAAACAAAACTCCCCCAGGATTGTTGATAGTCGGACGGCACCCGTTGTTTCGGACAAGCCGTGGAGTGTGATTGTTGGTGGAGGGGGAGTAAAAAATTTACCATTCTGTTTGGGAACCGCCTATAATGTATCTAGTATGGAAGATATTGGGAACTCTTGGTTGTTATGTTGATAATGAAAGCATACCTCTCAAAATTATTTTCATCTCTGTTTTAAAAGCTTCGAACTCTGGCACCTCTGCAAATCCCTGCTTCCCTCTGTGAAGGGCCTATCTTTTACTTTTATGCAAGAGTCAGTAGTATTCCTTCTCATTCCAACCTACTCTTTAGTTGGCAAGCATCATGTGATGGGGAAAAGATCTAAGCATATATGGCCATTCAAATATATTTGATCATGAATTATTATTGTTGACAATTATCTATATGATAAGTAAGTTGGGAGGCGAAACATTAAGCCCCTATCTTTCTCGGTGTTCGATGGGTGCTATTTGTTATAAAAATATGCTTTGAGTGGTAGCAATCATGGAAGACTATATGATAGTTGAGTATATGGGATTTGCTAAATCAAAGCTCTTACATAGACCCTTCCTGAAAATAAGATGAATTGCATTTTTTTGATGACTGAGAACATTGTTTGGTAGTTTTCAAGAAAGTTTGTGGTCTATGCTTTAACATGTGAATAGCTTGTTACTTGATCATGAGAAGTTTTATGAGATGAGCTACTGTTATGACATATAATGATGCTAGAAAAGGTGATTGAAATTATCATTGATCAAACTTGTGCACCTGCTAGCATTCACACTTCATTAATTATTTCTTTTATCATTTACCTACTCGAGGACGAGCAAGAATTAAGCTTGGGGATGCTGATACGTCTCCAATGTATCAATAATTTATGAAGTATTCATGCTATTATATTATCCATCTTAGATGTTTTATATGCGTTTATATGCTATTTTATATGATTTTTGGGACTAAACTATTAACCTAGAGCCCAATGTCAGTTAATGTTTTTTCCTTGTTTTTAAGTATCGAAGAAAAGGAATATCAAACGGAGTCCAATTGACCTGAAAATTGGCGGAGATCATTTTTGGACCAGAAGAAGCCCACGGAGCATCAGAGATGGACCAGAAGAGTCCCGAGGCCACCACGAGGATGGGGGCGCGCCCTACCCCCTGGGCGCGCCCCCTATCACGTGGCCGCCTCATGGACCCCCCTGACTTGTTCCCGACACCAACACCTCTTATATATACCCAAACCTCCAGAAAATAACCGAGATCAGGAGTTCCGCCGCCGCAAGCCTCTATAGCCACCGAAAACCAATCTAGACCCGTTCCGGCACTCTGCCGGAGGGGGAATCCCTCTCCGGTGGCCATCTTGATCATCCCGGCACTCTCCATGACGAGGACAGAGTAGTTCACCCTCGGGGCTGAGGGTATGTACCAGTAGCTATGTGTTTGATCTCTCTCTCTCTCTCTCGTGTTCTTGATTTGGCACGATCTTGATGTATCGTGAGCTTTGCTATTATAGTTGGATCTTATGATGTTTCTCCCCCTCTACTCTCTTGTAATGGATTGAGTTTTCCCTTTGAAGTTATCTTATGGGATTGAGTCTTTAAGGATTTGAGAACACTTGATGTATGTCTTGCATGTGTTTATCTGTGGTGACAATGGGATATTCGTGTGATCTACTTGATGTATGTTTTGGTGATCAACTTGCGGGTTAAGTGACCTTGTGAACTTATGCATAGGGGTTGGCACACGTTTTCGTCTTGACTCTCTGGTAGAAACTTTGGGGCACTCTTTGAAGTTCTTTGTGTTGGTTGAATAGATGAATCTGAGATTGTGTGATGCATATTGTATAATTATACCCATGGATACTTGAGGTGACATTGGAGTATCTAGGTGACATTAGGGTTTTGGTTGATTTGTGTCTTAAGGTGTTATTCTAGTACGAACTCTATGATAGATCGAACGGAAAGAATAGCTTCGTGTTATTTTACTACGGACTCTTGAATAGATCGATCAGAAAGGATAACTTTGAGGTGGTTTCGTACCCTACAATAATCTCTTCGTTTGTTCTCCGCTATTAGTGACTTTGGAGTGACTCTTTGTTGCATGTTGAGGGATAGTTATATGATCCAATTGTGTTATTATTGTTGAGAGAACTTGCACTAGTGAAAGTATGAACCCTAGGCCTTGTTTCGAAGCATTGCAATACCGTTTATGCTCACTTTTATCATTAGTTACCTTGCTGTTTTTATATTTTCAGATTACAAAAACCTATATCTACCATCCATATTGCACTTGTATCACCATCTCTTCGCCGAACTAGTGCACCTATACAATTTACCATTGTATTGGGTGTGTTGGGGACACAAGAGACTCTTTGTTATTTGGTTGCAAGGTTGTTTGAGAGAGACCATATTCATCCTATGCCTCCCATGGATTGATAAACCTTAGGTCATCCACTTGAGGGAAATTTGCTACTGTCCTACAAACCTCTGCACTTGGAGGCCCAACAACGTCTACAAGAAGAAGGTTTTGTAGTAGACATCATACAACCAATATAAGTGGGGTGCTGTCTGATTTATCCGGCACCACCACGTTTTTCAAGGACTTTGATGGTGCTCCTTCAGGTTCAGCAATCACCCTCTTCCTTTTTGATGTCTGATGCACAAGAACAACATTTGAGTGAAAAAACATGGTATGATGACAGATGGAATATGTATTGATAATGGATGGGCATGGCATCTTGACATATATGATGAGTAAACTAAGGAGATGGCGGTGCAACAAAGTAGAAGAAATGCAAGACAACATATGCAAGATACGCGCAATCAATAAAACCTTGCCAAATTCGAACAGGCACCTTGATGGGTGAACAGGACATGCCATCTGCCTTTGACACCTTGAGGTTAGAATAGTCATTAGGATCATATTCTGAACAAGAATCTATAGGTGGGGAGCGTATGAGTTTCATTGATCCAGAATGGCACTTGATGCCTTGGTGCTAATTTTGTAAGTCGTTGCAGTGTTCCACAATATTCTTCTGATGCGCGGATTCTGATATTCACTGTAATTACGTATAGTATCTAAGAACCATGAAAACACAAATAGTAGTGAGATTATCTTTGTAATGTAGATGATATTCTAATATATTGGCGCCCCTGTAAACCCTTGTGTGCTATCACTGGATTCTGATGAGAGGGCTCATGTGTGCTGTAATATGGTGCGTGCATTAATATAATCAGGCACAAGTACACAAAAAATAGGCTCCAGAAGTAATGATAGTTGGTAGATGATAGGTTCACAATATACTGTATAGAGAGTTTATTGTCAAACCATGATAACAGGAGCACACAGCAACTAGGAAGATCGTAGTGTACATAAAAGGGGTACACCATAACCACGATATATAAATTGGGAAAGTGGAACTGGCTGGAAAATACGGTATTGTATTGCCGCTACTAATTGAAAGCCTATCGATCACGTACATGCCAGCTCTATCAGCCGTTGACTGCAGATGTCCCTGCCCCCCTTCCTGACAAGGAACATACTGTACGTACTAAATACAGAATAACAAAAGAGGACATGTTAAAGAACAGAAGAGGAAGCATATTCTTGAGGTTCCGCTTCATTGCATACAATGTTGGTTGCCCACTCATGATGAATCACAACGCAACAAAGAAATGCAATTCCATGCCGTCTCTCTATATGTGGCCACATGCATTTGGAAAATCAAGTGGGAGCATTACCTGACCAATTAAATGTGTGTCTGTTAACTAATATCAGTATCATATCACAATTCGTATTTGAAGAAGTAAGCTTTGGACTTATGATTGGTGTGTTGTTTAGCTTCAAGAGTGGACTGCTGCTAGTGCGACAGAAAGCAGCTACACAGATCATAGTGTAGTTATAACGGGAAAACCGTAAGCATCAGGTGTAAAATCAGCAAAGTGGAACTTGCTGGAATATATGTGCTAGTATTGCCGGTACGGCTAGAAAGGCTTCGGATACCAGCTCTCTTCAACTGAAGGTGCGGTACTATTAATATCAGCGTAACTCTCAAAGGCGACATAGCTCCCCGCATTTCCTTGCTAATCTTATAGGATTCAAGTGGGAAGGCCACTACAATTCCTATTCCTATGTTTACAAAATCCTACGAATCAAAGAGGCCCGAAGAGTTCAAAGTGTCCATCACAACCGACCGTATAGACCTGTACACTGCAAATGTCCCTGCTCATCTTCACTACAAGGAACATACTGTACTACTATCATACTCCCTCCATTCCAAAATATAAGTCATTGTAGAGATTTCCACTATGGATCACATACAGATGTATACAGATACATTTTAGAGTGTAGATTCACTCATTTTTCTCCATATGTAGTCCATGGTGGAATCTATACAAAGACTTGTATTTAGGAATGGAGAAAGTACTTATTAAAGAAGAACGGAAGAGGAACTGCTAAAGAAGAGCAAGCAGATTTTGGATAATAAAATGTTCGTTGCGCAGTGCCCACACATGATGAACCAGAGCGCATTAAGAATGCAACTCCCTGCTGTCTCTCTATATGTGGTGCACGTGCTTTTCGAAAGTAAAGTAGGAACATTAGCTGACCAATTGAACGTTATCTATTTTAGTAATATCAGCATCATATCAGATTCTCGTATTTGAGCAACAAGTTTGGAATTATGAGTGGCACGTTGTTTAGCTTGATGGATTCAGAAGCAGTGCTAAGCAGCTACGATGATGGTACTAAATATAAAGTCATGTCTGCATGCAAGTCGCGTGACTTTTGTCATTTGGTTCAGACGACCATTTCCGGCGGTTGGATGAAGATCCTACGTCTCCTAACCCTTCTTCTTCCTCGTCTCTAATTCTTCCCATACAGAACACTGCACGGGCCGCCGGCCGAACCACCGGCCCCGACCCCCCGCCCTCCCCTAAACCGCCCCCACTGCCTGTGTTCCTCTGCCACCCCCACCCCCACCCCCACCCACGTCGAGTTTTCTTTGTTCGGTGAGGACCCACCACCGCCCCCCACAACCACCGTCCCCACCCGAGCCCCTTCCTTCGCACCGCTGAACTCCGGCGAGCTCTCAAAAATCGACTGACCCAATTTTGAAATTTAGTCTACTGTCATTTGAGTAGTGTGGAATATAGAAGGGGAAAACCATAAGCATTGCGAGTATAGCGTTGAGCGTGCCACGGCAGATTTGAAGGTGTAAACCGGACAAAGGCAACTTCGCAACCAATGTTTGCTTTCAACTAACAAGTAAGTGATGGACAAGAAATCAGAGTAAAGCAGTGGCGATCTATTTTCTTGCTGCGATAAATAAGTTGAGCAGATACGAAAGAGTACTGCCTCTGGTGCGGCGCCGTGTATGCATCTGCTGAGAATTTGACGGTGCTGGTAGTGATGGCTATCGGCGGCGTGGAAGCAGATCTAGGAGGGTAGACGGTGGCGGCGGGGCGCGGTGGACGAGACGGTCGTGGGAGTGGCACCGGCAAGGTGGACGACGGCGGGGATGAAGCGAGAGGACGGGATGCAAGGATCCCGGTCCGAAGCCATGGATGAGAGAGGTCGATCTCTTGTAATGGACGACGGCGTCGGGGTATCAGCTCCGACATGGTGGAGGAGGACGACGGTGGATGGGGTGGCAGACGGAGGAGGCTGGGGTGGAGAGGGTGTTTTGGCGCCCACAGAGTACGAATGGGGAAATGGAGGGAGAGAGGAAGGGGGACCATGTCTTCAGGGCGCGCTTGTCTCAAATGTGAGGAAATTTACAAACCTAGCCCCCGTTTAAAATTTCCTACATCACAGCAATATTAGTCGGTTGGGGATAGGA
The DNA here is from genome assembly GCF_002575655.3 of Aegilops tauschii subsp. strangulata. NCBI lineage: Eukaryota > Viridiplantae > Streptophyta > Magnoliopsida > Poales > Poaceae > Aegilops > Aegilops tauschii. Next base: position 471,085,508 of record NC_053035.3, read on the forward strand.
CGGTAATCTCGCATACACCGAATATTTGCCGACGAGAGTTTGTTTTTGGCGCCCGCCGTGTATGAATCGCGGAGGGAGTCGATTTCGGCCGGGAAGACACTATGTTTTGGCGCCCGTCGTGTATGAATCCCGGTGAGAGGCCGTTATGTCATGTTTGAGTGAAATTACAAACCTACCCCTATTGAAACATATAGAAATTGAGCCGATAGGCTTTGCGTGTCAGGGATAGGCAGTAATTTCCATCTAGCTAATTTTGGTTTCAGGCGGTTGCTGCGACTTTCCCCGCTTCGTTCAAATTTTTGCAGAGCAAGAGTGCATGTTTACCATGCCAACTCAATTCGAATCCAGTTCTTATTCTATTTTTGTTCAGGCAGGATCCATTTTCGATTGGAATAAAATTCTATATACATCAATATATACTTTCAAAAGCACAACAAAGAATTCTGCTCCTTTATATGTATAATATGATTTAACAATACAATGATCTCAAAATCATAAGGTTGAATTATATGTTCTACAAAAATGTATGGATCAGTAATATCTACGTATTAAATAAATAGATGCGCGTAAATTCATATGAGTATGCATGTTTGATAGATCAATTTTGGTTCGAGTATGAATTACATGTATCATCATCTCGAATTCAAATATTTGAATCCCTTTTATGTCGACTCCTTTCACGCCCATCTCTCTCGCATGCCCCTTCATGTAGCTTTGACTCTCTTTTCTCCAGCTCACCCACACGCTCACTTCATGTTTCTCCTATCTTCGCAAACATGGTCTCTCGACGTCTCCCTCGAGAAGTGTCACACTCTCCCTATCATTATACATTACACGATTTTCATTATCTCTCACATCTCCACTGTTCTCTGGTATCACTAGGTACCTAAGCTTTCTTTTTCACCGCCACACACACAGTCTCACTCGTCTTTCACTTTGTCTTTCTCTCTATGGGGTTCTCTCACACACCCTATATGTCTCTAGATATGACTCATACCACTAAAATTACTCTCTCCTGCAGACACAACATTTGTTGCGGTCTCCTTTCCGTCTCCATCCCAGTTATAAAACTGACATTATTCATTTGTTTACCGATCAGACAAACTCCCCCTATCTCTCTCTCACACACAACTCCTGCTTCCACTCCCCTTCCCGACTACCGTCTCTCTCTCACACACACAAAACTCTCGCTTTCGCACCCCGACTCGTATTTCTCTCACAAAAATTGATCGACTAGCCTCCAGATAGGTTTATACACCCGCCACTCATGCTTCCACTATCGCGTACATGTCTCTCTCGCGCTCCTTGTATCTATGTAGATTTTTCGTCCCTTCTTGAGACACGCCCTCTCGATCATGCACACACACACTATCGCCTCATTTTAAGCTGATACCTCTCGCACACACACTCTTTGTGTCTTTGTCACACATGCACTCCGTCCTCCTCCTCTCTCCCTCTCTCTCTCACACACACACACACAACACACACACACATGGGATTTTTGCAACAACTAGCAAGATGCCCATGCGTTGCACGGAACATCAAGATGCATTTGTATGAATAGTTTATCTTGTGGGAGAAAAGGATGAACGAGGGAAGCCCTTATTTGCAAATGTGGAGAGGGGTGTGGGTATCTTTTTGCAAAATTGCCATAGTTTCCTTCCTATCCGTCAGATATAAATCGGACGGCCTATATTGCAGGATGGCAGTCACACCATCATCACCAACTCTGTTTTTTTATCTCTACTACTCTTATAAAAAGCATAGTCGGTGATGATGGTGTGCCTGCCATCCTGCAATATAGGCCGTCCGATCTATATCTAATGGATAGGAAGGAAACTATGGCAATTTACCCACACTCCTCTCCACATTTGCAGATAAGGCCTTCCCTCGTTCATCCTTTTCCCCCACAAGATCTTGATGTTCCATGCAACGCACAGGCATCTTGCTAGTAAGATTAGAAATTAGAGATATACCACTTCTCGAATCTTTAAACCAACAACATTCCTCCCTTATCTCATCAAAACCGCCAAAGGAATATATTTTGAGTGAAACATAACATATTTTTAGTGATATACGTATTTCAAAACTAGACTCTTTTTTCTATCAAATCGGTGAATATGTATTAATCTACTTTGATCGCGTGGCAACGCATTGGCACATTGCTAGTAGTTATTACTACTGTATAATTTTTTGGACACCAGGCAAACGGTGGAGTACATATACGAAGAGAAGAGGCGCATGCACGCAGTCGTTCTCTCGCTGTCTCGCACACATGAGAGTTACGTAAAGGCACCGTTAACAAATAAACCCTAAAACCCTAGGTGCACGATTGCTGCATGCGCGGGTACCGGGTACGTGGTGGAGCGCACCTTTGTAGGAATAGTCAACTCGCGTGATAATTTGATCTGTAGGAGTTGATGGTCGGGACCACAGGTGAACGACCTGGAGGCGGTGGCTCGCCAGTTGCCACAAATCAAGTAGCCATGTTTAAAGTATCATTTTTTTAGCGGGGTAAGAGTTCCGATTTTCAATGGCGCGTTATAAGTACTGAGTAGTTTTTAGAACGATTGGTACCTCCTTGGCGTATGGTTGCGAAATGTTGAACCTGGTAGTTCTAGGGCAAATACTATGGTTTAGATGTTGGTTTTCAGTAATGAAAATCAGAAGGGGGAAACCCTTCTTTGATAAATAAACTACTACCTCCGTTCTGGTTTATTAGTCCCCATCGTATTTTGGGTCAGAGTTTGTCCACGAATTTTACTTGTAAAATGTGAATGGAAAACGAGATTTTGTTATACCCAAACAAAAAAGGACTGGAGGGAGTGATTTCTCTGACACGGACGCGACCTCTCATAGCGCAGGCATTGAACCGGCTCGTCGGCCAAGAGGGCCCCACTCGCTGCAGGACCGGCTGAACACGCCTCCTCGCCGCATGCAACCGGCTTCAGACTGCCCCACCTGCCTCCATTGAATCCGCGCGAGTGCCGGCAACACGTCCTTCCGCGAGCCGGCCGACATTTTAGAACACAAAAAATGACCAAAATATAATTAATTACGCATGGTCTTGACTTGTTGTGCTCGCATTGGTAGCAGGAACTAGAGTTTTTCTTTATTTATAACTCTCCTCACATTTTTTTGGCTTTGAAGTGAATCATGGTTGTGGACATTATCTATGAATGTGCAGATATCTGTGAACATGATTTTGATGTGGAAGTTGAACTTGGAATGTTGGGCTTGCGCGTGAACTATACCATGTCCAATGCTTCGTCTGTTATTGTTTGGAAAGTAATTGCTGTTATTACATGACCTGAAAAAATATATTTTGTGCCACATCAGTAGATGCACGGACATCACAACAGGCATGCTGACTGGATAAACATTTGAACCTAGCTATTATGAAGGAAAATTTGTATTGACAACAGTTTTAGATAGCAGGAGACGCCTAGCCTGCTCTGCCTCTGCTAGCTTATTTCTGGCTTCTTCCATCGCTTCTTTGGGTTGGGGTGAAGAGAGCATCTGGTTGCTCTTTTCGCTTCTTCAGGAACTCAACTACATTCTCAAGGGCTGCTGCACGCTTTCTTTCAGCCTTTACTAGAGCCACGAGGACACGAACAGTTGACGACTCCACCTGGCTTGTGTGTAATCAAGCATCATCTGGGAATTTGCACCTCGTGTCTAATCCATCATCATTAGGGAACTGGCACCTTGTGTGTAATCCAACCTCATTTTGGAAACATGATCTCGAGGTTGACCATACTTCCCTCCTCGCAGGAACTACATCCTAACATGAAGTTACTTATTTTTTAGATCAATACTCAGAGCAACCCAGATCCATTTAGTAGAAGCCAGATAAACAGGACTCGGAGAAGTGAATTCAAAAGGAAAAAAATAAAAACAGACTACAAGGTGAGAACACCCACTTCCTACATCAAGCTAAAAACGAAAGCATTAGGGCGATTAAGACTCTTCTTGTTACACATCGAGGAACACAAGGCTAAGAGAAACAGAAACTACAACATATACACATCAAAGAACACGAGGCTAAACGAAAGTAATTGAAAGGGTGTTACTTACCAAAGCTTGTTTTACAGGTTCGGTGCAGCTCCTCTTTAACTTGCCACACTCCTTGAAGATGTCCCCAATATCCCGTGTTTGGTCTTCATTGCTCCTCTGCATGTTCGCACTCGTGGTTTTAAAATCTCAACATGGCAAGAAAAATATACTACTCCCTCCATCCCATAATATAAGAACGTTTTTCACACTACACTGGTGTCAAAAACGTTCTTATATCATGGGACGGAGGGAGTAGTAATACTCACGCATCTTGTGGGCAACATTAAAGCACTCGTATGCCATGTTAGAGCATCTCCAGCAGAAGCGCAACGCGCGACGCTTTAAAAAAGCGTTTACAGCGCCGGAATAGCCAGTTTTTGCGGGCCCGGAGTGCTGAGATCGAGAAGTAGAGATAGAGAGTAGAGACATAGATAGTTCTCAGCATAGATATAGCATAGATAGATAAAAAAATAGATAGTTCAACTACTCCTCGTCATCCGACTCCTCCTCGGTGATGCCCTCCTCCGACGTCTCAATGTAGGCGTGAAGATACCGATCGTCGTCGGATTCCCAGGGCGACGCTGCTCCTAGTCTCATGTTGAATTGAGCGTCCGCTTTTCGCGTACGCTTGTCCTCGCGATTGGCGGCTCGATCCGCCCTCCTCTTCTCCCTTTCCGCCCTCCTTTGCGCGTAGAACTCACGCTTGTTGATGATGTCCTGCGGGAAGCGTTGGCGCCACAGCGCCATGGCTTCCTCGTCCATCTCGGCGATGCCGAGACGGTGCTCCCGCCTCCAGTTGTCGCGACGATCCTCGTCGGTGATAAGCCGCGGCAGAGGCGTGAGCTCCTGCGCCCGCTCCCGCGTCGGCACGTTGGGGAAGTTCAATGTTCTATGAGGCCACCGGAGGCGCCACGCCGCCGCGTCGTACGCGCGGGCGGCCTCGTTGGCGGCGTAGAAATTGCTGAGGCCGATGCGCATCCCGTGGAACCGGATCTCTGCGGAGAAGCCACCGGAGGGGCGCGTACGGACGCCACGGTATCCCCAAGTTTCCCGGTGACACGACGGCATGGTGGCGCGGCGGCGGCGAGGCGAGAAAGAGCGGGGAGAGAGCGGTGGCAAGGCACAGAGCGGGGAGAGAGCGGTGGCGAGGCACAGAGCGGGGAGAGAGCAGTGGCAAGGAACAGAGCGGTGGGAGGGCGTTGGATTTTATAAAGCGCGCCGAACGCCGCGCGCCAAAACTAGCGCGCGCCTGGCCGCTTTTTCCCGCGCGCGCGTGATCCTTTCTTGACATCCCTGCTATCTCTACTCTCTTCTCTACTATTATATTTATTTTATATTTAATATTTATCTCTAGTTCTCTACTCTCTATCTCTACTCTTTTAAAAAACAGAGTCGGTGATGATGGTGTGCCTGCCATCATGCAATATAGGCCGTCCGATTTATATCCGACGGATAGGAAGGAAACTATAGCAATTTTGTAGAAAGATACCCACACCCCTCTCCAGATTTGCAAATAAGGCCTTCCCTCATTCATCCTTTTCTCCCACAAGATAAATTACTCATACAAATGCATCTTGATGTTCCGTGCAACGCATGGGCATCTTGCTGGTTCTAAAAAAACTTTCCATCATTTGCCACACTACTGGTTGCAGATGAAGAACCTACCCAAGCATAGCGCGATACAGGAGCGATGCACAATTACAAGCTGATATTCTGTTGGACAATGGAGGCTATAACCAATTACTTTTACGGGAACAATAGCAACCAGGAAATTTGAAGGTTAGGTATGAACAAAATTAGAACTGCACATGTACTGCTAAGTGATTCAATACACACATTACCAATCGAGGAGGAGAACGATGGTCGCGGCGGCCTCTGTGCATCATGGTCGGCAACGGGAGTCAGTTCATTGTCCTCGACAGTGGTGCTTCTGCGCTTGGCGTCGGCTTCCGGGAAGCAGATCCGAGACCGTGGAAGACGGTGCCGGGGAAGAGGCTCCGTGTACGACGACGACGGTGGACCGGCTCCAGTGCGGCGTACACTACAAAAAAAGACACATCCGTGACATTTTGGGCCGAATGAAATTTTTTTCTATCATACATATGACACTTCTATGACGATAATTGTGACAAAACCCGGTATCATCATAGATGTGGTGGGCTCCTACTTCTATGACAAAAATCATGACAGAAAATGGGCTTTTCGTCCTGGGCGGGCTGGAGACGCAGCTGCATGACATTCTTTGGGCCGTCCATGATGGAAAAAACCGTGGTAGAAGCGAGGGGGGGGGGAAATTTCGGGGAGTTCCCGGTTACGGTGGGAGGTCGGGGGCCGAGCGATGCGCGTTTCTCTCGTACACGTACGTGCGTGTGTGCGAGGCGTTGGCTCTAACTGAACCCGAGCGAGGCGTTGGGCTCTAACTGAACCCGAGCGATTGCACTGCAGGCTACGCGTTACTGAACCCGAGCGATCGATCGATGGCTGTTAACTGAACCCGATCGAGCGATTCCTTCGCTACTGCTGCAAACTGAAGCCGATCGATTGGATGAACAGTGAGCGTTGCGGGGGGGGGTGGATGAACAGTGAGCGGTGGCGTTGCCTCTGGATGAACAGGACCCCATGGTGTGGAGGGCTGGATGAACAGTAGACGATGGAGGGGGGCCCGTGGAGGGGTAGTTGAACAGGACCCCGTGGTGTGGAGGGCTGGATGAATAGTAGACGGTGGAGGGGTGCCCGTGGAGGGGTGGTTGAACAGTAGCCGGTGGAGTAGCGCGCGGTGGAGGCTGGATGAACAGGAGCCCGTGGAGGCTGGAGGAGGTCGACGGTAGCCCGTGGAGGCTGGAGGAGGTCGACGGTGGAGATGAACAGTATCCCGTGGAGTCCCGTTTTGCGGTACGCCACACCCCTCCCGATGAACAGGACCCCCGTTTCGACCGTAGGAGGTCCGTTTCGTCCGTTTTGCGGTACGCCACACCCTCCCGATCAACAAGACCCCCGTTTCGACCGTAGGAGGTCCGTTTCATCCGTTTTGCGGTACGCCACACCCCTCCCGATCAACAGGACCCCCGTTTCGACCGTAGGAGGTCCATTTCGTCCGTTTTGCGGTACGCCACACCCCTCCCGATCAACAGGACCCCGTTCCAAACGTAGGAGGTCCGTTTCCTCCATTTTGCGGTATGCCAGGCCTCGTTTCCATCGCCTGTTCCGTCCAAGCCCTCCCGATGAACACCACCACGCATTCCGTTCTGACCCAGCCGGTTGGCTCCCACGCGTTCCGTTGCCTCCCGATGAACACGACGCATTCCGTTGCCTCCCGATGAACATGACGCATTCCGTTGCCTCCCCATGAACACGACGCATTCTGTTGCCTCTCCATGAACACGACGACGACTCTGTTTCTCCATTCCGACCCAGCCATGTACACGAGCCCTGGCCGTACGTATGCGCGAGTAGGCGTTCGAGACCCCGCCCGTATGTACACATACGTGGCCGTATTTTCTTTCTTGCACCCTGGCCGCTGTACATACGTGTACATGCTACGTGCGCGCCTCTACTACGACACGTGCGCGCCTCTACATCCACCAGTATATATGTACGTACACGTTTGCGACTAGAATGACAACGCTACGTACGCTTCGACCAGGTGGGTCCCGACTGTCAGGCACTTCCTTGCGTGTGAAGATGTAGCTGGTGGGTCCCAGCAGTCAGGGGGGAAACGTTTTTTTTGTGAAATTCGGTGGCCCGTCCGGTGGGTCCCCGCTGTCAGGTGGAGGAATAATTATTTTGCACGTAATAAGGAGGCACTTCCTTGCTGCGGCCGTGGACCCAGCTGTCAGCCTCTCCACGTACAGTCCACGTCCGATGGAAGCCGTTCCTTGACCACGTTGACCACGCCGCGCTGAGAGCACCAGGGCGGTGGACGACGGCGAGGCCTAGGAAGGGGACGACGCGGAGCCGGGGAAGACGCGGCAGTGGATGCCCACGCGTAGAGGAGTACGAGGGTTCACTGGTTCGCTGCGGTGTGAGGCTGCCGTCGCCGTAGAATAACAGGGGGTGTGGGTGAGTAGAGGGATGGCCTGGCCAGCGGTGGGAGTAGTAGGGGGCAGTGAGGCCTCCGCCGCATCGCAGCCGGCCACAGGAGGCAGGAGCACGAGGCACGACCGGCGCTGGTTCGGGGCTGGAGCAAGAAGACCAGAGGTTGAAGAAGCACTACGGCTGTTGGATGGACATCGTACGGTCACTGGAGCTAGAATCGTGCATATTGACTAAGTTGACAAAGCCCTCCGTCCCCGTCAACTTAGTAGGCCCACAAGTTAGCCTGCCACTATACTGGGTCCCAGCTAACAGGGGGAGTATTCATTTTTTTGTGCGTAATAAGGAGGCACTTCCTTGTGTGCGAAGATATAGCTGGTGGGTCCGAGCTGTCAGCGACGGTAACATTTTTTTTTTGCGAAATACAGAGGCCCTTTCGGTTGGTCCCTGATGTCAGGTGGAGGAAGCATTATTTTGCGCGTAATAAGGAGGCATTTCCTTGCGTGCGGCCGTGGACCCAGCTGTCGGCCTCTCCACGTACAGTCCACTTCAGATGCATGTCGGTCGTTGACCAGGCCGTGCCGAGAGCACCAGGGCGGTGGACGACGGCGAGGCCTAGGAAGGGAACGACACGGAGGCAGGGAAGACTCGGCAGTTGTTTCCCACGCGGAGGGGAGTACGACTGTACGAGGGTTTACTGGTTCGTCTGCCGTCGCCGGAGAATAACAGCAGGTGTGGGTGAGTAGAGGGATGGCTAGGCCAGCGATGGGAGTACGGTGGGGCCGTGAGGCCTGCGCGGCAGCAGAGCCGGCCGAGGGGAGGAGGGAGCAGGCAGTCCCGCCGGCGCTTGTTTGAGCGGCTAGAGCAGGAAGAGCAGAGATTGAAGAAGCACGACGGCCGTTGGATGGCCATCCAACAGTCACTGCTTGTGCGCCAACCTTTTCTTAGGAAAGCTCAAATATGTGGAAAACAGCATACAACCCATCTGCCATTATTTCTAATAATTTACAGACCATTTGCTAATTATTAAGGTTTTTTTGGAGCCCATATTCTTTTTGTTAGCATTACAGCCCATATTGTGGCCACAGTTAAAAAATTATACGAAATTTTGCATATTTCGGTGCGGTCCGAACTGTTTTTAATCCCGAAATTTCAACTCACATTCAAACTGATTTTAAAAATAAATGTATATCAATATAAAATCCAACAAATTCTCCACGCATAAAAATTAATGTAATTTAAAATCTCGAAATGAAAAAAAAAGATATTTGAAACTAATTGCCGGTTTGATGTGTTTTAAAAATGTACAGCCCATTTCTCATTACTGATGGGCCATTTTCTCGGCCAGCCGAATGAAAGCTCTCCTCGTCTTGAAAGATTTGCAGCCCAACAGGCCTGACAAAGCGACTTACTTAGCAAATCACAAAAAAACTGGGCTGTGGCCATGGACCCAGCTGTCAGCCTCTCCACATACAGTACTCTTCCGATGGAATAACGTTGACCACGTTGACCACGCCACGCCGAGAGCACCAAGGCGGTGGACGACGGCGAGGCCTAGGAAGGGGATGACGCGGAGCCGGGGTAGACGCGGCAGTGGATGCCCACGCGGAGAGGAGTACGAGGGTTCACTGGTTCGGCTGCGGTGTGAGGCTGTCGTCGCCGCAGGGCCTGGCTAGCGGTGGGAGTAGTAGGGGGCGATGAGGCCTCAACGGCAGCACAACCGGCCACTGGAGGCAGGAGCAGGCGGTCTCCCCGGCGCTGGTTTGGGCGGCTGGTGCAAGAAGAGCAGCGATTGAAGAAGCAGCAGGACCGTTCGATTCAAATCCAACGGTTACTGCTGCTAGAATCGTTTGTTGACTAAGTTGACAAGCCTTGCGTACGCGTCAACTTAGTAGGCCCACAGGTCAGCCTCCCAACCGGTGCGCCCCATATGTCAGTGGGAGGAATCATTTTTTTCGCGTAATAAGAAGGCAGTTGATTGCGTGCGGCCAGGCCAGCGGAGGGAGTAGGGTGGGCCGGGGAAGCCTGCGCGGCATCACAACGGGCCACAAGAGGAGGGAGCAGGCAATCCCGCCGGCGCTAGTTTAGGCGGCTGGAGCAGGAAGATCAGAGATTGAAGAAGCACGTCGGCCGTTGGATGGACATCCAACAGTCACTGCTGCTAGAATCGTGTGTTCACTGACAAAGCCTTGCGTAAACAAGTCAGCCTCGAAATCTGTGGCGTGTACAGCCCATTTGCTATTATTTTTTTAATTTTACTCATTTTCTAATTCATATGGAATTTATTGCAGCCCGTTTTCCATTTTTAGAATTGCTGGCCATTTTCTGGTCAGTACCAGGTCAAAAAATTAACTAAATATGCAGGAATTTTGAAAATTCGCAAATTTTTGCTGGGGAACGAAATATTCTTAATCCAAAAATTAATAGCCATACTAAAACAAATTTAAAAATAAATTAGTACTATGTCATGTTAAATCCAATGAAATACGTATAAGATATCAGTGAAGAACAAAAACAAAAAAAGAAACTTATATCCCATTTGCTATAATTTTTTTTGGAATTTTCAACCCCTTTTGATATTACTTTTAACTGACATTGACCATACTCTTAAGCCAGGCCGGAATGCATCCCTCCTCGTCTTGAAAGATTTGCAGCCCAGTAATTCGGAGAAAACAAATAGGCCTAGCTTGGGTATTCTTCAAAGAGAAATACTGGGCTACCTATTTTCCCAAAGAACTGGTGCATGAGCATTTAGCTTTATTTATTTATTTATTTACTTATTTATGTTTAGGGGACCATGAGCATGTACCTGGGCCGGATTCATGTGAGAGCCTCCCTTCCAGTTAATTATGGGCTTCTCTATTGGGCCTTCATCAGTGGGCTGCATGTTATCAACAAGTGGAAAATGTGTTTCGTACGAAAAATAGTATGTGCTACGTACGGTACGGGGCACTAAAGGATCGAACCGTGCAACGACTTCCAAAACATTGTGTTTGTCGTTCTAACAACACATTTATTCAACCAATAGACGAAATATACTACTGATTGTACATTGAAAACAGCAGCAGCAGCAACCAGGGCTGGGGGTGCAACAGAAGCAGTAAGCAGGCCAGAAGAGTGAAGACGCAGCTCTCTCTTCCAAACCAAACATCAGCCATCATTACAAAAGGACTACCAAAAAAGAACAAGCGTATGCATCAAACTAAATAAAGATCCTACTACACCAAGTGTACGCATTTAACTAACTGGCTCAGTTAGACATTACTATTTATTAAGCTGTGGAGATTGGCTGACGGCTTGAACCAGATGGGTGCCTGACGGGGGAAACTCCAGCCAGCAGGTCGAAGTCTGATACTTGCGACCCTCTCTCCTACTTTGGGCTGCAGAGCGTGGAGGCACATATCCGGGTATGGTGCATGCAGAGACGCATGGTACGCTGTGTACACACAGTTTTTCCTGATGAACGAAACCACGCTACCATCATGATCCTTGCCGTCGGTTATCTCCTGGTTAATCGGATAATTCAGTCCGACAAACAGAGAGCGTGTACCAAGGCTACTTACCATCCTCCAGTCAAAAATTCCTGAAGGCCCAGAGAAGCTGGGATCCTGCTCAAAGACCTTGCAGTGACTGTGATTGTATTCCGCGAAACAACACGTCCGGTACGTGCGAACGATCATCAATGTTTCGCCGTCGTCTGATCGAGCCAGGAACCACCTGCAACTGCCATGCCGCTTTTCTTTGAAAGGTTCCAGGATTAGGAAGGGTAGGGACACCAGGCGGCCTACAAGATCATATCAAGTTGGAGTCAAATAAAAAAGGGCTCTTGATTTAGTCAATCTTAAGAACAGCATGTTATGAGCATGAATATTTTTTCAGCAAATGTTGACAGTGATATAAGCAAGCCATCATGATATCATAGGAAGGTAACATACTGCTGTAACAGCCGTTTGTAGCGATGATTGGAGTAGGCCAGCAATACGTCCAGCCATAGAAGGAGTCGACAGCGTAAATGAAGCCCTTGTGTTCAATGGCATCAGAGAACCATGGAGGATGTATGATCCTGCGATGGACGTGCAGATTTATCCACTTACTGCAGTGACCTGTCAGATAGGCGAGACCGCGGTTGAAGAACGCAATTAGCCTGAAGTCTTTATAATTCGCAGATCTTGTGGGCACTTGGCAGATTACAACTTTGAGCAAATCAAACTTGGTATCATGTTGGCTACTGTAAGATTCCGAGTATTCTGGGCCGCGGTGCCAAAGCAGTGCAGTGTTAATCGAAGGAAGGGGGATCAATTGCCGGGTGTAGACCTCCACGAGCATCCAGCTGCCGCGACCGTCGACGAGCACCATCCAAGACGTGTTCATGCCGACCCAGTACATACCGTTAATGTAGTTGAGGCTGACGGGGATTGGATCGCAGTCAAGGGGGTTGATGCTCGCCACCCTACGATCGTTATGCTGCGTGACACGCCGTTTCTGAAGATCAGACGGCATCAGCAACTAAGGAGCTGGCTGAAAAAGCTCCGGCCTGAGGGCTTTGAGTAAACGGTACAGCCCCGACGAGCACGCGGCGAGCGACATGGTACTGAGATTGTCCACACGCGAAACAATGAGCTTGATTTCCTCTGTGGGGAGCGAATTCCAACCACTCTTTCGGCGGACGCTGCTCGGTTCTGCCATTGTTAGTGCTTGGGTTTCAGACGAGGGGGGAGGCGCCTTAGCGGGGATGGAAGATTGGACGAGATTATGTGCAGACAAAGAAGGAGAAGCGAATATGTGCTGCGGGAAGTGGACAAGTGATGATGACTACAACACGCCGCTTGATTTACGAGACACATACTAGCAGCGTAGGGTCATGTCGATGCCAGACAACTTGCTTGAGTGATCACAGTACTGGTACTCCCTACAGTGCTATGCCCTAAATTGCTTGAGTAGAGTAGTAGAGTAGGACTCTGCTCTACTACTAGCACCGGAGGGGTAGTATATTCTAATCTAAAATAGTTACAAACTTCAATGCCCGAGCGTGGAACGACTACGAACCGTGCTCAAAGACCGTGTCTACGTGGTGTTTGGACATGGGCGACAACCTCAACGCCAACGGTGCTGCTCCCGTAGCACCGTATGTGTTTCTGTCCTTCCTGTTCGAAATTGTGGTAGAATTCATGTTTCTACTCTATATCCTACTACTATGCTAGTCCACATGATTAGTTTCATCTCTATTATTGCCGTCATGATTTATTTTGTGCTTATTCGGATTAAAACTCGTAGTAACTTGCTCATATATTCAACTGGCGCAACGTCCCCTACAGCCTCTCCCGTTTCATGGACGACCTGGTTGATGCCTCCAAGGAGCCCTTCGTCCACTGCTATGAGTGCCCGATGCCGTTTTGTGGCTCGCCGGCGGACATGGTGCATCACCTCACGGATGCGTGCAGCGGTCACTGCTGGCCCTTAGCGAAGAACATCAAGTACGAGACGTGCTACCCGTTCACCATGCTGGAGTCGCTGGAGGATCACCGCCGCCTGCTAGTCTCGGAGGAGGACGACAGCGTCTTCCTCTTGATCGTCGGCACCGGCGAGGCCTGCGCAGGCCGCCGCCCCGTCTCTGTAATGTGCGTCAGGGGCGACGCCGCTGACGCTGACACTGACACGAGGCCGATATATGGGTGCGTGGTCAGTGTTACTGAAGGAAATATGCCCTAGAGGCAATAATAAAGTTATTATTTATTTCCTTATATCATGATAAATGTTTATTATTCATGCTAGAATTGTATTAACCGGAAACATAATACATGTGTGAATACATAGACAAACAGAGTGTCACTAGTATGCCTCTACTTGACTAGCTCGTTAATCAAAGATGGTTATGTTTCCTAGCCATAGACATAAGTTGTCATTTGATTAACGAGATCTCCTCATTAGGAGAATGACGTGATTGACTTGACCCATTCCGTTAGCTTAGCACCCGATCGTTTAGTATGTTGCTATTGCTTTCTTCATGACTTATACATGTTCCTCTGACTATGAGATTATGCAACTCCCGTTTACCGGAGGAACACTTTGTGTGGTACCAAACGTCACAACGTAAATGGGTGATTATAAAGGTGCTCTACAGGTGTCTCCAAAGGTACTTGTTGGGTTGGCGTATTTCGAGATTAGGATTTGTCACTCCGATTGTCGGAGAGGTATCTCTGGGCCCACTCGGTAATGCACATCACTATAAGCCTTGCAAGCATTGTGACTAATAAGTTAGTTGCGGGATGATGTGTTACGGAACGAGTAAAGAGACTTGCCGGTAACGAGATTGAACTAGGTATCGAGATACCGACAATCGAATCTCGGGCAAGTAACATACTGATGACAAAGGGAACAACGTATGTTGTTATGCGGTCTGACCGATAAAGATCTTCGTAGAATATGTGGGAGCCAATATGGGCATCCAGGTCCCGCTATTGGTTATTGACCGGAGACGTGTCTCGGTCATGTCTACATAGTTCTCGAACCCGTAGGGTCCGCACGCTTAAAGTTACGATGACAATTTTATTATGAGTTTATGTATGTTGATGTACCGAAGGAGTTCGGAGTCCCGGATGAGATCGGGGACATGACGAGGAGTCTCGAAATGGTCGAGACGTAAAGATCGATATATTGGACGACTATATTCGGACTTCGGAAAGGTTCCGAGTGATTCGGGTATTTTTCAGAGTACCGGAGAGTTACGGGAATACGTATTGGGCCTTATTGGGCCATACGGGAAAGAAGAAAAAGGGCCTCAAGGGTGGCCGCACCCCTCCCCTTGGTCTGGTCCGAATTGGACTAGGGAAGGGGGGCGCCCCCTTCCTTCCTTCTCTTTTTCCCTTCCTCTTTTCCTATTCCATATGGGAGGTGGAATCCTACTAGGACTAGGGAGTCCTAGTAGGACTCCACACTTGGTGCGCCCCCTCCTAGGGCCGGCCTCCTCCTCCCTTGCTCCTTTATATACGGGGGCAGGGGGGCACCCCAGAGACACAACAATTGATCCTTGAGATCTCTTAGCCGTGTGCGGTGCCCCCCTCCACCATATTACACCTCGATAATACCGTTGCGGAGCTTAGGCGAAGCCCTGCGTCGGTGGAACATCATCATCGTCACCACGCCGTCGTGCTGACGAAACTCTCCCTCAACACTCGGCTGGATCGGAGTTCGAGGGACGTCATCGAGCTGAACGTGTGTAGAACTCGGAGGTGCCGTACGTTCGGTACTTGATTGGTCGGATCGTGAAGACGTACGACTACATCAACCGCGTTGTGATAACGCTTCTGCTGTCGGTCTACGAGGGTACGTGGACAACACTCTCCCCTCTCGTTGCTATGCATCACCATGATCTTGCGTGTGCGTTGGAATTTTTTTGAAATTACTACGTTCCCCAACAGTGATATCAGAGCCTGGTTTTATGCGTTGATGCTATGCACGAGTAGAACACAAGTGAGTTGTGGGCGATATAAGTCATACTGCTTACCAGCATGTCATACTTTGGTTCAGCGGTATTGTGAGATGAAGCGGCCCGGACCGACATTACGCGTACGCTTACGCGAGACTGGTTTCACCGTTCGGAGCACTCGTTGCTTAAAGGTGACTGGCGGGTGTCTGTCTCTCTCACTTTAGTTGAACCGAGTGTGGCTACGCCCGGTCCTTGCGAAGGTTAAAACAGCACCAACTTGACAAACTATCATTGTGGTTTTGATGCGTAGGTAAGAACGGTTCTTGCTAAGCCCGTAGCAGCCACGTAAAACTTGCAACAACAAAGTAGAGGACGTCTAACTTGTTTTTGCAGGGCATGTTGTGATGTGATATGGTCAAGACATGATGTGATATAATGTGTTGTATGAGATGATCATGTTTTGTAACCGAGTTATCGGCAACTGGCAGGAGCCATATGGTTGTCGCTTTATTGTATCAGATGCAATCGCCATGTAATAGTTTTACTTTATCACTAAGCGGTAGCGATAGTCGTAAAAGCAATAAGTTGGCGAGACGACAACGATGCTACGATGGAGATCAAGGTGTCGCGCCGGTGACGATGGTGATCATGACGGTGCTTCGGAGATGGAGATCACAAGCACGGTGCTTCGGAGATGGAGATCACAAGCACAAGATGATGATGGCCATATCATATCACTTATATTGATTGCATGTGATGTTAATCCTTTATGCATCTTATCTTGCTTTGATTGACGGTAGCATTATAAGATGATCTCTCACTAAAATTTCAAGATAAAAGTGTTCTCCCTGAGTATGCACCGTTGCAAAAGTTCTTCATGCTGAGACACCACGGGTTAATCGGGTGTGATAGGCTCTACGTTCAAATACAACGGGTGCAAAACAGTTGCACACGCGGAATACTCAGGTTAAACTTGACGAGCCTAGCATATACAGATATGGCCTCGGAACACAGAGACCGAAAGGTCGAGCGTGAATCATATAGTAGATATGATCAACATAGTGATGTTCACCATTGAAACTACTCCATCTCACATGTTAATCGGACATGGTTTAGTTGCTTTGGATCACGTAATCACTTAGATGATTAGAGAGATGTCTATCTAAGTGGGAGTTCTTAAGTAATATGATTAATTGAACTTAAATTTATCATGAACTTAGTCCTGATAGTATTTTGCAAATTATGTTGTAGATCAATAGCTCGCGTTGTTGCTTCCCTGTGTTTATTTTTTGTTCCTAGAGAAATATTATGTTGAAAGATGTTAGTAGCAAAGATGCGGATTGGATCCGTGATCTGAGGATTATCCTCATTGCTGCACAGAAAAATTATGCCCTTGATGCACCGCTAGGTGACAGACCTATTGCAGGAGCAGATGCAGACGTTATGAACGTTTGGCTAGCTCAATATGATGACTACTTGATAGTTTAGTTTACCATGCTTAACGGCTTAGAATCGGGACTTCAAAGACGTTTTGAACGTCATGGACCATATGAGATGTTCCAGGAGTTGAAGTTAATATTTCAAGCAAATACCCGAGTTGAGAGATATGAAATCTCCAACAAGTTCTATAGCAAAAAGATGGAGGAGAATCGCTCAACTAGTGAGCATGTGCTCAGATTGTCTGGGTACTACAATCGCTTGAATCAAGTGGGAGTTAATCTTCCAGATAAAATAGTGATTGACAGAATTCTCTAGTCACCATCACCAAGTTAGTAGAACTTCGTGATGAACTATGGTATGCAAGGGATGACGAAAGTAATTCCCGAGCTCTTCGTGATGCTGAAATCGACGAAGGTAGAAATCAAGAAAAACATCAAGTGTTGATGGTTGACGAGACCACTTCAAGTGTTGATGGTTGACGAGACCGCTAGTTTCAAGAAAAGGGCAAAGGGAAAAAGGGGAACTTCAAAAAGAACGGCAAGCAAGTTGCTGCTCAAGTGAAGAAGCCTAAGTCTGGTCCTAAGCCTGATACTAAGTGCTTCTACTGCAAAGGGACTGGTCACTGGAAGCGGAACTACCCCAACTATTTGGTGGATAAGAAGGATGGCAAAGTGAACAAAGGTATATTTGATATACAGATTATTGATGTGTACTTTACTAGTGTTTATAGCAACCCCTCGGTAATTGATACTGGTTCAGTTGCTAAAGAGTAATAACTCGAAAACGGGAGTTGCAGAATAAACAGAGACTAGTAAAAGGCGAGGTGACGATGTGTGTTGGAAGTAGTTCCAAGATTGATATGATCATCATCGCACACTCCCTGTACTTTCGGGATTAGTGTTGAAACTAAATAAGTGTTATTTGGTGTTTGCGTTGAGCATGAATATGATCTGATCATGTTTATTGCAATACGGTTATTCATTTAAGTTAGAGAACAATTGTTGTTCTGTTTACATGAATAAAACCTTTATGGTCATACACACCAACAAAAATGGTTTGTTGGATCTCGATCGTAGTGATACACATATTCATAATATTGAAGCCAAAAGATGCAAAGTTAATAATGATAGTGCAACTTATTTGTGGTACTGCCGTTTAGGTCATATTGGTGTAAAGCGCATGAAGAAACTCCATACTGATGGGATTTTGGAATCACTTGATTATGAATCACTTGATGCTTGCGAACCGTGCCTCATGGGCAAGATGACTAAAACGCCGTTCTCCGGAACTATGGAGAGAGCAACAGATTTGTTGGAAATCATACATACAGATGTATGTGGTCCGATGAATATTGAGGCTCGTAGCAGGTATCATTATTTTTTGACCTTCACAGATGATTTGAGCAAATATGGGTATATCTGCTTAATGAAACAGAAGTCTGAAACATTTGAAAAGTTCATATAATTTCAGAGTGAAGCGGAAAATCATCGTAACAAGAAAATAAAGTTTCTACGATCTGATCGTGGAGAAGAGTATTTGAGTTACGAGTTTGGCCTTCAGTTAAAACAATGTGAAATAGTTTCACTACTCACGCCACCTGGAACACCACAGTGTAATGGTGTGTCCGAACGTCATAACCGTACTTTATTGGATATAGTGCAATCTATGATGTCTCTTACCAATTTACCACTATCGTTTTGGGTTATGCATTAGAGACAGCTACATTCACGTTAAATAGGGCACCATCAAAATCCGTTGAGACGACGCCTTATGAACTGTGGTTTGGCAAGAAACCAAAGTTGTCGTTTCTTAAAAATTTTGGGGTTGCGATGCTTATGTGAAAAAATTTCATCCTGATAAGCTCAAACCCAAATAGGAGAAATGTGTCTTCATAGGATACCCAAAGGAGACTGTTGGGTACACCTTCTATCACAGATCCGAAGGCAAGACATTCGTTGCTAAGTATGGATCCTTTCTAGAGAAGGAGTTTCTCTCGAAAGATGTGAGTGGGAGGAAAGTAGAACTTGATGAGGTAACTGTACCTGCTCCCTTATTGGATCACAGAAATCTGTTCCTGTGACTTCTACACCAATTAGTGAGGAAGTTAATGATGATGATCATGTAACTTCAGATCAAGTTACTACCAAACCTCGTAGGTAAACCAGAGTAAGATCCGCACCAGAGTGGTACGGTAATCCTGTTCTGGAGGTTATGTTACTAGACCATGACGAACCTACGAACTATGAAGAAGCGATGGTGAGCCCAGATTCCGCAAAATGGCTTGAGGCCATGAAATCTGAGATGAGATCCATGTATGAGAACAAAGTGTGGACTTTGGTTGACTTGCCCGATGATCGGCAAGCAATTGAGAATAAATGGATTGTCAACAGGAAGACGGACGCTGATAGTAGTATCACTATCTACAAAGCTAGAATTGTCGCAAAAAGGTTTTTGACAAGTTCAAGATGTTGACTACGATGAGAGTTTCTCACTCGTATCTATGCTTAAGTCTGTCCGAATCATGTTAGCAATTGCCGCATTTTATGAAATCTGGCAAAGGGATAAACAAAACTGCATTCCTTGATGGTTTTATTAAAGAAGAGTTGTATATGATACAACCAGAAGGTTTTGTCAATCCTAAAGGTGCTAACAAAATATGCAAGCTCCAGCGATCCATCTATGGACTGGTGCAAGCATCTCGGAGTTGGAATATACACTTTGATAAGTTGATCAAAGGATATAGTTTTATACAGACTTGCGGTGAAGCCTGTATTTACAAGAAAGTGAGTGGGAGCAATACAGCATTTCTGATAAGTATATGTGAATGACATATTGTTGATCGGAAATAATGTAGAATTATTCTGCAAAGCATAAAGGAGTGTTTGAAAGGAGTTTTTCAAAGAAAGACCTCGGTGAAGCTGCTTACATATTGAGCATCAAGATCTATAGAGATAGATCAAGACGCTTGATAAGTTTTTTCAATGAGTACATACCTTAACAAGATTTTGAAGTAGTTCAAAATACAACAGTCAAAGAAAGAGTTCTTGCCTGTGTTACAAGGTATGAAATTGAGTAAGACTCAAAGCCCGACCACGACAGAAGATAGAAAGAGAATGAAAGTCATTCCCTATGCCTTGGCCATAGGTCCTATAAAGTATGCCATGTTGTGTACCAAATCTATTGTATACCCTACACTGATTTTGGCAAGGGAGTACAATAGTGATCTAGGAGTAGATCACTGGACAGCGGTCAAAATTATCCTTAGTGGAATAAGGAAATGTTTCTCGATTATGGAAGTGACAAAAGGTTCGTCGTAAAGGGTTACATCGATGCAAGTTTTGACACTAATCTAGATGACTCTAAAGTCTTGGTCTAGATACATATTGAAAGTGGGAGCAATTAGCTAGAGTAGCTCCGTGCAGAGCATTGTAGACATAGAGATTTGCAAAATACTTACGGATATGAATGTGACAGACCCGTTGGCTAAAATTATCTCACAATCAAAACATGATCACATGTTAGTACTCTTTGGGTGTTAATCACATAGCGATGTGAACTAGATTATTGACTCTAGTAAACCCTTTGAGTGTTAGTCACATAGAGATGTGAACTATGGGTGTTAATCACATGGTGATGTGAATTATTGATGTTAAATCACATGGCGATGTGAACTAGATTATTGACTCTAGTGCAAGTGGGAGACTGAAGGAAATATGCCCTAGAGGCAATAATAAAGTTATTATTTATTTCCTTATATCATGATAAATGTTTATTATTCATGCTAGAATTGTATTAACCGGAAACATAATACATGTGTGAATACATAGACAAACAGAGTGTCACTAGTATGCCTCTACTTGACTAGCTCGTTAATCAAAGATGGTTATGTTTCCTAGCCATAGACATAAGTTGTCATTTGATTAACGGGATCACCTCATTAGGAGAATGACGTGATTGACTTGACCCATTCTGTTAGCTTAGCACCCGATCGTTTAGTATGTTGCTATTGCTTTCTTCATGACTTATACATGTTCCTCTGACTATGAGATTATGCAACTCCCGTTTACCGGAGGAACACTTTGTGTGCTACCAAACGTCACAACGTAAATGGGTGATTATAAAGGTGCTCTACAGGTGTCTCCAAAGGTACTTGTTGGGTTGGCGTATTTCGAGATTAGGATTTGTCACTCCGATTGTCGGAGAGGTATCTCTGGGCCCACTCGGTAATGCACATCACTATAAGCCTTGCAAGCATTGTGACTAATAAGTTAGTTGCGGGATGATGTGTTACGGAACGAGTAAAGAGACTTGCCGGTAACGAGATTGAACTAGGTATCGAGATACCGACGATCGAATCTCGGGCAAGTAACATACTGATGACAAAGGGAACAACGTATGTTGTTATGCGGTCTGACCGATAAAGATCTTCGTAGAATATGTGGGAGCCAATATGGGCATCCAGGTCCCGCTATTGGTTATTGACCGGAGACGTGTCTCGGTCATGTCTACATAGTTCTCGAACCCGTAGGGTCCGCACGCTTAAAGTTACGATGACAATTTTATTATGAGTTTATGTATGTTGATGTACCGAAGGAGTTCGGAGTCCCGGATGAGATCGGGGACATGACGAGGAGTCTCGAAATGGTCGAGACGTAAAGATCGATATATTGGACGACTATATTCGGACTTCGGAAAGGTTCCGAGTGATTCGGGTATTTTTCGGAGTACCGGAGAGTTACGGGAATACGTATTGGGCCTTATTGGGCCATACGTGAAAGAAGAAAAAGGGCCTCAAGGGTGGCCGCACCCCTCCCCTTGGTCTGGTCCGAATTGGACTAGGGAAGGGGGGCGCCCCCTTCCTTCCTTCTCTTTTTCCCTTCCTCTTTTCCTATTCCATATGGGAGGTGGAATCCTACTAGGACTAGGGAGTCCTAGTAGGACTCCACACTTGGTTTGCCCCCTCCTAGGACCGGCCTCCTCCTCCCTTGCTCCTTTATATACGGGGGCAGGGGGGCACCCCAGAGACACAACAATTGATCCTTGAGATCTCTTAGCCGTGTGCGGTGCCCCCCTCCACCATATTACACCTCGATAATACCGTTGCGGAGCTTAGGCGAAGCCCTGCGTCGGTGGAACATCATCATCGTCACCACGCCGTCGTGCTGACGAAACTCTCCCTCAACACTCGGCTGGATCGGAGTTCGAGGGACGTCATCGAGCTGAACGTGTGTAGAACTCGGAGGTGCCCTACGTTCGGTACTTCATCGGTCGGATCGTGAAGACGTACGACTACATCAACCGCGTTGTGATAACGCTTCCGCTGTCGGTCTACGAGGGTACGTGGACAACACTCTCCCCTCTTGTTGCTATGCATCACCATGATCTTGCGTGTGCGTTGGAATTTTTTTGAAATTACTACGTTCCCCAACAGTTACTACCCCTCCGGGTCGCGTGGGCGGCGACACCGGCCTCATCGAACGAACTTGGACTCTGGGGAGCTGGGACTATCCCGCCAATGTGGACTTGGAAAACCCATGGCATCCTTTACCCGCCGACGCGGTGCACGGGGACTCCAAGGAGGTTCACCTGGACATACGCATTATCAAGTTAAATGTTGATCATTAGTCTTCGCTCAATGTAATCCGCTGTCTAAGCATGTGGAGACTTCCATGTAGAATCTTGCTCTATTGGAGTATCGCGCATGAATAAAAGTGTATCCGTTTATGGTTTAGTGTAGAATCTTCCATGTATGAATTTTTACTACAGTACTGGTGAAAGACTTACGATGAACCATTTCTTACATCTCCTCTGCCCGCTTGCAAGTCATCCTGATTTAATCCCTCTGTCTAGATGTATAAGGGCATGGTTAATATTACTTAATAGTATAGCCAACTGTTGACTATAAGAAAGTGCCATGTCATCTATAGCCAACATGTATACCAATCGATACTCAAAAACTAATTCTTAAAGATCATTTCTTGCAAAGCACAATAAGTGTTATTTCTTCACAAGTTTTGGATGCAGGTTGAACAGTTGGACGCTTTTATTTGCAAAAGATACCTTTTTATCTATTTCACCCGGATGTTTGTGAGCTCTAGAGATGAAATAATATCCGAAGAAACCTATCGATACCCGTTACACATGAGATGACCCCCACATCCTTTGTCAAAATAAACAACTCCCCGATCAATGCATTTCACTCTTCGGTGCAATGCACGGGCACCTTACTACTATAGATTAGTATGACCAAAAATTGAACTAACATTATATATAGTACGATAAATGCTGATGCATGTCACCTAAAATTATATCATTCAAAACTATGTTCAAATACGAATCCAACGATATAGTTTTTGTTGACATGCACTAACATTTTGTCAGTTAAATCTTCAGTCAAATTCAATGGGGGACTAATAAACCACGACCGATGTAGTACTAGTGTAGAGGACGGCGCTGCACGGGAGTCTCACCTCGCTCGTGGCGCGGCGGTAAAGCCGTCATATCACAAAACCCAACCACTCCCAGTAATAAAGTGGCCTGGTAAAATAAACGGACAAGCAACCATCACATCCCTCCGTCTTTTTTGAGTTTCATCTCTCTGCATTTACTTTCTCCGGTTCATCTTGCACACTCGATCCCTAGCTACTACTCCTAGGGCCAGTTCTTTTGGCAGCTTCCCCAGCTTTTCCCACAAGACTAGTCACAGTGGAGAGTAACAATAAGGCGCCTCACTCATTTATTTGGGCTTCTAATCTACTACTCCGTCCTAGTTTATTCCTCACCATTGTAATTTGTGCTAAATTTTGCCAAAGATTTAACTGGTTTATTCCTCACCATTGTAATCCCTCCATCTAGGTGTGTAAGTAATCTTACGAAAACCAAATAATCCCAAAACACTTAGGCGCGGTGCATTAACTTCTACTTCGTACCTCGTTTCTTGTTTCTTGACAAATCAACCAATATGAAATAAAGAGTGTGCATGCTTTTAATGACTTGAGATATCAAACACGATATGCAGTGGTTAGTTCATTGCATGCAATACTATTGATTAGCAAATAAACATTAACGTTTCTCGTTTTCTCCTCCTCCTTGGTCACGGTGCACAGCCTAAGATGACTTACTCACCTAGACGGATGGAGTAGTGCATGTGACATGCACTAACATTTCATTAGTTAAATTTATGATCAAAATTTGACACAGATTACAATAGGGACCAATAAACTAGGACGGAGGTAGTAGTTATGGGATTACTAATCTAGAAGCCTAAAAGAACTGGCCCTTGGTAGTCCTACTAGTAGTAGTACTCAAGTTGGAATTCCAATTGCACGACACAACTTGTTAGGCAAAAAATTTGATATAGGGTGTAGGAAGCGGTTTGGGAATTTGCATGCCTTTCCAACCAGTGAGATACTCCGTACAAAGTACGATAGAGAAATAACCACAGAGAAGGAAGCTAAAAGTAAACAATCAAACGAGCATTTTTGCATTTGTTTTGCATTGAATCGTTTCACAAGCTTGACTAGTACTGTTTTTCTACTTTTACAAAAACCGCATCGTAATGTTAAAACGTGCATTTGCATGTACATAAGTAATAGTAGTACTCCCTCCGTCTAGGTGTATAAGTCTTCCCTCCTTCTTGGTCACGGTGCACAACCAAAGATGACTTATTGACCTGGACGGAGGGAGTAGCACAGTCTGCAAGCATATATCGAGAGAGACGTGTAGTGCGATAGTATATAGTAAAGTTTGTGCTATATGCACGTACTTGCAAAATGCGTACAAATACACAAGGTTTCCAAACTTTCCCTTTTACATACTTAATTAAGGACGCTAAAAATTCCTGAACGTTCGGGATTTATCATTTGTGTCCCAAAACTAATGAGATCGCCTTACGAAACAAAAATTATACTCCTCCTAAAAGCCACGGCGCTCGCAGGAGCGCTTGCGGCGCGCCACGAGTGCCCTGGTGCGCGGCCGTTTCCCAGCGCGCCGACACAACGCCTCTTCCTCAGCCTCGCAACTAACGAGGTGCTGATTGGCGGCTTGCCGGCGGGCGAGCGCGATCTCACCGGTGTGGTGATCCGGCGCCAACAGGTACTCCTCCTCGCTGGAAGCGTGCACCCGGTCCACGTACCGCCAAGCGTAGATGAGGCGCTTGGGCCCGACTGCACTCAGGGCGTCGGCACGGGCGTCCTCCGCCACCCTCACGGCCCTCGCACGAGCCTTCTGCCAAAGAGCCAATTGCCTGACTCTCTCGGACGCGACGTAGGCCTCCCAGGCAGCTTGTTCCGCGGTGCGCTTCTCTTCCTCGGCCTTCTTCTCCGCCTCTATTTTTTCGCGCTCTGCTGGAGGCAAAGCCTCCCACAAGGCGACATCCATTTCTTTCCAAAGCTCCTCAAGGCTGGGGGGCTCGGCGGGCGGCGCGGCGTTCTCCTCGTAGCGGGGAGCCGACGCGTCCTCCGGCGCGCGTGCTGGCGAGATTGGGAACGCCGGCGCGTCCACCTCGACGCGTCGCGGCGAGGAGCGGAACACCGATGTGTCCTCCTCGACTAGTGGCGGCGAGGAACGGAACAGCGACGCGTCGCGTCGTGGCGAGGAGCGGAACATCGACGCGTCCTCCTCGACTAGTGGCGGCGAGGAACGGAACGGCGACGCGTCGCGTAGTGGCGAGGAGCGGAACACCGACGCGTCCTCCTCGACTAGTGGCGGCGAGGAACGGAACAGCGACGCGTGACCGTCCGCGCGGTGTAGGGAGGGGCTCCTAGGGCTTGGGAGGGGCGATGCCATGGTGGTCGACGTGAGAGGGAGGGGGAGGAGATAGCGATGAACGTGAACGTGAGGGGGAGGAGATAGCGATGTCGTGGGAGGCGCAGTATTTATAGCGAGCAATGGCACACCTACGTAAGATATGGACTGAGCTGCACTGACTTAACTGCAGGTCCAGTTGCGTCACTGACATGTGGGCCAGACCCCTGTTGGGCCCATATGTCAGTGACCCAATGCACCTGCAGTTAAGTAACAACTACGTGGGCATATTTGTTGGAGTAAATTACGGGGGAGCGAAGGGGTGGAAATATTGCTGGTCACAACGGATTGGACGAGCGTGGGGGGAGGAGAGTCAGGCATGCAGATTTTTTCACACGGGGTGGAGTGGTGGGACCGCCGGAGGGAGAAGGAGAGTTTGGCAGGCATATTGTTTCCACACATGGAGAGGAAAAGATTTGGAGACGAACGGGCTTCCTGCAGGTATGGGGAACGGTGCATAATAAGTCATCTTGCATGCCGGGCTAGGTATAGTCTCAAGTCATTAAAAACATACACGCCCCACACATGTTCATATTTCAAGGTGCACTAAATTATTGCATGCGATGATTAAGGCTGGCCATAATGGTGGTATCTTAGCAGGTATCATGCACACGGGAATAGCAAACATGCTGATGTGGCAAAGAATTAAAGAAGAGAGGGGGGTTAGAGTAACTAGTGTTCATGCATGCATTGGTAAACACATTTTTTTTTGAAGAACAACAACACTAGTTGAGTACTTTTGCAGACTTCAAAAACTATTCCACCGCCTCTACTATCTTGCTAAGAGTAGGTGAAATTTTTGAATCGAGCCCTTTAAACTAGAAGGGAGGTAGTGGTACTCTAAGGCTGGTCATAGTGGGGAGTAACTTAGACTAGTAACATGCATATGTTACTAGTCTATGTTACTACCTCTATAGTGCATAGTATCATAGATTAGTATCATAGGTGGTCTCATTTATTGCCATGCATGACACATAGTAGCATCACATTTATTATGTTACGGTATCTACCTATGTTACTATAACCATCTCTCTCTTCTTTACTTGCCTACCACATTAGCATGTTTGCGAGTCCCAAGTGCATGATACTACTTATGTTACCCCCACTATGGCCAGCCTAATAGCTAACCTTGTTGTGATGACAAGATAGGACATGGCACGCACCTGGACGGAGGAACTAGTCTGCATTGTGCATTTAAGTTTTGTCTGAAGTCAATGTACCTCTACTTTCACCAGACTTATAGAAAAATGTGTCAACATTCACAATGTCAAATCAATATTTTTACACTCATTATAAAACGTAGTTCTTATACTCATTATAGTCAGTATTGTAGATATTGATATTTTTAGTATAAATTTGGTCGTGGGATTTCATTGATGCCTGTCAAAGCATGGAGGAAGCGGAGTTTAGGGCTTGCATTGTCGGTCTCTACATAGGTATTTCTCTTCATAATCCTGTAATTTTAGAGACTTGTTGCGCTTTTGTGGTAGCGTCTCTTGCATCGGGGGACTATGACAGGTCTGCTATGCGTGACCTGAAGATGAAAGCGTTGAGCATCTCGAAGTTGATCAACAATCTTCAATTGTCAAAGATTAGCCGTTCGGCCAATAAGGTGGCACACTTAATCGCTAAGTATAGCTTTGACAATAGATTAGATGGTATTCTTATAAATAACGTACCGCCCTGTGTGGTGAATATTGTATCGAATGAGTGTACTGGTGTGGCTGGTTAATTAATATAAGCTGGTGTTCAAAAAAAGTATAAATTTGGTCAAACACTTTGCAAACGGTTGACGGGAGTAAAAAGGACCAGAGGGAGTATCATGCATGCGGAGTAGGCAAAAAATTGCTTGTCTAAAAAAAAGGCAAAAAAATTTTTGCTCATTTATAGCCGGTCGAAGTCTTAAAGGGCGCGACCGCGCAGGGAGGCGAAGGTCGTGGGAGGCGCGACGTTTGACGAAATTAAGTGAAGTTACGTCCACGCGCTGGCATGGCGTGCGAACAGGCAGAAGCTATACCGTCAGGCCTACGATATGTGTCTAGTAGACATGACATCTAGTGGGCCCTGCATAGTTCTCGAGAACTCTTTGGGGGCTTGCAGCCGTTTATCCACCGGGCAAGCCAGCAACCCCATGCCGTTCGCATGCCCTACTCGTCCCCGTCTTCTACCTTACAACAGTTCGCTCCCAGTCGTCCCGTCCTTTCACATTAGTTCGCTCCCAGTTTTTTTTGCGCGGTACAACAGTTCAACTTCTCCTAACCCTCCTCCAAAATCCATGACCTCCCAAATCTCCATGGTCGCCGCTGAGTACCAGGTTAGAGCCATCACCGGCGATCAGTTCATCGTCATCTACACACGTGGATCCGAGACGGTGAAAGCATGGCTTGCTCGCTTCCTATGCATGTTCAACAGTTCAACGGATGAGTGGGTCGCTGGGCTAGATGTTGAGTACACCACAGTCCTGGGACGAGAGAAGGATCTAAAGGACGAAGAGAGGAAGAAGCCCGCCGTGATCCAGGTTTGCGTACATAATGTTTGCTTGGTCTACCACATATGCCATGCCGACGTTGAGTGCCAGGATTTTAAGAACTTCCTCAAGGACAAAAGAGTGAAATTCGTTACTGTAGGCTTTAAGAACGACAGGGATGTCCTGCTCGGATAAGTCTCGTTGTAGGCCAGCCCTTCGATCTCCAGAAGGCAAGCCTGGTGTCCTCCTCTCAACCTTCAATGCTGACCCTGGCAGCAGCCATGATTGATCCTTCGTACGCTAAACTGAAGAAACCTCATCACGAGTTTCATCATGCATGGGAGTCGAAGACATTAGATGAAGATCACATCCTGTACGCAGCAATGGATGCCTACCTTTGTTTAAATATCTTCAAGGGTTGGATGAAGAAGCAGAGCCTAGTGTCCGGTTCAAGCAAAGAAGCGTCGGCGAAGAGGAAGAGGAAGAGGGACGAGGACGAAGTCGAGGACGTGGACTCGGACTCCGAGTAGGTGGCAGTGCCGTCGCTCATGCTGGTTCTACTGCAGTGTCAAGCGGACTAGTTGCTTAGTTTATTTTCAAGGGTGTGTTGTGCTGAGGCCCCAGCAGAACTATGTTTATGTTCTTTCTCATTATTTGAACTCTTTAGTACATACAGTAGTACTAGTACTATGTCTTACTACTGTTCTTCTTGCAGTTGGTACTACTGCTCGTATCTTCGTGTTCCTACTGTACTTAATACGTTCGTACTAGTAGTATAATTTGGGTCAGTTGATTTGTGAAAGAAGTTTGACGGAGCGAAGGAAGAAGACGGTAGAAGAGGTGGAAGAAGCCCTTCTAGCCATCCATGTTGCATCAAACGGCTCACATGAGTCGACTGACCCAAATTGCTCCTTCGGATTGCAGGATCCACGTGGCATTCAAGGTCTCGAAGGTAGATTCCGCGTCCGCACCCGGTTTGTGGGCTCGACGCGCGTGCGACCGGCTTCCGCTGCGACAGCCACCATGGGCGCCTCCTCCGCGCGGGCGGAGACGACAATGACACGCTAGTTCCTCCTCGCCGGCGTGCTGGAGCACGCGCTCGTCCTCCTCTTCATACGCTGCGTGCATAGACGCGGCTCCACCAGCTGCTTGCGTGCTTGGCAGCGCGGCGGCATCGCGAGGAGGGATTGCAGGCGACGTGAGCGGGCGAGCCTTCGGCTTCATGGCACAGGGATGGCGGCGACACGGCGGTGATGGGCGAGAAATTGTTGGCCGGAGCAGGCGGGCGCCAGCATGCGCAACGGCGGCAGCGGCATATTGATGAGTGCGCGTGTGGGAGCTTACTTTAGTTTTATATATAAGGTTGGTCAAACTTAAAAGAAAACCGTACTAGTACTCGTAAACATTAGACTTAGGCAGTGCTTTTATTATTTAGTACCACAGCCATGATATGGAATCCTGTGCAAGCGCGTGAACCGCGGCCGCGCGGTCGATCAAACGGTGCGTCACCGTGTCGCGCTCGAAGGACATCCACTGAACCTATTTGTGTGTGTGAAAACAATCCTCGAACATTACTCAACTTATTTTTCCTATGAAAGTTCTTGACGCTGCAATATTTCCATATATTTGAATTTAGCTCCAGTTCGTGTTTATTTGGATTTGGACGTTTTAGGTGCGCCCTAGTTTTTTTAATACTGATTTTGTGTGTGTGACTGAGAGAGAACGTGTGTATGTGTCCATATGTGTGTTGTGGCGGAAGGGCAATGGGGAGACGGTGTGCGTGTGATACAGACATAGAGAGGTGTGAATGTGCAAATGATCATGCATGAGTGAGACATAGATAGATGCCGATACGTTGTGTATACATGAGAGAACGGTCTTCTAGTTTACTTGTGTGTGTGTGTGTGTGTGTGTGTGTTTGAGAGAGAGAGAGAGACAGAGGGGGAGAGAGAGACATAGAGAGGAGCATCCGTAACACAACAACCATCTCTCTCGATTTGTCCGTCCCTCGCACGGTCGCATGCAACACATGCATCAACGCGCACATTTTGACACCCTCACCCGGCCCCTGCCCACCTCAAGGCCCGCACAATCTCTTCATGAATACCCATTTCTCTCCTTAGGTTTGTTTTCTCTCAATATCTGACACACACACACACAGACACACGCAGCACAACACACACACACACACACACACACACTCCCCCGAGCACACAATTCATCCCCATCCAAGGTTATACGGCGACCACTCTCGCTTGTGCTTCTTTGCACCCCAACATGCACAACACCTCAATCATCAAAGAGGGCATCGAGCAGATCGAAGACGGCGACCACAACAAGTCAAGACCATGCGTAAATTTATTATATTTTAGTCATTTTTTGTGTTCTAAAATGCCTGTCGGCTCGCGGAAGGACGTGTTGCCGGCACACGCGCGGATTCAATGAAGGCAGGCGGGGCAGTCTTAAGCTGGTTGCACGCAGCGAGGAGGCGTGCTCAGCCGGGCCTGCAGCGAGTGCGGCCCTCTTGGCCGGCGCGCCGGTTCAATGCCTGCGCTATGAGAGGTCGCGTCCGTGTTAGAGCAATCACTCCCTCCAGTCCTTTTTTGTTTGGGTATAACAAAATCTCGTTTTCCATTTACATTTTACAAGTAAAATTCGTGGACAAACTTTGACCCAAAGTACGATGGGGATTAGTAAACCAGAATGGAGGTAGTAGTTTTTTTTTAATCAAAGAAGGGTTTCCCCTTCCAATTTTCATTACTGAAAACCAGGATCTAAATCTAAACCATAGTATTTGCCCTAGAACTACCAGGTTCAACATCTCGCAACATAAACCCATACAACCTCCATCGCAAAAAAAAACCATACAACCATACGCCAAGGAGGTACGTAGTACTATGAATTCCATTTTCGCTCCATACCAATCGTTCTAAAAACTACTTACTACTTATAACGCGCCATTGAAAATCGGAACTCTTAACCCCGCTAAAAAATGATATTTTAAACGTGGCTACTCGATCTGTGGCAACTGGCAAGCCACCGCGCTCCAAGTCATTCACCTGTGGTCCCGACCATCAACTCCTACGGATCAAATTATCACGCGAGCTGACTATTCCTACAAAGGTGCTCCACCACGTACCCGGTACCCGCGAATGCAGCAATCATGCACCTAGGGTTTTAGGGTTTATTTGTTAACGTCGCCTTTACGTAACACTCATGTGTGTGAGACAGCGAGAGGCCGACTGCGTGCGTGCGCCTCTTCTCTTCGTATATGTACTCCACCGTTTGTCTGGTGTCCAAAAAATTATAATAACTACTAGCAATGAGCCAATGCATTGCCACATGATCAAAGTAGATTAATACATATTCACTGATTTGATAGAAAAAAAGTCTAGTTTTGAAATACGTATATCACTAAAAATATGTTATGTTTCACTCAAAATATATTCCTTTGGCGGTTTTGATGAGATAAGGGAGGAATGTTGTTGGTTTCAAGATTTGAGAAGTGTTATATGTCTAATTTCTACTCTTACTAGCAAGATGCCCGTGCGTTGCACGGAACATCAAGATCTTGTGGGAGAAAAGGATGAACGAGGGAAGGCCTTATCTGCAAATGTGGTGAAGAGTGCGGGTAAATTGCCATATTTTCCTTCCTATCCGTCAGATATAAATCGGACGACCTACATTGCAGGATGGCAGGCCCACCATCATCACCAACTCTATTTTTTATCCCTACTCTTATAAAAAGCATTGTCGGTGATGATCGTGTGCCTGCCATCCTGCAATATAGGCCGTCCGATCTATATCTGACGGATAGGAAGGAAACTACGGCAATTTTGCAAAAAGATACCCACACCCCTCTCTACATTTGCAAATAAGGCCTTCCCTCGTTCATCCTTTTCCCCCACAAGATAAACTACTCATACAAATGCATCTTGATGTTCCCTGCAACGCATGGGCATCTTGCTAGTTGTTGCAAAAAGCCCATGTGTGTGTGAGAGAGAGGGAGAGTGGAGGAGGACGGAGTGCATGTGTGACAAAGACACAAGGAGTGTGTGTGCGATAGGTATCAGCTTAAAATGAGGCGATAGTGTGTGTGTGCACGATCGAGAGGGCGTGTCTCAAGAAGGGAAGAAAAATCTACATAGATACAAGGAGCGGGAGAGAGACATGTATGCGATGGTGGAAGCATGAGTGTGCGGGTGTATAAACCTATCTAGAGGCTAGCTAGTCGATAAATGTTTGTGAGAGAAATACGAGTCGGGGTGCGAAAGCGAGAGTTTTGTGTGTGTGAGAGAGAGAGAGAGACGGTAGTCGGGAAGGGGAGTGGAAGCAGGAGTTGTGTGTGTGTCTGAGAGAGAGAGAGAGGAGACGGTAGTCGGGGTTGTCTGATCGGTAAACAAATGAATAATGTCAGTCTGGGATGGAGATGAAAAGGAGACCGCAACAAATGTTGTGTCTACAGGGGAGAGAGAGAGAGAGTAATTTTAGTGGTATGAGTCATATGTAGAGACATATAGGGTGTGTGAGAGAATCCCATAGAGAGAAAGACAAAGTGAAAGACGAGTGGAGACTGTGTGTCTGGCGGTGAAAAAGAAAGCTTAGGTACCGAGTGATACCAGAGAACAGTAGAGACGTGAGAGATAATGAAAACCGTGTAATGTATAATGATAGGGAGAGTGTGACACTTCTCAAGGGAGACGTCGAGAGACCATGTTTGCGAGGATAGGAGAAACATGAAGTGAGCGTGCGGGTGAGCTAGAGAAAAGAGAGTGATAGCTACCTGAAGGAGCATGCATGCGAGAGAGATGGGCGTGAAAGGAGTGAACAAAAAAGGGATTCAAATATTTGAATTCAAGATGATGATACATGTAATCCATACTCGAACCAAAATTGATCTATCAAACATGCATACTCATATGAATTCACGCACATCTATGTTATTTAATATGTAGATATTACTGATCCATATAGTTTAGTAGAACATAATTTGGTTAAATTTTTTCGAATTCAACCTTAAGATTTCGAGATCGTTGTATTTGTAAATCATATTATACATATAAAGGAGCAGAATTCTTTGTTGTGCTTTTGAAAGTATATGTAAAAAAATGATGTATATAGAATGTAAATCCAATTGAAAATGGATCCCGCCCGAGAAAAAATAGAATACAAACGGGATTCGAATTGAGTTGGCACGGTAAACGTGCACTCTGCAAAATTTGAACGAAGCGGGGAAAGTCGCAGTAACCGCCCGAAACCAAAATCTGCGAGATGGAAATCACTACTGCCTATCCCTGCCACGCAAAGCCTATCTGCTGGATTTCTATAGGTTTCGATAGGGGTAGGTTTGTAATTTCACCCAAACATGACGTAACCGCCTCTCACCCGGATTCATACACGGTGGGCGCCAAAACACAGTGTGTCCTCGGCCGAAATCGACTCCCTCCCCGATTCATATTCATACACGGTGGGCGCCAAAAACAAACTCTCATCGGCAAATATTCGGTGTATGCGAGATTACCGTCCTATCCCCAACCGACTAATGTTGCTGTGATGTAGTAGAAATTTGAAACGGGGGCTAAGTTTTTAAATTTCCTCGCATTTGAGACAAGCGCGCCCTGAATACATGGTTCCCCCTTCCTCTCTACCTCCCTTTTCCCCATTCGTACTCCGTGGGCGCCAAAACACCCTCTCCACCCCACCCTCCTCCGTCTGCTGCCGTCCGCCACCCCATCCACCGCCGTCCTCCTCCACCATGTCGGAGCTGATACCCCGACGCCGCCGTCCA
Organism: Aegilops tauschii subsp. strangulata; assembly: GCF_002575655.3. Lineage (NCBI taxonomy): Eukaryota > Viridiplantae > Streptophyta > Magnoliopsida > Poales > Poaceae > Aegilops > Aegilops tauschii. Next base: position 471,119,522 of record NC_053035.3, read on the forward strand.
TCCACGGCTTCGGACCGGGATCCTTGCATCCCGTCCTCTCGCTTCATCCCCGCGGTCGTACACCTTGCCGGCGCCGCTCCTACGACCGTCTCGTCCACCGCGCCCCGCCGCCACCGTCTACCCTCCTAAATCTGCTTCCACGCTGCCGATAGCCATCGCTACCGCAACACCATCAAATTCTCAGCAGATGCGTACACGGCGCCGCACCAGAGGCGGTACTCTTTCGTATCTGCTCAACTTATTTATCGCAGCAAGAAAATAGATCGCCACTGCTTTACTCTGATTTCTTGTCTTGGTTGCGAAGTTGCCTTTGTCCGGTTTGCACCTTCAGATCCGCCATGGCACGCTCAACACTATACTCCCAATGCTTATGGTTTTCCCCTTTTATATTCCACACTAGTTAAATCACAGTAGACTAAATTTCAAAATTGGGTCAGTCAATTTTTCAAAACTCGCCGGAGTTCGCCGGTGCGATCGAAGGGGCTCGGGTGGTTGTGGGGCCTCGCCGAACGAAGAAAACTCGACGCGGGTGGGGGTTGGGGCGGGGGTGGGGGTGGGGGTGGCGGAGGAACACAGGCGGTGGGGGCCGGTGGTCCGGCCGGCGGCCCGTGCGGTGTTCTGTATGGGAAGAATCAGAGACGAGGAAGAAGAAGGGTTAGGAGACGTAGGATCTTCATCCAACCGCCTGAAATGGTCGAGAGACAGCTGGGAGTTGCATTCTTAATGCGCTCTGGTTCATCATGTGTGGGCACTGCGCAACCAACATTTTATTATCCAAAATCTGCTTGCTCTTCTTTACCATGTTCCTCTTTCGTTCTTCTTTAATATGTACTCTCTCCGTTCCTAAATACAAGTCTTTGTATAGATTCCACCATGGACTACATATGGAGCAAAATGAGTGAATCTACACTCTAAAATGTATCTGGATACATCTGTATGTGATGCATAGTGGAAATCTCTACCAAGACTTATATTTTGGAACGGAGGGAGTATGATAGTAGTACAGTATGTTCCTTGTACTGAAGATGAGCAGGGACATTTGCCGTGTAGAGGTCTATACGGTCGGTTGTGATGGACACTTTGAGCCTCTTTGATTCGTAGGATCTTGTAAACATAGGAATAGGATTTGTAGTGGCCTGCCCACTTGAATGCTATAAGAATAACAAGGAAATGCGGGGAGCTGTGTCGCCTTTGAGAGTTACACTGATATTAACAGTACCGCACCTTCACTTGAAGAGAGCTGGTATCCGAAGCCTTTCTAGCCGTACCGACAATACTAGCACATATATTCCAGCAAGTTCCACTTTGCTGATTTTACTCTGATGCTTAAGGTTTTCCCATTATATCTACACTATGATCTGTGTAGCTGCTTTGTGTCGCACTAGCAGCAGTCCACTCTTGAAGCTAAACACTGCAATGACTTACAAAATTGGCACCAAGGCATTGAGTGCCATTCTGGATGCAATGAAACTCATACGCTCCCCACCTGTTGATTCTTGTTCAGAATATGATCCTAATGACTATTCTAACCTCGAGGAGTCAAAGGCAGATGGCCTGTCCTGTTCACCCATCAAGGTGCCTGTTCTAATTTGGCAATGTTTTATTGATTGCGGGTATCTTGCATATGTTGTCTTGCATTTCTTCTACTTTGTTGCACCGCCATCTGCTTAGTTTACTCATCATATATGTCGAGATGCCATGCCCATCCATTATGAATACATATTCCATCTGTCATCATGCCATGTTTTTCCACTCAAATGCTATTCTTGTGCATCAGACATCAAAAAGGAAGAGGGTGATTGCCGAACCTGAAGGAGCACCAGCAAAGTCCTTGACAAACGTGGTGGTGCCGGAGAAATCAGACAGCACCCCACTTATATTGGCTGTACAACCAGTGACACAAAACGTAGGACCGACTCCAACAGACTGTACCCATACTACACTGGACACATCACTAGCCCCACAACACAGGACCTGCACTCCAACAAAAGGTATACCGATTTCATTTGCCATAGCACCAGCTGTACCACAGAAAAATCCCACTCCAGCAAAAAGTACGGCAAGTCCACCGGCTGAAGACCTATCACAACAGCAGAGACGGCCAATTCCTGCAGATTGGAACCCCATTCCATTTATTCCTAGTTTAAGACAATGCTTTCAATGTTGTTAGGGACTACGTGCATACATTCCCATCATGGGAAGATTATTGTGAAGACAAACACCATTTTCACATCTTCCTGTCCAACTTACGTGTAAGTGCTATTATTCATGGTTATTATTTTCCTGTTTTCTGCTGATTGAACACATCAATGATTTACATTACATTGTTGTAACTAGGCGAGGGTCAATCTGGATAGTCATGACGAGCAAACCTTGCTTGTGCTTTTCAAGGAAGCATTGCAGCAGTATCGGTGTTACCTGAGGAAATCACACTTTGATGGCAAGTCTATAAACGAATTTCTGGTGAAGTCTCCTGTGCTAAATTTAGAAGACATTGAATGGAAAAACCTTGTTATGCACTGGTCTCGTTCCCAGGATGAGGTACTGTCTATGAAATCACATGACAATTTGAACTTCTACTTTTCCGCATGTGCCTTACGGATCTTTTTTGCAGGAAATCTGCTCAAAGAAGAATTCCGGTTTGACAAGAACGACAGGATAACGCAAATATGCTGCCGCTGCTTTGCTCTTGTTAGTACCTGTTATCCTGTATCAGTGTACTTGCATACATACCTGGTTCATTATGTGACAGCAGTATGCATGATAGCTTGCTTATCAATTGTTCGCTCCAAATTATCTGATCTGTATGAATGGTTACATTTATGTAGAATATATCCAATGCCAATTTTTTTTAGCTCTGCATTGTTCTTGTAAGTACATGCTGTCCTTTATCAGTGTACTTATAATGACAGGTAGTTGTTCATGTACCATCACTCTGCAGCTTATTTTCCTTTGCCCTCCATTTTCTACACACCAGATCTATATTTACTCTTACCATAAGGTTGGTACTGAAGAAGTTTAGCTGTGCATTGCTCTTGGCTGTACCTTTTGCCTGTATCGCTGCACTTACATTTATAGCTACTTGGTTATGTAGCATCACTCTTCATCTTATCTTAAATATTCTCCATTTTTTCGTATATTATCACATCTATATTTACTCTTAACAAAATGTAGAATAAAGGCAATGCTTTTGAAGAAGATTTTGTGGTAAACTTCTTGAATTGCCCCCCATCAGCATGGACAAGGCCTTTATAGAGCCTGTCTTCACCAATAATGTAAGTTTGTCCATCTCAAGCCTTCAAACATTGTTGTATATATTTGGTTAGGCATGACTGCAACAGCTGTTTATTTTTGGTGTTTGCATCAAATTGCTTGTTTAAAGTTTATTATGTAGTTCATAAACAAAAGTATGTCCTTTCTCAATTTAAGTTTTCAGTTGTACAACCAAGTTCCTTCTTCATACCATGTAAATTAAACTATACAGAGCAAGTGATCTTCTTTTGCACTGCATGTATGCTTCTGTTCTTCATCCGTAATCCAGTGGTGTGGTGAACCTACCCACTACAGCAGAATGTCATATTCTGCAATGTCTTAACTATGAACAATGTCATATCATTCTACTATTATTTAAACCGTCTCTTTATTTGCCAATCTGAAATGGTATAAATTGACAGCACACTAACCATTGATACTTATGAGTTCTTGATCTGTAATCCAGTGGTGTCGTGAAGCTGCCAACTCCTTCACAATGTCATTCCTGCCATGTCTTGACCTGAACAATACGATATTGTGTTAATGCAATTTTAAACTGTGTCACTTTATTCGTCAGTAAGAAATGTGATGAATTGTCAGCACTGATACTTTTATGTGCAAAACCTGTCATCTGTCTGCTTGTTTATCTTTCAGAGTGAGGAAGATATAAGTGTTGAACAAGCGCAGTCTCATCATCTTGCTCAGCTGCTTGCGCTGCAGCTCCCCAGCAGGGCTAACCTCTCTTGAACTCTATTGAAGTGCTGTCGGTTTTGTATATTATTTTGTCGGCGTGTTTATTTGCACTGGTGGTGATCTTTGATGCCCAGTGTATGTAATCTGCTGTCTGCTTGTGCTTTATTATCATAGTGGCGAACTTTGATGCCCAGTGGATGTAATATGCCATAATTTCTTTATTGTATAGTCTAGGTTTTTTCTTATTCACGATGCTGCAGTTATTTTACTGTATATATATCCTGTCTTCGCAGTAAACCGGCCAAACCGTAAAATTACGGTACATAATCGGGCCGTCATGCAATCACGATGTAGGTTGGGCCTGAAACGTGCCGAACAGCTCACGGGCTGGCAGCAGCCCAAAATGAACCCCGGCCCATGATTGTGTGAATCAAATCACGGGCTTTTAACAGGCCAAAATTGTCTCGGTCCTTGTTTGGCCCAATCAGATATCGGCTGCAAGCAGGCCGGATGCAAACCGGGCCGTAGTTAGGCCCAACTATATGACGGGCTTTTAACAGGCCGAAATTAATATAGGGCCGAAATGTTAAACGGGCCCTTAACAGGCCAAAACTAATATCTGGCCGAATTACTAAGTGGGCCTTTAGCAAGTGGGCCCAAAAGCATAGTGTCCAGTTGACGGGCCGTATCTGATATGGGCCATAATTGAGCCCAAAGCCTCTTAAAGGGCCGGACCTGATCTGGGCCGTAATTTGGCCCAGAATGTGGTAGGCTTTTAACGGGCCGGATCTCATATGGGCCACTATTAGGCCCGGAGCGTGGCAGGCCATTAATGGACCGGATCAAATATGGGCCGGCATTTGGCCCAAAACATGGCAGCCAGTTAATGGGCCGGCCTACTAGGGTCCTCAAAATCTTGTGGGCCTACAGCTGGGCCGGCCCATTAATGTCGGCAAAATCTCGTGGGCCTTTAGCTGGGCCGGCCCATTATGATCTGCAAGAATCTTGTGGGCCTTTACCTGGGTCGGCCCATTATGGCACACAAAGATCTTGTGGGCCTTTACCTGGGCCGACCCATTATGGCCCGCAAAATCTTGTGGGCCTTTAGCTGGGCCAGCCCATTATGGTCCGCAAAATCCCATGGGCCTTTAGCTGGGCCGGCCCATTATGGTCCACAAAATCATGTGGGCCTTCAGTTGGGCCGGCCCATTTAAACTTGATGGGCCGGTCCACGTGTCAACATATCATAGGCGCGTCTCGCCCATTGGATGAGTGACACCTGTGCCAACGCGGACCTGACACGTGTCTCCTCCAGCCAATGATGATTTTACACGTGGAAAATCCCCATTGGTCGGGGCTGTTAACGGGTTATCGGATCCAAAACCCGACCCGATAGCTTAACGGCGTTCCGTTACGGTGGATGCCACGTGTCGGTCACCCTTGACGAAAGCACTTCTGTGACGCGCGATTTATCGTCATGGAAGTGGACACTTCCATGATGATAATTTTGGTAATGTCATGGAACACTTCTACGACAGCACAGGTATGACTATCTTGATTCTGTCATAAATTTGTCATGGATGTACATGCATGACAAAAAATGCGACCTACTGTGACAAACACGTATCATCACATAAGTGTATTTTTTTGTAGTGGTACGAGGTCGTCAATGAGGCAGATGCGCTGCGGTGGACGAGTGCGCCGATGTAGAAGGGGAGGAGCACGAAGGCTGCGGTGCCATGGAGAAGTCTATTTTGCGGTGGGGATAGGAAATAGCGAGTATTCTGGTGTACTACTCTGGGTGCCGGGTGGGGTTGGCTGGGTAGGGTGAACCTGAAGTTATGAAAACAGCCCCCTACCAAGCGTCATCCGTAGGCCTGTTCCGAAGGCTATGATGGTAACTTCGCACTGCTCGAATCAGGGTCGCGGGAGATTTTCCCGCCGACCTCAAAATTTTGTGACACTGAACTCCCCGTGTGGCGTGTTGGGTGATTGGGCTAAGCAACTAGCGAGTAGTACTAGTAACTACTAGTACTCCCTCCGTTTTTATTAACTCTGCATATTAGGTTTGATCGAAGTCAAACTTCCTAAAGTTTGACCAAGTTTATAGAAAAATATAAACATTTACCATAACAAATATGTATGATGTGAAGTACATTCAATAATGAATCTAATGGTATTTATTTGTTATTGTATATGTTAATATTTTTTGTTATAAACTTTCTGAGAGTTTACCAAACTTGACTTTGACCAATGCTAATACTCGAACTTAAATAAAAACGGAGGGAGTACACATTTGTTTTCTTAGTTTGTAGTGAATTAATCATTTTTTGTAATTGTGAAATAAATATATTAGGCTACTGACTTCGAATGTAATGGTCTATACAATTCAATAGTTACAATCATTGTTGAATTCCAAGATGTATACGAGGTCTATAGTACTTCACAATATGCTCAAACTCACATAATCCCAGTCAAATGAGAATCTAAATGCATTTCATAGTTATTACTTTTTAGGATGCAACAAAACCAACCATAACTCTACATCATCCATTATAAAAGCAACATTTTGAACACATCCCAATGTGTGAATGAAACGTGTAGAGAGAGCTTGCGAAGATGGAACAGATAGGGAAGGAAAGATTGTATGTATGTGGACGAGAGAGTAGGAGACAAACCTAACGAGAGAGAGAGAGAGATAGAGAGAGAAAGAGAGAGGAAGAAGTTAGGTCTGTGAGAAAGATGGAGACATGTAATATACCTGAGATGCGTGTGCATCCGGATTCTGTACACGTGGAAGGAGAAGAGACAACAGGTTTGATGAGAGAGCTGGAAAAACATGGACGAGAGGGGAAGGATCTTGTGGGTTGAGGGATTGACAATTTTGTGCAGGAGAGAGAGGGATTGGTAATTTTGTGCGGGAGAGAGAGGGGGAGGAGTCAGTCAGCCGTCGTCACATGATCCTGCTTCCAAATGGCCCCGCATTCTCTAGTGCAGTGTGGTCACCGTCTTCGATCTCCTTGATGCCCTATTTGAAGATTGAGGTATTGTGCATTCTGGGGTGCAGAGAAGCACAAGCGAGAGTGGTCGCCATATAACCTTGGATGGGGATGAATTTTGTGCTCGGGGGAGGGGGAGTGTGTGTGCGGTGTGTGTGTGTGTGTGTGTGTGTGTGTGTGTGTGTGTGTGTGCGTGTCAGATATTGAGAGAAATCAAACCTCTGGAGAGAAATGTGTGTGTATGTGACGGAAAGCTACATGCTAAATAGGGTTTCCACGAAGAGATTGTGCGTGCGAGATAGAGAGCGATGTGCGGGCCTTTAGGTGGGCAGGGGCCGAGTGAGGGTGTCAAAATGTGTGCGTTGATGCATGCGTTACATGCGATCGTGCGAGGGAAGGACGAATCGAGAGAGATGGTTGTTGTGTTACGGATGCTCCTCTCTCTCTCTCTCACACACACACAAGTACAAATAGAAGACCATTCTCTCATGTATACACAACGCATCGATAGCTGTCTATGTCTCATTCATGCATGATCATTTGCACATTCACACCTCTCTATGTCCCTATCACACGCACACCGTCTCCACATTGCCCTTCCGCCACAACACACGTATGGACAAATACACACGTTCTCTCTCAGTCACACACACAAAATCAATATTTAAAAAACTAGGGCGCACCTAAAACGACCAAATCCAAATAAACACGAACTGGAGCTAAATTCAAATATATGGAAATATTGTGGCATCAAGAACTTTTCCAGCCAAAAAGTTGAGTAATATTCGGGGATTGTTTTCACATACACAAAAAGGTTCGGTGGATGTCCTTCGAGCGCGACACGGTGACGCACCATTCGATCGACCACACAGCCGCGGTTCACGCGCATGCACAGGATTCCGTATCGTGGCTGTGGTAAGTAATATAAGCGCTGCCTCAGTCTAATGTTTACGTGTACTAGTACGGATTTCTTTTAAGTTTGATCAACCCTATATAAAACTAAACTAAGCTCCGATATGCGCATTCATCAATATGCCGCCGCCGCCGTTGCGCATGCCGGCGCCCGCCTGCTCCGGCCAACCATTTCTCGCCCATCACCGCCGTGTCGCCGCCATCCCTGTGCCATGAAGCCGAAGGCTCACCCGCTAACGTTGTCTGCAGTCCCTCCTCGCGATGCCGCCGCGCTGCCAAGCACGCGAGCAGCTGGTGGAGCTGCGTCTATGCACGCAGTGTACGAAGAGGAGGACGAGCGCGCTCCAGCACGCCGCAAAGGAGGAACTAGCGTGTCATTGTCTTCTCCGCCCGCGCAGAGGAGGCGCGCATGGTGGCTGTCGCGGCGGAAGCCGGTCGCGCCCGCGCTGAGCCTGCAAACCGCGTGCGGACATGGAATCTACCTTCGAGACCTTGAATGCCACGTGGATCCTGCAATCTGAAGGAGCAATTTGGGTTAGTCGACTCTTGTGAGCCGTTGGATGCAACATGGATGGCTAGAAGGGCTTCTTCAACCTCTGAAATTGATGCACTGTTCATCTTCTCAGCCCGCCACACGCCTAACCGCCTGCCACCGCCGCCCCGCCCTCCCCTGAACTGCCTGCCACCGCCATGCTCCCCCACGCCCGCCATCCGTTTAACCCCAGGCACGATCCATTTTTTCCGGCGAACTGCATTCCACACCCAACACTCATAAGATAGATCATGGGCACCCTGCCACCCTAATATAGATACTGGGGTAGCTTCTCTGCCGTCTTCTTCCTATTAAGTACGAACGTATTAAGTACACTAGTACTATATAGATCATGGGCACCCTGCCACCCAAATTATACTACTAGTACGCACGTATTAAGTACAGTAGGAACACGAAGATACGAGCAGTAGTACCAACTGCAAGAAGAACATTAGTAAGACATAGTACTAGTACTATTGTACGTACTAAAGAGTTCAAATAACGAGAAAGAACATAAACATAGTTCTGCTGGAGGCTGAGCACAACACACCCCTGAAATAAAACTAAGCAACTAGTCCGCTTGACACAGCAGTAGAACCAGCATGAGCGACGACACTGCCACCTTACTCGGAGTCCGAGTCCACGTCCTCGACTTCGTCCTCGTCCCTCTTCCTATTCCTCTTCGCCAACGCTTCTTTGCTTGAACTGGACACTGGGCTCTGCTTCTTCATCCAACCCTTGTAGATATTTAAACAAAGGTAGGCATCCATTACTGCGTACAGGATGCGATCTTCATCTATTGTCTTCGACTCCCATACATGATGAAACTCGTGGTGAGGTTTCTTCAGTTTAGCGTATGAAGGATCAATCATGGCTGCTGCCAGGGTCAGCATTGAAGGCTAAGAGGAGGACACCAGGCTTGCCTTCTGGAGATCGAAGGGCTGGCCTACAACGAGGCCTATCCGACCCAGGACATCCCTGTCGTTCCTAAAGTCTACAGTAACGAATTTAACTCTTTCGTCCTTTAGGAAGTTCTTAAAATCCTGGCACTCAACATCGGCATGGCATATGTGGTAGACCAAGCACACGTTATGTACGCAAACCTGGATCATGGCGGGCTTCTTCTTCTCTGCCTCCTTTAGAATCTTCTCGCTTTCTAGGACTATGGTGTACTCAACATCTAGCCCAGCGACCCACTCATCCTTTGAACTGTTGAACATGCGTAGGAAGCGAGCAAGGCATGCTTTCACCGTTGCGGATCCACGGGTGTAGATGACGATGAACTCATCGCCGGTGATGGCTCTAACCTAGTACTCAGCGGTGACCATGGAGATTTGGGAGGCCATGGATTTTGGAGGAGGGTTAGGAGAAGTTGAACTCGTGTAATGTGAAAGGACGGGACGACTGGGAGCGAACTATTGTAAGGTAGAAGACAGGGACGAGTAGGGCATGCGAATGGCGTGGGGTTGTTGGCTTGCCCGGTGGATAAACGGCTGTAAGCCCCCAAAGAGTTCTCGAGTACTATGCGGGACCCAATAGATGTCATGTCTACTAGACCCATATCGTAGGCCTGACTGTATAGCTTCTGCCTGTTCGCACGCCATGCCGACGCGCGGATGTAACTTCACTTAATTCCGTCAACCGTCGCGCCTCCCATGACCTTCACCTCCCTCGCGTGGTCGCGCCCTTTGAGACTTCGACCAGCTATAAATGAGCAATTTTTTTGCCTACTCCGCATGCATGATACTCCCTCTGGTCCTTTTTACTTCCGTCAACCGTTCGCAAAGTTTTTGACCAAATTTATACTAAAAATATCAATATCTACAATACTGATTATAAAGTATAAAAACTACATTTTATAATGAGTATAAAAATATTGATTTGACATTGTGAATGTTGATACATTTTTCTATAAGTTTGGTCATAGTAGAGGTGCATTGACTTCAGACAAAACTTAAATGCACAATGCAGACTAGTTCCTCCGTCCAGGTGCCTGCCATGTCCTATCTAATCATCACAACAAGGTTAGTTATTAGAGTACTACTACCTCCCTTCTACTCCTAGTTTAAAGGGCTCGATTCAAAAAATTCACCTACTCTTACCAAGATAGAGGCGGTGGAATAGTTTTTGTAGTGGTTTCTAGAGTCTGGACTCCATCTTCAGGAACCTTCGCCGCCGCCAGCAAGAATGCAAGGAGATGAACCAGAAAGGAAATGGGGCTGGAATGAGTAGTTCCATATTTTATACAGTGGCAGAGGTGTGTAAATATCTGCTATACCTCCAGTGGCAAGGCCACGTCTTTATGCACACACATCTCAGCCGTTGGTTCCAAGTAGATCGAATGGCTCACGTTGTCCAGAGGCAGACACACCATCACCACCAACTGAGATTTTCATAGGAGTAATAAATATATAGAGTAGAAAATAGAGATAAGAGTCGAGATAGAGAGTAGGGATGAGTCAATATTCTCTTTAGGCTACTCATAGTAGAAAGTATCATATACTAGTATCATGTGCGTGATACTAGTGTATGATACGGGACTACCTTTATAGTGCCATGTATGACACAAAGTAGCATAGTATTTAACATGATACGGTATCTACCTATGTTACTCTAACCCCCCTCTCTTCTTTAATTCTTTGTCACATCAACATGTTTGCTATTCCCGTGTGCATGATACCAGCTAGTAAGATACCACATTACCACCACTATGGCCATCCTTAATCATCGCATGCAATAATTTAGTGCACCTTGAAATCTGAACGCCTGCTTGACTCTCCTTCTCCCTCCGGTAGTCCCACCACTCCACCCCGTGTGGAAAAAATCTGCATGCATGACTCTCCTCCCCTCGCGCTCGTCCAATCCGTTGTGACCAGCAATATTTCCACCCCTTCCCTCCCTCGTAATTTACTCCAACAAATATGCCCATGTAGCTATTACATTAATCATGCAACATATCTTACGGGACGCTGCTTCAGTTACTTAACTGCAGGTGCATTGGGTCACTAACATGTGGGCCCAACAGGCGTCTGGCCCACATGTCAGTGACGCAACTGGACCTGCAGTTAAGTCAGGGCAGCTCAGCCCATATCTTACGTAGGTGTGCCATTGCTCGCTATAAATACTGTGCCTCCCACGGCATTCGGAAGAACGCTCACGTTCATCGCTATCTCCTCCCCCTCCCTCTCACGTCGACCACCATTGCATCGCCCCTCCCAAGCCCTAGGCGCCCCTCGCTGCACCACGCGGACGGTCACGCGTCGTCATTTCGTTCCTCGCCGCCACTAGTCGAGGAGGACGCGCCGGTGTTCTGCTCCTCACCGCAATGCGTCGAGGTGGACGCGTCGGCATTCCCAATCTCGCCAGCACACGCGTCAGAGGACGCGTCGGCTCCCCACTACGAGGAGAACGCCGCGCCGCCCTCCGAGCCCCCCCCCAGCCTTGAGGAGCTTTAGAAAGAAATGAATGTCGCCTTGTGGGAGGCTTTGCCTCTGGCAGAGCGCGCCAAAATAGAGGCGGAGAAGAAGGCCGAGGAAGACAAGCGCGCCGCGGGGTAAGCTGCCTGGCAGGCCTATGTCGTGTCCGAGAGAGTCAGGCAATTGGCTCTTTGGCAGAAGGCTCGTGCGAGGGCCGTGAGGGTGGCGGTGGACGCCCGTGCCAAAGCCCTGAGTGCAGTCGGGCCCAAGCGCCTCATCTACGCTTGGTGGTACGTGGATGGGGTGCACGCTTGTAGCAAGGAGGAGTACCTGTTGGCGCCGGATCACCACACCGGTGAGATCGTGCTCGCCCGCCGGCAAGCCGCCAATCAGCACCTCGCGAGTTGCGAGGCTGAGGAAGAGGCGTTGTGTCGGCGCACTGGGAAACGGCCGCGCACTAGGGCACTCGTGGCGTGTCGCAGGCACTTCTGCGAGCGCCCTGGCTTTTATTAGGAATATAATTTAGTTTCGAAAGGCGATCCCATTAGCTTTGGGACGCAAATGATAAATCCTGAACGTTCGGGAATTATTAGCGTCCTTAATTAAGTATGTAAAAGGAAAAGTTTGGAAACCTTGTGTATCCGTACGCATTTTGTAAGCACGTGCATATAGCACAAACTTTAGTATATACTATTGCACTACACGTCTCTCTCTATATATGCTTGCAGACTGTGCTACTCCCTCCATCCAGGTGAATAAGTCATCTTTGTTTGTGCACCGTGACCAAGAAGGAGGGAAGACTTGTACACCTAGACGGAGGGAGTACTACTATTACTTATGTACGTGCAAATGCACGTTTTAACATTACGATGCGGTTTTTGTCAAAGTAAAAAAAACACTAGTCAAGCTTGTGAAACGATTCAATGCAAAACAAACGCAAAAATGCTCGTTTGATTGTTTACTTTTAGCTTCCTTCTCTGTGGTTATTTCTCTATCGTACTTTGTATGGAGTATCTCATTGGTTGGGAAGGCATGGAAATTCCCAAACCGCTTCCTACACCCCGTATCGATTTTTTTTCCTAAAAAGTTGTGCTGTGTTGGAATTCCAACTTGAGTACTACTACTAGGAGTACTAGGGGCCAGTTCTTTTATGCTTCTAGATTAGTAATCCCATAACTACTACCTCCGTCCTGGTTTATTGGTCCCCATTGTAATCTGTGTCAAATTTTGACCATAAATTTAACAATGAAATGTTTGTGCATGTCACATACACTAACATTTTATGAGTTAAATCTTTGGTCAAAATTTAGCACAAATTACAATGGTGATGAATAAGCCAGGACGGAGGTACTAGTAGTAGTTTAGAAGCCCAAATAAATGAGTGAGGCGCCTTAATGTTACTCTCCACTGTGACTAGTCTTATGGGAAAAGCTGGGGAAGAGACGGCTTATTTTTTAAGCCGCCAAAAGAACTGGCCCTAGGAGTAGTAGCTTGGCATCGAGTGTGCGAGTTGAACCGGAGAAAGTAAATGCAGAGAGATGAAATACAAAAAAGACGGAGGGATGTGATGGTTGCTTGTCCGTTTATTTTACCAGGCCACTTATTACTGGGAGTGGTTGGGTTTTGTGATATGACGGCTTTACTGCCGCGCCACGAGCGGGGTGAGACTCCCGTGCAGCGCCGCCCTCTACAATAGTACTACATCGGTCGTGGTTTATTAGTCCCCCATTGAATTTGACCGAAGATTTAATTGACAAAATGTTAGTGCATGTCAACAAAAACTATATCGTTGGATTCGTATTTGAACATAGTTTTCAATGATATAATTTTAGGTGACATGCATGAACATTTATCGTACTATATATAATGTTAGTTAAACTTTTGGTCATACTAATCTATAGTAAGGTGCCCGTGCGTTGCACGGAACAGTGAAATGCATTGATCGGGGAGTTGTTTATTTTGACAAAGGATGTGGGGGTCATCTCATGTGTAACGGGTATCGATAGGTTTCTTCGGATATTATTTCATCTCTAGAGCTCACAAACATCCGGGTGAAATAGATAAAAAAAGTTATTTTGCAAACAAAAGCGTTCAACTGTTCAACCTGCATCCAAAACATGTGAAGAAATAACACTTATTGTGCTTTGCAAGAAATGATCTTTAAGAATTAGTTTTTGAGTATCGATTGTTATACATGTTGGCTACAGATGACATGGCACTTTCTTACAGTCAACAGTTGGCTATACTATTAAGTATTAACCATGCTCTTATACACCTAGACGGAGGGATTAAATCAGGTTGATTTGGAAGGGGGCAGAGGAGATGTAAGAAATGCTTCATCATAAGTCTTTCACCAGTACTGTAGTAAAAATTCTCAGTTAATCTCATAAATGGCAAGCGAGAGCTCTAATGGAGCAAAAGCATACATGGAAGATTCTAGACTAAACCATAAATGGATAAACTTTTATTCAAGCACGATACTCTAATAGAGCAAGATCATGCATGGAAGGTTCTATACTATATAAATAAGAAGTCTCCACATGCTTAGACGGCGGATTACATTGAGCGAAGACTAATGATCATCATTTAACTTGGTAATGCATATGTCCAGGTGAACCTCCTTGGAGTCCCCGTGCACCATGTTGTGGGGGAAATCATACCATGCGTCTTCCATGTCCACATCGGCGGGAAGGTCCCAGCTCGGCACAGTCCTAGTCAGCGTCATGGAGCGGGTGTGGGCACCCACGTACTTCTGAGGGGCGGTAACAGTGAGCACGCACCCGTACGTCGGCCTCGTGTCAGTGTCAGCGTCAGCGGCGTCGCCCCTGACGCACACTACAGAGACGGGGCGGCGGCCTGCGCGGGCCTCGCCGGTGCCCACGATCAAGAGGAAGACGCTGCCGTCCTCCTCCGAGACTAGCAGGCAGCGCTGATCCTCCAGCGACTCCGGCATGGCGAACAGGTAGCACGTCTCGTACTTGATGTTCTCCGCCAAGGGACAGTAGTGATCGCCGGACGCCTACGTGAGGTGATGCACGAGAGGTCCGCCGATGAGCCCCAAAATGGCATCGGGCAATCATAGCAGTAGACGAAGGGCTCCTTGGAGGCATCGACCAGGCCGTCCATGAAACGGGAGTGGCTGTAGGGGATGTTGCGCTAGTTGAATATATGAGCAAGTTACTACGAGATTTTGTCCGAATAAGCGCAAAATAAATCATGATGGCTATAACAGAGATTAAACTAATCATGTGGACTAGCATAGTAGATGAACAGATCGAATCTAGGACACAGACTAGAAACATGAATTCTACCACGATTTCGAACAAGAAGGACAGAAAACATACGGTGCAACGGGAGCAGCACCGTTGGCATTGAGGTTGTCGCACATGTCGTTGAGGAAGAGGTTGCCGAGGTCGGGGAAGAAGTCGTCGTCGGTGAAGTCGTCGCTGCCAGCAGTCGCGAGAGTGCGCTCCCCAAATTTCAACAACGCCCGCCGAATGGAGCGCATGAGGGAGAGGCTGTAGGGGACGTTGCGGCCGCCAAATGGAGCGCAGGAGTAGCACATGAAGCATTAGATGGTGCTCCTCCTTAGTCTCTATCTCTACTCTTATCTCTATCTCTACTACTCTTCTTTCTTTTTATAATATACTAGTAGCTGTCAAATCGAATAGTACTACGCCGCCCGCTGCACGCCCGGCTGAACACGCCTCCTCGCCTCCATCAAACGCCTTCGTTAAACCCGCATGCAA
Source organism: Aegilops tauschii subsp. strangulata (assembly GCF_002575655.3). Lineage (NCBI taxonomy): Eukaryota > Viridiplantae > Streptophyta > Magnoliopsida > Poales > Poaceae > Aegilops > Aegilops tauschii. Next base: position 471,135,075 of record NC_053035.3, read on the forward strand.
ACCGAGAAACCTACTCCGGCCCGCGCGAGGAAATTTTCCGGTTGCCATTGGAGAATAATAGAGTCACGTCCAATCCATTTGAGTTAATTGCGTGTATGATTCTCCCTCTATAAAAAGTTAATTGCATCCTTAATCTTGTATTCTAAGTACTCTGTGGGTTCCACTGTCAGTACAGTGTACATGACTTGCAGGCTGGCTACAAATTCGTACAGAAAGTTAAAAAGAAACAAATCCATCCTTAATCTTGTATTTTAAGTACTCTGTGGGTTCCACTCCCAGTACAGTAGCGAAAGAAGTATATATTTAAAAAATATAAAAAGCTAAAGTTTAGGACATAATTCGAACTCAGGTCATCGCGTTGTGAGCATCCGGCCCGGACCAGTACACCAGGTGTTCATTTCGGACGATGCAAGAGATAAACCTTTATAGCAATGAGCCCGTCCGTTGCAATGGATCCAAAGTAGAATAATACATATTCACAAATTTGAAAGAAAACAGTTTAGTTTTGATATACATATCACTAAAAATATCTTATGTTTCACTCAAATATATTCTTTGGGCTGTTTTGATGAGGTAAGGGAGGAATGTGGTTGGTTTCAAGATACTAAGGGGTTTTGTGTAAACTGGAGCAGAGAAGTGGTAATCGTTGCAAAAGGCCACAACTCACATCACAGCCGTTAGATGCAGATCTAATGGTCAGAAATGGCGGATGACAAACACACCATCATCACTAACTGAGTCTTTTATAGGAGTAGGATTTGAGAAAAAACCGAGTTGGTGATGATGGCGTGCTTGCCATCTTATAGTATAGACCGTCCGATCTATATCTGACGGATAGAAAGCAAACTATGACAATTTTACAAAAGATACCCGCACCTCTCTCCACATTTACAGATAAGGCCTTGCCTTGTTCATCCTTATCTCCCACAACCTCATTGCTGAGCAATTAAAAAAGGAAGTCTCTGGAACAATCTGGCATAGTGGCCGCTGTCGGCGCCGTCCATCCCCATGCCTCCGCCCAGTCCGACCACCAGTCACCACCACGCCCCACTCCTCCACACCTTATCTATCATCTTTCTCGAGATATCATTTTTTTCGATGAAATGGTCGAGATACCATTTTTCCGATAAAATTCTCAAGATATCATTAGTTTTTACACATGGGATTACTCCTGCATGGGTCAATCACAATAGGTGTTTTGTAAAAAAATGCATCTTGATGTTTCGTGCAATACACGTGCATCTTCCTAGTTTTTTTTGCGTATAATTCCAAACACCACATAGACACGGTCTTTGACCATTTTACAACTATGTTAGTATCATTGTTAGTGGTCAGCCGGTGCAAGTTATAGCCGTGGGTGTTTTAACCTTTTTTAGTAATGATATCTGGCGATTGTTCGCCACGAGCTCAATCCTGGCGAATCCCACGTAACCGTCAGATTTCCATCCGACGGTGGCCTATTTTAAGCCATAGTATTTGACAAAACCGCCACCCTTACACACGTACTGTAACTGCGTTGCGGGCGTTTGCAACTGCCATGTCTGCCAGCGAACGTTTGCTGGGAATTGGAGTTAGCACCGATGGCGGTTCGTAGTCGTTCCATGCTCGGGCATTGAAGTTTGTAACTATTTTAGATTAGAATATACTAATCCTCTGGTTCTAGTAGTAGAGCAGAGTCCTACTCCACTACCAATCTACTCAAGCAAGTTAGGGCATAGTAGTAGGTACTGTCGGGAGTACCAGTACTATGATCACTCAAGCAAGTTGTCTGACATCGATATGAGCCTACGCTACTGGTATGTGTCTCGTAAGAAAAGCGGTGTGCTGTAGTCATCATCACCTGTCCACTTCCCGCAGCACATATTCGCTTCTCTATCTTTGTCCACACATAATCGTCCAATCTTCCATCCCCACTAAGGCGCCTCCCCCCTCTTCCGAAACCCAAGCACTAACAATGGCAGAACCGAGTAGCGTCCGCCGAAAGAGTGGCTGGAATTCGTTCCCCATGGACGTAATCAAGCTCATTGTTTCGCGTGTGGACAATCTCAGTACCATGCTGCTCGCCGCGTGCTCGTCCGGGCTGTACCGTTTACTCAAAGCCCACAGGCCGGAGCTTTTTAAGCCAGCTCCTTGCTTGCTGATGCCGCCTGATCTTCAGAAACGGCGTGTCACGCAGCATAACGATCGTAGGGTGGCGAGCATCAACCCCCTTGACTCTGACCCGATCCCCGTCACCCTCAACTACATTAACGGTATGTACTAGGTCGGCATGAACATGTCCTGGATGGTGCTCGTCGACGGTCGCGGCAGCTGGATGCTCGTGGAGGTCTACACCCGGCGATTGACCCCCTTCCTTCGATTAACAATGCACCGCTTTGGCACCGTGGCCCAGAATAATCAGAATCTTACAGTAGCCAACATGATACCAAGTTTGATTTGCTCAAGGTTGTAATCTGCCAAGTGCCCACAAGATCTGTGAATTATAAAGACTTCAGGCTAATTGCGTTCTTCAACCGCGGTCTCGCCTATCTGACAGGTCGCTGCGGTAAGTGGATAAATCTGCACGTCCATCGCAGGATCATACATCCTCCATGGTTCTCTGATGCCATTGAACACAAGGGCTTCATTTACGCTGTCGACTCCTTCTATGGTTGGACGTATTGCTGGCCTACTCCAGTCATCACTACAAACGGCTGTTACAACAGTATGTTACTTTCCTATGATATCACGATGACTTGCTAATATTACTGTCAACATTTACTGAAAAAATATTCATGCTCATAACATGTTGTTCTTAAGATTTACTACATTAAGAGCCCTTTTTTTATTTGACTCTAGCTTGATATGATGTTGTAGGCCGCCTGGTGTCCCTACCTTTCCTAATCCCAGAACCTTTCAAAGAAAAGCGGCATGGCAGTTGCAGGTGATTCCTGGCTCGATCAGACGACGGCGAACGATTGATGGTCGTTCACACGTACCGGACGTGTTGTTTCGCGGAATACAATCACAGTCACTGCAAGGTCTTTGAGCAGGATCCCAGCTTCTCTGGGCCTTCAGGAATTTTTGACTGGAGGCTGGTAAGTAGCCTTGGTACACGCTCTCTGTTTATCGGACTGAATTATCCGATTAACCAGGAGATAACCGATGGCAAGGATCATGATGGCAGCGTGATTTCGTTCATCAGGCAAAACTATGTGTACATAGCGTACCATGCGTCTCTGCATGCACCATACCCTGATATGTGCCGCCACGCTCTGCAGCCCAAAGTAGGAGAGAGGGTCGCAAGTATCAGACTTCGACCTGCTGGCTGGAGTTTCCCCCGTCAGGCACCCATCTGGTTCAAGCCATCAGCCAATCTCCACAGCTTGATAAATAGTAACGTCTAATTAAGCCAGTTAGTTAGATGCGTACACTTGGTGTAGTAGGATCTTTATTTAGTTTGATGCATACACTTGTTCTTTTTTGGTAGCCCTTTTGTAATGATGGCTGATGTTTGGTTTGGAAGAGAGAGTTGCGTCTTTACTCTTCTGGCCTGCTTACTGCTTCTGTTGCACCCCCAGCCCTGGTTGATGCTGCTGCTGTTTTCAATGTACAATCAGTAGTATATTTCGTCTGTTGGTTGAATAAATGTGTTGTTAGAATGACAAACACAATGTTTCGGAAGTCGTTGCACGGTCCGATCCTTTAGTGCCCCGTGCCGTACGTAGCGCATACTATTTTTGGTACGGAACACATTTTCCACTTGTTGATTACATGCAGCCCACTGATGAAGGCCCAATAGACGAGCCCATAATTAACTGGAAGGGAGGCTCTCACATGAATCCGGCCCAGCTACATGCTCACGGTCCCCTAAACATAAATAAGTAAATAAATAAATAAAGCTAAATTCTCATGCACCAGTTCTTTAAATTCACAATTTAACAGGAGGATATTATTTCCTATGATAGTGTCGTTACATTCAGTCGATATTTTTCTTAGGCAAAGATAGCGACCAGTCTTCTTTCTCCCACCATTTTCTTCCTGCAACCAGCGGACCCATGCAAATCGTAGTCAATGTCGTAAATAGTTCCGGTCCATTTTTATTTTTCAATAAGAATGTCCAACCCAGCCCAGCACATTGGCGACAGCACTTTATCATCCGCCTTGGTGCGCTCGCCGCGGCACCGCGGTCCGGCCTGTCAACATAGTGAATTGGGAGAGGACTGTAGTTGTGAGTATGACAGTACGGACCCACCAAGTCCACTCCCAAACACAAGCAAGCGCCTCTTTTACTACTCAGATGCACCCCTCATTTTTTACTCTAATCCACCTTGCTGATATCTGCGACCCACATCATTTTCAACGTATAGTCAATTAACGACAGAATTGCACAACTGTTTTTTTTGAGGATTTGTTCGGAGCAGGCTATAAATTGGGCTGTGCGGTCTCTGTGGCCCGCTAACAACATGACCAGCCCAGCAGTTTTTTCTTTGGGAAAATAAGTAGCCCACTATTTCTTTTTGAAGAATACCCAAGCTAGGCCTATTTGTTTTCTCTGACTTACTGGGCTGCAAATCTTTCAAGACGAGGAGGGATGCATTCCGGCCTGGCCAAAGAGTATGGTCAATAGCTGTTAAAAGTAATATCAAAGGCGTTGAAAATTCCAAAAAAATTATAGCAAATGGGAAATTAGTTTTTTTTGCTTTTGTTCTTCACTGATATTTTATATTTCATTGGATTTTAACATGACATAGTACTATTTTATTTTTAAATTTGTTTTAGTATGGCTACTAATTTTTGGATTAAGAATATTTTGTTCCCCAGCAAAAATTTGCGAATTTTCAAAATTTCACACATTTTTAGTTCAATATTTTAACCCTGGTACTGACCAGAAAATGGGCAGCAATTCTAAAAATGGAAAATGGGCTGCAATAAATTCCATATGAATTAGAAAATGAGTAAAAATTATAAAAATAATAGCAAATGGGTTGTACACGCCACAGATTTCGAGGCTGACTTGTTTACACAAGGCTTTGTCAGTCAACACATGATTCTAGCAGCAGTGACTGTTGGATGTCCATCCAATGGCCGACGTGCTTCTTCAATCTCTGATCTTCTTGCTCCAGCCGCCTAAACCAGCGTCGGCGGGACTACCTACTCCCTCCTCTTGTGGCCCGATGTGATGCCGCGCAGGCTTCACTGGCCCACCCTACTCCCTCCGCTGGCTGGCCGCACGCAATCAACTGCCTCCTTATTACGTGAAAAAATGATTCCGCCCACTGACATCTGGGGCGCACCGGTTCGGTGGCTCACCTATGGGCCTACTAAGTTGACGCGTACACAGAGTCAACAAACGATTCTAGCAGCAGTAACCGTTGGATTTGAATCGAACGGTCCTGCTGCTTCTTCAATCGCTGCTCTTCTTGCACCAGCTGCCCAGACCAGCGCCAACGAGACCGCCTGCTCCTGCCTCCAGTGGCCGGTTGTGCTGCCGTTGAGGCCTCACCGCCCCCTACTACTCCCACCGCTGGCCAGGCCCTGCGGCGACGGCAGCCTCACACCGCAGCCGAACCAGTGAACCCTCGTACTCCTCTCTGCGTGGGCATCCACTGTTGCGTCTTCCCCGGCTCCATGTCGCCCCCTTCCTAGGCCTCGCCGTCGTCCATCGCCTTGGTGCTCTCGACGCGACGTGGTCAATGTGGTCAAGGAACGACTTCCATCGGAAGAGTACTGTATGTGGAGAGGCTGACAGCTGGGTCCACGACCGCAGCAAGGAAGTGCCTCCTTCCTTATTACACGGAAAATAATGATTCCTCCACCTGACAGCAGGGACCCACCGGACGGGCCACCGTATTTCACGAGAAAACATTTCCCCCCTGACTGTTGGGACCCACCAGCTAGATCTTCGCACGCAAGGAAGTGCGTCCATATTACGGGCAAAAAAAATTATTCGCCCCCTGACTGCTGGGACCCACCAGCTACATCTTCGCACGCAAGGAAGTGCCTGACAGTCGGGACCCACCTGGTCGAAGCATACGTAGGGTTGTCATTCTGGTCGCGAATGTGTACGTACATACTGGTCGATCGGTTTGTCTGCAGGCTGCAGCGATGAACCATGGCCGTGTAAAGAAGGGCACGTGTCGTAGTAGAGGCGCGCACGTGTCGTAGTAGAGGCGCGCACGTGTCATAGTAGAGGCGCGCACGTAGCATGTCACGCAGTCCCGTTAATATCATGTACACGTACGTACATCGGCCAAGGTGCAAGAAAGTACATACGGCCAGGTACGTACATACGAGCGGGGTCTCGAATGCCTACTCGCGCATACGTACGGCCAGGGCTCGTGTACATGGCTGGGTCGGAACGGAGAAACTGCGTCGTCATCATGTTCATCGGGAGCCAACCGGCTTGGACAGAACAGCCGATCAAAACGAGGCCTGTCGTACCGCAGAACGGAGGAAACGGCCTTGTGTTCGACCGGCCACGGTCGAAACAGGATCCTGTTCATCGTGAGGGGTCGGGCGTACCGCAAAACAGAGGAAATAGACTTCTCTTGGACCTCATATGGTCGAAACGGGGTCCTGTTGATCGGGAGGGGTGTGGCGTACCGCAAAACGACTTTTGTTGGAGAGCTACGGTCGAAACGGGGGTCCTGTTCATCGGGAGGGGTGTGGCGTGCCGCAAAACGGGACTCCACGGGATATTGTTCATCTCCACCGTCGACTGCCTCAACGGGCTACTGTTCATCCACCGTTGACCTCCTCCAGCCTCCACCTGCGACTGTTCATCCATGGGCTCCTATTCATCTAGCCTCCACCGCTCCTCCAGCGGCTACTATTCAACCAACCCTCTCCACGGGGTCCTGTTCATCCAGCCCTCCACGGGGTCCTGTTCATCCACCCCCAACCAGCTCGATTGGGGTGCTGTTCATCCAGCGGCAACGGCCTCTACTACCACGGGGTCCTGTTCATCCAACCCCCCACCAGGAACTGTTCATCCAACCCCCCCCCCAACAACGCTCACTGTTCATCCATAGGCAGCATCGATTGGCTTCAGTTAGCAGCAGTAGCGAAGGAATCGCTCGATCGGGTTCAGTTAACAGCCATCGATCGATCGCTTGGGTTCAGTAACGCATAGCCCGCAGCGCAATCGCTCGGGTTCAGTAGGCGAACGCCTCGCTCGGGTTCAGTTAGAGCCCAACGCCTCGCACCCACGTGCGTACGTGTACAAGAGAAACGCGCATCGCTCGGCCCCCGACTACCCACCGTAACTGGGAACTCCCCGATATTTTCCTCACCCTCGCTTCTACCACGATTTTTTCCATCATGGACGGCCCAAAGAATGTCATGCAGCTGCATCTCCGGCCCACCCAGGATGAAAAGCCCATTTTCTGTCACGATTTTTTGTCATAGAAGTAGGAGCCCACCACATCTATGATGATACCGGGTTTTGTTACAATTATCGTCATAGAAGTGTCATAAGCATGACAGAAAAAAAATTCGTTCGGCCCAAAATGTCACGGATGTGTCTTTTTTTTGTAGTGATCCAACATAACGAAAACTCAAAGAGAAGACGCAATTCATCACAAGAAGGTAGAGGGGGAGAAACATCATATGATCCAACTATAGTAACAAAGCTCGCGGTACATCAAGATCGTGCCAAATCAAGAACACGAGAGAGATAGACAGACAGATAGATAGATAGATAGATAGATAGATAGATAGATAGAGAGAGAGAGAGAGAGAAATCAAACACATAGCTCCTGGTACATACCCTCAGCCCCGAGGGTGAACTACTCCCTCCTCGTCATGGAGAGCGTCAGGATGATGAAGACGGCCACCAGTGATGGTTTCCCCCTCTGACAGGGTGCCGGAACGGGCTCCCGATTGGTTTTTCGTGGCTAAGAGGCTTGCGGCGGCGGAACTTTCGATCTAGGCTTATTTCTGGGGTTTTATATATTTATAGGAATTTTTGGCGTCGGGAACAAGTCACGGGGGTCCACGAGTCAACGACAAGACAGGGGGCGTGCCCTAGGGGGCGCCCTCCACCCTTGTGGATGACTCGGGACTCTTCTAGCCCAACTCTTTTGCTTCGGGGGCTTCTTCTAGTCCATAAAAAATCCCGTAAATTTTCAGCTCGTTTGGACTCCGTTTGGTATTCCTTTTCTGTAAAACTCAAAACAAGGAAAAAACATAAACTGTTACTGGGCTCTAGGTTAATAGGTTAGTCCCAAAAATCATATAAAATAGCATATAAATGCATATAAAACATCCAAGATGGATAATATAATAGCATGTAACAATCAAAAATTATAGATACATTGGAGACGTATCAAGCATCCCCAAGCTTAATTCCTGCTCGTCCTCGAGTAGGTAAATGATAAAAACAGAATTCTTGATGTGGAATGCTACCTAACATATTTATCCATGTAATTTTCTTTATTGTGGCAAGAATATTCATATCCATAAGATTCAAAACAAAAGTTTAATATTGACGTAAAAATGATACTTCAAGCATATTAATGAAGCAATCATGTTTTCTTAAAATAACATGGCCAAAGAAAGTTATCCCTACAAAATCATATAGTCTGGCTATGCTCCATCTGCATCACACAAAGTATTCAAATCATGCACAACCCCGACGACTGATGTCTACTGCATAACTTGTTCTTGTAGACTCGTGTTGAGCCTCCAAGCGCAGAGTTTTGTAGGACAGTAGCAAATTTCCCTCAACTGGATGACCTAGTTTATCAATCCGTGGGAGGCGTAGGATGAAGATGGTCTCTCTCAAACAACCCTGCAACCAAATAATAAAAAGTCTCTTGTGTCCCCAACACACCCAATACAATGGCAAATTGTATAGGTGCACTAGTTCAGCGAAGAGATGGTGATAAAAGTGTAGTAATGACAGTAGATATTGATTTTTTTTATAGGAACAATAAAAAAACAGCAAGGTAGCAATTGATAAAACGGAGCACAAATAGTATTGCAATGCTTGAAAATGAGGCCTAGGGTCCGTACTTTTGCTAGTGAAATCTCTCAATAGTGCTAATATAATTGGATCCTATAACCATCCCTCAACGTGCAATGAAGAATCACTCCAAAGTTCCTATCTAGCGAAGAACATAAGACGAAATTGTTTGTAGGGTACGAAACCACCTCAAAGCTATTCTTTCCGATCAATTTATCCTAGAGTTCATACTAAAATAACACCAAACTATTCTTTTCGATCGATCTAACCAAGATTTCGTACTAAAATAACACCATATGATACACATCAACCAACTCTAATGTCACCTAGATACTCCAATGTCACCGCGAGTATCCGCGAGTTGATTATACGATATGCATTCAACAATTTCAGATTCATAATACTCAATCCAACACAAAGAACTTCAAAGAGTGCCCCCAAGATTTCTACCGGAGAAACAAAGACAAGAACGTGCATCGACCCCTATGCATAGATTACCCCAATGTCACCTTGGGAATCCGCGAGTTGAGTGCCAAAACATATATAAAGTGAATCAATACGATACCCCAATGTCACCACGGGTATTCATAGAAAGACATACATCAAGTGTTCTCAAATCCATAAAACTATTCAATCCGATAAAACTAAATCTCAAAGGGAAAACTCAATTCACAACAAGATAGAGAGGAGAAAACACCATATGATCCAACTATATTAACAAAGCCCACGATACATCTAGATCGTGACATCTCAAGAACACGAGAGAGAGAGAGAGAGAGAGAGAGAGATTAAACACATAGCTATTGGTACAAACCCTCAGCCCCGAGGGTGGACTACTCCCTCCTTATCATGGTAGCCACCGGGATGATGAAGATGGCCACCGGTGATGATCTTCCCCTCCGGCGGAGTGCCGGAACAACGTCTAGATTGGTTTCTCGTGGCTACAGAGGCTTGCGGTGGTGGAACTTCTGCTCTAGGGTTTTCTCGAGGGTTTCTGGAATATTTGACGATTTATAGGGCAAAGAGGGGGTGCGAGAGGCCACCGAGGTGGGCACAATCCACCAGGGCGCGCCTGGGGTTGAGCCCCCCTCGGGGCACCCCCCAGGTGCTGCTCTGGCCCAATGGATGCCTTCTGGTCCATAAAAAATCCACAAAAAGTTTCGCGGTGTTTGGACTTCGTTTGATATTGATTTCCCGCGATGTAAAAAACAAGCAAAAAACAGCAACTAACACTTGGCACTGGGTCAATAGGTTAGTCCCAAAAAATGATATAAAGTTGCTATAAAATGATTGTGAAACATCCAAGAATGATAATATAACAACATGAATACTTCATAAATTATAGATACGTTGGAGATGTATCAACATCCCTAAGCTTAATTCCTACTCGTCCTCGAGTAGGTAAATGATAAAAGAAATAATTTATGAAGTGTGAATGCTAGCAAAGTGCATAAGTTTGATCAATGATAATTTCAATCACTTTCCCTAGCATCATAACAGCAACTCTTTCTCATAAAACTCATCATGACAAAGTAGCAACCAATTAACATGTTAAGGTTCAAACAATTTATTCTCTTGAAACTCAACAACCTATGTTCTTAGTCACCAAGCAATTGCAATTCAACTTATTCAACAAAGTCTAAGTAAGAGCTCCACATACTCAACCATCATATAGTCTTCTATGATTGCTAACACTCACTGCATACACATGAGCAAAACGTTTCAACCGGACACATAGAAAGATAGGGGCTTATAATTTTGCCTCCCAACGTATTCACCTCAAGGGTGATGTCAACAATAATAACTCATGCTACCCATATCCGACTGGATATATGTGCCTAGATCTTTCCTCACCACATGATGCTTGCCAAAAGAGAAAAATAAAAAGGAATAGAGAGGAAAACTTTGACTCTTGCATGAAAGTAAATACATCAAAGTAAAAGGTAGGCCCTTCGCAGAGGGAAGCAGAGGTTGCCATGTGCTTTTTGTTTGTATGCTCAATCCCTTAGTGCAAAAGAACGTCGTATTATATTGCCCCTTATGATAGCAACCTTTATTATGCAGTATGTCGCTTTTATTCTTTGCCATCACAAGTTCGTACAACGCTCGATTTTCTCTTACACTAAATGATCTAACACTTTTAGAAGCAATTTTTATTGCCTTATTGCACCGATGACAAATTACTTGAAGGATCTTACTCAATCCTTAGGTAGGTACGGTGGACTCTTGAAAATAAGATTTGGGTTTAAGGGTTTTTGGATGCACAAGTAGTATCTCTACTTGGTGCGGAATTTTTGGCTAGCAAAGATGGGGGGCAAGCACCACATGTTAAAGGATCTATGACAATATAACTTCTATGTAAATATGAACAAACATAAATCATTACATTGTCTTCCTTGTCCAACATCAACAACTTTGGCATATAATATTTTGATGGGGGATCACAATCACAAAAGATTTCCAAGATAGTGTATTTGCATGTTAAAGTTCTCTTCCTTATAGTAATCATTCAGGAATTGCTTGTATGACCAATATTGTGATTGTCAAACTTCAAAAGATTTCACTTTCTAAACCCAATGTGAAGCTACCACTAGGCATGATATGAACATATAATTTCATCTTCATGATATTCAATTCATTCAACAATTTACTCATAGGATATAAGTGAAGCATGAGAGTAAATGACAAACTACTCCAAAAAGATATAAGTGAAGATCAAGCGAGTAGTTAAGTAAATAAGTAGCTAATTGTGGACTCTCTTTTATTTAAAAACTTTCAGATCTAAATATCTTATTAAAACAGCAAGAAAAACAAAATAAAATGACATTCTAAGAATAACACACATCATGTGAAGAAGCAAAAACTTAGGCTCAACCGATACTAACCGATAATTGTTGATGAAGAAAGGTGGGATGCCTACCGGGGCATCCCCAAGCTTAGATGCTTGAGACTTCTTGAAATATTATCTTGGGATGCCTTTGGCATCCCCAAGCTTGAGCTTTTCTGTCTCCTTAATTCCTTTTATATCACGGTTTCCCTAAATCTTAAAAACTTCATCCACACAAAACTCAACAAGAACTCGTGAGATAAGTTAGTATAAACCAATGCAAAAACCTTATCATTCCCTACTGTAGCAAATTACTAAAATTGTTATTCAACATTGCATACTACATGCCTATGCATATTTAATACTCCTATCCTCAAATAGAATCATTAAACAAGCAAACATATGCAAACAATGCAAACATAATAGCAATCCGCCAAAACAGGACAGTCTGTAAAGAATGTAATAGGATCCAAACTTATTCAACTAAAAAAATTCTAAAAATTTAACACATTGTAGAAAATTTATCAGAGCTTATTGTGCAAAAAGTTTCAACATTTTATCACATTCTGACTTTTCTCGGTAATATTTGCAACAGCGATAAACTTTCTGTTTTTAAACAGCCACATATAGACTTGCAAAATAAGCATGGTGAAGGCTATCCTTGACATTTTTATTGAACTAAAAGATAGAAAACATTATTTTAGATAGCAGCAAGCAAATCAAAACAAAATAAAATGATGCTCCAAGCAAAACTCATATCATGTGACGAATGAAAACATAGCCTCAAGTAAGGTTACCGATAATGTTGGAGACGAAAGAGGGGATGCCTTCCGGGGCATCCCCAAGCTTAGTTGCCTGGATCTTCCTTGGATATTAACTTAGGGTGCCTTGAGCATCCCCAAGCTTAGGGTCTTCTCACTCCTTATTCTCCTCATATCAACACCTCACCCAAAACTTGAAAACTTCAATCACACAAAACTTAATGGAACTTCGTGAGATAGGTTAGTATGATAAAGAGCAAACCATTTCACTTTGGTACTGTGAAAGACAAGATTCATAATTGTTTCCACACAATTCCTACTGTAGAATATCATTTCTACAATTTATATTGAGCAATATAAGCCATAGAAACTAGGAAACTAGCAAACTATGCATTGTAAACAGAATCTGTCAAAAACAGAACACTCTGAAGTAATTTGTACTCCAACCATACTTCTGTAACTCCAACAATTCTGAAAAATTAGGACAACGTAGGGAATTTGTATATCTATCACCTGTAAAAAAATTCAGATCAAAAGCACGTTCCAGTGAATTTTGAAAATTCCTGGAATGAGCGCAAAAGTTTCTGTTTTTGCACAGATTCAAGTCAACTATCATCCACACTATCCCAAAGGCTTTACTTGGCACTTTATTGAAACAAAACCAATAAAACATGATTACTACAGTAGAATAACCATGTGAACACACAAAAACAGTAGGTAAAAGTGTTGGGTTGTCTCCCAACAAGCGCTTTTCTTTAATGCCTTTTAGCTAGGCATGATGATTTCAATGATGCTCGCATAGAAGATAAGAATTGAAACATAACAAGAGCATCATGAAACACATGGCAAGCACATTTAAGACTAACCCACTTCCTATTCATAGGGATTTTGTGAGCAAAAAATTTATGGGAACAAGAATCAACTAGCATAGGAAGGCAAAACAAGTGCAACTTCAAGATTTTCAACACACAGAGGAAACTTGATATTATTGCAATACCTACAAGCATATGTTCCTCTCTCATAATAATTTTCAGTAGCATCATGAATGGATTCAACAATATAACTATCACATAAAGTGTTCCTTTCATGACACATAAGCATAGAAATTTTGTTACTCTCCACATAAGCAAATTTATTCTCATGAATAGTGGTGGGAGCAAATTCAACAAAATAACTATCATGTGATTGGAAATTAAAATCATGATGACAAGTTTCATGGTTATCATTATTCAATACAGCATACATGTCATCACCATAATCATCATAGATAGCAACTTTGTTATCATAGTCAATTGAAGCCTCATCCAAAATGGTGGATTTATCACTAAATAAAGTCATGACCTCTCCAAATCCACTTTCATCATTGTGATAAGATTCAACACCCTCCAAAATAGTGGGATCATTACCTAGAATTGACACTCTTCCAAACCCACATTCATCATTGTAATCATCATAAATAGGAGCCATGCTACCATTATAACAAATTTGCACATCAAAACTTGGGGGAATAAAAATATCATCTTCATCAAACATAGCATCCCCAAGCTTATGGCTTTGCATATCACTAGCATCATGGATATTCAAAGAATTCATACTAGCAACATTGCAATCATGCTCATCATTCATGGATTCGATGCCCAACATTTTATAGCATTCTTCTTCTAACAATTGAGCACAATTTTCCGATCCATCATTTTCAAGAAAGATATTATAAAGATGATCAATAATATGATGCAACCTCAATTCCATTTTTTATGTAGTTTTCTTTTATAAACCAAACTAGTGATAAAACAAGAAACTAAAAGATTTGATTGCAAGATCTAAAGATATAGCTTCAAGCACTCACCTCCCAGACAACGGCGCCAGAAAAGAGCTTGATGTCTACTATACAACTTGTTCTTGTAGACTCGTGTTGGGCCTCCAAGCTAGCAAATTTCCCTCAAGTGGATGACCTAAAGTTTATCAATCCATGGGAGGCGTAGGATGAAGATGGTCTCTCTCAAACAACCCTGCAACCAAATAATAAAAAATCTCTTGTGTCCATGAATGATGGCAAATTGTATAGGTGCACTAGTTCGGCGAAGAGATGGTGATCAAAGTGTAGTAATGATAGTAGATACTGATTTTTTTGACAGGAACAATAGAAAACCTCAAGGTAGCAATTGATAAAACGGAGCACAAACGGTATTGCAATGCTTGAAAATGAGGCCTAGGGTCCGTACTTTCGCTAGTGCAATCTCTCAACAGTGCTAATATAATTGGATCATATAACCACCCCTCAACGTGCAATGAAGAAACACTCCAAATTAAAATTCCTATCTAACGGAGAACATACGACGAAATTGTTTGTAGGGTACGAAACCACCTCAAAGCTATTCTTTCCGATCAATCTATCCTAGAGTTCATACTAAAATAATACCAAGCTATTCTTTCCGATCGATCTAACCAAGAGTTCGTACTAAAATAACACCATATATGATACACATCAACCAACTCTTATGTCACCTAGATACTCCAAAAATTCTAAAAAATTAGGACGACCTGGGAAATTTGTGTACCAATCTAGTGCAAAAAGAATCAGATCAAAAGCACGCTTATGTGAATTATGAAAATTATTTTCCTGGGCGCAAAAGTTTCTGTTTCTCAGCAAGATCGAAACAACTATCACTGTAAGCTATCCTAAAGGTCTCACTTGGCACAAACACTAATTAAAACACAAAACCATATCCAACCAGAGGCTAGATGAAATATTTATTGCAAAACGGAACCTAAAAAGTAAAAAAAATCGGGTTGCCTCCCAACAAGCGCTATTGTTTAGCGCCCCTAGCTAGGCATTGAGATTTCAATGATGCTCACATGAAAGACAAAAATGGAAGCACAAAGAAAGCATCATAAAACATGTGACAAATACACTTAAGTCTAACATACTTCCTATGCATAGGTATTTTATGAGCAAACAAATTGTTGAGGCAAGCAAAAACTAGCATATGCAAGGAAGAAGAAAGAGATGATAGCAATCTAAACATGAACGGAGGTAATTTACTAACATGAAAATTTCTACTACCATATTTTCCTCTCTCATAATAATTACATGTAGGATCATAAGAAAATTCAACAAAATAGTTATCACATAACATATTATCAACACGATCCACATGCATGCAAAGTTGACACTCTTCCAAAATAGTGGGATTAACATTAACTAAAGTCATGACCTCTCCAAACCCAATTTTATCAAAAATTTCATGAGATTGAATATTCTCCAAATATGTGGGATCTAAAGTTGACACTACCCACTTTCAATATTGTTGCAAACACTGTTATCAATCTCATATTCATCATGGGGCTTAAATAAATTTTCAAGATCATAAGAAGCATTATCACCCCAATCATGATCATTGCAATAAGTAGCAGACATAGCAAAACTAGCATCCCCAAGCTTAGGGTTTTGCATATCATAAGCACAACTGACATTAATAGAATTTATATTAAAACCATTGCAATCATGCTTTTCATCCAAGGAACTATCGTGAATCACTTCATAAATTTCATCACAATTTTCAGATTCATGAATTTCAAGCAAAACTCCATAAAGATAATCTAGTGCACTCAAATCACTAGAAATTGGTTCATCATAATAGGATCTCTTAAAAACATTGGCAAGTGGATGAGGATCCATAAACTTTTAGCGAGCGAAGATGCAAGCAAAAAGAAGGCACATGGTAACACAAGCAAACAAAAGATCGAACGAAAGAAGGGCGAAGAAAAAGGTAAATCTTTTCAAAAATCGTTTTAGAAGAGGGCGAGAGGAAAACAAGAGGCGAATGGCGAATAATGTAATGCAAGAGATGAGAGTTTATGATGGGTACCTGCTATGGCTTGACTTGTCGTAGATCTCCCCGGCAACAGCGGCGGAAATTGGCGAGTTGTCGGGAGACTATCTTGACTTGATCCTCCCCGGTAACGGCGCCAGAAATTCTTCCTGCTACTTCTTGAGCTTGCGTTGGTTTTTCCCTTGAAGAGGAAAGGGTGATGCAGCAAAGTAGAGTAAGTATTCCCCTCAGTTTGAGAACCAAGGTATCAATCCAGTAGGAGACAACGCACAAGTCACCGAATACCTGCACAAACAATCAAACAACTTGCACCCAACGCAATAAAGGGGTTGTCAATCCCTTCACGATTACTTGAAAAGGTGAGATCTAATAGAGATAGATAAACGGTAAACTAAATATTTTTGGTATTTTTGGTTTATAGATCGGAAAGTAAAAGATTGCAAAATAGTAGATCGGAAACTTATATGATGGAAGATAGACCCGGGGGCCATAGGTTTCACTAGAGGCTTCTCTCAAGATAGAAAATATTACGATGGGTGAACAAATTACTACCGAGCAATTGATAGAAAAGTGCAAAGTTATGACGATATCTAAGGCAATGTTCATGAATATAGGCATCACGTCCGTGTCAAGTAGACCGAAACGATTCTTCATCTACTACTATTACTCCACACATCGATCGACTCCTGCCTGCATCTAGAGTATTAAGTTCATGAAGAACAGAGTAACGCATTAAGTAAGATGACATGATGTAGCGGGATAAACTCAAGCAATATGATGAAAACCCCATCTTTTTATCCTCGATGGAAACAATACAATACGTGCCTTGCTGCCCCTACTGTCACTGGGAAGAAGGACACCGGAAGATTGAACCCAAAGCTAAGCACTTCTCCCATTGCAAGAAAAACCAATCTAGTTGGCCAAAGCAAATCGATAGTTCGAAGAGACTTGCAAAGATATCAAATCATGCATATAAGAATTCAGAGAAGATTCAAATAATTTTTGTAGATAAGCTGATCATAAATCCACAATTCATCGGATCTCGGCAAACACACCGCAAAAAGGTATTACATAGAATAGAGCTCCAAGAACATCGAGGAGAACATGGTATTGAGAATTAAAGAGAGAGAAGAAGCCATCTAGCTACTAGCTATGGACCAGTGGGTCTGTGGTAAACTACTCACGCTTCATTGGAAGGGCAATGGTGCTGATGTAGAAGCCCTCCGTGATCGAATCCCCCTCCGGCAGGACGCCGGAAAAGGCCCCTAGATGGGATCTCACGGCTACAGAAGGTTGCGACGGTGGAAAAGTGTTTTCATGGCTCACTCTGTTGGTTTTGGGATATATGAGAATATATAGGCGAAGAAACTAGGTCGGTGGAGTCATGAGGGGCCCACAAGGGTGGGGGACGCGCCCTACCCCCTGGGCGCATGATACGTCTCCAACGTATCTATAATTTTTGATTGCTCCATGCTATATTATCTTCTGTTTTGGACATTATTGGGCTTTATTATACATTTTTATATTATTTTTGGCACTAACCTATTAACCGGAGGCCCAGCCCAGAATTGCTATTTTTTGCCTATTTCAGAGTTTCGCGAAAAAAGAATAACAAATGGAGTCCAAACGGAATGAAACCTTTGGGAACGTGATTTTCGGAACGAACGTGATCCAGAGGACTTGGACCCTACGTCAAGAAAGCTACCAGGAAGCCACCAGGTAGGGGGGCGCGCCTACCCCCCCTGGGCGCGCCCTCCACCCTCGTGGGCCCCATGTTGCTCCACCGACGTACTCCTTCCTCCTATATATACCTACGTACCCCCAAACTACCAGATACGGAGCCAAAAACCTAATTCCACCGCCGCAACCTTCTGTACCTGTGAGATCCCATCTTGGGGCCTGTTCCGGAGCTCCGCCGGAGGGGGCATCGATCACGGAGGGCTTCCACATCAACACCATAGCCTCTCCGATGAAGTGTGAGTAGTTTACCTCAAACCTTCGGGTCCATAGTTCCGCCCCTCTCTTGTGGAGATCTATTCGATGTAATCTTCTTTTGCGGTGTCTTTGTTGAGACCGATGAATTGTGGGTTTATGATCAAGTTTATCTATGAACAATATTTGAATATTTGAATTCTTTTATGTATGATTGGTTATCTTTGCAAGTCTCTTCGAATTATCAGTTTGGTTTGGCCTACTAGATTGATCTTTCTTGCAATGGGAGAAGTGCTTAGCTTTGGGTTCAATCTTGCGGTGTCCTTTCCTAGTGACAGTAGGGGCAGCACGGCACGTATAGTATTGTTGCCATCGAGGATAACAAGATGGGGTTTATATCATATTGCATGAATTTATCCCTCTACATCATGTCATCTTGCTTTAGGCGTTACCCTGTTCTTATGAACTTAATACTCTAGATGCATGCTGGATAGCAGTCGATGTGTGGAGTAATAGTAGTAGATGCAGGCAGGAGTCGGTCTACTTGTCTCGGACGTGATGCCTATATACATGATCATACCTAGATATTCTCGTAACTATGCTCAATTCTGTCAATTGCTCAACAGTAATTTGTTCACCCACCGTAAATACTTATACTCTTGAGAGAAGCCACTAGTGAAACCTATGGCCCCCGGGTCTATTTTCCATCATATTAATCTTCCAACACTTAGCTATTTCTTTTGCCGTTTTTATTTTGTTTCCTTTACTTTGCATCTTTATCATAAAAATACCAAAAATATTATCCTATCATATCTATCAGATCTCACTCTCGTAAGTGACCGTGTAGGGATTGACAACCCCTTATCGTGTTGGTTGCGAGGATTTATTTGTTTGTGTAGGTGCGAGGGACTCATGCGTGGCCTCCTACTAGATTGATACCTTGGTTCTCAAAAACTGAGGGAAATACTTATGGTACTTTGCTGCATCACCCTTTCCTCTTCAAGGGAAAAACAACGCAATGCTCAAGAGGTAGCAAGAAGGATTTCTGGCGCTGTTGCCGGGGAGGCTTACGCAAAGTCAAGTCAAGATTTGGACTCCCGACAATGAGTCATTTCTGGCGCCGTTGCCGGGGAGGTCTACGCATAAGTCAACATACCAAGTACCCATCACAAACCTTTATCTCCCGCATTACATTATTTGCCATTTACCTCTCGTTTTCCTCTCCCCCACTTCACCCTTGCTGTTTTATTCGCCCTCTCTTTTCCATTCGCCTCTTTTTTGCTTGCTTCTTGTTTGCTCGTGTGTTGGATTGCTTGCTTGTCACGATGGCTCAAGATAATACCAAATTGTGTGACTTTACCAATACCAACAACAATGATTTCGTTAGCACTCCGATTGCTCCTCTTACTGATACTGAATCTTGTGAAATCAATGCTGCTTTGTTGAATCTTGTCATGAAAGATCAATTCGCCGGCCTTCCTAGTGAAGATGCCGCTACTCATCTAAATAGCTTCGTTGATTTGTGTGATATGCAAAAGAAGAAAGATGTTGACAATGATATTGTTAAATTGAAGCTATTTCCTTTTTCGCTTAGAGATCGTGCTAAAGCTTGGTTTTTGTCTTTGCCTAAAAATAGTATTGATTCTTGGAATAAGTGCAAAGATGCTTTTATCTCTAAGTATTTTCCTCCCGCTAAAATTATCTCTCTTAGAAACGATATTATGGATTTTAAGCAACTTGATCATGAACATGTTGCACAAGCTTGGGAGAGGATGAAATTAATGATGCGTAATTGCCCTACGCATGGTTTGAATTTGTGGATGATTATACAAAAAATTTATGCCGGATTGAATTTTGCTTCTAGAAATCTTTTAGATTCGGCCGCGGGAGGCACTTTTATGGAAATCACTTTAGGAGAAGCTACTAAACTCCTAGATAATATTATGGTTAATTATTCTCAATGGCACACTAAAAGATCCACTAATAAAAAAGTGCATGCGATAGAAGAAATTAATGTTTTGAGTGGAAAGATGGATGAACTTATGAAATTATTTGCTACTAAGAGTGTTTCTTCTGATCCTAATGATACGCCTTTGTCTACCTTGATTGAGAATAATAATGAATCTATGGATGTGAATTTTGTTGGTAGGAATAATTTTGGTAACAACGCGTATAGAGGAAACTTTAATCCTAGGCCTTATCCTAGTAATTCCTCTAATAATTATGGTAATTCCTACAACAATTCTTATGGAAACTTTAATAATATGCCCTCTGAATTTGAGACTAGTGTTAAGGAATTTATGAATTCGCAAAAGAATTTCAATGCTTTGCTTGAAGAAAAATTGCTTAAAGTTGATGAATTGGCTAGGAACGTTGATAGAATTTCTCTTGATGTTGATTCCTCGAAACTTAGATCTATTCCACCTAAGCATAATATCAATGAGTCTCTGAAAGCCATGAGAATTTCCATTGATGAGGGCAAAGAAACAACCGCTAGGATGCGTGCTAAGAAAGATTGCTTTATAAAAGTGTGTTCTTCTATATTTTATGAAAACAAAGATGAAGATCTAAAAGTTATTGATGTGTCCCCTATTAAATCTTTGTTTTGCAATATGAATCTTGATAATGATGGGACTGAATATGATGCACCTTTACCTAGAAGGCGTTCCAGAAATTCTGAGTTTTTAGATCTTGATGCTAAAATTGATAAAAGTGGGATTGAAGAGATCAAAACAGTAGATATTAATGAACCCACTATTTTGGATTTCAAGGAATTTAATTATGATAGCTGCTCTTTGATAGATTGTATTTCCTTGTTGCAATCCGTGCTAAATTCTCCTCATGCTTATAGCCAAAATAAAGCCTTTACTAAACATATCGTTGATGCTTTGATGCAATCTTATGAAGAAAAACTTGAGTTGGAAGTTTCTATCCCTAGAAAACTTTATGACGAGTGGGAACCTACTATTAAAATTAAACTTAAATATCATGAATGCTATGCTTTGTGTGATTTGGGTGCTAGTGTTTCCACGATTCCAAAAACTTTGTGTGATTTGCTAGGTTTTCGTGATTTTGATGGTTGCTCTTTAAACTTGCACCTTGCGGGTTCCACTATTAAGAAACCTATGGGAAGAATTATTGACGTTCTTATTGTTGCAAATAGGAACTATGTGCTCGTAGATTATATTGTTCTTGATATAGATTGCAATCCTTCATGTCCTATTATTCTTGATAGACCTTTCCTTAGAACGATTGGTGCAATTATTGATATGAAGGAAGGGAATATTAGATTCCAATTTCCATTAAAGAAAGGCATGGAACACTTCCCTAGGAAGAAAATAAAATTACCATATGAATCTATCATGAGAGCCACTTATGGATTGCCTACCAAAGATGGCAATACCTAGATCTATCCTTGCTTTTATGCCTAGCTAGGGGCGTTAAACGATAGCGCTTGTTGGGAGGCAACCCAATTTTATTTTTTAGTTTTTTGCTTTTTGCTTCTGTTTAGGAATAAATATTTGTTCTAGCCTCTGGTTATATGTGTTTTAATGTTTTAATTAGTGTTTTTGCCAAGTTAAACCTATAGGATCTTCTTGGATGATAGTTATTTGATCTTGCAGAAAATTCCAGAAACTTTCTGTTCACGAAAATAATTGTTAAAAATCACCAGAACGTGATAAAATATTGATTCCAATTGCTGCTGATCAATAAACAAATTGTCTAGGTCGTCCTATTTTGGCTGATTCTTTGGATTTCCAGAAGTTTGCGTTTGTTACAGATTACTACAGACTGTTCTGTTTTTGACAGATTCTGTTTTTCGTGTGTTGTTTGCTTATTTTGATGAATCTATGGCTAGTAAAATAGTTTATAAACCATAGAGAAGTTGGAATACAGTAGTTTTAACACCAAAATAAATAAAGAATGAGTTCATTACAGTACCTTGAAGTGGTCTTTTGTTTTCTTTCGCTAACGGAGCTCACGAGATTTTCTGCTGAGTTTTGTGTTGTGAAGTTTTCAAGTTTTGGGTGAAAGATTTGATGGATTATGGAACAAGGTGTGGCAAGAGCCTAAGCTTGGGGATGCCCATGTCACCCCCAAGATAATCTAAGGACACCTAAAAGCCAAAGCTTGGGGATGCCCCGGAAGGCATCCCCTCTTTCGTCTACTTCCATCGGTAACTTTACTTGGAGCTATATTTTTATTCACCACATGATATGTGTTTTGCTTGGAGCGTCTTGTATTATTTGAGTCTTTATTTTTTTTAGTTTACCACATTCATCCTTGCTGTACACACCTTTTGAGAGAGACACACATGATTCGGAAATTATTAGAATACTCTATGTGCTTCACTTATATCTTTTGAGTTATATAGTTTTTGCTCTAGTACTTCACTTATATCTTTTAGAGCACGGTGGTGGATTTGTTTTATAGAAACTTTTGATCTCTCATGCTTCACTTAGATTATTTTGAGAGTCTTAAATAGCATGGTAATTGCTTAAATAATCCTAATATGCTAGGTATTCAACATTAGTAAAAACTTTCTTATGAGTGTGTTGAATACTAAGAGAAGTTTGATGCTTGATGATTGTTTTGAGACATGGAGGTAGTGATATTAAAGTTGTGCTAGTTGAGTACTTGTGAATTTGAGAAATACTTGTGTTGAAGTTTGCAAGTCCCGTACCATGCACGTATGGTAAACGTTATGTAACAAATTTGAAACATGAGGTGTTCCTTGATTGTCCTCCTTATGAGTGGCGGTCGGGGTCGAGCGATGGTCTTTTCCTACCAATCTATCCCCCTAGGAGCGTGCGCGTAGTGCTTGGTTTTTCATGACTTGTAGATTTTTGCAATAAGTATGTGAGTTCTTTATGACTAATGTTGAGTCCATGGATTATACGCACTCTCACCTTTCCACCATTCCTAGCCTCTTCGGTACCGTGCATTGCCCCTTCTCACATTAAGAGTTGGTGCAAACTTCGCCGGTGCATCCAAACCCCGTGATATGATACGCTCTTTCACACATAAACCTCCTTATATCTTCCTCAAAACAGCCACCATACCTACCTATTATGGCATTTCCATAGCCATTCCGAGATATATTGCCATGCAACTTTCCACCGTTCCGTTTATCGTGACACGTTCATCATTGTCATATTGCTTTGCATGATCATGTAGTTGACATAGTATTTGTGGCAAAGCCACCGTTCATAATTCTTTCATACATGTCACTCTTGGTTCATTGCATATCCCGGTACACCGCCGGAGGCATTCATATAGAGTCATACTTTGTTCTAGTATCGAGTTGTAATCATTGAGTTGTAAATAAATAGAAGTGTGATGATCATCATTTTCTAGAGCATTGTCCCAAGTGAGGAATAAAAAAAGAGAAAGGCCATAAAAAAAGAAGAAGGCCAAAAAATGAGAGAAAAAGAGAGAAGGGACAATGTTACTATCCTTTTACCACACTTGTGCTTCAAAGTAGCACCATAATCTTCATGATAGAGAGCTTCTTGTTTTATCACTTTCATATACTAGTGGGAATTTTTCATTATAGAACTTGGCTTGTATATTCCAACAATGGGCCTCCTCAAGTGCCCTAGGTCTTCGTGAGCAAGCAAGTTGGATGCACACCCACTTAGTTTCTTTAGTTGAGCTTTCATATATTTATAGCTCTGGTGCATCCGTTGCATGGCAATCCCTACTCCATGCATTAACATCAATCGATGGGCATCTCCATAGCTCATTGATTAGCCTCGTTGATGTGAGACTTTCGCCTTTTTTGTCTTCTCCACATAACCCCCATCATCATATTCTATTACACCCATAGTGCTATATCCATGGCTCACGCTCATGTATTGCGTGAAGGTTGAAAAAGTTTGAGATTACTAAAGTATGAACTTTCTTTGGCCATGTTATTTTGAGAGGACATAATTGCTTAGTTAGTATGCTTGAAGTATTATTATTTTTATGTCAATATTGAACTTTTATCTTGAATCTTTCGGATCTGAATATTCATACCACAATTAAGAAGAATTACATTGTAATTATGCCAAGTAGCATTCCACATCAAAAATTCTGTTTTTATCATTTACCTACTCGAGGACGAGCAGGAATTAAGCTTGGGGATGCTTGATACGTCTCCAACGTATCTATAATTTTTGATTGCTCCATGCTATATTATCTTCCGTTTTGGACATTCTTGGGCTTTATTATATACTTTTATATTATTTTTGGGACTAACCTATTAACCGGAGGCCCAGCCCAGAATTGTTGTTTTTTGCCTATTTCAGAGTTTCGGAGAAAAAGAATATCAAACGGAGTCCAAACGGAATGAAACCTTCGGGAACGTGATTTTCGGAACGAACGTGATCCAGATGACTTGGACCCTACGTCAAGAAAGCTACCAGGTAGCCACGAGGTAGGGGCGCGCCTACCCCCCTGGGCGCGCCCTCCACCCTCATGGGCCCCATGTTGCTCCACCGACGTACTCCTTCCTCCTATATATACCTACGTACCCCCAAACTACCAGATACGGAGCCAAAAACCTAATTCCACCGCCGCAACCTTCTATACCCGTGAGATCCCATATTGGGGCCTGTTCCGGAGCTCCGCCGGAGGGAGCGTCGATCACGGAGGGCTTCTACATCAACACCATAGCCTCTCCGATGAAGTGTGAGTAGTTTACCTCAGACCTTCGGGTCCATAGTTATTAGCTAGATGGCTTCTTCTCTCTTTTTGGATCTCAATACAATGTTCCCCCCTCTCTTGTGGAGATCTATTCGATGTAATCTTCATTTGCGGTGTGTTTGTTGTGACCGATGAATTGTGGGTTTATGATCAAGTTTATCTATGAACAATATTTGAATCTTCTTAATTCTTTTATGTATGATTGGTTATCTTTGCAAGTCTCTTCGAATTATCAGTTTGGTTTGGCCTACTAGATTGATCTTTCTTGCAATGGGAGAAGTGCTTAGCTTTGGGTTCAATCTTGCGGTGTCCTTTCCTAGTGACAGTAGGGGCAGCAAGCACGTATAGTATTGTTGCCATCGAGGATAACAAGATGGGGTTTGTATCATATTGCATGAATTTATCCCTCTACATCATGTCATCTTGCTTAAGGCGTTACTCTGTTCTTATGAACTTAATACTCTAGATGCATGCTGGATAGCGGTCGATGTGTGGAGTAATAGTAGTAGATGCAGGCAGGAGTCGGTCTACTTGTCTCGGACGTGATGCCTATATACATGATCATACCTAGATATTTTCATAACTATGCTCAATTCTGTCAATTGCTCAACAGTAATTTGTTCACCCACCGTAAATACTTATGCTCTTGAGAAAAGCCACTAGTGAAACCTATGGCCCCCGGGTCTATTTTCCATCATATTAATCTTCCAACACTTAGCTATTTCTTTTGCCATTTTTATTTTGTTTCCTTTACTTTGCATCTTTATCATAAAAATACCAAAAATATCAACCTATCATATCTATCAGATCTCACTCTCGTAAGTGACCGTGTAGGGATTGACAACCCCTTATCGCGTTGGTTGCGAGGATTTATTTGTTTGTGTAGGTGCGAGGGACTCGTGCGTGGCCTCCTACTGGATTGATACCTTGGTTCTCAAAAACTGAGGGAAATACTTACACTACTTTGCTGCATCACCCTTTCCTCTTCAAGGGAAAACCAACGCAGTGCTCAAGAGGTAGCAGCGCACCCTCCGTTCTTGTGGCTACCTCGTGGCTTCTTTCACTTGCACTCCAAGTCCTCTGGATGTCTTCTGGTCCAAGAAAAATCATCGCGAAAGTTTTATTCCGTTTGGACTCCGTCTGGTATTCCTTTTCTGTGAAACTCTAAAACAAGGAAAAAATAGAAACTGACACTAGGCTCTAGGTTAATAGGTTAGTGATACGTCTCCATCGTATCTACTTTTCCAAACACTTTTGCCCTTGTTTTGGACTCTAACTTGCATGATTTGAATGGAACTAACCTGGACTGACGCTGTTTTCAGCAGAATTGCCATGGTGTTATTTTTGTGCAGAAATAAAAGTTCTCGGAATGACCTGAAACTTCACAGAGATTATTTTCGGAAATAAAAAAAAAATACTGGCGAAAGAATCAAGGCCAGGGGGCCCACACCCTGTCCACGAGGGTGGGGGCACGCCTGCCCTCCCCCCTGGGCGCGCCCCCTGCCTCGTGGGCCCCCTGGTGCTCCACCGACCTCAACTCCAACTCTATGTATTCACGTTCGGTGAGAAAAAAATCAGAGAGAAGGATTCATCACGTTTTACGATACAAAGCCGCTGCCAAGCCCTAATCTCTCTCGAGAGGGCTGATCTGGAGTCCGTTCGAGGCTCCGGAGAGGGGAATCCGTCGCCATCGTCATCATCAACCATCCTCCATCACCAATTTCATGATGCTCACCGCCGTGCGTGAGTAATTCCATCATAGGCTTGCTGGACGGTGATGGGTTGGATGAGATTTATCATGCAATCGAGTTAGATTTGTTAGGGTTTGATCCCTAGTATCCACTATCTTCTGAGATTGATGTTGCTATGACTTTGCTATGCTTAATGCTTGTCACTAGGGCCCGAGTGCCATGATTTCAGATCTGAACCTATTATGTTTTCATGAATATATGTGAGTTCTTGATCCTATCTTGCAAGTCATTAGTCACCTACTATGTGTTATGATCCGGCAACCCCGAAGTGACAATAATCGGGACCACTCCCGGTGATGACCGTAGTTTGAGGAGTTCATGTATTCACTATGTGTTAATGCTTTGGTCCGGTACTCTATTAAAAGGAGGCCTTAATATCCCTTAGTTTCCATTAGGACCCCGCTGCCACGGGAGGGTAGGACAAAAGATGTCATGCAAGTTCTTTTCCATAAGCACGTATGACTATATTCGGAATACATGCCTACATTACATTGATGAATTGGAGCTAGTTCTGTGTCACCCTATGTTATAACTGTTGCATGAACAATCGCATCCGGCATAATTCTCCATCACCGATCCAATGCCTACAAGCTTTTCACATATTGTTCTTCGCTTATTTACTTTTTCGTTGCTGCTGTTACAATCACTACAAAACTGCTATCACTGTTACTTTTGCCACCGTTACCGTTACTTCCATACTACTTTGCTACTAAATACTTTGCTGCAGATACTAAGTTATCCAGGTGTGGTTGAATTGACAACTCAACTGCTAATACTTGAGAATATTCTTTGGCTCCCCTTGTGTCGAATCAATAAATTTGGGTTGAATACTCTACCCTCGAAAACTGTTGCGATCCCCTATACTTGTGGGTTATCAAGACTATTTTCTGGCGCTGTTGCCGGGGAGCATAGCTCTATTCTTTGAGTCACTTGGGATTTATATCTGCTGGTCACTATGAGGAACTTGAAAGACGAAAAAACCAAAATTTATCCCTCAACTACAAGGGGAGGTAAGGAACTGCCATCTAGCTCTGCACTTGATTCACCTTCTGTTTTGAGTAAGCTTGCGACACCTAAACCTGCTTCTGCTATTAATTCTGATATGTCGCATGTTATTGATGATGCCACTTCTGCCATGCATGATACTTATGATGAAACTACTTCTATGCTTGATACTATTGTGCCACTTGGTGAATTTCTTGATGAACAACTTGCTAGGGCTAGAGAGAATGAAATTACTGAAACTGGTAATATTGATGAAAGTGATGATGAAGATTCTCCCCCTAGATATGAATTGCCTGTTGTGCCTGAGGGTTATGTTATGGATGAAGAAACTGCTAGAGACTTTGTTCTTTGCAATGATAGGAGTGATCTTAAGAAATTATTAGTTAATCTGAAAGAAAAATCTCTGAATGCTAGAATGAAATATGATCCTGCTTATGCTACTTCACCTATCTTTGTTACTGATAAGGATTATGATTTCTCTGTCGATCCTGAGATAATTACTCTGGTTGAATCTGATCCTTTCTATGGCTATGAATCTGAAACTGTTGTGGCACATCTTACTAAATTAAATGATATAGCCACCCTATTCACTAATGATGAAAAAACTCGCTACTATTATATCCTTAAATTATTTCCGTTCTCATTAAAGGGTGATGCTAAAACATGGTTTAATTCTCTTCATCCTGGTTGTGTGCGTAGTCCCCAGGACATGATTTATTACTTATCTGCTAAATATTTCCCTGCTCATAAGAAACAAGCTGCTTTAAGGGAAATATATAATTTCTTGCAAATTGAAGAAGAGAGTCTCCCACAAGCTTGGGGGAGGCTTCTCCAATTACTTAATGCTTTGCCTGATCATCCTCTCAAGAAAAATGAAATACTTGATATCTTTTATAATGGACTAACCGATGCTTCCAGAGACCACCTGGATAGTTGTGTTGGTTGTGTTTTCAGGGAAAGAACTGTTGATGAAGCTGAAACTCTATTGAATAATATGTTGACTAATGAAAATAATTGGACACTTCCTGAACCAACTCCCAAGCCAACTCCGAAGAAAAGGGGTATTCTATTTCTCAGTCCTGAAGATATGCAAGAGGCAAAGAAATCTATGAAAGAAAAAGGTATTAAAGCTGAAGATGTTAAGAATTTACCTCCTGTTGAAGAAATACATGGTCTTAATTTACCACCTATCGAATAAATACATGGTCTTAATTTACCACCTATCGAAGCAATACATGGTCTTGATAACCCGACACAGGTGGTAAAGGTAAATTCTCTCTATAGATATGATAAAGCTGAAATCCCGCCTACTAAGTTTGCTAGCCAATGCTTATATGAGTTTGATAATTTTATGGTTAAGCAAGAAGATTTTAATGCTTATTTTGGTAGACAATTAAAAAGCAATGCTTATATGATTGAACACTTGAGTGATTATATGTCTAGAGTTAAAGGTGAACTTAAACTCATTAGTAAACATGCTTCTATGGTTACCACTCAAGTAGAACAAGTACTTAAAGCTTAGAATGATTTGCTCAATGAATTAAATAATAAGAAAAATGATAATGCTGTCAGAGTTATGACTAGAGGGGGTAAAGTGACTCAGGAACCTTTGTATCCTGAAGGTCACCCTAAGAGAATTGAGCAGGATTCTTAGAGAACTAATGTAGATGCACCTAGTCCTTCTAAGAGGAAGAAAAAGAAAAATGGTAGGACTTTGCATGCTTCTAGTGAACCTGTTGTAGACACACCTGAGAATCCCAATGATATTTCTATTTCTGATG
This sequence comes from Aegilops tauschii subsp. strangulata, assembly GCF_002575655.3. Classification (NCBI taxonomy): domain Eukaryota; kingdom Viridiplantae; phylum Streptophyta; class Magnoliopsida; order Poales; family Poaceae; genus Aegilops; species Aegilops tauschii. The sequence continues at coordinate 471,164,602 of NC_053035.3, forward strand.
CTGAAACACAATCTGGTGATGAACATGAACCTAGTGATAATGTTAATGATGATGTTCATGTTGATGCTCAACCTAGCAATGATAATGATGTAGAAATTGAACCTGCTGTTGATCTTGATAACCCACAATCAAAGAATCAACATTATGACAAGAGAGACTTTGTTGCTAGGAAGCACGGTAAAGAAAGAGAACCATGGGTTCAGAAACCCATGCCTTTTCCTCCCAAACCATCCAAGAAAAAGGATGATGAGGATTTTGAGCGCTTTGCTGAAATGATTAGACCTATCTTTTTGCGTATGCGTTTTAATTTACTGATATGATTAAAATGAATCCTTATGCTAAGTATATGAAGGATATTGTTACAAATAAGAGAAAGATACCGGAAGCCGAAATTTCCACCATGCTTGCTAATTATACTTTTAAAGGTGGAATACCTAAGAAACTAGGAGATCCAGAAGTACCAACTATACCATGCTCCATTAAAAGAAACTATGTTAGAACTGCTTTATGTGATCTTGGAGCCGGTGTTATGTCTCTCTCTTTATATCGTAGACTTGATTTGAATAAGTTGACACCTACTGAAATATCTTTGCAAATGGCTGATAAATCAACAGCTATACCTATCGGTATTTGTGAGGATGTGCCTGTTGTGGTTGCAAACGTTACTATTTTAACAGACTTTGTTATTCTTGATATTCCCGAGGACGATAGTATGTCTATTATTCTTGGAAGACCATTTTTGAATACTGCAGGGGCTGTTATTGATTGCAACAAAGGCAATGTCACTTTTCATGTTAATGGTAATGAGCATACGGTACACTTTCCGAGGAAACAACCTCAAGTCCACAGTATCAATTCTATTGGAAAAATTCCATCGATTACTATTGGAGGTTTTGAATTTCCTCTTCCTACTGTCAAAAAGAGATATGATATTCTTATTATTGGGGACGTGCATATCCCCGTTGAGGTAACATAGTGTTATTCAAAATTTCTCCGGTTTCATGCGATTCGGAATGAGTTTGTTAACAAGACTTGATCAACCTTGTTAGTGGATTCCTTTTGATGAGCATGAGATGGATGAAGTTAGAAAGCACAACCTTCTGTACCCTCCTTTTACTTTCTGTTATTTAGAATAAATGACGCAAAAATAGTATTTTCTACTAGTTCTCTGAATTACCCGTGCAATAAAAAATACCCTGAAAATAAAAGTTCTCCAAATGCCCCGAAATTGAAATATGATTTTTTCTAGAATATTTGAGAATATCTGGCACTAAGAACACATCAGGGGGAGCAAGCACCTGGCCACGAGGGTCCAGGGCGCGCCCACCCCCTGGGTGCGCCCCCTGCCTCGTGGGCCCATGGTGGCTCCCCTCCACTCATTCCAGCCACCACACACTCCTTCTTCCTCCCAAAAAATCACCAACCAGCTCAAGCATGAGTTCTTGCTCATCTTACTGTGATTTCGATCTCCTAGCTCAAAGCTCCACTCACAAAACTGCTTTGGGGGATTGTTCTTCAGTATGTGACTCCTCCAATGGTCCAATTAGTTTTTGTTCTAGTGCTTTATTCATTGCAAATTTTTGCTGCCTAGGTGACCCTGTTCTTGAGCTTGCATGTCAAATTTATATGGTCCCAAGTAGTTCTAATGCATGATATAGTCTCTAGGCACTTGTGGGAGTAGTTGCTATCAATTTTGTTGAGTTTGGTCCACTTTTATTTTGAGTTACTAAAAATTTCAGAAATTTTTCAGAGGAAGAAATATGTTTAGCAAAATGTACCAAGGTGGTTATTCAAGGAAGCAAGGACCCAGGCCCGCAATACGCGATGCAGACGATGAACCACCAAGAGAAGCTCAAGTGCGACCTTGTGAATGGCCGTCGGAAAACTTCATGATCCGAGCCAGAATTAAGGAGGAATTTGAGGCATATGTGCGTAACGCTGATTTGGAGGGCTTCGTGTCAGATAAGTGCCTCCAACACTATTACCTTACTGATTCCTTTGTGAGAAGATTTAGATTTTCATCATCACGCAACTCTCACACGGTCCTATTTGATCTATATGATAAATCCTATACCATGGACCTAGAGGATTTTACTACTGCTTGTAAACTCCCGCAATGGGGTAGTCCTAGTGAACCTCGCAAATCTGAGCTTAGATATTTTCTTGCTAGTATCACAGTGGGGGAATCTAGAGAAATAACGCAAGCTACCATAGGGAGCATTCATTTTCCTGCTATACATTATTTTGCTCTCTTTATAGGCCGATGCATAAATGGTAAGGATGAGGCATGCCACATGTGTGTTCCTGATCTCAGTGTTCTCAGGAGTGCTGTATTAGGAGATAAACATTATAATTTGGGAGCTATTGTGGCGCGTAGGTTGCATAATAACAGCTTAAATGGGGATTTGTTTGGGGGAATTTATGCAACCCGTCCAGCTAATTATCTTGAGATACCTATTCGTGATTATGATATGGAATTGCCTCCTACTTGTCTAGATTTTAATGCCATGGTTCGCCATCATTTTGTTGAGAGGAATGAACCGCCTCTCCAGTACCGACTAATCTTTGACAGGCGTCACGCCGTCAATATTGTTCTCCCTGCTCCTACCCTCTTTGACTTTCAGGCAAAGGGAGATATGTCATAACCAGGGAGGAGGCAAACGAGTATAAGAGGAGGACGGAGACAGCCCGCCTCCAAGCGGCATCTCATGAGGCAATAGCTGCTGCATCACAGTACGACCCCAACTACAACTTTGGATATCCGCCAGGCCAGCCGTGGCCATAGACCAACTTAGGCCAAAAGCCTAAGCTTGGGGGAGTACGTATTTCTCACCGACATTACATTCATATTCACACACTCATGCTAGTTGTCGGTGCTCATACTTTTTCACTGTAATATCCATGCTAGTTTATTTCCCTTTTTATGCTTTCTTCTTGTGTGTTCGAAAAACCTTAAGAAAATTAAAAAATTAGTTGTAGCTTTTAGCTAGTTTACTTTTCATGTTGTAGTAGTAGTAATTAAAAGAAAACCCAAAAAGATTCTTGTTCTTTTTTTGCTTGTTGGGAGCTTTCCTGTGTAAATAGTTTTATTTGTTTTCTTTTCTTCAGGGGTCGAGAGGAGAAGACCATAATGAAAATGTTGAAGTGGTTCTTATATGCATTATTGTTGATTTAACCAAGAGCCCAAATTGCCTTGTCTTCTCCTGTTTATTGAATGCCTGCAAATTCCAGCTTAGTCCAATGCACGTGCACCACTATTATTATTCACATCGTTCGTTCGTGCAAGTGAAAGGCAATAATGACGATATATGATGGACTGATTGAGATGAGAGAAGCTGGTATGAACTCGACCTCTCTTGTTTTTGTAATATGATAGTTCATCGTTCCTGATTCAGCCTATTATGAATAAACATGTTTGCAATGACAATTAGAGATTATAGTTGCTTATGCCATGCTTAATTAGCTAGGAGTTTATAATGGTTTACCTTGCATGCCAACAGGTTATTAAAATGGTTGTGATGTGGTATAGTAGGGTGGTATCCTCCTTTGAATGATTCAAGTGACTGGACTTGGCACATGTTCACACATGTAGTTGAAACAAAATCAACATAGCCTTCACGATATTTATGTTCATGGTGGATTATATCCTACTCATACTTGCACTCAATGTTTATTAATTTTAATGCATGTTCATGACTGTTGTCGCTCTCTAGTTGGTCGCTTCCCAGTCTTTTTCTAGCCTTCACTTGTACTAAGCGGGAATACTGCGTGTGCAACCAATCCCTTAAACCCCAAAGTTATTCCATATGAGTCCACCATACCTTCCTATATGCGGTATCTACCTGCCGTTCCAAGTAAATTTGTATGTGCCAAACTCTAAACCTTCAAATAAAATTCTGTTTTGTATGCTCGAATAGCTCATGTATCAACTAGGGTTGTCTGTATCTTCCATGCTAGGCGGGTTATTCTCAAGAGGAGTGGACTCCGCTCCTCACTCACGAGAAAATGGCTGGTCACCGGGATGCCCTGTCCCATGCTTTATGCAAATCAAATCAAAATAATTGCAAACAAAACTCCCCCGAGACTCTTGTTAGTTGGAGGCACTCGTTGTTTCGAGCAAGCCATGGATTGATGCTTGTTGGTGGAGGGGAGTATAAATGTTACCATTCTGTTTGGGAACCGCCTATAATGTGTGTAGCATGGAAGATATCGAGATCTGTCAGTTGTTATGTTGACAATGAAAGTATGCCGCTCAAAATATTATTTATCCCTATTTCAAAAACCGAGCTCTGGCACCTCTACAAATCCCTGCTTCCCTCTGCGAAGGGCCTATCTATTTACTTTTATGTTGAGTCATCACCCTCTTATTAAAAAGCACCAGCTGGAGAGCACCGCTGTCATTTGCATCCATTACTATTAATTTATATTGGGTATGACTATGACTGGATCTCTTTTACCATGAATTACAATGTTTAGTCAGTCCTTGATCTTCAGAGGTGCTCTGCATTTATGTTTTGCGATCTCAGAAAGGGCTAGCGAGATACCATCTTGTTATATCATATCATGATTGTTTTGAGAAAGTGTTGTCATCCGAGATTTATTATTATTGTTCGCTAGTTGATTATGCCATTGACATGAGTAAACATGAGACCTAAGTGTTATTGTGAATATGGTTAGTTCATAATCTTTGCTGAAAACTTGAATGCTGGCTTTACATATTTACAACAACAACAGCAAACAGAGTTTGTAAAAGTTTTTATTTATCACTTTTAGTTTATCAACTGAAATGCTTGAGGACAAGAGGTTTAAGCTTGGGGGAGTTGATACGTCTCCGTCGTATGTACTTTTCCAAACACTTTTGCCCTTGTTTTGGACTCTAACTTGCATGATTTGAATGGAACTAACCCGGACTGACGCTGTTTTCAGCAGAATTGCCATGGTGTTATTTTTGTGCAGAAATAAAAGTTCTCGGAATGACCAGAAACTTCACGGAGATTATTTTTGGAAATAGTAAAAAAATACTGGCGAAAGAATCAAGGCCAGGGGGCCCACACCCTATCCACGAGGGTGGGGGGCGCGCCTGCCCCCCTGGGCGCGCCCCCTGCCTCGTGGGCCCCCTGGTGCTCCACCGACCTCAACTCCAACTCTATATATTCACGTTCGGGGAGAAAAAATCAGAGAGAAGGATTCATCGCGTTTTACGATACGGAGCCGCCGCCACGCCCTAATCTCTCTCGGGAGGGCTGATCTGGAGTCCGTTCGGGGCTCCGGAGAGGGGAATCCGTCGCCATCGTCATCATCAACCATCCTCCATCACCAATTTCATGATGCTCACCGCCGTGCGTGAGTAATTCCATCGTAGGCTTGCTGGACGGTGATGGGTTAGATGAGATTTATCATGTAATCGAGTTAGATTTGTTAGGGTTTGATCCCTAGTATCCACTATGTTCTGAGATTGATGTTGCTATGACTTTGCTATGCTTAATGCTTGTCACTAGGGCCCGAGTGCCATGATTTCAGATCTGAACCTATTATGTTTTCATGAATATATGTGAGTTCTTGATCCTATCTTGTAAGTCATTAGTCACCTACTATGTGTTATGATCCGGCAACCCCGAAGTGACAATAATCGGGACCACTCCCGGTGATGACCGTAGTTTGAGGAGTTCATGTATTCACTATGTGTTAATGCTTTGGTCCGGTACTCTATTAAAAGGAGGCCTTATATATCCCTTAGTTTCCATTAGGACCCCGCTGCCACGGGAGGGTAGGACAAAAGATGTCATGCAAGTTCTTTTCCATAAGCACGTATGACTATATTCGGAATACATGCCTACATTACATTGATGAATTGGAGCTAGTTCTGTGTCACCCTATGTTATAACTGTTGCATGAATAATCGCATCCGGCATAATTCTCCATCACCGATCCAATGCCTACGAGCTTTTCACATATTGTTCTTCGCTTATTTACTTTTCCGTTGCTGCTGTTACAATCACTACAAAACTGCTATCACTGTTACTTTTGCCACCGTTACCGTTACTTTCATACTACTTTGCTACTAAATACTTTGCTGCAAATACTAAGTTATCCAGGTGTGGTTGAATTGACAACTCAACTGCTAATACTTGAGAATATTCTTTGGCTCCCCTTGTGTCGAATCAATAAATTTGGGTTGAATACTCTACCCTCGAAAACTGTTGCGATCCCCTATACTTGTGGGTTATCAGTTAGTCCCAAAAATAATATAAAATAGCATATTAATGCATATAAAACATCCAAAACAGATAATATAATAGCATGGAACAATCAAAAATTATAGATACGTTGGAGACGTATCACATAGCATCGCCAAGCTTGTGGCTTTGCATATCATTAGCATCATGGATATTCAAGGAATTCATACTAATGCCACCTCTTGAGCACTGCGTTAGTTTTCCCTTGAAGAGGAAAGGGTGATGCACCAAAGTAGCGTAAGTATTTCCCTCAGTTTTTGAGAACCAAGGTATCAATCCAGTAGGAGGCTACGCGCGAGTCCCTCGCACCTACACAAAACAAATAAATCCTCGCAACCAACGCGATAAGGGGTTGTCAATCCCTACACGGTCACTTACGAGAGTGAGATCTGATAGATATGATAGGATAATATTTTTGGTATTTTTATGATAAAGATGCAAAGTAAAATAAAAAGCAAAGGAAATAACTAAGTGTTGGAAGATTAATATGATGAAGATAGACCCGGGGGCCATAGGTTTCACTAGTGGCTTCTCTCATGAGCATAAGTATTTTACGGTGGGTAAACAAATTACTGTAGAGCAATTGACAGAATTGAGCATAGTTATGAGAATATCTAGGTATGATCATGTATATTTGCATCACGTCCGAGACAACTAGACCGACTCCTGCCTGCATCTACTACTATTACTCCACACATCGACCGCTATCCAGCATGCATCTAGAGTATTAAGCTCATAAGAACAGAGTAACGCCTTAAGCAAGATGACATGATGTAGAGGGATAAATTCATGCAATATGTAAAAACCCCATCTTGTTATCCTCGATGGCAACAATACTATACGTGCCTTGCTGCCCCTACTGTCACTGGGAAAGGACACCGCAAGATTGAACCCAAAGCTAAGCACTTATCCCATTGCAAGAAAGATTAATCTAGTAGGCCAAACCAAACTGATAATTCGAAGAGACTTGCAAAGATAACCAATCATACATAAAAGAATTCAGAAGATTCAAATATTGTTCATAGATAAACTTGATCATAAACCCACAGTTCATCGGTCTCAACAAACACACCGCAAAAGAAGATTACATCGAATAGATCTCCACGAGAGAGGGGGAGAACATTGTATTGAGATCCAAAAAGAGAGAGGAAGCCATCTAGCTAATAACTATGGACCCGAAGGTCTGAGGTAAACTACTCACACTTCATCGGAGGGGCTATGGTGTTGATGTAGAAGCCCTCCATGATCGATGCCCCCTCCGGCGGAGCTCCGGAACAGGCCCCAAGATGGGATCTCGTGGGTACAGAAGGTTGCGGCGGTGGAATTAGGTTTTTGGCTCCGTATCTGATCGTTTGGAGGTGCGTAGGTATACATAGGAGGAAGAAGTACGTCGGTGGAGCAACAGGGGGCCCACGAGGGTGGAGGGTGCGCCCTAGGGGGGTAGGCGTGCCCCCCTACTTCGTGGCTTCCCTTTTGGTTGCTTGACGTAGGGTCCAAGTCTCCTGGATCATGTTCGTTTCGAAAATCACGTTCCCGAAGGTTTCATTCCGTTTGGACTCCGTTTGATATTCTTTTTCTGCGAAACTCTGAAATAGGCAAAAAACAGCAATTCTGGGCTAGGCCTCCGGTTAATAGGTTAGTCCCAAAAATAATATAAAAGTGAATAATAAAGCCCAATAATGTCCAAAACAGAAGATAATATAGCATGGAGCAACCAAAAATTATAGATACGTTGGAGACGTATCAAGCATCCCCAAGCTTAATTCCTGCTCGTCCTTGAGTAGGTAAATGATAAAAACAGAATTTTTGATGCGGAGTGCTACTAGGCATAATTTCAATGTAATTCTTCTTAATTGTGGTATGAATATTCAGATCCGAAAATTCAAGATAAAAGTTCATATTGACATAAAAATAATAATACTTCAAGCATACTAACTAAGCAATTATGTCCTCTCAAAATAACATGGCCAAAGAAAGTTCATCCCTACAAAATCATATAGTTTAGTCATGCTCCATTTTCGTCACACAAGAATGCTCTCATCATGCACAACCCCGATGACAAGCCAAGCAATTGTTTCATACTTTAGTAATCTCAAACTTTATAAACCTTCACGCAATACATGAGCGCGAGCCATGGACATAGCACTATGGGTGGAATAGAATATGATGATGGGGGTTATGTGGAGAAGACAAAAAAGGAGAAAGTCTCACATCAACAAGGCTAATCAATGAGCTATGGAGATACCCATCGATTGATGTTAATGCAAGGAGTAGGGATTGCCATGCAACGGATGCACTAGAGCTATAAGTATATGAAAGCTCAACAAAAAGAAACTAAGTGGGTGTGCATCCAACTTGCTTGCTCACGAAGACCTAGGGCACTTAAGGAGGCCCATTGTTGGAATATACAAGCCAAGTTCTATAATGAAAAATTCCCACTAGTATATGAAAGTGACAAAACAAGAGACTCTCTATCATGAAGATTATGGTGCTACTTTGAAGCACAAGTGTGGTAAAAGGATAGTAACATTGTCCCTTCTCTCTTTTTCTCTCATTTTTTTGGCCTTCTCCTTTTTTTATGGCCTTTCTCTCTTTCTTTTTTTATTCCTCACTTGGGACAATGCTCTAGAAAATGATGATCATCACACTTCTATTTATTTACAACTCAATGATTACAACTCGATACTAGAACAAAGTATGACTCTATATGAATGCCTCCGGCGGTGTACCGGGATATGCAATGAACCAAGAGTGACATGTATGAAAGAATTATGAACGGTGGCTTTGCCACAAAAAATACTATGTCAACTACATGATCATGCAAAGCAATATGACAATGATGAACGTGTCATGATAAACGGAATGGTGGAAAGTTGCATGGCAATATATCTCGGAATGGCTATGGAAATGCCATAATAGGTAGGTATGGTGGCTGTTTTGAGGAAGATATAAGGAGGTTTATGTGTGAAAGGGCGTATCATATCACGGGGTTTGGATGCACCGACGAAGTTTGCACCAACTCTCAATGTGAGAAAGGGCAATGCACGGTACGGAAGAGGCTAGCAATGATGGAAAGGTGAGAGTGCGTATAATCCATGGACTCAACATTAGTCATAAAGAACTCATATAATTATTGCAAAAATCTACAAGTCATCAAAAACCAAGCACTACGCGCATGCTCCTAGGGGGGAAAGATTGGTAGGAAAAGACCATCGCTCGTCCCCGGCCGCTACTCATAAGGAGGACAATCAAAGAACACCTCATGTTTCAAATTTGTTACATAATATTTACCATACGTGCATGCATGCTATGGGACTTGCAAACTTCAACACAAGTATTTCTCAAATTCACAACTACTCAACTAGCATGACTTTAATATTACTACCTCCATATCTCAAAACAATCATCAAGCATCAAACTTCTCTTTGTATTCAACGCTCTCATAAGAAAGTTTTTACTAATCTTGAATACCTAGCATATTAGGATTATTTTTTAGCAAATTACCATGCTATTTAAAACTCTAAAAATAATCTAAGTGAAGCATGAGAGATCAATAGTTTCTATAAAACAAATCCACCACCGTGCTCTAAAAGATATAAGTGAAGTACTAGAGCAAAAAAACTATATAACTCAAAAGATATAAGTGAAGCACATAGAGTATTCTAATAATTTTCGAATCATGCATGTCTCTCTCAAAATGGTGTGTACAGCAAGGATGATTGTGGTAAACTAAAAAGCAAAGACTCAAATCATACAAGACGCTCCAAGCAAAACACATATCATGTGGTGAATAAAAATATAGCTCCAAGTAAAGTTACCGATGGAAGTAGACGAAAGAGGGGATGCCTTCCGGGGCATCCCCAAGCTTTGGCTTTTTGGTGTCATTAGATTATATTGGGGGTGCCTTGGGAATCCCCAATCTTAGGCTCTTGCCACTCCTTGTTCCATAATCCATCAAATCTTTCACCCAAAACTTGAAAACTTCACAACACAAAACTCGGCAGAAAATCTCGTGAGCTCCGTTAGCGAAAGAAAACAAAAGACCACTTCAATATACTGTAATGAACTCATTCTTTATTTATATTGGTGTTAAACCTACTGTATTCCAACTTCTCTATGGTTTATAAACTCTTTTACTAGCCATAGAATCATCAAAATAAGCAAACAACACACGAAAAACAGAATCTGTCAAAAACAGAACAGTCTGTAGTAATCTAAAACTAACGCAAACTTCTGGAACTCCAAAAAATCATCCAAAATAGGACGACCTAGAAAATTTGTTTATTGAACAGAAGCAATTGGAATAAATATTTTATCACGTTCTGGTGATTTTTAACAATTTTTTTCGTGAACAGAAAGTTTCTGGAAATTTCTGCAAGATCAAATAACTATCATCCAAGAAGATCCTATCGGTTTAACTTGGCACAAACACTAATTAAAACATAAAAACACATCTAACCAGAGGCTAGATCAAATATTTATTCCTAAACAGAAGCAAAAAGCAAAAAAATAAAAAAATAAAATTGGGTTGCCTCCCAACAAGCGCTATCGTTTAACGCCCCTAGCTAGGCATAATAGCAAGGATAGAACTAGGTGCTACCATCTTTGGTAGGCAATCCATAAGTGGCTCTCATGATAGATTCATATGGTAGTTTTATTTTCTTCCTAGGGAAGTGTTCCATGCCTTTCTTTAATGGAAATTGGAATCTAATATTCCCTTTCTTCATATCAATAATTGCACCAATCGTTCTAAGGAAAGGTCTACCAAAAATAATAGGACATGAAGGATTGCAATCTATATCAAGAACGATAAAATCTACGGGCACATAGTTCCTGTTTGCAACAATAAGAACATCATTAATTCTTCCCATACGTTTCTTAATAGTGGAATCCGCAAGATGCAAGTTTAAAGAGCAATCATCAAAATCACGGAAACCTAGTAAATCGCACAAAGTTTTTGGAATCGTGGAAACACTAGCACCCAAATCACACAAAGCATAGCGTTCATGATCTTTAATCTTAATCTTAATAGTAGGTTCCCACTCATCATAAAGTTTTCTAGGGATAGAAACTTCCAACTCAAGCTCTTCTTCATAAGATTGCATCAAAGCATCAACGATATGTTTGGTAAAAGCTTTATTTTGACTATAAGCATGAGGAGAATTTAGCACGGATTGCAACAAGGAAATACAATCTATCAAAGAGAAATTATCATAATTAAATTCCTTGAATCCAAAATAGTGGGTTTATTAATATCTAGGGTATTGTTCTCTTCAATCCCACTTTTATCAATTCCAGCATCAAGATCTAAAAACTCCGAATTTTGGAACGCCTTCTAGGTAAAGGCGGATCATACTCAGTCCCATCATTATCAAGATTCATATTGCAAAACAAAGATTTAATAGGGGACACATCAATAACTTTTAGATCTTCATCTTTATTTTCATAGAAATTTGAAGAACACGCTTTCATAAAGCAATCTTTCTTAGCACGCATCCTAGCGGTTCTTTCTTTGCACTCATCAATGGAAATTCTCATGGCTCTGAGAGACTCATTGATATCATGCTTAGGAGGAATAGACATCAGTTTTAAAGAATCAACATCAAGAGAAATTCTATCAACGTTCCTAGCCAATTCATCAACTTTAAGCAATTTTTCTTCAAGCAAGGCATTGAAATTCTTTTGCGAATTCATAAACTCTTTAACACTAGTCTCAAATTCAGAGGGCATATTATTAAAATTTCCATAAGAATTGTTGTAGGAATTACCATAATTATTAGAGGAATTGCTAGGATAAGGCCTAGGATTAAAGTTTCCTCTATACGCGTTGTTACCAAAATTATTCCTACCAACAAAATTCACATCCATAGATTCATTATTATTCTCAATCAAAGTAGACAAAGGCATATCATTGGGATCAGAAGAAACACTCTTAGTAGTAAATAATTTCATAAGTTCATCCATCTTTCCACTCAAAACATTAATTTCTTCTATCGCATGCAGTTTTTTATTAGTAGATCTTTCAGTGTGCCATTGAGAATAATTAACCATAATATTATCTAGGAGTTTAGTAGATTCTCCTAAAGTGATTTCCATAAAAGTGCCTCCCGCGGCCGAATCTAAAATATTTCTAGAAGCAAAATTCAATCCGGCATAAAAAATTTGTATAATCATCCTCAAATTCAAACCATGTGTAGGGCAATTACGTATCATTAATTTCATCCTCTCCCAAGCTTGTGCAACATGTTCATGATCAAGTTGCTTAAAATTCATAATATCGTTTCTAAGAGAGATAATCTTAGCGGGAGGAAAATACTTACAGATAAAAGCATCTTTGCACTTATTCCAAGAATCAATACTAGTTTTAGGCAAAGACGAAAACCAAGCTTTAGCACGATCTCTAAGCGAAAAAGGAAATAGCTTCAGTTTAACAATATCATTATCAACATCTTTCTTCTTTTGCATATCACACAAATCAACGAAGCTATTTAGATGAGTAGCGGCATCTTCACTAGGAAGGCCGGCGAATTGATCTTTCATGACAAGATTCAACAAAGCAGCATTGCTTTCACAAGATTCAGTATCGGTAAGGGGAGCAATCGGAGTGCTAAGGAAATCATTATTGTTGGTATTGGTAAAGTCACACAATTTGGTATTATCTTGAGCCATCGTGACAAACAAGCAATCCAACACACGAGCAAACAAAAAAGCAAGCGAAAAAGAGGCGAACGAAAAAGAGAGGGCGAATAAAACGGCAAGGGTGAAGTGGGGGAGAGGAAAATGAGAGGCAAATGGCAAATAATGTAATGCGGGAGATAAGGGTTTGTGATGGGTACTTGGTATGTTGACTTTTGCGTAGACCTCCCCGGCAACGGCGCCAGAAATCCTTCTTACTACCTCTTGAGCACTGCGTTGGTTTTCCCTTGAAGAGGAAAGGGTGATGCAGCAAAGTAGCGTAAGTATTTCCCTCAGTTTTTGAGAACCAAGGTATCAATCCAGTAGGAGGCTACGCGCGAGTCCCTCGCACCTACACAAAACAAATAAATCCTCGCAACCAACGCGATAAGGGGTTGTCAGTCCCTACACGATCACTTACGAGAGTGAGATCTGATAGATATGATAGGATAATATTTTTGGTATTTTTATGATAAAGATGCAAAGTAAAAGAAAAAGCAAAGGAAATAACTAATTGTTGGAAGATTAATATGATGAAGATAGACCCGGGGGCCATAGGTTTCACTAGTGGCTTCTCTCATGAGCATAAGTATTTTACGGTGGGTGAACAAATTACTGTTGAGCAATTGCAGAATTGAGCATAGTTATGAGAATATCTAGGTATGATCATGTATATAGGCATCACGTCCGAGACAAGTAGACCGACTCCTTCCTGCATCTACTACTATTACTCCACACATCGACCGCTATTCAGCATGCACCTAGAGTATTAAGTTCATAAGAACAGAGTAACGCCTTAAGCAAGATGACATGATGTAGAGGGATAAATTCATGAAATATGATAAAAAAAACCCATCTTGTTATCCTCGATGGCAACAATACTATACGTACCTTGCTGCCCCTACTGTCACTGGGAAAGGACACTGCAAGATTGAACCCAAAGCTAAGCACTTCTCCCATTGCAAGAAAGATCCATCTAGTAGGCCAAACCAAACTGATATTTCGAAGAGACTTGCAAAGATAACCAATCATACATAAAAGAATTCAGAAGATTCAAATATTGTTCATAGATAAACTTGATCATAAACCCACAATTCATCGGTCTCAACAAACACACCGCAAAAGAAGATTACATCGAATAGATCTCCATGAGAGATGGGGAGAACATTGTATTGAGATCCAAAAAGAGAGAGGAAGCCATCTAGCTAATAACTATGGACCCGAAGGTCTGAGGTAAACTACTCACACTTCATCGGAGGGGCTATGGTGTTGATGTAGAAGCCCTCCATGATCGATGCCCCCTCCGGCGGAGCTCCGGAACAGGCCCCAAGATGGGATCTCGTGGGTACAGAAGGTTGCGGCGGTCGAATTAGGTTTTTGGCTCCGTATCTGATCGTTTGGGGGTACGTAGGTATATATAGGAGGAAGAAGTATTTCGGTGGAGCAACAGGGGGCCCACGAGGGTGGAGGGCGCGCCCCCCTACCTCGTGGCTTCCCTGTTGGTTGCTTGACGTAGGGTCCAAGTCTCCTGGATCATGTTCGTTCCGAAAATCACGTTCCCGAAGGTTTCATTCCGTTTGGACTCCGTTTGATATATTCTTTTTCTGCGAAACTCTAAAATAGGCAAAAAAAACAGCAATTCTGGGCTGGGCCTCCAGTTAATAGGTTAGTCCCAAAAATAATATAAAAGTGAATAATAAAGCCCAATAATGTCCAAAACAGAAGATAATATAGCTTGGAGCAATCAAAAATTATAGATACGTTGGAGACGTATCAACTAACAACATTGCAATCATGCTCATCATACAAAGATTTTATGCCAAACATTTTATAGACCTCTTCTTCCAACACTTGAGCACAATTTTCCTTTCCATCATTTTCACGAAAGGCATTAAATAGATGAAGCATATGTGGAAACCTCAATTCCATTTTTTTCTAGTTTTATTTTATAGACTAAACTAGTGATAAAACACGAAACTAAAAGATTTGATTGCAAGATCTAAAGATATACCTTCAAGCACTCACCTCCCCGGCAACGGCGCCAGAAAAGATCTTGATGTCTACTACGCAACCTTGTTCTTGTAGACTCGTGTTGGGCCTCCAAGCGTAGAGTTTTGTAGGACAGTAGCAAATTTCCCTCAAGTGGATGACCTAAGGTTTATCAATCTGTGGGAGGCGTAGGATGAAGATGGTCTCTCTCAAACAACCCTGCAAACAAATAAAAAAGAGTCTCTTGTGTCCCCAACACACCCAATACAGTGGTAAATTGTATAGGTGCACTAGTTCGGCGAAGAGATGGTGATACAAGCGTAATATGGATAGTAGATATAGGTTTTTGTAATCTGAAAATATAAAAACAGCAAGGTAACTAGTAACAAAAGTGAGCAAAAACGGCATTGCAATTCTTGGAAACAAGGCCTAGGGTTCATACTTTCACTAGTGCAAGTTCTCTCAACAATGATAACATAATTTGATCATATAACAATCCCTCGATATGCAACAAAGAATCACTCCAAAGTTTCTATCGGAGAGCGTAGGACGAAAACGTGCATCAACCCCTATGCATAGATTACCCCAATGTCACCTCAGGAATCCGCGAGTTGAGTGCCAAAACATTCATCAAGTGAATCAATAGAACATCCCATTGTCACCACAGATATCCCATCGCAAGACATACATCAAGTGTTCTCAAATCCAATACTCAATCCAACATAATGAAACCTCGAAGAGCAAGACTTAATTCATCACAAGAAGGTAGAGGGGGAGAAACATATAATGATCCAACTATAGTAACAAAGCTCGCGGTACATCAAGATCGTGCCAAATCAAGAACACGAGAGAGAGAGAGAGAGAGAGAGAGAGAGAGAGAGAGAGAGATCAAACACATAGCTACTGGTACATACCCTCAGCCCCGAGGGTGAACTACTCCCTCCTCATCATGGAGAGCGTTGGGATGATGAAGATGGTCACCGGTGATGGTTTCCCCCTCCGGCAGGGTGCCGGTACGGGCTCCCGATTGGTTTTTCGTGGCTACAGAGGCTTGCGGCGGCGGAACTCCTGATCTAGGTTTATTTCTGGGGGTTTCTATATTTATAGGAATTTTTGGCGTTGGGAACAAGTCAGGGGGGGTCCATGAGTCAACGACAAGATAGGGGGGCGCGCCCTAGGGGGGCGCCTCCACCCTTGTGGATGACTCGGGACTCTTCTGGCCCAACTCTTTTGCTTCGGGTGATTCTTCTGGTCCATAAAAAATCACCATAAATTTTCAGCTCATTTGGACTCCGTTTGGTATTCCTTTTCTGTAAAACTCAAAAACAAGGAAAAACAAAAACTGACACTGGGCTCTAGGTTAATAGGTTAGTCCCAAAAATCATATAAAATAGCATATAAATGCATATAAAACATCCAAGATGGATAATATAATAGCATGGAACAATAAAAAATTATAGATACGTTGGAGATGTATCAGTTTCTTCTCTCTTTTTGATTCTCAATAAAATGGTCTCTTGGAGATCTATTTGATGTAACTCTTTTTGCGGTGTGTTTGTTGGGATTCGATGAACTTTGAGTTTATGATCAGATCTATATCCATGAATATTATTTGAGTCTTCTTTGATCTCTTATATGCATGATTATTTATAGTCTCGTATTTCTTCTTCGAATCTTGGTTTAGTTAGGCCAACTAGATCGATTTTTCTTGCCATGGGAAGAGGTGCTTTGTGATGGGTTCGATCGTGCGGTATTCTTTCCCAGTGACAAGGGACAGCAAGACACGCATGTATCATTGCTATTAAGGATAATAAGATGGGGCCTATTCCTACATGAATAGATCTCGTCTATATCATGTCATCGTTCTTATTGCATTACTCCGTTTCTCCATGAAGTTAATACACTAGATGCATGCTGGATAGCGGTCGATGTGTGGAGTAATAGCAGTAGATGCAGACAGGAGTCGGTCTACTAATCTTGAACGTGATGCCTAAATATTGATCATTGCCTTGGATATAGTCATAATTATTCGATCTTCTATCAATTGCCCAACAGTAATTTGTTTACCCACCATATGATATTTTCTCGAGAGAAGCCACTAGTGAAATCTACGGCCCCCGGGTCTATTCTTTATCATATTTGCTTTGAGATCTATTTTTATTTGCTTTTGTTTTCAGATCTATATTTCCAAAAACCCAAAAATACCTTGCTGCACTTTTTTGCTATTTATTTTGTTTCGCGTTTTATCGAGATCTATTTATCCAATCTACACAAATTTTATCCCGTCAACTTGACAATTTCTGGCGTCGTTACCCATAAGAGGGATTGACGACCCCTCATAAGCGCCAGGTTGCAAGTATTTGTTCTTTGTGTGCCGGTACCGTTTATATAGTGTTGCTTGGTTCTCCTACTGGATTGATACCTTGGTTTCATAACTGAGCGAAATACCTATCGTAGATGTGCTGTATCATCCCTTCCTCTTTGGGGAAATACCGATGTAGCTCAAGCGACATCAAAGCTTCGGGAGGAGACCAGAAGGCGGAGGAGTGGGCCATGAGCCACATGGGCGCGCCAGGGGGTAGGCGCGCCCATGTGCCTCATGGGCCCTCGTTCCTCCGTTTGACCTAATTCCGACTCTATAAATTTTCTAAAATCAGGAAACCAACAGAGAGCCACCCAAAATTCTTTTTCCACCACCGCAAGCCTCTGTTCTTGCAAGATCCCATCCGGAGGCCTTTTCCAGTACTCTGCTGAAGGGGGAATCGATCACGGAGGGCCTCTACATCAACCTTACTGCCCTACCGATGTTGTGTGAGTAGTATACCACAGACCTACGGGTCCATAGCTAGTAGCTAGATGTTTCTTATCTTTCTTTGATCTTCAATACAATGTTCTCCTCGATGTTCTTGGAGATCTATTCGATATAATCCTTTTTTTGCGGTGTGTTTGTTGTGATTCGATGAATTGTGGGTTTATGATCAAATTATCCATGAATATTATTTGAGTCTTATCTAAACTATTTTATGCATGATTATTATAACTTTGTATTTCTCTCCGTTCTATTGATTTGGTTTGGCCAACTGAATTGATTTTTCTTGCAATGGGAGAGGTGCTTTGTGATGGGTTCGATTTTGCGACGCTCAATCCCAATGACAGAAGGGGTCATGACACGTATTTATATCATTGCCATTAAAGATAAAACGATGGGGTTTATTTATATGTATTGAGTTTACTTTGTCTACATCATGTCATCTTGCTTAAGGCGTTACTCCATTCTTTATGAACTTAATACTCTAGATGCATGCTGGATAGCGATCGATGCGTAGAGTAATAGTAGTAGATGCAGGCAGGAGTCGGTCTACTTGTCTCGGGCATGATGCCTATATACATGATCATTGCCTTGGATATCATCACAATTATTTGATTTTTTATCAATCGCCTAATGGTAATTTGTTCACCCACCGTATGCTATGTTCAAGAGAGAAGCCTCTAGTCAAAATTATGGCCCCTGGGTCTATCTTTATCATATATAAAAATCCAAAAATACCTTGCTGCAATTTATTTACTTTTATTTTATTTTGTGTTTTTGTTTATCTATCTATCACTATAAGATTTGATCCCAGCAATTAACCGCAAAGGGATTGACAACCCCTTGTTTGCGTTGAGTGCAAGTATTTGTTATTTTGTGTGTAGGTACTGTTAACGAGGTGTTGCGTGGTTCTCCTACTGGATTGATAGCCTTGATTTTTAACTGAGGGAAATACTTATCTCTACTGTACTACATCCTCCTCTCCTCTTCGGGGAAATTCCAACGCAGTTCACAAGTATCACCCGTGAACAGTAAACTCGAAAACAATGGACAAGTTTATAAGCGCGTGCAAGATTTCATGGCAATTTGACATTGGAGGAGCTACGGACAGAAGAAACAAAATAATTACTCCAAAATCAAAAAAATTGAACCTATCTCAAAACATCATTTTTTTCCAGAGCTCCTCCAATGGCAAATTGCCCCGAGATTTTGCACACACCTATAAAATCTTGTGCTTCTTTGGAGCCAAAAAATTTTGTTTTTGTCTATTTTTCCTAGCACCGAAACGCTAGCTAGAGTAAATACGTACGATTATTCTTGGATTTTTTTACCTTTATATTTCTATATTAAAAGAATTTCGCCTAGGGAGTAAATATAATTTAAAATATTTATTTTTTATAAATTTTCTAAAAAGCATTCTTCTTGTATTTAGAAATTTTCACGCAAATAAAAAAATGTTTACACATTTTTTTATCAAAGTTTCTTGACATTTAAAACAATATTGGTGCCATTCAACAATAATTTTCAAACATTTAAAAATTCTTTATGACATTATTAAAAATATCGTAAATTAAAAAAAACATTGCGCTATTTTCAAAATTTTCAAAGATTTGTAACCATTTAAAAGAAATTTCACATGTTTAGAAAATGTTCATGAAAGTGTAAACATTTGTTCTCACAATTTGTTACGGAAATGTTCTTGACATGTAAAAAAAATCTATAACCAGTCAAAGATGTTCACATGTTCTAAAAATAATCAAAAAAACGTAAAAGCAATCATCCAATTTTTATGAAAATATTTCATGAGATGTGAAATAATATCCACTATTTTTTAACTAAAACATTTGAAAAAATGAAGAAGAAACAAGAAAATGAAGAAAAAGAGGAAACATAAAAACGAACATGAAAACAAAAATTATAGAAAAACGCTAAATATAACCTATAGAAAATTTAAGAAAATATAGGTAATGAAAAATTGAATGAAACCTCCCTCAAATCAGGCGAAAGGTTCCTAATACCGCTTGCTGGAAGGTTCCCCAAACTGGTCGTAGTAGGTCCCCCAAACCGCTGGAAAATGTAGTTGGGCTGACCTTCGCCTGAGGCCGAAGGCGGCCGCTTCTTCTGTCTTGCAATAAGCGAGACATAGCTTTTCCGGACTTTACCTCGCCTTCTGCAATTACAAATCCTTCCTTTCAGAATAACTGAAACATCAGCTATAAAATTTTAGGAGGAAAAAAATCATCTAACTATAATATGCATGTTCGGTAAATGGAAAATCTCATATTGACTAACCATACATCACATCATGCTTTATGGAAAACAAAGGAGTAATATTTATAACTATCAGGTTACAAAGCAGCATTTGTTAACTCCTAAATAAAGCAATACATATATCAAGTACATATGACAATCTCACACATAAGTACATTGCATGCACATTGCACAAGACTTGTATGATCGTGTGGTGCCTCAGTTAAGTCGATGCGACCAAATGATCTCCAACTGGCTTGTCATTGTCCATGACCAGTGGCAACTTGCCATCGACAAATACACATGTCGATCTAATATTCATGTGTGTCCTTGTGTTTCGCATAGTGGAGTCCCAATTCACATCCCCCCCCCCCCCCCCGATGACCAGAGAAAGTGCTAGGGAGAGAGCGGTGGTTGCGGTTGCTTGAAGATCACACGAAGATGATGTAACATCGGTTGGTTCACTTTTTTATTGGATCGATCGGCAACGTGATAAGTTGTCATCCTCATGGTAGAGCACTTGTAGACATGCTCAGCATGGTGTGCTTCATCAACCTCAGTGATAGTCGATGCTATCTAGTGTTTATTTTCCTCGTCATAATCGTCGTAACCAGCATATTAAGATAATAGTAAGCCGAGGAAGGGCCAACATAAAAGGTTTTACTTATTTATATCGAACTTATTTACTTTTTTTACTCATTCTCTCAACATACATCTTCATAATTATTATTTATACTAAGTTAAGCAATTTTAGTCGTAACAAATGGTTCTAAATATTAATATTTTTTAATAACAACTCTAATATCCATCCATTGCAAAAGTATTTGCACAGAACTTAAAATTATTGTACAAGGAAATTTATGTTAGATGTTTCTTTGTAATAATTCTTATTAAACCCTTTCATTAAATTGAAATTCTCTAGGCCAGAGAATTTTATAAAATGCATGTCCCCACAAATTACTTTGTGCCAATTAGATGAATTGTATGTATATATGACTGTGTGATTGTGTATAGCTCAAATCATAAATATCTTAGCAAAGAGCATAAAAATGTATGGCTAACAAATAACTTGATAGAGCTATTTGGAGCGTATGATTGTACATTACCTTTGCTAGTAAATAAAATTACGATGAGTTCTACAATCGTGGTCCCTATAGCTACATGGAGTTTTTGAACCCTAGCTCACATGATGAACAGTAAACTCCAAAAATATAGTTAAAATACAATATTTTTTGGGATTTTTCTTCATAAACATAGATGAATGTTTAAACTGCATGCAAAATGTTGTGACGAAATGACATTCGTGGAGGTTTGGAAAAAAAATTGATGCTCCCAAAATACTATTAATTGGTGGTGTTGAAGTGTATTTGTGGATTGCCTAACCCTTTTCCATCAGTTCAAACATTTTGTTTTGTTGACTAGTGCATGATCCTTTTTTTTCCGAATTGACTAGTGCATGATCTTAACATGGTATCAGGGCCAAGGTCTTGAGTTCAAGTACCGGCTTCCGCAATTTATCTAAAAATTGCACATGTTACTTCTCGCGTCACACGTAAGAGGGGTGTTGCAGTGTATTTGTGAATTGCCTAGCCATTTCCATCAGTTCAGACTTTTGATTGCGTTGGCTAGTGCATGAAGTTTAACAGTTGGAAGCATTTTGGTGCATCGATTTTGTTATTCTTATCTAGACCTCCATGAATGTTATTTCATCACAAAATTTTGCATGAAGTTAAAACATTCATCAATGTTTATCAAACAAAAAGTCAATTTTTTGAATTTGTTTATTTTTTTTGGATTTTATTGGTTACAAGGGAGCATGTGTGCTGGAGATCAAAAGAACACTTTCGGTCCGTATAGGCGATCCCCAAAGTTTCCCCAAACACAGAAGCATGTCCGGGTCCTAAAAATAAGTAAACAGCTCATTGGGACCCACAGTTTGACGCTTAAGATAAAAGCCTTCAAAGATGGTGGACGGGGCTCGGAGATACAAACTTGTAGGGCGTGGCTTGATCACATGATTATGTAAGAGATCTACAATCGAAGCACCATATCTCCCCAATTATATCCAGGCGGCTTGCCCAGACATAAAAAGCCAACCAACCGGACCGTGCAGAGCCAGCCCAGACGTTCGGGCTGACTGGTACCCCCTGCCCATATGTGGGGAAGATATGGCGACGTCCGGACGCGTCCACAATGTTGGACTCACGGACGAGCCCACGCCAAAACCATCGGTCTGACAGGCGCCTCCTCTAGTTTAGGTGAGGACGGTGGGGACGCATTCGTGTCGCGGCTCCGCCGCACTGCCGGAGGGACCAAATCCAACTATTTTAAGTGCGGCGGCAAGGCAACCCTAGCCCTGTTGTTAGGCAAATTTCTCCCTTAATGGTTTTGGTGATTGATGACAATGAATATGAAAATATCCACAAATTTTGAAAATGTTTCCAAATTTGAAAAGGTTAATTTAATTTAGAAACATGATTTTTAAAACTTTTTTAGTTATAAAAAAGAAAAAATGAAATAGGACAAAATAAATACAAAGAACAAAAAAATCAAACAACACCGATCCTTAAAAAGCCAAAAAAAAACGCCTGAAAAAGTTGGACGAACCTACTAGAAGGTTCGCAAGCAAAATAAAACACTATATGGGCTGACCTACTACGAAAGCGTCCCCGAGGGGTATGAGCGATGTATACCAAATGCATTGTAGTTGGCGCTATAAGCACCGAATAGGAGTTACCGCCGGTAGTTATTAGTGCCGCTAGCTAAATATGAGTATGAGTGGACCAACCCAATAGGTGAGCGACGCCATGCACGACGTCAGCGAACGCTAGTGCCATCTCGGGAAGAGCGACTTATAGATGCTCCCGAGTCCTGACATGTCTATGTCTTGCTTGTAGCAAGATCGATGGATGTGTTGGCTACAATGTCAGGTTAATAAGGCCAGGCCCGGCTAGCAAGATGCGTACAAACCTATGTAGCCCTCGCCAGCTAGTAATTCATAGTTGATCACGAGCACATATGCTTCTCCATGGAACAGTAAACTCGAAAACAATGGCAAAAGTATTTAAAAATAATTCTTTTGCACATAAAAAATGAACAAATTTATAAGGGCATGCAAAATTTCATGGCAAATTGACATTGGAGGAGCTAGGGACAGAAAAAACAAAATAATTGCTCCAAAATGAATTTTTTGAAACTTTCTCAAAACATCATTTTTTTTCCAGAGCTCCTCCAATGGCAAATTGCCCCAAAATTTTGCAAACACCTATAAAACCCTGAAGCCCTAAAAAAACCTATAAAACCTTGTGCATCTTTGGAGCCAATTTTTTTTTTGTTTCTTTTCCCTGGCACCAAAACGCTAGCTAGCTTCTATAAGCTAGTAAATACGTACGGTTCTTCTTGGATTTTTTTACCTTTATATTTCTATATTAAAACAATTTCTCCTAGGGATTAAAATATTTTTTAAATATTTTTTATAAATTTTCTAAAAAGCATTCTTCATGTATTAAGAAATGTTCATGCAGATCAAAAAAAGTGTTCACACATTTTTAATCAAAGTTTCATGACCTTTAAAAAATATTGGTACCATTCAACAATAATTTTCACACATTTAAATTTTTTTTATGACATTATTAAAAATGTTATGATTTTTTTTTAAAAAGCGTAATTTTGTATTTTTTCAAAGATTTTTAACTTATTTAAAAGAATTTTTCACATGTTCAGAAAATGTTCACGAAGATGCCATAGATTTTCTGGACTTTACCTCGTCTTCTGCAATTACAATTCCTTCCTTTCGGAATAGCTGAAACATCAGCTATAAATATTCTAGAGGGAAAGGAATCATCTAGCTATATTCTATAATGGAATACTAGTAAAAGGTACATGCTTCTGCATGTCAAAACACTTGCATTTTGCTCATATGTAGTCTCCAAAAGATGATGTGTAGCGGAAACATGTTAGCAAAGGACCAAATAACACGCGCAATGCATGTCATGCATCGTTTGTGCTACTCACATACTCCGGTTTTCATCTCCGTTTTGGCATCCTCTAGATAGTCCTCTGAGTTTAGAAAGTTGTGACTGAATGGAGGATACATATTTAGGGGTCTCAGACCGTGAAGAAAATATAAGACTTTGGGAGGAATGAGAAGTGTCAGGAACACTGGGGATATGACGTCCAGCGGCTACGCGGAGGCTGAACTGTTAGAAGCGTCAGGATTCTCCAGTGCATCCAACAGCTTACGTCTGAATATTACAAGCGGCCGTCTCGCCGAGAGATTCTTCACATTAAATCATTAATAATTAGCAACAAGACAAAGAAACGTGTAGGAAGGAGGCAGGAGAGATTCGGTCGTCAGATGTTCCCAACAGCCAAGCCATGGAGATGGAAAGCCGCCTCATCCAAAACTTAATTTCCAACAGCTCCACCTGTCAACCTCTCCTCTCCCACTCCAAGATTAAAGCACACCACAAACCAATGCAAGCAAGAAAGATCGCCATATGGCAGTTGAAAGCGCGCGGAATAACTCACTTTGCAGCAAGATATGATATGACAATGATCGATGGATGCTAGCTTCCTTTTCATCATTAAGTAGTACTTCGTCTCAGAATCAAGACTGCAAGAGCAACAGCGACGGCGCCCACTCCATCTCTTGCTTCTCCCTCGCCGCTTCTTCAGATACCCGGCCGATCAAAGCCCCGGCCAGCAAGCCTCCTCAGCTCCTCAACCTTCCATTCCCTTCCCTCTTGACCTTGCTTGGCATCTCCGTCCACGCTTCTCGGGCAATTCCCCCGCTTCCGACGTTACCTTGCCTTGGACGCGCGCTACATCGGCCGACGTACGCTAGCTATATGTGATCCTTCCAGGCCGGGGATAGATGGCGGACCATTTCGCGGTGATGGCGGGCCGGCTGCTCACGGCGTCCACGGTGCAGTCCGCCATCGACGAGGCCTCCAATGCGGCTTCGTCTTCGGCGCCGGCGTGTGGTGGGGAGGCCGTCGTCGTCGAAGGTGGCGGCGGCAGGCCGAAGAGTGGCGTGCTGGTGGAATGCAGGATCTGCCAGGAGGACGGCGACGAGACCTGCATGGAGGCCCCTTGCTCCTGCAAGGGCAGCTTGAAGGTAAAAACACCTTGGCATATATACATTGCTCTTGTCTCAAAGCAGTAGCTGAACTGAATCAGTGTCTCTTGCAGTATGCTCATCGGACATGCGTCCAGAGGTGGTGCGACGAGAAGGGGGACACCATATGTGAGATATGCTTGCAGGTGAACCAATCATCGTCTCTAATCACGTAAGAATGTAGATAATTGCATGCTGTCATCCACTGACATATATAGATTGTATTTGTTGGTGATAAAACAGCAATTCACACCAAACTACAAGGCTCCTTCCAAGCTGTTTCAGCAGGGAAGAAACTCCATCTTCTTCAGGTACCAATCTTCTAATGCTTCACCTGTCAAACATATGACATCTCACAAATGGATCATCTAATGCTCTTCTCGTTAGCAGAACCCCTGCGTACATCCAGGCACAGGCCCGGAGCTCTTCCACCTCGACAAGCTACGAGTATGATCGCCAAGCTTCCACCCCGAAAGCTGTAATCTGTTGTCGCATAATTGCTATAACTGTAAGTGCAGGTGAAACATACAGACATCCGTAGTTTCGTTCCACCGCTTCAAAAATTAACAACCTGAAACATTGTTGCAACCTTAGCTCATGCTTCTCCTGGTGCTCCATGACACCATCTCGGTCTACCTCGGCGATCAAGGCGTCTACACCGTCGCGCTGGTCACCGTAAGCGAGGCTCCGGAAATATGGAGACAGTCCGCACGTTTTTTTTCCTAGACTAGATGCATACATATGGAACCCAGCTAATGTAACCTGGTGTGTGCAAATTTTTGTTTTGTGGAACCAGCTGCTGATGCTTAGAACTGCTGGAATTGTGATACCGGTCTACATCATCTTGGTCGCGGTGACTGAAGTGCTTTATCGACGCAGCGAGTGGCAGGTTTGTAAAACCATCTTGATCCTAATGCCGAAATGTTTATGAAGTTTCTTGCTGAAATGGAGATGGAAATGGAACGCAACGCAGGCTATGCATGGTCAGGTTTCAGAACCAGCAGCCGCAGGGAGCACGCAGCCGGTGCCAATTCCGCCGCAGCAACAGCGTGTGGTTATCACCATCCAGTAGTGCACCAAGGGGAACAGATATGGACATCAGTCGTCAAGCAAGCATGGCACCTGGATGCGGTTTTGAGCTTCAGGTGTGCCATCATGTTAACATAAGAGATGGAGGATGTGTACATAATAATTGTGAGTTGTGGCTGTACGTATACAATCTTCAGAATACCTGTGTATATCGAAAGAAAAATGCATATGTACATTCATGGACACTCGCGTCAGAAGCAATGAAGATTAAGTGTTCCTGCTGTACAAGACGAGAGACAGGAGTACAAGATGATGTAGGAATTTTAGACTTGTGCAATGTACATTCAATGCGCAGAGAATGCAGGAATCACTCTGTCACCTTCATTGTTGTTGTTATTGTTGCTCGACAATTCGCCAATTCCAAATGCTGCTTGTGTAGGGTATATCAGCCATAGGTGCACTACCATGCTGTCGTCGACAGCACAAATTTTGATACCACAGACAGAGTACACCCGATAAAAAGTCACAAGACTTAAGGATTAACACTGAGTTCAAAATTTCACGGATCAAATGGGCAGCAACAGTGCATCCATGTCCGGCAATCAGATCACAACTACTCCCTCCGTTCCTAAATACTTGTCTTTCTAGCCATTTCAAATGAATATCACATACGGATGTATGTAGACATATTTTAGAATGTAGATTCACTCATTTTACTCCGTATGTAGTCACTTGTTGAAATGCCTAGAAAGACAAGTATTTAGGAACGGAGGGAGTATATGGTAAAAACAGAACTACATTTTGAGCCCTATAACAAGGTGCAAGTTAGGTCATCATACTTCTGTAAATGACAGCTCCAACATTGGATTTTGTGCACTCTCTGTGAGCTACTTACCAAGATTTTTAACCCATCCAAGAAATATACATTCACGGAGGCCACCTCTGATGAAGTGCACGGTGAGCAACCGGTGGGCTGTTTTTCAGTTCCAGTTCTTTCTTTGCCTGTAAAATCGACAAGTAGAACCTAATCACTTCTCTATCATTTGAATTCCGTATACGCACACGGCAAGAATGATATCCTACCAACCTAAAATTGTCTAATCATATTTTCTTTAAAGAGTGTAAACGGTACGAGTACTTTCTGTTCTTCTGCTGGGTTCTCCAGAAGCAAGCTAGTGCCCCAAATGTACAGCTGGCAGCTGCAACACCTAGGGCAGCTCCAATTGGGACTCTTGCAGCATGTGAGGAGGAGGCATCGTCAGCAAGTGCCGCCCCTACTTGCGTCCTCCCTTGAAGAGACTCCATGTAGGTTTCTTTATAGGATGATACAAGCGTCTTCCCATAGTAGTTAACCAAGAATGGAAATACTTCATCCTCATTCCAGTCAACCTGCAAGGCTCCATCACTCGTCCTGCTTGAAGAACGATAGCAAGATGGGCAGAGTGCCTTTGGAGGCCAGATAGCCTTAGGAAATGATGGATCGCCAGTTCCCATATCCTTTTCTTCTTTCATCAACCTCTCATTAACTTTGTTATGCGTGCTCCATAGCCAGAGGCTGAGATCACGGGCTGACTTGAAGGGAACTGACACACTACAAGCAAAAGCTACAGTCAGGCATGTAGTAGATTTTTTGTTTTTAAAACAACAATGTAATACAAAGTTTGTTTTGCAAACCTTGAGCACATATCATAGAAGTGTTTGCGGCATTCCTCACAGATGAAGAAATTGTGTATGAAATCACATATTGATGTAAAGGTTGATTGGCTTTCTCCATCCCCAATTTGGACAGTAAGTGAATGCAGCAAAACCCATAGACCACAGCTGATACAGGAAATAGCGTCAAGTTCATGTAATATTAAATTGTCAATAACAGCATTTTTTCATCTGCTTGTCCCTACAGCCTACTTTGATTTAAAAAATGTACATGAAAGAGTCCGCATAATACCAAAAAATAAAATTGCACGCAATGAAAATGTTCAGAACATATGCAGAGAGCAGACGTCACCTAAATCCTCTTGTTTCACTTTTACTTCCACGGCAGAAAATCTGCAACAAAAACAAAAATAAGAAGAGCAAATCTTAACTAAAAAAAATGAAAAGCACATACACAATACATTCCTTGTATCCTTGTAGTTAAACAACTATGAGCTATGAAAATTGGCTCTACAAGGAAGGAATCACATGCCTAAAGCAAAGTATGGTCTGCTCACAAAGTGCGTCAGATATTAGGCTAGAGTAAATCAGGACTAAACAATCTATACCTAAATAAAGCAAATCACCAGTTCAGATTATGTGCGCGTGGGATATCAACAAGGTCCCAATTTAAGAGAACACATAGAAAAGAAATCAGCATCAGGCTAAGGACAAGAAAGAGGACATACCCAGTAACCGCGAGGCACCTCCTTTCCACAGATCTTGTGGTTATCTGCTGCAACACTTTCCAACAATTTAGAACTGTCTTGTGAGCTTAAAGAGAGGTTTGAAGGCCAGTGATCATCAAAGTTAATAAGTAGCTCAGCAGATCCTCTTCGACACCTATGATCAACAAAAAACTTCTACAAAATGAACAAAACAGCATAACTATACTTCATCACTATAAATTCAAAAGAGCACCCTCATACCTCTTGGATGGATGATGAGCCACCAAAATTTGTAAAAACCTTATAAGAGAGTCACGAGTGTCTGCTTTGATCATCTACAGTTTGCAAGTAACAGTAGCAGTAGTCAGCAAAAGAGCAGCAAATAGCATGTCAATTGTGAATTTTGATCATTTAACTAGAACCTTGTGCTCCAAAATTATCTGTAACGCATGAGCTGTTGCTTCCTCAACATCATAAATTGCTTGAACAACCTAATACAACAGATTAAGTACATCAACAAAGGTTCTGAAGGACTCAAACAAACTGCTTGTTAGTGCATGAAATAAGATTTTATGCTATTTGGCTCACAAACAAGTTATGCAGCTGTACCTGTTTAGGATCTGAAGTACTGTTTGGAAGCATATTTTCATTCTCATATTTTTTGTCATCCAAAGTGAACGAGCTGCACATAGCATAGAGGGTATATTAATAAAATCCATCATGCCTGTAACGGTAGAACCGAACAAAAACATAGAAGCATCTAAGCAACAGAATAAGATGTTAAGCCCAAATACACACACCTATGTACTTATAGTTAAGAAACAGAGGTAACAAAAATAGGTGCACAAAATTTTAATAGTTCCGTAGATGACACATCAACTGAACTTTTAGCAATAGTGAAATTGTTGGGAGAAAAACTTGCCTTTCCAGTTGCTTATTTATCCACATAAGTAAACGCTCTGCTGTTCTTCCATCATCAATCAATTTTATGTCGCTTTTCTCTTGCTTCCGGTCCCACTTAGTGTTAGCAAATTTTGGTGGGGGTCCCCAAAGTAGGAAAGGATAATGGTCAACAGAAAATCTACTGCAAAGATCTACATTCACCTGTGCTGCCAACATTCAAAAGAAATAAAGCATCACTGCATGCCAACGCACACCACTGCTTGAGGGACTAATAAGTTAGCAAGTACAATTCAGTATATTATTGGGTTTCTGACAGATTGAGAATTAAATTAAATGAGACAAATCTTTTCACATGAGAAGAACCTCCTGTATTTGTAGCCTTCAGGTTGGCAATAACAAACAGGACAACGATATAAACTGAAGATGCACATCGATACTTCTCTATGTTATTTCGCCATACAGTAACAGAACTGCAATAATATTGCCTTTTCAGCTTCTTATTAGCTGTTTAGCTTCAGCAAACTGATGAAGATTATCACCCTTTGCGAGAAGTACTGTACCTTTGATGCACAATCAACCCTAGCCATCAGAATTCTCCCAGGATGTGCAGCATTTGGACCATTGAAAAGTTTCGCAACCTTCTCATAATGGGGCTGCAGGTAAGGAAGAAATTAAGATCAGCAAGAGCGGCTTTTCAGATCATATGGATATATGATACACTCTACAACCATAGGCTCAATACCTTGTAGTTTCTGCAAGCTGGACACCTGCACAAGCATGATGGGCATTTTAGTTAGCAGAAATAAAACAAGCCGGAAACAAATGACATTAAGCAAGAATGAAATGGGGTACCAACAGGGTGTTAAGAGTATGTTTGCACAGAGGCAAGCCAGTCAATCCTTCAAATTTTGCATGGTCAATGGTAAAGTTAGTGGGCACTGGACAGTATGGTATGTAAAGATGGTTTCAAATTTGGCAAGCAGCAATTTACTAGGGACAAAAAAGATGTTCTATCAGTGAAAATTCTCTGACTGAGAGGGCAGTGATATCACCCATGTGGCCATGTCTGTTAAGTAACTAGGCATAATGATTAATAGTTTAAATGTTTAATACCAATAGCCTACAAGTCAACCCAAAATAAGATTGGCCGGGAACACTCTAGAGCACAGATTCTAGAATGAAACACAACATAGTGTTGCAGAGTATTGAAGTTTTGGGCAATTCTTCAGTGGTTTAACAAAATCAGCATGTTCCAGTCAGTTGCGATTTCAGAAATGAACGAAGAAAGTACAACCGCGCTGTTCTGACATATACAGAGAACTACACACAAGGGGGTTAATACCGTGCTCAGTAGCTGAAATCCGAGACGAACTAATCATTCTCCATTTGCCACTGACAGATCGACAACGCATGAAACCACGCGCCACACCCCGGGCCATTGGGCTATCCCGAATCCGTTCCGCGATTCCAGATCAAATCGAATCGAAGCAATCCGTATGGAATAATTTTTTTTAAAAAAAAGACGCGAATCAGGCCGGGGAGCGACTGACCAGTGGGCGAAGAACTCGACGACGGCGAACTGCTCCCGCGAGGCCGTGAGGAAGGCGTCGAAGCTGGTGGCGTTGAGGTCCACGGCGTAGTCCCCCTGCGCGGCGGCCTCCGCCCCGTCGCCGACGCCGAGCGACCGGAGGGCGTCCGCGCGCCCCGCGAGGGAGGTGGCGACGGCGAGGACGAGGACGAGGATCCGCGCCGCCGCGGGAGCCATGGGATCGGCGGAGGCTGGATCTCTCCGGCGATCCGCTTCGGACACCCGCGCAGCTCTCGTGCTGCGATTGGTCAGACCAGCAGTAGTATTACCACTAGTAGCCTCCGCCTGGGGTTTAGACTTTTGGTTAGGGGAAAGCTTTTCCCGTAATTACGTCTGCGGATTCCTAATCATGCCGTGCTATCGTGTAAAAGGCCGGGGAGCAGTTATCTGTTCGCTGAGCGGTGGGTCCGGATGGGTGGGCGGGGGACATGCGGCCCACTGGTAGCGGGCTGGAGATGAGTGTGTTTCGTGTGGCTTTGCTCGGTTGGTTTGTGTTGGGTGCTGTGCCACGTTACGCTCTTTCGCAGGTCAAACGTACGGTGCGAATTAGGCAGTACCGTTTTGTTTTGGGGCGTCGCGATTTCGCCCAAGTTGAGATTTACTTCGTTCGCCCTCTCTAGGTACGGCCGAAATTTACAAGTTTGATTGAAACGGGGCATTGTTTCTATGACCTTGACGTCTTGTTTTTTTTCTTTTTGAGAAAACTTTTGATCTATTTATCATGTCATGGCGGTACAAAGAAAACAAAAATAACAGCTATGTCCGTAGACCACCAAGCGACATCGGAGCGAGTCAAAAGTGTGTCGCCGTCATCGCACCTCCCTCGTTGGAGCCGAGTCAAAACTTGTTGTGGTTGACAGTCGGGAAGTCGTCGTGCCAAGGCCTAAACGAAGACGAACAAAGACTGAATCCAAATAGATCCACCGAAGACCAACAATGATCGAATCCCGCAAGATCCACTAGAGACACACCTCTACACCCTCCGACGATGCTAGACGCATCACCGAAACAGGGGTTGGACTGGGAGAACCTTGTTCTATCTTCACGAAAGAACGTCGCCTCGTCTTCCTGAGCAAAATACATCCTAAACAAACTCAGAAAACACCCAAAAAAACGGAGCAAGATCCCTCCGCCCGGCAAGGGGCGGGGTCCACCGTGCCTCCATGGCCCTAGGGTCACCGGAGACGAGGCGGACCGGTTGTGCCAACGGAAGGCACATAAACCCTTAGCTTTTTCTTTCTTTCTTTGAGATGAGGCGGCGACTGCATTGCATCTCGATCGCCTACGCCAGGTATGTTACCAAGCATTGTCCGCTTCGTCCTCCACCTCTCTCACTGTTGCAGGATCTATGACATTAGCTCTTAAATTCGTCGAATTTTCTCCTATCTATTTTGATGGCATCGCCTAACGTCGATGCCCTACATCAAGGGTCACTGCTTTTTTACGCCCTCAACCAAGAGTCTTACCGTTGAGGGCATCACTAGCAACTCATTATTTGTTTTATTAATTGAAAATTATAAAAGAGGAGAGAGGAGGCTAAACTCTACACCTATAAACAATACATTCAATAGCATGTTTCTTCGTGAACTGGGCGTAATTTAGATGGTTAGATTCCTTGTGGTAAAATCAGCATACCCGAGTTCAAGTTCTAGACTTGACACTGGTGCTCGCATTTTAAATATTTATTTCAGGCTTTCTGATGACGTTCATTTACTGGGAGGAGACGTTTTCGTCATGCCTTTGTCAGTCTCTAGATGTTGCGTTGGTTTAGTATCCCGAAGGCACTCGTAAGGGCAAAGTGTGTGTATGTGTGCTTTCATATGGGTGAGTATATGTGAGCGTCTGCATCTATATACCTAAAAAGATACCGATTTAATCTCAGGTATGTGAAAGAACTAACGACCTTTATTACTCCTAGGCAAGTCTCCTCCCAATCAGAAATTGGTAGGGTCGCGCAGGTGCCAGGGATGCACCTGCCAAGCCCTGCCCCGCCGCTCGATTGTCTAGTGATTCACGAAGTAGTTGGATGCCGCACGAGGGCACAACAAGTTTTAAGTTTTGGAACTTACGATTTTTCAACAGAAACTTATGATTTTCTTGCTCACTCTTATCAAGTTTCATAAATAAAAAATTTAGACATTTTTTTTTATCGGTCGTAGGCACAAAAATCGCTCGACGTCCTGAGCGGAACTTATGATTTACTAGTTGTGTCTTAAGGCTATAAGGCCCGCAAAAACCCAACGTTTCTCCTTGTGTGTCACAATCCCCCGATGGCCCTATCAACCATGCTTAGTCCAGAGAGAGTTATTGGAGAGAGAGTGGTGATTGTGGATGACTGAAGATCACACAAAGATGGCATGACATCAGATTGATTTATATGCTTACTGATAGGGATGAAAACGTCCGGAAATGGACGGAATTGGATGCTACCATATTTGTTTTTATATTTTTTTTACAAAAGCGGACGAACCCCGGAAACAAATACGAAAAGAGATACTACCGGAAACAAACACAGAGCGAATACAGAGCGGACACGGAAGAAAAACTGTGTGTTGACCGGAACTTAAAATCCCCTTGAATCATAGATAAATAAAGACAAAAGACAAACAAATTGATGGAATTGTTAACATGGCTACAAAATAATCTGGTTGCGTTGGTAACATATGGTAGTATTGTAGTAGTACATAACAATTCCGTATAGGGTCTAGTTGAATATGTGTGCGGTAGTAAAAATTGGTACTCAAATGATACATTTTGCTCATTTTACTCATTGTGTCATTGTGTGTTGTTTAGTAGTTGGGCTACAAAGTAGCCATGGGCCTATAGTAGAAACGGAAATTCCACATTAATAGAAACGAAAAGTTCCGTTTCCATGTGTGTTCCACCGAAAAACACCATTCGGTTTTGTTTCTGTTTCCGCATAAAAAAATTCCATTTCCATTTCCGTTTTGCAAATTTCTGATTCTGTTTTCATATTTCCTCTCCGTTTTTATTTTTTCCTTCGGAAAAGCGGAAACTTTCCACTCCATTTTCATCCCTAACTTACTGAGGCAATTAACAATGTGAAAGTCACCACCTTGATGGTGGAGTACGTTATAGACCTGCTGACAATGGTGTGCTTCATTGACCAAGCTCTCAGTGCGACGGGAATAGGATGTCGTCTAGTTATCATTTTTTCTCATCGTGATCGTTGTAACTTGTAGACCGAGATCTTATTTATATTGGTTATCAGTTATTTATATTGAACATGTTTACTTTTTTACTCATTCTCTCAACATGCCATCTTTATAATTATAATTTTCTATTGTATTAAGAAAAATACAGTCACGTAAAAATGGTTCTAAATATTAATATAAACTATTTTTATTGAAACTCTGATATCCAGACATTGCAAAGATATTTGCACAAAACTCAAAAGTATATTGTACAAGGAAATTGATATTATTATTTTTTTCAAAATTTCTATTTAAAACCTAGTGTTAAAGTAAAAATTCTCTACGCCAAATAAAATAAAAACAAAATGCTTCTCCGGTAAATGGGAAATCTCATCTTGACTAACCATACCTCACAGCATACTTCATGACAAACAAGTGAGTAATCTTTATAAATATAAGGTTAATTACAAAATAGCATTTGCTAACCTCAAGCAAACACTACACATATGAAGTACATATGGCAATGTCAGACATAAGTACATAACATACACATTGCACGAGACCTATATGTTATTACAGTTCCTCAATTAGGTCAGGTGCAACTCCACGCTCTCTAATGTGTGCTCATACAAATAGGTTGATATGTATCAATGTTCATGACTCTTGAAAGATTGTCATCAACAAGCACACGTGTCGATCCAATATTATCGTGTGTCATCGTGTTCCGCATATTCTATTCTCAGGTCGCAACTCCTCGATATTCAGAATGAGTGATGGGGAGAGAGCAGTGGTTGTGGTTGTTTGAAGATTACACAAAAACGACGTAACAAACAGTTAATCATTTGACTGTGAGAAGTTGTCATTCTGATGGTGCATCACTTGTATATGCTCAACATGGTGAGTTTCATTCAACTCGGTGATAGGAGATTCCACATAGTTTCTGTTTGTCTCATCCTAATGGTTGTAACCAGCAGATCAAATTAATAGTAAGCATAGGGAGGGCCAAAATAAATGGTTTTATTTATTTATATTGAACTTATTTATTTTGTGTACTCGTTCTCTCAACATATCACCTTTAAAATTATATGTTTACATTAAATTGGGCAATTTTAGTCACGTAACAAAGGGATCTAAATATTAATATAAAATATGTTCATTAGATCTCTACTATCGGTCCATTTGCACACAACTTAAAATTATTGTGCATGGTAATTCATGTTAGATGTTTATTTGTAGAAAAACATTAAAACTTTCATTAAATTGAAATTCTACAAGTTAGAGAATTTCATATAATGCATGTCCTCACAAATTAGTTTGTGCCACTTAGATGAATTGCAGTTATACGCGCGCGCGCGTGTGTGTGAGAGAGAGATTGTTTATATCTCAATAATCATTAAATATTTTAACAAAGAGCACAAAAACATATGGTCAAATATCTTGATAGAGCTATTTGAAGTGTATGATTGCTATAACCTTTGCTAGTAAATAAAAATGACGACAACCCTATAGGCGATTCCCAAGGAGTCCCCAAACACACAAGAGCATGCCCAAAGTCCTAAAAATAAGTAAACTACCCGTGGGGACTTGGAGAGTGACGCCTAAGATGAAGGCCTTCAAAGATGGCTGACAGGACTCGGAGATACAAACTTGCAGGGCATGACTATATAAGAAGACAGATGCCCTACAAAATACAAAGCCAACACATGTCTCGAAGCATTAGCAAGTAGTAGTTGAATATTTCCACTTTTAGTCCTCCCTTCTAATACTTTTAGACTCAATACATACAAGTGAGTCTCTAGGGGATTGGTACAATGTAGAATTGCTAATGCTTATTTTGATACGTGTATGATTACTTTGATGCTAGGTTGTGCGATGATCACCTACAACATACACTATGAGTGTTGTCTAATTTAAGGGACTGGGCACTCGCTTTATTTAGCAAGTTAGTGACCTTCATATGACGTGTTAGTATCACCGAGGAGCAATGTCATAGATTGTAACGCCCACGATGCGGCTATATCTCCCACGTGTCGAGGCACGACTTAGAGGCATAACCGCATTGTGGTTTTGTCGCAAGAAGGGTCATCTTCACACAATCCCATGTAATGAACAAGAATGGGATAAAGAGTTGGCTTACAATCGCCACTTCACACAATACATAAATAAATCATACATCAATCAGAGTACACACATAGGTCCGACTACGGAACCAAAAGAAAAGAAGACAACCCCAAATGCTAGATCCCCGATCGTCCCAACTGGGCTCCACTACTGATCATCAGGAAACGAAACATAGTAACGACCAAGTTCCTCGTCGAACTCCCACTTGAGTCCGGTAGCATCACCTGCACTGGTATCGTCGGCACCTGCAACTGTTTTGGTAGAATCTGTGAGTCACGAGGACTCAGCAATCTCACACCCGCGAGATCAAGACTATTTAAGCTTATGAGTAGCACTAGTAGGAAAAGGGGCTTTTACCCCGGTTCATAAGGGCCTTTAGTCCCGGTTCAGGAACCGGGACTAAAGGGTCGTTACTAATGCCCTAGCCCTTTAGTCCCGGTTCTTACACGAACCGGGACTAAAGGCCGTCCACGTGGCCGGTGCGGGGAGCCCAGGCAGGAGGGCCTTTGGTCCCGGTTGGTGCCACCAACCGGGACCAATAGGCATCCACGCGTCAGCACCTGGCAGGAGCTGAGGTTTTTGTTTTTGTTTTGAAAGGGGGGAGGGTTTGGGGGTTTTGGGGGGTTAATTTAGGTTGTTATTAGGTAGCTATTAGAGAGAAGTGTCCTCTCTTATATCTCCGTGCTTGGTTTACCAACGCTACGTACTGCTATGCCTAAACATGGCTTAGATTGAAGTGAAGGCAACATGTGGTGCATGTCTAAAGTAATACTAATCCGGACTTGATCATGTTTGGATTGTACTACTTTAGACACGCACCACATGCATGTTGCCTTCACTTCAATCCAATCCATGTTCATTTCACCCGCTGATATATAATAACTCTTCATGCACGCATCATGCATCATCATATATAATAACAAGTCCTACTAATCATCATCATACAACTTCTACTCGTTATTAATAACAAGTCATACGATCGATCATATCCTCACAGTCATCGAACCAACCCTACTTAATTGTTCTTAGCACATGATCATCAGTATTAGGTAGGACCGAAATACCCTCTTTAAGGTAAAATAGCATAAAACAATATAGACCCTGACTCTCCATTATGGAGAATGGAGATCATCCTGTCTCCAATTCTTGCGCCTCGCTTCCTTTTGCTTCCAAGAAGCTCCTTGCGACTGTCCATACATTTTTTCCATTCTTTGATTTGCATGTCTCCACTTCTTTTAGAAATCCGGTATGGACAGTTGAGATTCGTAGGATGACCTGGTTGTATATTCAAAACATCAAGCCTACCATTATGATACATCAAATGAGGCACACAATCCACTGGGATTATCTGTTGAAAAACATAGTAATAACTTCATAGTTAGCAATGATAATGCACTAGTTTTAGAACTATGCAAAATATGCACGGATGTCGTAATAGTAAGAAATCTTACCAGGGTATCTCCATAGTAGTTACCGTAGTTCACCACGTGCACTAGTGGCACGTATGGAGGACCATAATGATGAGGAGTTTGATTGTAGATATTGTAATTCTCAATATCAGTACAAAATCCGACCAGATGAGTTTTCTCCTTATAAGTTAACTCAGAGCCATCGGTGTAGTAGGTTCTGTCTACCATGTTCCGCACATTGTTTGAACAATGAAAATAAGCTGTCAACTATTTTGAAATGAACAATATAAATTAGCTAATAACTATGTTTGAGAAACTCACATAGCGGTAGAATTGGAGGCGTATCAACAAGGACCCAAATGTCCATATTGTCTTGCTCGATGTCAGGATCACCAAGATCCATGGTGACAAGCATACCCTCATCAAAACCATACATCTTGCAAAATGCTTCCCAATTTTTGCAACCAAAATGGGTTACGCTCTCAGAATTATACAGCTTTACTTCAAAATCTATATCATGATGGGTCCTTAGGTGAATTTTCTTTGTTTCCATACTTTCATGGTCTTCAAAACCCATCCTCTCCAAGACGTAGCGTCTTGCATGGCATGGGATAAGCTAGCCGAATTGTAAAAGATGAAAAGTACACGTTGAAATAGTTGAAGTCGTGCTTAATTACGAAAAAATAACACTTGTCGTCGTTGCGTACCGTTTCAACATCGAACGTCTCCTCCAGCTTAATACTGAAGCGCCGATCTTCGTCCAGGTGAGGCCTGTCGCACTGACCTCGGTCGTCGTGGCACCAGTCGCACTCCCCCGGGAGACTTTCGTCGTCCGAGTACGACATTTCCTATGTTCATATACAATTCAAATATTAAACATCTACAATTAAATATATGTACTAAAAAACCTAAGTTAGATCATTATTATTCATCACGGGTTGACTATCGGTTTGTCGAGTCTTTTCTTGAAAACTCTCAGCTCACGTGGTGTATACATTCGACCGTTGGTGATGGTCGCTCCTCCCTTTGTCCCCGTGTGCATTACACCAAAATGTCTAGCTAGCACACGGGAACAAAGGAGAAGCGACCCCCACAACAACAGTCGGGATTCTTCGTCCTCTCATATATATATGGTGGAACTCTCCCTCACTGATTCCTCTCTGACATTTGCGACCGTCGGTGATGGTAGCTCCTCCTTTCGTTCTCGAGTGCATTACACCAAATTGTCTAGCACACGGGAACGAAGGAGAAGCTACCCCCACGACAACATAGTCGGGATTCTTCGTCCTCTCATATATGGTGGAGACTCGACAGACTTACAGTCAACCCGAAATATCGTTTAATTATCTTTCTAAAAGAGGATTTGGCTGGTCTCACCTCGATGTCGGAGGGGGCGGTGACGGGGACGACGGCGGGGATGATGGAGGGTCCGGGGGGCTCCTAGATTTCTGCGAAAACAAAAACCCTATAAGCTATCAACTAATCATAGTGCTCTCCAATTTTAGCATTCAAAGTAGGATCGGAGTAGTTTTCCACTTTGAGCATTCAATAAGCAAAATCAAATCACAAAATAAAGTAGTATTCAAATTAGGATGCATTCAATTATAAGCAAAACTACATCATCTCCATGCGTTCGTACATCGCCGAATATTATCACTAATACACCTCGAATACTATCATACATATAGCATCGCTAGTACAGCTAGAACAGTAGCGCCCGACGGACATCGGCGCGGGCGGTGGACACCCAAAGGGACGGAACCATCACAGGATCATAGCTCAAGTGAGATCCCTGAAGAACCTGCCAGGTACTGTCGAACCTGCCCTCCAACGCAACCATGTAGCGACGGACGTGCTGGTCCTCCTCGCTGACACGGTGACGTACCTCCTCCGCGGTGTCCGGAAGCCTCGGCACCGTCACTGGCCCACGCGAGCGCCACCAAACAAGGATCGGGTCAACGACGGGCTGGTTCCTCACCAACCTACGCCCACCGGAAGGTAGCACCTCCCAAAACCAGCCCGGCGGAGCCCAGTCCCGGACATGGCAACTCTGATCAAGCCGGCCTCCTCCGCCGAGTCGACGACGAGGATGCGGGATAGGCATCGTCGACGTCGATGCGGGAATAATTGCTTTAACTAAAAAAACAAACTAGTTCTATTAATTTCCTTACTATAAATAGAATAAAGTAGTACTTACTAAAAATAAACTAGCTAGTTTAACTAGTTCTATTATTTTTCTAACTAATTCTATTAAACACTTTCTAGGTAGTACTTACTAAAAGTTATCGGGGAGGGGGGTACATATATCGACAACGACATACCCGATAAAAAATAAGAAGAGGAAGAAGACGCAAAAAAAGAGGAGAAGAAGAAAGGAATAGAGGAGGAGATCGAAGAAAAAAAGGAAAAAAGAGGAGAAGAATAAGGAATAGAGGAGAAGAAGAAAAAATAGAATAATATATTATTCTATTTCTTCTTCTTCTACTCTTTTTTTTCTTCTTTTTCATCTTCTTATTTATTTCTCCTCTACTTCCTCTCCTCTTCTTCTCTTCTTCTCTTCTTCTTCTCCTTCTTATTTTCCTTTTTTCTCTCCTTCTTTTTCTTCTAAATATGAACATACATAAATGACTTGATCATACACAATTTCTATGAACAAAAAAATCATAAAAATTCTATGAACAAAATTACAACAGAAAAAATCATAAAAATTCTATGAAAAAATTGATATATTCTTTGCATATGAACATACAAACATTTGCATATTCAATAATAATATCACCAAAAAAAATCTAAACTACACATCTAAATTAATACATCTAAATTACAACAACTAAATTATCTAATTAACTACACATCCAAATTAATACAACTAAATTACAAATCTAACTACACATCCAAATTAATACTACACATACAAATCTAATTACAACAACTAAATCTAACTACACATCCAAATTAATACTACACATACAAATCTAATTACATCCAAATTAATACTACACATACAAATCTAATTACAACAATCTAATTACAAATCTAACTACACATCCATTACAGGGAGGAGGAGGAGGGGATCGGGGCGGCGCTCACAGGGTGGCGGAGGGCGACGGCGACCGCGGCGGGCCGGGGGCGGAGGGCGGCGACGGTGACGTACGGGGCGACGGCTCGGGGGCGCGCGGCGGATGCCGACGGCGACGGCGGCGGGGGGCGGAGGACGACGGCGACGGGCGATGGCGTGGGCTCGGGGGCACGGGCGACGGCGACGACGACGGGGCAGCCTGGCGGCGTAGATCGAGCTCGCGGTGTCGTCGGGCGGGGGGACACTGGCGATGGAAATTTCCAAAGTGTTACTTATATAGCAAAGGCTTTGGTCCCGGTTGGTGGCTCCAACCGGAACCAATACCCACCCTTTGGTCCCGGTTGGTGCCACCAACCGGGACTAAAGGCCTCTTTTCACCAGCGCAAAGGGCGGGAAGCAGAGGCCTTTGGTCCCGGTTGGTGGCACCAACCGGGACTAAAGGGGGGGGCATTGGTCCCGGTTGGTGCCACCAACCGGGACCAAAGGCCTTGCGCTGCCCGCGGCCAAAAGTTTAGTCCCACCTCGCTAGTTGAGAGGGGCTCGGAGTGGTTTATAAGCCCCACCGCGGCTGCCCTCTCGAGCTCCTCTCGAATGCAGGCTTACGGGCCTAATGTCACACTGTGCTGTCTGTGGGCCTATTGGGCCTTCTGCGGGCCTGAATCCTGGCCCAGGTTGGGTTTCTAGTCGTATTCAGGCCGTGGTGGCCCAATAGGTGGCAGTTTTTTAAATTTTTTGCATTATTTATTTTCTTTTGTTTTTTTCTTTATTTTTTAATTCTTTTTGCTTTTAGGTCAGCAAAATTATAAACTGTCTGTTAGTGCCATTAGTTTTAGAAAACATATAAACTTTCTATTAGTGCCATTAGTTCTTTATGAAAATTCTTTTTGCTGTATTTAGTTTTTTTATTTTCTTTTTTGCTATATTTATTTTGTTTTATTTCTACTTACAACAAAAAACTTATTTATTTTATTTTATTTTGTTTCTAATTACTTATTTATTTTACTTTATGATAATTCTTTCTGCTATTAAAGTTTCTATCAAAAAAAGTTCTTTATGAAAATTCTTTTTGCTTTTAATGATTAAAATAAAAAAGAGGCGCAATGCGTGTAGACTGCACTGCACATAGCTCGATGCAGTATACCTTATTCCTCAAGGCTTGAAGCTAAGCAACGTGAGCATTGCGCCTCTTCTTCATCGTCTCTGCATTCAGGGCTTATAAACCGCTCCTAGTGCCTCTCAGCTAGCGAGGTGGGACTAAAAAACTGCTTAGCTAGTAAGAAACTCTAGTACCGGTTCGTGCCACGAACAGGTACTAAAGGTGCTCGTGGGGCCACAGCCTCATTAGTACCGGTTCGTGGCACCAACAGGGACCAAAGGGTGGAATTGGTCCCGGTTCGTGCCACCAATGGCATGTTACAAAACGGACAATCTCTTTCAAAGTATCAGGATTTCATCCGGAAACTCGTGTGTTACAAAGGGATTTCATTTTTTGAAACTTATTTGAACTCCCGACTTTTTGTGTGTTCAAAATGCACCATTCAAAGCCACATCATCATTTTTCAATCCTTTCTGACTTCATTTGTTATTTTTTCATGCATTTACTAATTATTTTGAGCTATAGGACCCTAAAATTGAAAAGCATTTCAAATGAACTCTGAAAAGGTTGAAAGTTGGCATTATATCATCATTTCATCCACATAGCATGTGCAAGAAAGTTGAGAGGGTTACGGCAAAAACTGGATGCACTTCGTGTACAAAACGGACAATCTCTTTCAAAGTATCAGGATTTCATCCGGAAACTCGTCTGTTACAAAGGGATTTCATTTTTTGAAACTTATTTGAACTCCTGACTTTTTGTGTGTTCAAAATGCACCATTCAAAACCACATCATCATTTGTCAATCCTTTCTGACTTCATTTGTTATTTTTCATGTATTTACTAATTATTTTGAGCTATAAGACCCTAAAATTGAAAAGCATTTCAAATGAACTCTGAAAAGGTTGAAAATTGGCATGATATCATCATTTCATCCACATAGCATGTGCAAGAAAGTTGAGAGGGTTACGGCATAAACTGGATGCACTTCGTGTACAAAACGGACAATCTCTTTCAAAGTATCAGGATTTCATCCGGAAAACGTCTGTTACAAAGGGATTTCATCTTTTGAAACTTATTTGAACTCCTGACTTTTTGTGTGTTCAAAATGCACCATTCAAAGCCACATCATCATTTTTCAATCCTTTCTGACTTCATTTGTTATTTTTCGTGCATTTACTAATTATTTTGAGCTATAAGACCCTAAAATTGAAAAGCATTTCAAATGAACTCTGAAAAGGTTGAAAGTTGGCATGATATCATCATTTCATCCACATAGCATGTGCAAGAAAGTTGAGAGGGTTACGGCAAAAACTGGATGCACTTCGTGTACAAAACGGACAATCTCTTTCAAAGTATCAGGATTTCATCCGGAAACTCGTCTGTTACAAAGGGATTTCATTTTTTGAAACTTATTTGAACTCCCGACTTTTTGTGTGTTCAAAATGCACCATTCAAAGCCACATCATCATTTTTCAATCCTTTCTGACTTCATTTGTTATTTTTCATGCATTTACTAATTATTTTGAGCTATAAGACCCTAAAATTGAAAAGCATTTCAAATGAACTCTGAAAAGGTTGAAAATTGGCATGATATCATCATTTCATCCACATAGCATGTGCAAGACAGTTGAGAGGGTTACGGCAAAAACTGGATGCACTTCGTGTACAAAACGGACAATCTCTTTCAAAGTATCAGGATTTCATCCGGAAACTCGTCTGTTACAAAGGGATTTCATTTTTTAAAACTTATTTGAACTCCTGACTTTTTGTGTGTTCAAAATGCACCATTCAAAGCCACATCATCATTTGTCAATCCTTTCTGACTTCATTTGTTATTTTTCATGCATTTACTAATTATTTTGAGCTATAAGACCCTAAAATTGAAAAGCATTTCAAATGAACTCTGAAAGGTTGAAAATTGGCATGATATCATCATTTCATCCACATAGCATGTGCAAGAAAGTTGAGAGGGTTACGGCATAAACTGGATGCACTTCGTGTACAAAACGGACAATCTCTTTCAAAGTATCAGGATTTCATCCGGAAACTCGTCTGTTACAAAGGGATTTCATCTTTTGAAACTTATTTGAACTCCTGACTTTTTGTGTGTTCAAAATGCACCATTCAAAGCCACATCATCATTTTTCAATCCTTTCTGACTTCATTTGTTATTTTTCATGCATTTACTAATTATTTTGAGCTATAAGACCCTAAAATTGAAAAGCATTTCAAATGAACTCTGAAAAGGTTGAAAGTTGGCATGATATCATCATTTCATCCACATAGCATGTGCAAGAAAGTTGAGAGGGTTACGGCATAAACTGGATGCACTTCGTGTACAAAACGGACAATCTCTTTCAAAGTATCAGGATTTCATCCGGAAACTCGTCTGTTACAAAGGGATTTCATTTTTTAAAACTTATTTGAACTCCTAAATTTTTGTGTGTTCAAAATGCACCATTCAAAGCCACATCATCATTTGCCAATCCTTTCTGACTTCATTTGTTATTTTTCATGCATTTACT
Source organism: Aegilops tauschii subsp. strangulata (assembly GCF_002575655.3). Classification (NCBI taxonomy): domain Eukaryota; kingdom Viridiplantae; phylum Streptophyta; class Magnoliopsida; order Poales; family Poaceae; genus Aegilops; species Aegilops tauschii. The sequence continues at coordinate 471,208,947 of NC_053035.3, forward strand.
AATTATTTTGAGCTATAAGACTCTAAAATTGAAAAGCATTTCAAATGTACTCTGAAAAGGTTGAAAGTTGGCATGATATCATCATTTCATCCACATAGCATGTGCAAGAAAGTTGAGAGGGTTACGGCATAAACTGGATGCACTTCGTGTACAAAACGGACAATCTCTTCCAGACGCATTTTATTTTTATTTATTTTACTGCTGCTATTTTCATTTATTTTACTGCTGCTATTTTTACTTAATTTATGAAGGTTTATTTATTGTAGTTACTATAGTTTATTTTATTTTATTTTATTAAGGTTTATTTAGTTTTATTTATTTTATTAAGGTTTATTTATTTTATAAATATAAAAAATGAAAATAGATGCGCTTATAGAGAAAATTCAACCTAAATTCATAATAAATTTCTATGAAATTTACTGTGAATTTAGGTCAAATTCCCTGTATAAGGGCATCTATTTTCACTTTAAATGGCAGAGAGGGACGGGCTTATAAACTGGTGTGAGCCCCCTTCGGTTGGCGAGGTGGGACTAAACACTGGCCGCAACTAGGACCAGCCCTTTAGTCCCGGTTTGTGGTATGAACCGGGACTAGAGGGTGGTGGGCCAGGAGCGTGGCCCATTGGTCCCGGTTTGTACCACCAACCGGGACCAAAGGGTCCATACGAACCGGGACCAATGCCCACGAGGCCCCGGACGGCCCCCTGGGCTCACGAACCGGGACCAATGCTCACATTAGTCCCGGTTCGTGACTGAACCGGGGCTAATGTGAAAACTGCCCTGTGACCTTTGCCCCGTTTTCTACTAGTGTAGGAAAGGGTAGTGAGGTGGAGCTGCAGTAAGCACTAGCATGTATGGTGGCTAACATACGCAAATAAGAGCGAGAAGAGGAGCAACGGAACGGTCGTCAACTAGTAATGATCAAGAAGTGATCCTGAACTCCTACTTACGTCAAACTTAACCCAAAAGCCGTGTTCACTTCCCGGACTCCGCCGAAAAGAGACCATCACGGTTACACACACAGTTGATGCATTTTAATTAAGTCAAGTGTCAAGTTCTCTACAACCGGATATTAACAAATTCCCATTTGCCACATAACCGCGGGCACGGCTCTCGAAAGTTTATACCCTGCAGGGGTGTCCCAACTTAGCCCATTATAAGCTCTCACGGTCAACGAAGGATATTCCTTCTCCCGGGAAGACCCGATCAGTCTCGGAATCCCGGTTACAAGACATTTCGACAATGGTAAAACAAGACCAGCAAAGCCGCCCGATGTGTCGACAATCCCGATAGGAGTCGCACGTACCTCGTTCTCAGGACACACCGGATGAACACTACGTACAACTAAACTAGCCCTCAAGTTTCCCCGAGGTGGCGCTGCAATTGGCTCTAGTTTGGACCAACACTCCGAGGAGCACTGGCCCGGGGGGGTAAAATAAGATGACCCTTGAGTCTGCAGAACCCAAGGGAAAAAGGCTTAGGTGGCAAATGTTAAAACCAAGCTTGGGCCTTGCTGGAGGAGTTTTATTCAAAGCGAACTGTCAAGGGGGTCCCATAAATCACCCAACCGCGTAAGGAACGCAAAATCAAGGAACATAACACCGGTATGACGGAAACTAGGGCGGCAAGAGTGGAAGAAAACACCAGACATAAGGCCGAGCCTTCCACCCTTTACCAAGTATATAGATGCATTAATTAAGATAAGAGATATTGTGATATCCCAACATATCCATGTTCCAACATGGAACAAACTTCATCTTCACCTGCAACTAGCAACGCTATAAGAGGGGCTGAGCAAAAGCGGTAACATAGCCAAACAACGGTTTGCTGGGAAAGGTGGGTTAGAGGCTTGACATGGCAATATGGGAGGCATGATATGGCAAGTGGTAGGTAGCGCGGCATACCAATAGAGCGAACAACTAGCAAGCAAAGATAGAAGTGATTTCGAGGGTATGGTCATCTTGCCTGAAATCCCGCTAGGAAGAAGAACGAGTCCATGAAGAAGACAGACGGACGAAGTCGAACGAATCCTCACAACTCTGGAACGAAACCGAAGCTAACGAGAGAAGCAACCCGGAAAGAAAGAAACAACATGGTAAACAACCACCACATACCCATGGCATGACGCATGAACAAGTATGATGCATGTCCGGTTTAAATATGCATGGCATGGCAAAGTGCACAAACAATACTATAAGTTAAGTGGAGCACAATATGCAATGAGTTGCATATTGACAAAACACCACATCAATTATTTAGTTCTCTCCCGTTTATGTACCCAACAATATTAAATGTTGTTTAACATGGCAAGAGGTAAAGCATAAGTAAACTAACTATTTAGGCAAGTTTAAATGAGGCCGGAACAACAAATAACAATTCCGAAAAATCCTCATATGCATATTTGGAATTTGCTACTGTTCTGCCCTAAACACAATTTTAGAGTTGTTAAACAGCAAAATAAAGTGCACCATGTTAAACTAGGCATTTTTCTACCCCATTTACATATAAATTTTATTAAAATCGGAGCTATGGTTATTTAGTTATGAAATAAATCATTTTAGCATGGCATTTAAGCAAAAATAAAGCAAACAACAAGTTTAAGCATTTTAACATGGATGAACGTGGAATAATGTGAAACTAGATGAAATCCTAAGCATTTTACATATATAAATTATTTACATATGAAGCATGGTTAATTAGTTATTAGATGCATGAACATTAGGGGTTTTTCTGTAAAATAGCAACTTCTCGGTTAATTAGCAAATCGTTCCGTAAGAAAAACATGGATAGGGCTGAATCTGGCTGGCCCAACATGCACAGGAGAGGGCTGGAGGGGGCTGCTCACCCATGGGCCAAGCCCAGTCGGTGGAGAGGCTGAGGTGAGGCGCTGGGCCTTGAGGCTGCTGGGCCACGCGGCGACGACGCGACCTAGGCGCAGTCAAAGCGAGGCGAGGCGAGCGAGCTGATGCTCGTTACTGAAGAACAGAGGCAGCAGCAGCAGGTAAAGCAGGGGAGCAGCAGCGCGATGCAGGGGCTCCGGCGAGGCGGCCTCGGCGGGGACCGGCGGGAACGGGACTGGGGCGACGGGATCCGACGGAGGGGCCGGATCTGGAGCGAACGGTGGTGGCTTGAGGCGCCGACGCGGGCAGAGCTCAGCGAGGCCATGGCGTGGGGTTCTCCCGTCGACAGAGAAAGAGAGAACAGAGAGAGATGTGAGAATTTGAGACGGGAGAGAGAAGAGGGACAATCAGAAAGAGAAAGAGCATGGGGGAAAAGGTGGCAGGACGGCCTGGTTGCTGTTGCTGCTTGCCGGCGTCGCGCCGGACGCACGGGACAGGCGCGGGAGGAAGGGGCTCCGCTGGGATGAGGGAGGAGGCGCACGGCTGGGGAAACTCCGCCGCGGCTGGAGCGTAGAGGAGGCTGGGACGAGCGGGACGGCGACGGAGCGCGAGGAAGCAGGGGCGCTCGGAGTTGCGGAGGAGGAGCGGCGACGGAGCTGCAAGTTCGGTCAACGAACGGCGGCGGGGACGAGGCAGAGGAGGCTGGGTTCGCTGCACGCGACGGCGCCGTGGAGGGAGGAGCAAACGGGAGGAGCTCGGGCAGCTGGCTTGGGCCCTCGATCCACTGGATCGATCGGTGGTTGGGGTTGGCTGCGGAGCGCAGTGTTGGAGGTGGAACTCGTTGGCTTGGTCGGTGGGATTGGATCTGGGAGGATCCCGATGAAGATGCGGGAGAGAGTGGCGGCGGCGTCTAGGAGGATCCCTAGAAATTAGGGATTTGGTCTCGGTTTAGACTAGTATATATAGCGGGTGGGTTAGACTAGGGGCTATCTCGTCCCTCCGTTCGTAATCGGACGGACGGAAAAAATAGGTTATGGAGTCCAAATAAGAAAACGGAGATGTTTTATAGATGTTTGGGGATGATTCGGACTCAATGGTGATGACTGAGCAGGTCGGGTTCGGGGAAATCTCGGACGCGCGCGAGGAGGTCAATGCACTGTGCAGAAAGGGCCAAACGGTCGGACAACAAAAGAATGGTTGGTCTGAGAAACGTCAACGGAGGCGAGGGTGAAGCGGCAACTACGAACGGATGCAAGTTTTTTGAAAACATGCGATGCGATGCTCATGATGACATGATGAATGCAACAAACAAAATAAAACACACGGCGAACACGAAATATATGGAAGGCGTCTGGAGCATCGGTCTCGGGGTGTTACAACACTCCACCACTACAAGAGGATCTCGTCCCGAGATCTAAGGACGGCACCGAAAAAAAAGCAGAAGAGGAAGAGAAGAGGTAAAGCTAAGTTGCTTCTTTGACAAACGAGTAAAACCATGAACCTTGAGAGATTGAACGAACGAAAAGAGAGAATACAAGGTAGATGAATGAGATTGAAAACACTCCGTTATCAAAGAGGAACAAGGAACAAGAATGACATAATTTGGACAGGACTCCGATAGAAAATGGAAGGAATTAACATGAACCTGAGAAGATGGGATGATACTTGATGAAATCAACAACGCACTGCCTCCGGAACTATTGAAAAAGAGAAGGAAAACTTGATAAGATGAAAAGAAATTGAGGAGATGACACAACACTCCGGTTAAACGGATAAGCAAGGAAAGAAGATGATCTTGACAAAACAAGAAGATGGGTCGAAGAGAGGACTATCACAATGCCTCCGGTAGAAATGAAAGAATGCAATGAAAAGAACGGAGAAGAAAACAACATGTTCTACCTTAAGTGAATTTGAGAGAGCATCCTTAAAAGAAGGATAGAACGGAGTTGTTGGAAAACCAACAACGAAAAGAATAAGGTTGTAGTGGGCTTATGGAAACATCTCAACATTATGAGGTGACAACCAGCCACTAGCGGTATCAATTAATTTGATTGAGAACACCAAAGAGATGAAAAACTTCTTCCACCAAGATGATAAAAAGATAACTTGGATCATTGATAAGCACCACAATAGTAACATTCCTTAGGAAATGCTTTAAGCGGAATATGACACAAGATAACTCAAACGAAGAGATTAAAGGATTTAAAATACCTCATTCTTGACAACATGTGACTCATGAAACACGAACTCAAATTGTCAAGAATGACATAACACCACCTCAAATGATAAGGTAGAACGAATTGTACTTCAGAATGCAAGATGAAGAATGCTTGGACTCCACAAAACAAAACATGTGTTGAACACCATGTTTATTTTAGAGTATAGCTTGGCGGATCTTAACTCCGAGAGAAATCTTGAAGAACAATTGAAGAATGAAAGGAATCCTTGATGAGCCACCATGTTGATCCTCCATGAAGAACTCCGATAATAGAAGAATGATCACACGAAAGGGAAAGTTGAAAAGAACTCCGGGAGAAGCCTTGCAATGATTAGAAGAAGCTTTGAAATGATATAATTGAAATAACTTGGAGCTCCGGAAAGAAAAAGATGAAACACTAGAACCGAGAATTACTTCATCATGAACAATCTCCGGAAGAAAAGAATTGAATCACCTCGAGGAAATAAGAATAAAATTTATTGTATGCTTATCCTTCATCAAATTAAATTGATGACTAACAATGGATTTGGCATACTACTTATTTCTTTTGCAAGGATTGAAGAGGGATATAGCGCCAACTTGAAGAATTCTTCGCCGAATCACCGGGAGGGTTGGGAAGAACGAATGAAATGATACGATAATAAAGGAATAGGAATGTTGAACAAACCACCGGTAGGATTATGAGAGAACAAATTAATTGATACGATGCCAAACGAAGAGGAATCCTAAACGAACCATCGTAAGAACTGAAATTGAAAGTAGCAAAGGCACAATTCACCGGGAAGAATTGGAAAACGAAAGAAGATACTTGAGGGGATTTAGATACATGAGAACGAAGAGATCGTGAACTGATTAGAGGATATTTGAACGATGCACCGGTAAGATTTGGAGAATGAGAAAAGCTGAGAATGAATAATACTTGAGATGATGGCTCCGGAGAATCAACCTGAAAAGACTCCTGAACTGTTCCGGATGGGTGAAAATAATTCGCACAATCGAAAACAATTATGAGAGGATGGCATAAGCTAAAACTATAATCTTCAAGAGAACGGACCAAGATTTAGGAGAAATTCTTCTTCGGTCTTCAAATGTTGAGAATGGCGATGAGAAACACCACCATGAATTATTGAGGCACTCCGGAATGACAATTAGGAAGATTGAACCAACAATGAAAAGAATTTGAAAGATCTTGGAGAAAGAATATGACTGATGATACTTCATTCTTACATCAAACTTCGAAAAGAATTTGGGAATAGCTCCGGGGAAATTAGAAGAGTCAGGTAAGATCCTGGGAAAAGACCCGTGGGTTAGGGCCCACTCAAAAGATACACCGTTGAAATGATTTAGAAGAGGGATTGCATCGGTAGAATTAAATGGTTCAAAAGAGATAACAATCTCGAGATATCTTGAACAAATTAGGAATGATAACACGAATTTTCCGAGATATCTTCAGCACACCGGAACAAATGGAAAGCGAGAGGTGAATGATTAAGAGATACACCGGCATGAGAAAAACATTTGAAACAAGGAAAGGAATGTGACCAACATTAAAGGCTTGAACTTTAGTCCACCGGAGAAGAAAAAGAATGAAAAATAATGAACTTGAAGCTTCCTTAGCATCTTCATGGGAAATCACCGGATAAGAACATTGAAAGAAAAGAATGAAGAGACTTCGCATCAACAAAAAGGATACTTGCTTAAGAAATCTGAGTCCTTGAAGAAAAAGGGTGGGAGGGCGGGAAAAACAAAGACAACATGGGACGGATGAAGCAAACACCGTTGCAAAGAACTGAGAATTGATCTCGCGAATGTTGAAATGATCGGATCCACTTGAAAAAGAGCACGTCGGTTGGAAAGAATTGGGATGACAAACTCGATGGTCAAGAAGGATTAGTATCCCCATAGGAATATGAGAACACCACTTAGAATAAGGTATGGAATCAACACTTGACAATGAAGCAACTCGAATACCACAAAACAAAACAAAACAAAACAAAGGATTTGGCTTGCAGAATAAGCCGGAACAAATATATGATAGAGATTTCATCCGAAGTTTTCGTTGTGGGGCCCACACGGGCTCGATCGTACAGCACCATCATGTACAAGCCAGTGCACATGACATACGAAGCGTCCCCGAGTCGGCATAGCCAAGGACTCTTTAAGACACTACGAGACCACTTTAAAACCAACCGTGGAAAGGCGGACCACTAGACGTCGAACCCCAATCTCATATCATGCATCTGTCGGAAAGATATCCTAGGAGCTACTTGAATTCCCACTTATAAACTCCCGAAACTTTCTGGTTATGCAATCTGGTGTTGGGGATACAGGGGACACAAAATATATCACCCAAACTAACAATACCTAGATCCAGCTGTATCCATCCTTCAACACATAACCAAGAAACCTTCGGAAATCATTTACCTCAACCTTCAAAAAGCATCCGTTATACGAGTTATGGCAAAACTCCCGAACTCCCGCCCCAGTACTGGATGGCGTCGAGGTGATCTCACCAACAACTGCATAAAAGAGATTTTTTATGTCGGCGAAACTCAGGTATTCCAAAACTGCAACGATAAAATTGTGACGACAACACCTCGGAGCTCAACTCCCCGGGACACTGCCACAACCCCTAAATGTCAGGAGGCACCAAGAACAATGTTCTCGTCACAAAACCATCGGAACGATTCCAAGATACCCGCGTGATCCTAAAAAAAATTTAGTGAAATTTGAGGAGAGAAGAGTCAAAACTTCTACGTCAGGAGACCTCACCAGAGCAACGAAGGGACTGAGGAGTAAAAAGAATCCTACTCTCCGATATATATAATCCTAAGACTCAAAACATTTTTTTCTAGACTCAACAACGTCAGCGATTCGATCAAGCAGGGGGCTCCTAAGTCGGGGATGGCTCTGATTACCAACTTGTAACGCCCACGATGCGGCTATATCTCCCACGTGTCGAGGCACGACTTAGAGGCATAACCGCATTGTGGTTTTGTCGCAAGAAGGGTCATCTTCACACAATCCCATGTAATGAAAAAGAATGGGATAAAGAGTTGGCTTACAATCGCCACTTCACACAATACATAAATAAATCATACATCAATCAGAGTACACACATAGGTCCGACTACGGAACCAAAAGAAAAGAAGACAACCCCAAATGCTAGATCCCCGATCGTCCCAACTGGGCTCCACTACTGATCATCAGGAAACGAAACATAGTAACGACCAAGTTCCTCGTCGAACTCCCACTTGAGTCCGGTAGCATCACCTGCACTGGTATCGTCGGCACCTGCAACTGTTTTGGTAGAATCTGTGAGTCACGAGGACTCAACAATCTCACACCCGCGAGATCAAGACTATTTAAGCTTATGGGTAGGAAAGGGTTGTGAGGTGGAGCTGCAGCAAGCACTAGCATGTATGGTGGCTAACATACGCAAATAAGAGCGAGAAGAGGAGCAACGGAACATTCGTCAACTAGTAATGATCAAGAAGTGATCCTGAACTCCTACTTACGTCAAACTTAACCCAAAAAGCCGTGTTCACTTCCCGGACTCCGCCGAAAAGAGACCATCACGGTTACACACACGGTTGATGCATTTTAATTAAGTCAAGTGTCAAGTTCTCTACAACCGGATATTAACAAATTCCCATCTGCCACATAACCGCGGGCACGGCTCTCGAAAGTTTATACCCTGCAGGGGTGTCCCAACTTAGACCATTATAAGCTCTCATGGTCAACGAAGGATATTCCTTCTCTTGGGAAGACCCGATCAGTCTCGGAATCCCGGTTACAAGACATTTCGACAATGGTAAAACAAGACCAGCAAAGCCGCCCGATGTGTCGACAATCCCGATAGGAGTCGCACGTACCTCGTTCTCAGGACACACCGGATGAACACTACGTACAACTAAAACCAGCCCTCAAGTTTCCCCGAGGTGGCGCTGCAATTGGCTCTAAATTGGACCAACACTCCGAGGAGCACTGGCCCGGGCGGGGGGGGGGGGGTAAAATAAGATGACCCTTGAGTCTGCAGAACCCAAGGGAAAAAGGCTTAGGTGGCAAATGTTAAAACCAAGCTTGGGCCTTGCTGGAGGAGTTTTATTCAAAGCGAACTGTCAAGGGGGTCCCATAAATCACCCAACCGCGTAAGGAACGCAAAATCAAGGAACATAACACCGGTATGACGGAAACTAGGGCGGCAAGAGTGGAAGAAAACACCAGGCATAAAGCCGAGCCTTCCACCCTTTACCAAGTATATAGATGCATTAATTAAGATAAGAGATATTGTGATATCCCAACATATCCATGTTCCAACATGGAACAAACTTCATCTTCACCTGCAACTAGCAACGCTATAAGAGGGGCTGAGCAAAAGCGGTAACATAGCCAAACAACGGTTTGCTGGGAAAGGTGGGTTAGAGGCTTGACATGGCAATATGGGAGGCATGATATGGCAAGTGGTAGGTAGCGCGGCATAGCAATAGAGCGAACAACTAGCAAGCAAAGATAGAAGTGATTTCGAGGGTATGGTCATCTTGCCTGAAATCCCGCTAGGAAGAAGAACGAGTCCATGAAGAAGACAGACGGACGAAGTCGAACGAATCCTCACAACTCTGGAACGAAACCGAAGCTAACGAGAGAAGCAACCCGGAAAGAAAGAAACAACATGGTAAACAACCACCACATACCCATGGCATGACGCACGAACAAGTATGATGCATGTCCGGTTTAAATATGCATGGCATGGCAAAGTGCACAAACAATACTACAAGTTAAGTGGAGCACAATATGCAACGAGTTGCATATTGACAAAACACCACATCAATTATTTAGTTCTCTCCCGTTTATGTACCCAACAATATTAAATGTTGTTTAACATGGCAAGAGGTAAAGCATAAGTAAACTAACTATTTAGGCAAGTTTAAATGAGGCCGGAACAACAAATAACAATTCCGAAAAATCCTCATATGCATATTTGGAATTTACTACTGTTCTGCCCTAAACACAATTTTAGAGTTGTTAAACAGCAAAATAAAGTGCACCATGTTAAACTAGGCATTTTTCTACCCCATTTACATATAAATTTTATTAAAATCGGAGCTACGGTTATTTAGTTATGAAATAAATCATTTTAGCATGGCATTTAAGCAAAAATAAAGCAAACAACAAGTTTAAGCATTTTAACATGGATGAAAGTGGAATAATGTGAAACTAGATGAAACCCTAAGCATTTTACATATATAAATTATTTACATATGAAGCATGGTTAATTAGTTATTAGATGCATGAACATTAGGGGTTTTTCTGTAAAACAGCAACTTCTCAGTTAATTAGCAAATCGTTCCGTGAAAAAAAGCATGGATAGGGCTGAATCTGGCTGGCCCAACATGCACAGGAGAGGGCTGGAGGGGGCTGCTCACCCATGGGCCAAGCCCAGTCGGTGGAGAGGCTGAGGCGAGGCGCTGGGCCTTGAGGCTGCTGGGCCACGCGGCGACGACGCGACCCAGGCGCAGTCAAAGCGAGGCGAGGCGAGCGAGCTGATGCTCGTTACTGAAGAATAGAGGTAGCAGCAGCAGGTAAAGCAGGGGAGCAGCAGCGCGATGCAGGGGCTCCGGCGAGGCGGCCTCGGCGGGGACCGGCGGGAACGGGACTGGGGCGACGGGATCCGACGGAGGGGCCGGATCTGGAGCGAACGGTGGTGGCTTGAGGCGCCGACGCGGGCAGAGCTCAGCGAGGCCATGGCGTGGGGTGCTCCCGTTGACAGAGAAAGAGAGAACAGAGGGAGATGTGAGAATTTGAGACGGGAGAGAGAAGAGGGACAATCAGAAAGAGAAAGAGCATGGGGAAAAGGTGGCAGGACGGCCTGGTTGCTGCTGCTGCTTGCCGGCGTCGCGCCGGACGCACTGGACAGGCGCGGGAGGACGAGGCTCCGCTGGGATGAGGGAGGAGGTGCACGGCTGGGGAAACTCCGGCGCGGCTGGAGCGTAGAGGACGCTGGGACGAGCGGGACGGTGACGGAGCGCGAGGAAGCAGGGGCGCTCGGAGTTGCGGAGGAGGAGCGGCGACGGAGCTGCAAGTTCGGTCAACGAACGGTGGCGGGGACGAGGCAGAGGAGGCTGGGTTCGCTGCAGGCGACGGCGCCGTGGAGGGAGGAGCAAACGGGAGGAGCTCGGGCAGCTGGCTTGGGCCCTCGATCCACTGGATCGATCGGTGGTTGGGGTTGGCTGCGGAGCGCAGTGTTGGAGGTGGAACTGGTTGGCTTTGTCGGTGGGATTGGATCTGGGAGGATCCCGATGAAGATGCGGGAGAGAGTGGCGGCGGTGGCTAGGAGGATCCCTAGAAATTAGGGATTTGGTCTCGGTTTAGACTAGTATATATAGCGGGTGGGTTAGGCTAGGGGCTATCTCGTCCCTCCGTTCGTAATCGGACGGACGAAAAAAATAGGTTATGGAGTCCAAATAAGAAAACGGAGATGTTTTATAGATGTTTGGGGATGATTCGGACTCAATGGTGATGACTGAGCAGGTCGGGTTCGGGGAAATCTCGGACGCGCGCGAGGAGGTCAATGCACTGTGCAGAAAGGGCCAAACGGTCGGACAACAAAAGAACGGTTGGTCTGAGAAACGTCAACGGAGGCGAGGGTGAAGCGGCAACTACGAACGGATGCAAGTTTTTTGAAAACATGCGATGCAATGCTCATGATGACATGATGAATGCAACAAACAAAATAAAACACACGGCGAACACGAAATATATGGAAGGCGTCTGGAGCATCGGTCTCGGGGCGTTACACAGATGGTCACAACACTCGGAACTATCGATCTGATCTATCAATTTTAGTTACCAAGCCGACCTGCAAGCAATGGTAATGGAAGGTGGACAACAATGTTGAATAAGTATAGCATGCCGAGTTCAGCTATTAATAGATGTCTACCAAGTGTTTGAGACGACGAGCATCATCACATTGGAGGTAGACAGAAGCATTTATACTAACTAACGTGAACCGATATCTCTTGTGTTTATCCTTTTCATTATCATTATAGGAATAATGTTTCAATCAGTTTGCTTTATTTTACTCACTTACCAATCATTTAGTTTAATTCTCTGCTCACAATTTTATTTTATGTTGGAATATTGCAAGAACTTTTCCAAGTTAACGAATTTGAGATGCATGACACTGAAGGAAATATGCCCTAGAGGCAATAATAAAATTGTTATTTATGTTTCATTATATCATGATAAATGTTTATTATTCATGCTAGAATTGTACTCCCTCCGTCCGAAAATACTTGTCGGAGGAATGAATGTATCTAGACGTATTTTAGTTCTAAGGTACATCCATTTTTATTCATTTCTCCGATAAGTATTTTGGGACGGAGTGAGTATTAACCGGAAACTTAGTACATGTGTGAATATATAGACAAACATAGTGTCACTCGTATGCCTCTACTTGACTAGCTCGTTGAATCAAAGATGTCTATGTTTCCTAACCATAGACATGAGTTGTCATTTGATTAACGGGATCACATCATTAGAGAATGATGTGATTGACTTGACCCACTCCGTTAGCTTAGCACTTGATCGTTTAGTATATTGCTATTGCTTTCTTCATGACTTATACATGTTCCTATGACTATGAGATTATGCAACTCCCGAATACCGGAGGAACACTTTGTGTGCTACCAAACATCACAACGTAACTGGGTGATTATAAAGGTGCTCTACAGGTGTCTCCGATGGTACTTGTTGAGTTGGCATAGATCGAGATTAGGATTTGTCACTCCGATTGTCGGAGAGGTATCTCTGGGCCCTCTCGGTAATGCACATCACTATAAGCCTTGCAAGCAATGTGACTAATGAGTTAGTCACGAGATTATGCGTTACGGAACGAGTAAAGAGACTTGCCGGTAACGAGATTGAACTAGGTATTGAGATACCGACGATCGAATCTCGGGCAAGTAACATACCGATGACAAAAGGAACAACGTATGTTGTTATGCGGTTTGACCGATAAAGATCATCGTAGAATATGTAGGAGCCAATATGAGCATCCAGGTTCCACTATTGGTTATTGACCGGAGACGTGTCTCGGTCATGTCTACATAGTTCTCGAACCCGTAGGGTCCGCACGCTTAACACTCGGTGACGATCGGTATTATGAGTTTACGTGTTTTGATGTACCGAAAGTAGTTCGTACTCCCGGATATGATCACGGACATGACGAGGAGTCTCAAAATGGTCGAGACATAAAGATTGATATATTGGACGACTATATTTGGACATCGGAATCGTTCCGGGTGAGATCGGGAGTATACCGGAGCACCGGGAGCTTACCGGAACCCCCCCGGAGGTATATGGGCCTTATTGGGCCTTAGTGGGAGAGAGGGGAAAGGAGCAAAGGAGGGGGCGCCCCCCCCCCCCAAGCCCAATCCAAATTGGGAAGGGGGCCGCCCCCCCCTTTCCTTCCTCCTTCCTCCCCCTTCCTTCTCTCCTAATCCAACTAGGGAAGGGGGTGAATCCTACTCCCGGTGGGAGTAGGACTCCCCTTGGAGCGCGCCTAGGAGACCGGCCTCCTCCCCCTCCTCCACTCCTTTATATACGGGGAGGGGGGCACCCCATAGACACACAAGTTGATCATTGATCTCTTAGCCGTGTGCGGTGCCCCCCTCCACCATAAGCCACCTCGGTCATATCGTAGCGGTGCTTAGGCAAAGCCCTGCGTCAGTAACTTTATCGTCACCGTCATCACGCTGTCGTGCTGACAGAACTCTCCCTCGAAGCTCTACTGGATCATGAGTTCGTGGGACGTCACCGAGTTGAACGTGTGCTGATCGCGGAGGTGTCGTACGTTCCGTACTAGGATCGGTCGATCGTGAAGACGTACGACTACATCAACCGCGTTGTCATAACGCTTCCGCTTACAGTCTATGAGGGTACGTGGACGACACTCTCCCCTCTCGTTGCTATGCATCACCATGATCTTGCGTGTGCGTAGGAATTTTTTTGAAATTACTACGTTACCCAACAGTGGCATCCGAGCCAGGTTTATGCGTAGATGTTATATGCACAAGTAGAACACAAGTGAGTTGTGGGCAATACTAGTCATACTGCTTACCAGCATGTCATACTTTGATTCGGCGGTATTGTTGGATGAAGCGGCCCGGACCGACATTACGCGTATGCTTACGCGAGACTGGTTCTACCGACGTGCTTTGCACACATGTGGCTGGCGGGTGTCAGTTTCTCCAACTTTAGTTGAATCGAGTGTGGCTACGCCCGGTCCTTGTGAAGGTTAAAACAGCACATACTTGACGAAATATCGTTGTGATTTTGATACTTAGGTAAGAACGGTTCTTGCTCAGCCCGTAGCAGCCACGTAAAACTTGCAACAACAAAGTAGAGGACATCTAACTTGTTTTTGCAGGGCATGCTGTGATGTGATATGGTCAAGACATGATGCTAAATTTTATTGTATGAGATGATCATGTTTTGTAACGGAGTTATCGGCAACTGGCAGGAGCCATATGGTTGTCGCTTTATTGTATGCAATGCAATCACCCTGTAATTGTTTTTACTTTATCACTAAGCGGTAGCGATAGTCGTAGAAACAATAGTTGGCGAGACGACAACGATGGAGATCAAGGTGTCGCGCCGGTGACGATGGTGATCATGACGGTGCTTTGGAGATGGAGATCAAAGGCACAAGATGATGATGGCTATATCATATCACTTATATTGATTGCATGTGATGTTTATCTTTTATGCATCTTATTTTGCTTAGATCGACGGTAGCATTATAAGATGATCTCTCACTAAATTTCAAGGTATAAGTGTTCTCCCTGAGTATGCACCGTTGTGAAAGTTCGTCGTGCCGAGACACCACGTGATGATCGGGTGTGATAAGCTCTACGTTCACATACAACGGGTGCAAGCCAGTTTTGCACACGCAGAATACTCGGGTTAAACTTGACAAGCCTAGCATATGCAGATATGGCCTCGGAACACTGAGACCGAAAGGTCGAGCGTGAATCATATAGTAGATATGATCAACATAGTGATGTTCACCATTGAAAACTACTCCATCTCACGTGATGATCAGACATGGTTTAGTTGATATGGATCACGTGATCACTTAGATGATTACAGGGATGTCTATCTAAGTGGGAGTTTTAAGTAATTTGATTAATTGAACTTTAATTTATCATGAACTTAGTACCTGATAGTATTTTGCATGTCTATGTTGTTGTAGATAGATGGCCCATGCTGTTGTTCCGTTGAATTTTAATGCGTTCCTTGAGAAAGCTAAGTTGAAAGATGATGGTAGCAATTACACGGACTGGGTCCGTAACTTGAGGATTATCCTCATTGCTGCACAGAAGAATTACGTCCTGGAAGCACCACTGGGTGCCAGGCCTGCTGTAGATGCTACCGATGACGTTAAGAACGTCTGGCAAAGCAAAGCTGATGAGTACTCGATAGTTCAGTGTGCCATGCTTTACGGCTTAGAACCGGGACTTCAACGACGTTTTGAACGTCATGGAGCATATGAGATGTTCCAGGAGTTGAAGTTAATATTTCAAGCAAATTCCCGGATTGAGAGATATGAAGTCTCCAATAAGTTCTACAGCTGCAAGATGGAGGAGAATAGTTCTGTCAGTGAACATATACTCAAAATGTCTGGGTATAACAATCACTTGATTCAACTGGGAGTTAATCTTCCTGATGATAGTGTCATTGACAGAATTCTTCAATCACTGCCACCAAGCTACAAAAGCTTTGTGATGAACTATAACATGCAAGGTATGGATAAGACAATTCCCGAGCTCTTCGCGATGCTAAAGGCTGCGGAGGTAGAAATCAAGAAGGAGCATCAAGTGTTGATGGTCAACAAGACCACAAGTTTCAAGAAAAAGGGTAAAGGGAAGAAGGAGAACTTCAAGAAGAACGGCAAGCAAGTTGCTGCTCAAGTGAAGAAGCAAGTCTGGACCTAAGCCTGAGACTGAGTGCTTCTACTGCAAACAGACTGGTGACTGGAAGCGGAACTGCCCCAAGTATTTGGCGGATAAGAAGGATGGCAAGGTGAACAAAGGTATATGTGATATACATGTTATTGATGTGTACCTTACTAATGCTCGCAGTAGCACCTGGGTATTTGATACTAGTTCTGTTGCTAATATTTGCAACTCGAAACAGGGGCTACGGATTAAGCGAAGATTGGCTAAGGACGAGGTGACGATGCGCGTGGGAAATGGTTCCAAAGTCGAGGTGATCGCGGTCGGCACGCTACCTATACTACCTTCGGGATTAGTTTTAGACCTGAATAATTGTTATTTGGTGCCAGCGTTGAGCATGAACATTATATCTGGATCTTGTTTGATGCGAGACGGTTATTCATTTAAATCTGAGAATAATGGTTGTTCTATTTATATGAATAATATCTTTTATGGTCATGCACCCTTGAAGAGTGGTCTATTTTTAATGAATCTCGGTAGTAGTGATACACATATTCATAATATTGAAGCCAAAAGATGCAGAGTTGATAATGATAGTGCAACTTATTTGTGGCACTGCCGTTTGGGTCATATTGGTGTAAAGCGCATGAAGAAACTCCATTCTGATGGACTTTTGGAATCACTTGATTATGAATCACTTGGTACTTGCGAACTATGCCTCATGGGCAAGATGACTAAAACGCCGTTCTCCGGAACAATGGAGCGAGCAACAGATTTATTGGAAATCATACATACTGATGTATGTGGTCCGTTGATTGTTGAGGCTTGATACATGCTATATTATATTCTATTTTGGATGTTTATTGGGCTTTATTATTCACTTTTATATTATTTTTGGGACTAACCTATTAACCGGAGGCCCAGCCCAAATTGCTGTTTTTTGCCTATTTCAGTGTCTTGCAGAAAAAGAATATCAAACGGAGTCCAAACGGAATGAAACCTTCGGGAACGTGATTTTCAGAAGAAACGTGATCCAGAGGACTTGGAGTCTATGTAAAGCAATCAACGAGGAAGGCACGAGGTAGGGGGCGCGCCTACCCCCTGGGCGTGCCCTCCACCCTCGTGGGGCCCATGTTGCTCCACCGACGTACTTCTTCCTCCTATATATACCCGTATACCCTGAAAACATCAGAGACGGAGCCGAAACCCTATTTCCACCGCCACAACCTTCTGTACCCGTGAGATCCCATCTTGGGGCCTTTTCTGGCGCTCCGCCGGAGGGGGCATTGATCATGGAGGGCTTCTACATCAACACCATAGCCTCTCCGATGATGTGTGAGTAGTTTACCTCAGACCTTCGGGTCCATAGTTATTAGCTAGATGGCTTCTTCTCTCTCTTTGGATCTCAATACAATGTTCTCCTTGTTTCTCTTGGAGATCTATTCGATGTAATCTTCTTTTGCGGTGTGTTTGTCGAGATTCGATGAATTGTGGGTTTATGATCAAGTTTATCTATGAACAATATTTGAATCTCCTCTGAGTTCTTTTATGTATGATTGGTTATCTTTGCAAGTCTCTTCGAATTATCAGTTTGGTTTGGCCTACTAGATTGATCTTTCTTGCAATAGGAGAGGTGCTTAGCTTTGGGTTCAATCTTGCGGTGTCCTTTCCCAGTGACAGCAGGGGAAGCAAGGCACGTATTGTATTGTTGCCATCGAGGATAAAAAGATGGGGTTTATATCATATTGCTTGAGTTTATCCCTCTACATCATGTCATCTTACTTAAAGCGTTACTCTGTTCTTCATGAACTTAATACTCTAGATGCAGGCAGGAATCGGTCGATGTGTGGAGTAACAGTAGTAGATGCAGGCAGGAGTCGGTCTACTTGTCGCGGACGTGATGCGTATATACATGATCATACCTAGATATTCTCATAACTATGCTCAATTCTATCAATTGCTCGACAGTAATTTGTTTACCCATCGCAATACTTATGCTATCTTGAGAGAAGCCACTAGTGAAACCTATGGCCCCCGGGTCTATTTTCCATCATATTAATCTTCCAACACTTTGCTATTTCTATTTTCGTTTATTTTACTTTGCATCTTTATCATAAAAATACCAAAAATATTATCCTATCATCTCTATTAGATCTCACTCTCGTAAGTGACCGTGAAGGGATTGACAACCCCTTTATCGCGTTGGTTGCGAGGTTCTTGTTTGTTTGTGTAGGTGCGTGGGACTCGCGCGTGGTCTCCTACTGGATTGATACCTTGGTTCTCAAAACTGAGGGAAATACTTACGCTACTTTACTGCATCACCCTTTCCTCTTCAAGGGAAAACCAACGCAATGCTCAAGAGGTAGCAAGAAGGATTTCTGGCGCCGTTGCCAGGGAGTCTACGCACAAGTCAAGACATACCAAGTACCCATCACAAACTCATATCCCTTGCATTACATTATTTGTCATTTGCCTCTCGTTTTCCTCTCCCCCACTTCACCTTTCCCGTTTTCTTCGCCCTCCTTCCGTTCGATCTTGTGTTACCATGTTTCTTCTTTTTGCTTGCATCTTCGCTTGCTAAAAGTTTATGGATCCTCATCCACTTGCTAATCTCTTCAAGAGATCCAATTATGATGAACCTATTGCTAGTGAGTTGAGTGCACTAGATTATCTTTATGAGGTTTTGCTTGAAATTCGTGAATCTGAAAATTGTGATGAAGTACTTTATGAAGCGATTCACGATAGATCTTTGCATAAAAAGCATGATTGCAATGATTTTATTATAAATTCTATTGATGTAAATTGTGCTAATAATACGAAAAACCCTAAGCTTGGGGATGCTAGTTTTGCTATGTCCTCTACTTGTTGCAATGATCATGATTGGGGTGATAGTGCTTCTTATGATCTTGAAAAATTATTTAAGCCCCATGATGAATATGAGATTGATAATAGTGTTTGCAATATTATTGAAAGTGGGTTTGGAAGAGTGTCAACTTTAGATCCCACATATTTGGAGAATGTTCAATCTTATGAATTTTTTGATAAAAGTGGGTTTGGAGAGGTCCTGACTTTAGTTAATGTTGATCCCACTATTTTGGAAGAGTGTCAACTTTGTATACATGTGGATCGTGTTGAGAATATGTTATGTGATAGCTATTTTGTTGAATTTTCTTATGATCCTACATGTAATTATTATGAGAGAGGAAAATATGGTTGTAGAAATTTTCATGTTACTAAATTACCTCTCTTCATGTTGAGATTGCTATCATCTCTTTCTTCTTCCTTGCATATGCTAGTTTTTGCTTGCCTTGATAATTTGTTTGCCTATAATATGCCTATGCATAGGAAGTATGTTAGACTTAGATGTGTTTGTCACGTGCTTCATGATGCTCTCTTTGCGCTTCCATTCTTGTCTTTCATGTGAGCATCATCGAAATCTCAATGCCTAGCTAGGGGCGTTAAACGATGGCGCTTGTTGGGAGGAAACCCAATTTTATTTTAGTTTTTTGCTTTTTGCTTATGTTTAGGAATAAATATTTGATCTATCCTCTGGTTATATTTTATTTTGTGTTTTAATTAGTGTTTGTGCCAAGTAAAACCGTTAGGATAATCTACGGTGATAGTTATTTGATCCTGCTGTAAAAAACAGAAACTTTGCGCGCACGAGATTAGTTTTCATAAATCATAGGAATGTGCTTTTCAGTTGATTCTTTTTGCAGTAGATCAATAAACAAATTATCTAGAACTTCCTAATTTGGTGGAATTGTTTACGTTCCAGAATTTGCGTTAGTTACATATTACTACAGACTGTTCTGTTTTTGACAGATTCTGTTTTTAGTGTGTTGTTTGCTTATTTTGATGAATCTATGGCTAGTAAAATAGTTTATAAACCATAGGGAAGTTGTAATACAGTAAGTTTAACACCAATATAAATAAAGAATGAGCTCAATACAGTACCTTGAAGTGGTGTTTTGTTTTCTTTCGCTAGCGGAGCTCACGAGATTTTCTGTTAAGTTTTGTGTTGTGAAGTTTTCAAGTTTTGGGTAAAGATTTGATGGATTATGGAACAAGGAGTGGCAAGAGCCTAATATTGGGGATTCCCATGGCACCCCAAGATAATCTAAGGACACCAAAAAGCCAAAGCTTGGGGATGCCCCGGAAGGCATCCCCTCTTTCGTCTTCGTCCATCGGTAAGTTTACTTGGAGCTATATTTTTATTCACCACATGATATGTGTTTTGCTTGGAG
This sequence comes from Aegilops tauschii subsp. strangulata, assembly GCF_002575655.3. Lineage (NCBI taxonomy): Eukaryota > Viridiplantae > Streptophyta > Magnoliopsida > Poales > Poaceae > Aegilops > Aegilops tauschii. The sequence continues at coordinate 471,229,209 of NC_053035.3, forward strand.
CGTATTGTATGATTTGATTCTTTGCTTTTTAGTTTACCACAATCATCCTTGCTGTACACACCTTTTGAGAGAGACACACATGATTCGGAATTTATTAGAATACTCTATGTGCTTCACTTATATCTTTTGAGCTATATAGTTTTTGCTCTAGTGCTTCACTTATATCTTTTAGAGCACGGTGGTGGATTTTTTTTATAGAAACTAATGTTCTCTCATGCTTCACTTATATTATTTTGAGAGTCCTACAAAACAGCATGGTAATTTGCTTTAATCGTGAAATTAATCCTAATATGTAAGGTGTTCAACATTAGTAAAAAATTCTCTTATGAGTGCGTTGAATACTAAGAAAAGTTTGATGCTTGATGATTGTTTTTAGATATGGAGGTAGTAATATTAAAGTTGTGCTAGTTGAGTAGTTGTGGAATTGAGAAATACTTGTGTTGAAGTTTGCAAATCCCGTAGCATGCACGTATGGTAAACGTTGTGTAACAAATTTGAAACATGAGATGTTCTTTGAGTGTCATCCCTTGTGTGGAGGTCGGGGGCGCGCGATGGTTAACTCCTACCAACCTCCCCCCTAGGAGCATGCGTGTAATGCTTGGTTTTGATGACTTGTAGATTTTTGCAATAAGTATGCGAGTTCTTTATGACTAATGTTGAGTCCATGGATTATACGCACTCTCACCCTTCCATCATTGCTAGCCTCTTCGGTACCGTGCATTGCCTTTTCTCACCTTGAGAGTTTGTGCAAACTTCACCGGTGCATCCAAACCCCGTGATATGATACGCTCTATCACACATAAACCTCCTTATATCTTCCTCAAAACAGCCACCATATCTACCTATTATGGCATTTCCATAGCCATTCCGAGATATATTGCCATGCAACTTTCCACCGTTCCGTTTATCATGACACGTTTCATCATTGTCATATTGCCTTGCATGATCATGTAGCTGACATCATATTTGTGGCAAAGCCACCATGCATATTATTTCATACATGTCACTCTTGAATCATTGCCCATCCCGGCACACCACTGGAGGCATGCATATAGAGTCATACTTTGTTCTAGTATCGAGTTGTAATCATTGAGTTGTAAATGAATAGAAGTGTGATGATCATCATTCATAGAGCATTGTCCCTAAAAAAAGAGAAAGGCCAAAAAAAGGCCCGAAAAAAAAGAAAAAAAAGAAAAATAAAAAGGGGGCAATGCTACTATCCTTGTCCATACTTGTGCTTCAAAGTAGCACCATGTTCTTCATGATAGAGAGTCTCTTGCTTTGTCACTTTCATATACTAGTGGGAGTTTTTTGTTATAGAACTTGGCTTGTATATTCCTACAATGGGCTTCCTCAAATGCCCTAGGTCTTCATGAGCAAGCAAGTTGGATGCACACCCACTTAGTTGCATTTTGTTGAGCTTTCATACACTTATAGCTCTAGTGCATCCGTTGCATGGCAATCCCTACTCCTCACATTAACATCAATTGATGGGCATCTCCATAGCCCGTTGATTAGCCGCGTTGATGTGAGATTATCTTCTCCTTTTTGTCTTCTCCACATAACCCCCATCATTATTCTATTCCACCCATAGTGCTATGTCCATGGCTCACGCTCATGTATTGCGTGAAAATTGAAAGAGTTTGAAAATTCTTAAGTATGAAACAATTGCTTGGCTGAAACCGGGGTTGTGCATGATTTGAGTATTTTGTGTGACGAAGATGGAGCATAACCAAACTATATGATTTTTTAGGGATGAACTTTCTTTGGCCATGTTATTTTGAGAAGACATAATTGCTTAGTTAGTATGATTGAAGTATTATTACTTTTATGTCAATATTAAACCATTACCTTGAATCTTTCGGATCTGAATATTCATACCACAATTAAGAGGGTTACATTAAAAGCCATGCCAAGTAGCATTCCACATCAAAAATTCTATTTTTATCATTTACCTACTCGAGGACGAGCAGGAATTAAGCTTGGGGATGCTTGATACGTCTCCAACGTATCTATAATTTTTTATTGTTCCATGCTATATTATATTCTGTTTTGGATGTTTATTGGGATTTATTATTCACTTTTATATTATTTTTGGGACTAACCTATTAACCGGAGGCCCAGCCCAAATTGTTGTTTTTGCCTATTTCAGTGTTTCGCAGAAAAAGAATATCAAACGGAGTCCAAACGGAATGAAACCTTCGGGAACGTGGTTTTCGGAACAAACGTGATCCAGAGGACTTGGAGTCTACGTAAAGCAATCAACAAGGAAGGCACGAGGTAGGAGGGCGCGCCTACCCCCCTGGGCGCGCCCTCCACCCTCGTGGGGCCCACGTTGCTCCACCGACGTACTTCTTCCTCCTATATGTACCCGTATACCCAGAAAACATCAGAGACGGAGCCGAAACCCTATTTCCACCGCCGCAACCTTCTGTACCCGTGAGATCCCATCTTGGGGCCTTTTCCGACGCTCCGCCGGAGGGGGCATTGATCACGGAGGGCTTCTACATCAACACCATAGCCTCTCCGATGATGTGTGAGTAGTTTACCTGAGACCTTCGGATCCATAGTTATTATCTAGATGGCTTCTTCTCTCTCTTTGGATCTCAATACAATGTTCTCCTTGTTTCTCTTGGAGATCTATTCTGTGTAATCTTCTTTTGCGGTGTGTTTGTCGAGATCCGATGAATTGTGGGTTTACGATCAAGTTTATCTATGAACAATATTTGAATCTCCTCTGAATTCTTTTATGTATGATTGGTTATCTTTGCAAGTCTCTTCGAATTATCAGTTTGGTTTGGCCTACTAGATTGATCTTTCTTGCAATAGGAAAAGTGCTTAGCTTTGGGTTCAATCTTGCGGTGTCCTTTCCCAGTGACAGCAGGGGCAGCAAGGCACGTATTGTATTGTTGCCATCGAGGATAAAAAGATGGGGTTTATATCATATTGCTTGAGTTTATCCCTCTACTATTGGAAATATGCCCTAGAGGCAATAATAAATGGTTATTATTACATTTCTTTGTTCATGAAAATTGTCTATTGTTGATGCTATAACTGTGTTATCCGGAAATCATAATACATGTGTGAATACATAGACCACAACGTGTCCCTAGTAAGCCTCTAGTTGACTAGCTCGTTGATCAACAGATAGTCATGGTTTTCTGACTATGGACATTGGATGTCATTGATAACGGGATCACATCATTAGGAGAATGATGTGATGGACAAGACCCAATCCTAAGCATAGCATAAAAGATCGTATAGTTCGTTTGCTAGAGCTTTTCCAATGTCAAGTATCTTTTCCTTAGACCATGAGATCGTGTAACTCCCGGATGCCGTAGGAGTGCTTTGGGTGTACCCAACGTCACAACGTAACTGGGTGACTATAAAGGTACACTACGGGTATCTCTGAAAGTGTCTGTTGGGTTGACACGGATCGAGACTGGGATTTGTCACTCCGTATGACGGAGAGGTATCTCTGGGCCCACTCGGTAATGCATCATCATAATGAGCTCAATGTGACTAAGTAGTTAGCCACGGGATCATGCATTACGGTACGAGTAAAGTGACTTGCCGGTAATGAGATTGAACAAGGTATTGGGATACCGACGATCAAATCTCGGGCAAGTAACGTACCGATTGACAAAGGGAATTGTATACGGGATTGATTGAATCCTCGACATCATGGTTCATCCGATGAGATCATCGTGGAACATGTGGGAGCCAACATGGGTATCCAGATCCCGCTGTTGGTTATTGACCGGAGAGGCGTCTCGGTCATGTCTGCATGTCTCCCGAACCCGTAGGGTCTACACACTTAAGGTTCGGTGACGCTAGGGTTGTAGAGATATTAGTATGCGGAAACCCGAAAGTTGTTCGGAGTCCCGGATGAGATCCCGGACGTCACAAGGAGTTCCGGAATGGTCCGGAGGTGAAGAATTATATATAGGAAGTCCAGTTTCGGCCACCGGGAAAGTTTCGGGGGTTATCGGTATTGTACCGGGACCACCGGGTGGGGCCACCTATCCCGGAGGGCCCCATGGGCTGAAGTGGGAAGGGAACCAGCCCTTAGTGGGCTGGGGCGGCCCCCATGGGTCTCCCCCTGCGCCTAGGGTTGGAAACCCTGGGGGTGGGGGGCGCCCCACTTGACTTGGGGGGGAAGTTTCCCCCCTGGCCGCCGCCCCCCCCTTGTAGATGGGTTCCAGGGCCGGCGCCCCCCCTCCAGGGGGCCTATATATAGGGGGAGGGAGGGCTGCTGTACCCTAGCTTTTGGCGCCTCCCTCTCCCCCTGCAACACCTCTCCCTCCCGCTTGCGCTTGGCGAAGCCCTGCCGGGATCCCGCTACTTCCACCACCACGCCGTCGTGCTGCTGGATCTCCATCAACCTCTCCTTCCTTCTTGCTGGATCAAGAAGGAGGAGACGTCGCTGCTCCGTACGTGTGTTGAACGCGGAGGTGTCGTCCGTTCGGCACTCGGTCATCGGTGATTTGGATCACGGCGAGTACGACTCCATCAACCCCGTTCATTAGAGCGCTTCTGCTCGCGATCTACAAGGGTATGTAGATGCACTCCTTTCCCCTCGTTGCTAGTATACTCCATAGATGGATCTTGGTGATGCGTAGGAAATTTTAAAATTCTGCTACGATCCCCAACAGTGGCATCATGAGCCAGGCCTATGCGTAGTTATTATGCACGAGTAGAACACAAAGCAGTTGTGGGCGTAGATGTTGCCAATTCTTCTTGCCGCTACTAGTCTTATCTTGTTTCGGCGGCATTGTGGGATGAAGCGGCCCGGACCGACCTTACACGTACGCTTACGTGAGACAGCTTCCACCGACTGACATGCACTAGTTGCATAAGGTAGCTAGCGGGTGTCTGTCTCTCCCACTTTAGTCGGAACGGATTCGATGAAAAGGGTCCTTATGAAGGGTAAATAGAAATTGGCATATCACGTTGTGGTTTGGTTTTACGTAGGTAAGAAACGTTCTTGCTAGAAACCTATACAAGCCACGTAAAAACTTGCAACAACAATTAGAGGACGTCTAACTTGTTTTTGCAGCATGTGCTATGTGATGTGATATGGCCAGAAGATGTGATGAATGATATATGTGATGTATGAGATTGATCATATTCTTGTAATAGGAATCACGACTTGCATGTCGATGAGTATGACAACCGGCAGGAGCCATAGGAGTTGTCTTTATTTTTTGTATGACCTGCGTGTCATTGAATAACGCCATGTAAATTACTTTACTTTATTGCTAAGCGCGTTAGCCATAGAAGTAGAAGTAATCGTTGGCGTGACAACTTCATGAAGACACAATGATGGAGATCATGGTGTCATGCCGGTGACGAAGATGATCATGGTGCCCCGAAGATGGAGATCAAAGGAGCAAAATGATATTGGCCATATCATGTCACTATTTGATTGCATGTGATGTTTATCATGTTTTGCATCTTATTTGCTTAGAACGACGGTAGTAAGTAAGATGATCCCTTATAATAATTTCAAGAAAGTGTTCCCCCTAACTGTGCACCGTTGCGAAGGTTCGTTGTTTCGAAGCACCACGTGATGATCGTGTGTGATAGATTCTAACGTTCGCATACAACGGGTGTTGACGAGCCTAGCATGTACAGACATGGCCTCGGAACACACGCAATACACTTAGGTTGACTTGACGAGCCTAGCATGTACAGACATGGCCTCGGAACACGGAAGACCGAAAGGTCGAGCATGAGTCGTATAGAAGATACGATCAACATGGAGATGTTCACCGATCTTGACTAGTCCGTCTCACGTGATGATCGGACACGGCCTAGTTAACTCGGATTATGTTTCACTTAGATGACTAGAGGGATGTCTATCTGAGTGGGAGTTCATTGAATAATTTGATTAGATGAACTTAATTATCATGAACTTAGTCTAAAATCTTTACAATATGTCTTGTAGATCAAATGGCCCACGTTGTCCTCAACTTCAACGCGTTCCTAGAGAAAACCAAGCTGAAAGATGATGGCAGCAACTATACGGACTGGGTCCGGAACCTGAGGATCATCCTCATAGCTGCCAAGAAAGATTATGTCCTAGAAGCACCGCTAGGTGAAGCACCAATCCCAGAGAACCAAGACGTTATGAACGCTTGGCAATCACGTGCTGATGATTACTCCCTCGTTCAGTGCGGCATGCTTTACAGCTTAGAACCGGGTCTCCAAAAGCGTTTTGAGAAACATGGAGCATATGAGATGTTCGAAGAGCTGAAAATGGTTTTCCAAGCTCATGCCCGGGTCGAGAGATATGAAGTCTCCGACAAGTTCTTCAGCTGTAAAATGGAGGAAAATAGTTCTGTTAGTGAGCACATACTCAGAATGTCTGGGTCACACAACCGCTTGTCTCAGCTGGGAGTTAATCTCCCGGATGACGCGGTCATTGACAGAATCCTTCAGTCGCTTCCACCGAGCTACAAGAGCTTTGTGATGAACTTCAATATGCAGGGGATGGAAAAGACCATTCCTGAGGTATATTCAATGCTGAAATCAGCGGAGGTGGAGATCAAAAAGGAACATCAAGTGTTGATGGTGAATAAAACCACTAAGTTCAAGAAAGGCAAGGGTAAGAAGAACTTCAAGAAGGACGGCAAGGGAGTTGCCGCGCCCGGTAAGCCAGTTGCCGGGAAGAAGTCAAGGAATGGACCCAAGCCTGAGACTGAGTGCTTTTATTGCAAGGGAAGTGGTCACTGGAAGCGGAACTGCCCCAAATACTTAGCGGACAAGAAGGCCGGCAACACCAAAGGTATATGTGATATACATGTAATTGATGTGTACCTTACCAGTACTCGTAGTAGCTCCTGGGTATTTGATACCGGTGCGGTTGCTCATATTTGTAACTCAAAACAGGAACTGCGGAATAAGCGAAGACTGGCAAAGGACGAGGTGACGATGCGCGTCGGGAATGGTTCCAAGGTCGATGTGATCGCCGTCGGCACGCTGCCTCTGCATTTACCTACGGGATTAGTTTTAAACCTCAGTAATTGTTATTTAGTGCCAGCTTTGAGCATGAACATTGTATCTGGATCTCGTTTAATTCGAGATGGCTACTCATTTAAATCCGAGAATAATGGTTGTTCTATTTATATGAGAGATATGTTTTATGGTCATGCCCCGCTGGTCAATGGTTTATTCTTGATGAATCTCGAACGTGATGTTACACATATTCATAGTGTGAATACCAAAAGATGTAAAGTTGATAACGATAGTCCCACATACTTGTGGCACTGCCGCCTTGGTCACATTGGTGTCAAGCGCATGAAGAAGCTCCATGCAGATGGACTTTTGGAGTCTCTTGATTATGAATCATTTGACACGTGCGAACCATGCCTCATGGGTAAGATGACCAAGACTCCGTTCTCCGGAACAATGGAGCGAGCAACCAACTTATTGGAAATCATACATACCGATGTGTGCGGTCCAATGAATGTTGAGGCTCGCGGAGGATATCGTTATGTTCTCACTCTCACTATTGACTTAAGTAGATATGGGTATGTCTACCTAATGAAACACAAGTCTGAAACCTTTGAAAAGTTCAAGGAATTTCAGAGTGAGGTTGAGAATCAACGTGACAGGAAAATAAAGTTCTTACGATCAGATCGTGGTGGAGAATATTTAAGTCACGAATTTGGTACGCACTTAAGGAAATGTGGAATCGTTTCATAACTCACGCCGCCTGGAACACCTCAGCGAAATGGTGTGTCCGAACGTCGTAATCGCACTCTATTGGATATGGTGCGATCTATGATGTCTCTTACCGATCTACCGCTCTCATTTTGGGGCTATGCTTTAGAGACTGCCGCATTCACTTTAAATAGGGCTTTGTCGAAATCCGTTGAGACGACACCGTATGAATTATGGTTTGGGAAGAAACCTAAGCTGTCGTTTCTAAAAGTTTGGGGATCCGATGCTTATGTCAAGAAACTTCAACCTGAAAAGCTCGAACCCAAGTCGGAAAAATGCGTCTTCATAGGATACCCTAAGGAAACTATTGGGTATACCTTCTACCTCAGATCCGAAGGCAAGATCTTTGTTGCCAAGAATGGGTCCTTTCTGGAGAAAGATTTTCTCTCGAAAGAATTAAGTGGGAGGAAAGTGGAACTTGATGAGGTGATAGTCACCCCTTCCGAACCGGAAAGTAGCGCAGCGCGGGAAGATGTACCTGTGGTGCCTACACCGACTGGGGAGGAAGTTAATGATGATGATCATGAAGCTTCAGATCAAGTTACTGCTGAACTTCGTAGGTCCACAATGACACGTTCCGCACCAGAGTGGTACGGCAACCCTGTCCTGGAAATCATGTTGTTAGACAACGGTGAACCTTCGAACTATGAAGAAGCGATGGCGGGCCCGGATTCCGACAAATGGCTAGAAGCCATGAAATCCGAGATAGGATCCATGTATGAAAACGAAGTATGGACTTTGACTGACTTGCCCGATGATGGGCGAGCCATAGAAAATAAATGGATCTTTAAGAAGAAGACAGACGCGGATGGTAATGTGACCATCTATAAGGCTCGACTTGTCGCTAAGGGTTATCGACAAGTTCAAGGGGTTGACTACGATGAGACTTTCTCACCCGTAGCGAAGCTGAAGTCCGTCCGAATCATGTTAGCAATTGCCGCATTCTATGATTATGAGATATGGCAAATGGACGTCAAAACGGCATTCCTTAACGGTTTTCTTAAGGAAGAATTGTATATGATGCAGCCGGAAGGTTTTGTCGATCCTAAGAATGCTAACAAGGTATGCAAGCTCCAGCGCTCCATATATGGACTGGTGCAAGCATCTCGGAGTTGGAACATTCGTTTTGATGAGATGATCAAAGCGTTTGGGTTTACACAGACTTATGGAGAAGCCTGTGTTTACAAGAAAGTGAGTGGGAGCTCTGTAGCATTTCTCTTATTATATGTGGATGACATATTATTGATGGGAAATGATATAGAATTCTTGGAAAGTATAAAGGCCTATTTGAATAAGTGTTTTTCAATGAAGGACCTTGGAGAAGCTGCTTATATATTAGGCATCAAGATCTATAGAGATAGATCAAGACGCCTCATTGGTCTTTCACAGAGTACGTACCTTGACAAGATATTGAAGAAGTTCAATATGGATCAGTCCAAGAAGGGGTTCTTGCCTGTATTGCAAGGTGTGCAATTGAGCACGGCTCAATGCCCGACCACGGAAGAAGATAGAGAAAAGATGAGTGTCATCCCCTATGCCTCGGCCATAGGGTCTATTATGTATGCCATGTTGTGTACCAGACCTGATGTAAACCTTGCCGTAAGTTTGGTAGGAAGGTACCAAAGTAATCCCGGCATGGAACACTGGACAGCGGTCAAGAATATCCTGAAGTACCTGAAGAGGACTAAGGATATGTTTCTCGTTTATGGAGGTGACGAAGAGCTCGTCGTAAAGGGTTACGTTGACGCTAGCTTCGACACAGATCTGGATGACTCGAAGTCACAAACTGGATACGTGTATATTTTGAATGGAGGAGCAGTAAGCTGGTGCAGTTGCAAGCAAAGCGTCGTGGCGGGATCTACATGTGAAGCGGAGTACATGGCAGCCTCAGAGGCAGCGCAAGAAGCAATCTGGATGAAGGAGTTCATTACCGACCTAGGGGTGATTCCCAATGCGTCGGGCCCGATGACTCTCTTCTGTGACAACACTGGAGCTATTGCCCTTGCCAAGGAGCCCAGGTTTCACAGGAAGACCAGGCATATCAAGCGTCGCTTCAACTCCATTCGTGAAAGTGTTCAAAATGGAGACATAGATATTTGTAAAGTACATACGGACCTGAATGTAGCAGATCCGTTGACTAAACCTCTCCCTAGAGCAAAACATGATCAACACCAGGACGCTATGGGTGTTCGATTCATCACAATGTAACTAGATTATTGACTCTAGTGCAAGTGGGAGACTGTTGGAAATATGCCCTAGAGGCAATAATAAATGGTTATTATTATATTTCTTTGTTCATGATAATTGTCTATTGTTCATGCTATAACTGTGTTATCCGGAAATCATAATACATGTGTGAATACATAGACCACAACGTGTCCCTAGTAAGCCTCTAGTTGACTAGCTCGTTGATCAACAGATAGTCATGGTTTTTTGACTATGGACATTGGATGTCATTGATAACGGGATCACATCATTAGGAGAATGATGTGATGGACAAGACCCAATCCTAAGCATAGCATAAAAGATCGTATAGTTCGTTTGCTAGAGCTTTTCCAATGTCAAGTATCTTTTCCTTAGACCATGAGATCGTGTAACTCCCGGATGCCGTAGGAGTGCTTTGGGTGTACCCAACGTCACAACGTAACTGGGTGACTATAAAGGTACACTACGGGTATCTCTGAAAGTGTCTGTTGGGTTGACACGGATCGAGACTGGGATTTGTCACTCCGTATGACGGAGAGGTATCTCTGGGCCCACTCGGTAATGCATCATCATAATGAGCTCAATGTGACTAAGGAGTTAGCCACGAGATCATGCATTACGGTACGAGTAAAGTGACTTGCCGGTAACGAGATTGAACAAGGTATTGGGATACCGACGATCGAATCTCGGGCAAGTAACGTACCGATTGACAAAGGGAATTGTATACGGGATTGATTGAATCCTCGACATCGTGGTTCATCCAATGAGATCATCGTGGAACATGTGGGAGCCAACATGGGTATCCAGATCCCGCTGTTGGTTATTGACCGGAGAGGCGTCTCGGTCATGTCTGCATGTCTCCCGAACCCGTAGGGTCTACACACTTAAGGTTCGGTGACGCTAGGGTTGTAGAGATATTAGTATGCGGAAACCCGAAAGTTGTTCGGAGTCCCGGATGAGATCCCGGACGTCACGAGGAGTTCCGGAATGGTCCGGAGGTGAAGAATTATATATAGGAAGTCCAGTTTCGGCCACCGGGAAAGTTTCGGGGGTTATCGGTATTGTACCGGGACCACCGGAAGGGTCCCGGGGGTCCACCGGGTGGGGCCACCTATTCCGGAGGGCCCCATGGGCTGAAGTGGGAAGGGAACCAGCCCTTAGTGGGCTGGGGCGCCCCCCATGGGCCTCCCCTGCGCCTAGGGTTGGAAACCCTGGGGGTGGGGGGCGCCCCACTTGACTTGGGGGGGAAGTTTCCTCCCCTGGCCGCCGCCCCCGCTTATAGATGGGTACCAAGGCCGGCGCCCCCCCTCCAGGGGGCCTATATATAGGGGGGAGGGAGGGCTTCTGTACCCTAGCTTTTGGCGCCTCCCTCTCCCCCTGCAACACCTCTCCCTCCCGCTTGCGCTTGGCGAAGCCCTGCCGGGATCCCGCTACTTCCACCACCACGCCATCGTGCTGCTGGATCTCCATCAACCTCTCCTTCCCCCTTGCTGGATCAATAAGGAGGAGACGTCGCTGCTCCGTACGTGTGTTGAACGCGGAGGTGCCGTCCGTTCGGCACTCGGTCATCGGTGATTTGGATCACGGCGAGTACGACTCCATCAACCCCGTTCATTAGAACGCTTCCGCTCGCGATCTACAAAGGTATGTAGATGCACTCCTTTCCCCTCGTTGCTAGTATACTCCATAGATGGATCTTGGTGATGCGTAGGAAATTTTAAAATTCTGCTACGATCCCCAACATCTACATCATGTCATCTTACTTAAAGCATTACTCTCTTCTTCATGAACTTAATACTCTAGATGCAGGCAGGAGTCGGTCGATGTGTGGAGTAATAGTAGTAGATGCAGGCAGGAGTCGGTCTACTTGTCGCGGACGTGATGCCTATATACATGATCATACCTAGATATTCTCATAACTATGCTCAATTCTATCAATTGCTCGACAGTAATTTGTTTACCCATCGCAATACTTATGCTATCTTGAGAGAAGCCACTAGTGAAACCTATGGCCCCCGGGTCTATTTTCCATCATATTAATCTTCCAACACTTTGCTATTTCTATTTTCGTTTATTTTACTATCAGATCTCACTCTCGTAAGTGACCGTGAAGGGATTGACAACCCCTTTATCGCGTTGGTTGCGAGGTTCTTGTTTGTTTGTGTAGGTGCGTGGGACTCGCGCGTGGTCTCCTACTGGATTGATACCTTGGTTCTCAAAACTGAGGGAAATACTTACGCTACTTTACTGCATCACCCTTTCCTCTTCAAGGGAAAACCAACGCAGTGCTCAAGAGGTAGCAAGGCTCGCGGCGGGTATCGTTATTTTCTCACCTTCACAGATGATTTGAGCAGATATGGGTATATCTACTTGATGAAACACAAGTCTGAAACATTTGAAAAGTTCAAAGAATTTCAGAGTGAAGTGGAAAATCATCGTAAAAAGAAAATAAAGTTTCTACGATCTGATCGTGGAGGAGAATATTTGAGTTACGAGTTTGGTCTTCATTTGAAACAATGCGGAATAGTTTCGCAACTCACGCCACCCGGAACACCACAGCGTAATGGTGTGTCCGAACGTCGTAATCGTACTTTACTTGATATGGTGCGATCTATGATGTCTCTTACTGATTACCGCTATCATTTCGGGGTTATGCTTTAAAGACGGATGCATTAACATTAAATAGGGCACCATCTAAATCCGTTGAGACGACGCCTTATGAGCTGTGGTTTGGCAAGAAACCAAAGTTGTCGTTTCTTAAAGTTGGTGCAGCGATGCTTATGTGAAAAAACTTCAACCTGATAAGCTCGAACCCAAATCGGAGAAATGTGTCTTCATAGGATACCCAAAGGAGACTGTTGAGTACACCTTCTATCACAGATCCGAAGGCAAAACATTCGTTGCTAAGAATGGATCCTTTCTAGAGAAGGAGTTTCTCTCGAAAGAAGTGAGTGGGAGGAAAGTAGAACTTGACGAGGTAATTGTACCTACTCCCTTATTGGAAAGTAGTTCATCACAGAAATCTGTTCCTGTGATTCCTACACCAATTAGTGAGGAATCTAATGATGATGATCATGTATCTTCAGATCAAGTTACTACAGAACCTCGTAGGTCAACCAGAGTAAGATTCGCACCAGAGTGGTACGGTAATCCTGTTCTGGAGGTCATGTTACTTGACCATGATGAACCTACGAACTATGAGGAAGCGATGATGAGCCCAGATTCCGCAAAATGGCTTGAGGCCATGAAATCTGAGATGGGATCCATGTATGAGAACAAAGTGTGGACTTTGGTTGACTTGCCCGATGATCGGCAAGCCATCGAGAATAAATGATTTTCAAGAAGAAGACTGGCGCTGACGGTAACGTTACTGTCTACAAAGCTCGACTTGTCGCGAAAGGTTTTCGATAAGTTTAAGGAGTTGACTACGATGAGACCTTCTCACCCGTAGCGATGCTTAAGTCTGTCCGAATCATGTTAGCAATTGCCGCATTTTATGATTATGAAATTTGGCAAATGGATGTAAAGGCTGCATTCCTGAATGGATTTCTAGAAGCAGAGTTGTATATGATGCAACCTGAAGGTTTTATCGATCCAAAGAGTGCTAACAAAGTGTGCAAGCTCCAGCGATCCATTTATGGACTGGTGCAAGCCTCTCGGAGTTGGAATAAACGTTTTGATAGTGTGATCAAAGCATATGGTTTTATACAGACTTTTGGAGAAGCCTGTATTTACAAGAAAGTGAGTGGGAGCTCTGTAGCATTTCTAATATTATATGTGGATGACATATTGTTGATTGGAAATGATATAGAATTTCTGGATAGCATAACAGGATACTTGAATAAGAGTTTTTCAATGAAAGACCTCGGTGAAGCTGCTTATATATTGGGCATCAAGATCTATAGAGATAGATCAAGATGCTTAATTGGACTTTCACAAAGCACATACCTTGATAAAGTTTTGAAGAAGTTCAAAATGGATCAAGCAAAGAAAGGGTTCTTGCCTGTGTTACAAGGTGTGTAGTTGAGTCAGACTCAATGCCCGACCACTGCAGAAGATAGAGAGAAAATGAAAGGTGTTCCCTATGCTTCAGCCATAGGCTCTATCATGTATGCAATGCTGTGTACCAGACCTGATGTGCGCCTTGCTATTAGTTTAGCAGAGAGGTACCAAAGTAATCCAGGAGTGGATCACTGGACAGCGGTCAAGAACATCCTGAAATACCCGAAAAGGACTAAGGATATGTTTCTCGTTTATGGAGGTGACAAAGAGCTCGTCGTAAATGGTTACGTCGATGCAAGCTTTGACACTGATATGGATGAGTCTAAGTCACAAACCGGATATGTGTTTATATTGAACGGTGGAGCTGTCAGTTGGTGCAGTTCTAAACAAAGTGTCGTGGCGGGATCTACGTGTGAAGCGGAGTACATAGCTGCTTCGGAAGCAGCAAATGAAGGAGTCTGGATGAAGGAGTTCATATCCGATCTAGGTGTCATACCTAGTGCATTGGGTCCAATGAAAATCTTTTGTGACAATACTGGTACAATTGCCTTGGCAAAGGAATCCATATTTCACAAGAGAACCAAGCACATCAAGAGACGCTTCAATTCCATCCGCGATCAAGTCAAGGAGGGATACATAGAGATTTGCAAGATACATACGGATCTGAATGTTGCAGACCCGTTGACTAAGCCTCTCTCACGAGCAAAACATGATCAGCACCAAGACTCCATGGGTGTTAGAATCATTACTGTGTAATCTAGATTATTGACTCTAGTGCAAGTGGGAGACTGAAGGAAATATGCCCTAGAGGCAATAATAAAGTTGTTATTTCTATTTCCTTATATCATGATAAATGTTTATTATTCATGCTAGAATTGTATTAACCGGAAACTTAGTACATGTGTGAACACATAGACAAACATAGTGTCACTAGTATGCCTCTACTTGACTAGCTCATTGAATCAAAGATGGTTATGTTTCCTAACCATAGACATGAGTTGTCATTTGATTAACGGGATCACATCATTAGAGAATGATGTGATTGACTTGACCCACTCCGTTAGCTTAGCACTTGATCGTTTATTATATTGCTATTGCTTTCTTCATGACTTATACATGTTCCTATGACAATGAGATTATGCAACTCCCGAATACCGGAGGAACACTTTGTGTGCTACCAAACATCACAACGTAACTGGGTGATTATAAAGGTGCACTACAGGTGTCTCCGATGGTACTTGTTGAGTTGGCATAGATCGAGATTAGGATTTGTCACTCCGATTGTCGGAGAGGTATCTCTGGGCCCTCTCGGTAATGCACATCACTATAAGCCTTGCAAGCAATGTGACTAATGAGTTAGTCATGAGATGATGCGTTACGGAACGAGTAAAGAGACTTGCCGGTAACGAGATTGAACTAGGTATTGAGATACCGACGATCGAATCTCGGGCAAGTAACATACCGATGACAAAAGGAACAACGTATGTTGTTATGCGGTTTGACTGATAAAGATCATCGTAGAATATGTAGGAGCCAATATGAGCATCTAGGTTCCGCTATTGGTTATTGACCGGAGACGTGTCTCGGTCATGTCTACATAGTTCTCGAACCCGTAGGGTCCGCACGCTTAACGTTCGGTGATGATCGGTATTATGAGTTTACGTGTTTTGATGTACCGAAAGTAGTTCGTACTCCCGGATATGATCACGGACATGACGAGGAGTCTCGAAACGGTCGAGACATAAAGATCGATATATTGGACGACTATATTTGGACATCGGAATGGTTCCGGGTGAGATCGGGAGTATACCGGAGCACCGGGAGGTTACCGGAACCCCCCGGGAGGCATATGGGCCTTATTGGGCCTTAGTGGGAGAGAGGGGAAAGGAGCAAAGGAGGGGGCGCCCCCCCCCCCAAGCCCAATCCGAATTGGGAAGGGACGCCGATAAGTGCCACACGTGTGGGCGTTAGGGGGTCTGCCCACACATTTTGTGTGGTGTATAAGAGGAACAACCCACAGACCTACGTGTGGGCAAAACAAGTAATGCCCACACACCTCTTTTTTCCCCTCCCGATCCCTCTCACACGCGTGCGTGTGGCGCGAAATAGATAACGCCCACACGCCCCGTACGTCAGGCCTCGTACCTCGTGGTCCCGCACGCCCCGCGTGACAGTCACCGCGCGTCCCGCGGTTGCCATGGTCCAGACCCTCGTCCATGTTCGTTTAACTGTAGTTGCCATGTCGCTGAACTTCGGTTGCCATGTCGGACAACTACAGTTGCCATGGTTGCTCAACTGCAGTTGCCATGTATGGTCGGGTCTACTGCAGTTGCCATGATTTCAAAATTTTAGGAGTTGCCACCCACTAACACCAGGCAGTTGCCATGTAGCACTACAAAAAGGCATGGCAAAAAAATATGTTCGGGTAAAAGAGAGAGTTGTCATGTGCTCACAAGCACGCTAGGGCAGTTGCCATGTAAAAGAGAAAGAGTTGCCATCTGCTTACGTGCACGCTAGGGCAGTTGCCATGTACCATGCAAAAACACATGGCAACTCGGGTGAAAGAGAGTTGCCATCTGCTTACAAGCAAAGCTAGGACAGTTGCCATGTACCCTGCAGAAACACATGGCAACTGCCAGCTTTGGGTGTGGGCGAGGAGACGGGCGTGTGGGCGAAGTGATAAACGCCCACACACCAGCCCCCTCTGCGTGCGTGAAAACTGGTGCGTGGGTGAATTGCTAAACGCCCACACACCAGACCCCCCGTGTGGTGAAAAAGGACGGGTGGGCGACCGGATGAATGACCACACACCAGCTTAGTCCTACGTGGCACACAAAAACTGCTAGAACGCGCCAAGATTCGTGCAGAATTGGTTGGACGAGGATCCATGCGTGTGGGCGAGTTGCCAGACGCCCACACGTGTGGGCGTTAGTGTTTTCGATTGGGAAGGGGGCCCCCCCTTTCCTTCCTCCTTCCTCCCCCTTCCTTCTCTCCTAATCCAACTAGGGAAGGGGGGGTTCCTACTCCCGGTGGGAGTAGGACTCCCCTTGGGGCGCGCCTACGAGGCCGGCCTCCTCCCCCTCCTCCACTCCTTTATATACGGGGGAGGGGGGCACCCCATAGACACACAAGTTGATCATTGATCTCTTAGCCGTGTGCGGTGCCCCCCTCTACCATAATCCACTTCGGTCATATCGTAGCGGTGCTTAGGCGAAGCCCTGCGTCGGTAACTTTATCATCACCGTCATCACGCCGTCGTGCTGACAGAGCTCTCCCTCGAAGCTCTACTGGATCGTGAGTTCGTGGGACGTCACCGAGCTGAACGTGTGCTGATCGCGGAGGTGCCGTACATTCGGTACTAGGATCGGTCGATCGTGAAGACGTACAACTACATCAACCGCATTGTCATAACGCTTCTGCTTACGGTCTACGAGGGTACGTGGACGACACTCTCCCCTCTCGTTTCTATGCATCACCATGATCTTTCGTGTGCGTAGGAATTTTTTTAAAATTACTACGTTACCCAACAGACACCTCAAGTGTTCCAGAAAAACCACATACCACTCTCTTTGACTCATTTTGGATCAACATTCAACTGAGTATAATATTTCCCATAAATTGTGGTACACTAATCATGTGTACTAAGCAGTACCAATAATCAACAGTATTTTGTGGACAAACGAGCCCCCATAAACCATCTCCCTTCACTCTTCCAACATAGAACATTGAACTAGCTCGTTCCACACATGGGCTAGCTCTGCCACTTTTAATCGTGAATTTTGATCATTTAAGTAGAACCTTGTGCTCCAAAATTTTCTGTAATACATGAGCTGTTGCTTCCGCAACATCGTAAATTGCTTGAACAACCTAAGACAACAGATTAAGTACGTCAACAGACTGCTTGTTAGTGCATGACACAATATTTTATGCACTTTGGCTCGACAAATAAAGTATGCAGTTGTACCTGTTTAGGATATGAAGCATTGTTTTGAAGCATATTTTCGTTCTCATACTTTTTGTCATCCAAAGTAAAAGAGCTGTGCATAGCATAAAGAGGGTGTATTAATAAAATCCATCATGCCTGTAATGGTAGAACCGAACCAAAACATAGAAGCATCTAAGTTATAAACACATAAGATTTAGCCCAAATATACACACCTGTGTACTTAGTTCAGCAACACAGTCAACAAATATAGGTGCATAAAATGTGATAGTTCGGTAGATGACATATCAACTGAAGCTTTAGCGATAGTGAAATATTGAGGAGAAAAACTTGCCTTTCCATTTGCTTATTTATCCACTTAAGTAAACGCTCTGCTGTTCTTCCATCATCAATCAATTTTATTTCGCTTTTCTCTTGCTTCCGGTCCCACTTAGTGTTAGCAAATTTTGGTGGGGGACCCCAAAGTAGGAAAGGATAATGGTCAACAGAAAATCTATTGCAAAGATCTATGTTCACCTGTGCTGTCAAACATTCAAAAGAAATAAAACATCACTGCATGCCAATGCACACCACTGCTTGAGGAACTAATTGGTACTCCCTCCGTCCCAAAATTCTTGTCTTAAATTTATTTAGATATGGATGTATCTAACACTAAAATGTGAATAGATACATCCGTAAGTAGACAAATCTAAGACAAAAAAATTTGGACGGAGGGAGTACATTATTAGGTTTGTGACAAAAATGGAAATTAAAATAAATCAAATGAGAGACTAATCTTTCACGTGAGAAGAAGCTCATTTCTAGCCTTCAGGTGACAATAACAAACAGGACAACTATAAACTGAAGATACACATCGGTACTTCTCTAGGTTATCTCATCTTACAGTAACAGAATCACCAAAATATCCCCTTTAAAGTGCTTATTAGTTTAGCTTCAGCAGTCTGATGAAAATTATCACCCTTCATGAGAAGTACTGTACCTTTGATGCACAATCAATCCTAGCCATCAGTACTCTCCCAGGATGTGCAGCATCTGGACCGTTGAAAAGTTTTGCAACCTTCTCATAATGAGGCTGCAGGTAAGGAAGAAACTGAAATTAGCAAGAGTGGCTTTCCAGATCATATGAATACATATGATACATTCTACCACCATAGGCTCAATACCTTGTAGTTTCTGCAAGCTGGACACCTACACAAGCACGATAAGCATTTAGTTAGCAGAAATAAAACAAGACGGTAACAAATAGCATTAAGCAGGATTGAAATAGAGTACCAACAGGTGTAAAGAGTATGTTTCCACAAAGGTAAGCCAGTCAATCCTTCAAATTTTCCATGGTCAATGGTAGAATTAGTGGACAATATGGTAGGCAGAGATGAATTCAAATTTGGAAGAAGCAATTTACTAGGGACACAAAAAATATAGGACGCCGATAACGCCCACACGTGTGGCATACTAGACATCCGCCCACACAACGTGTGTGGCGTGAGCAGGAGGCAGCCCACACGGGCTGTGTGTGGGCAAACATTAGAATTGCCAACACGTGTGGGCGCAGCTACTTCGTGCCACACGCCCAACAAGTAATACTCGTCTCCACCCCGCGCGTGTGGCACGAAGCAAAAATGCCCACACGTCCTGGCGCAGCTACATTAGGTACCCGCGGGATGGCAGATGTAGTTATCTGGGATGGCAAATGTAGTTGTAAAAGCATGGCAACTCTATCTGTTTTGGTTAATTATAGTTGTCATGTCTAATTTATGGTTGTTGCCGCGTGTAATCAAACCATGGTTACTACTTGCCACATATGGTCAAACAGTAGTTGCCATGTGTGTTTACCTAGTTGCTACGTGTGGTCTAACCATAGTTGTCATGTATGGTTAATCACAATTGTCATGTGTGTTTATATGGTTGCCACGTATGCACAACTGCAATTGTCGTCTTGCAACGAATCATAGTTGCCATATGCGTTACCTAGTTGCCACGTACGCGTAACTGCAGCTGCCATCCAACAACGTACGAGCGCCGTGTGGGCGAAAAGTAGTTCGCCCCCACGCGCGTGGACTAGGTGATGGCTGTGTGGGCAGAAACTAGTTCACCCACACAGCGCAGCTGGCAAACCGCGTGCTGCGGGGCGTGTGGGCGAACTCTCCAACGCCCACACACCAGCCCGTCCTACGTGACACGCAAATTCTGCCTCAATGTGTCAAGATTTGTGCAAACTCGACTGGACGGTGATTCACGCGTGTGGGCGATTTGCAAAACTGCCACACGCGTGGGCGTTAGCATTTGAGAAAATATATTCTTTGATCAATGAAAATTCCTAGTATGAGCTAACAAAATCATCATGTTCCGGTCTGTAGCGATTTCAGACATAACACGAAGAAAGTACAAGTAAAACTACTACACGGGAGGGGCTAATATCGTACTCCAATTCAGCTGCTGAAATCCGAGACGAACTAATCAGTTTCTATTTGCGACTGACAGATCGACAACGGCATGAAACTCCGTGTCACATCTCGGGCCATCGAGCTATCCCGAATCCTCGGTACGCATCCATCTCGCCATTCCAGATCAAACGCTCCGATCGAATCGAATCGAAGCAATCCGTATCGAATTAAATAAGACGCGAATCAAGCCGGGGGCCGACTGACCAGTGGGCGAAGAACTCGACGACGGCGAAGGACTCTCGCGATGCCGTGAGGAAGGCGTCGAAGCTGGTGGCGTCGAGCTCCACGGCGTAGTCCCCCTGCGCGGTGGCCCCGTCGCCGACGCCCAGCGACCGGAGGGCCTCCGCGCCCACGGCGAGGGAGGAGGCGACGGCGAGGGTGAGGAAGAGGAGCTGCGCCGCCGCGGGAGCCATGGATCGGCGGGGGCTGGATCTCTCCGGCGCGGTGGCGTTCCGGTGTTCCGTTTGAGACACCCGCGAAGCTCTCGTGCTGGGATTTATAGTCATTAGTCAGACCAGTAGGACTACACTTTGTAGCCTCCGCCTCCGCCTGGGGTTTTGGACTTTGGAAACGTTCGTTTCAGCCGGCGGACCGTGGCTTGCCTCTTCCGTGCGACGCGTGTCTTTTGCGTGTTTGTTTCTGTATTTTCTCTCTCTATGTATGTGTGCTTTTTGACAAACCCGAACTCTCCGCATGGGGTTTTGGACTTGGACGCGTCTAGCCGGCGCCTAGCCGCTCAGTATGGTTAGCGAGCGGCCGGTTATTTAAGAAAAAAAATTGTCCCCTTTCCTAATTAGGAAATCTTTCTCATCTAATCCATTTTCCCCGTAACGTATTAAATAGCAACACATCCATATCATTCAGTGCATGCGCTTTGTTCTCCTATGCATTTATTTGTGGTTTCAGAATTTTAAAAAGGCATAACTTTTAATCCGCACATCGGAATTGCGATCTGTTTTCACCGTTGGAATCATCGCAACATGCTCTTCAAAACTAGATCCCGCATGGGTATGTTTCAACGAACTAGTCTACCTGCCAACTAAACATCAATATGTGTGCAATTAGACTACATGCCGCGCCAACTGAGCATACGTGTGTGCCAATAGTCTTTCTGTCAACCAAACATCAATGCGTGTGCAACTAGACTACATTCCCGCGTCAATTGACCATATGTGTGTGCCAATAGTCCTGCCAACTAAACATCAATGTGTGTCTACCTAGACTACATTGCCGCGCCAACTGAGCATACGTGTGTGCCAATAGTCTTTCTGTCAACCAAACATCAATGTGTGTGCAACTAGACTACATTGCCGCGTCAATTGCGCATATGTGTGCAACTAGTGTCCTGCCAACTAAACATCAATATGTGTGCAACTAGACTAAATTACAAGCCAACTGAGCATGTGTGTGTGCAACTAGTCCTTCTGGCAACTAAACATCAATATGTGTGCAACTAGACTACATTATAAGCCAACTAAAACATCAATGTGTGTACAACTAGACTAAATTACAAGCCAACTGATTTTAAAAAAGTTGCACCATGTAGTACTAAAGTTGAACAATGCAGTACTTTAGTTGCACCATATAGCACCAAAGTTGGCATCAAAAAGATTTCGTTGAAACATATCCATGCGGGATCTAGTTTCAAAGATCTCGTCGCGATGAATCCAACGGTGAAAACGGAACTGAATTCCGACGTGTGGTTTAAAAGATACAGCTTTAAAAGAATTTAAAATTCCGAAATAAAAGTACGTGGATCTGTTTTCTCTATCTAATGGGACTAGTGTGAACACATTTAATGCCAGCACCAACATGGGGAGGAAGGCTAGGAGCAGGGGTAGCGCAGCGGTGAGCCTCCGACCAGGTGGCACCTGCCCCACGCGCGAGCGAGATCGAGCAGCCCGGAGCCGGCCGCTCAGTTCGACTAAAAAGCGCGTAAGCACTTTTTAGATTTCTGGTTTGGACTTTGGGAAACGTTCGTTTCAGCCGGGGGACCGTGGCTCACCTCTTCCGTGCGACGCGTGTCTTTTGCGTGTTTGTTTCTGTATTTTCTCTCTCTAAATGTGTGTGTGCTTTTTGACAAACCCGAACCCTCCAAAGGAGGGCCATCTTCCTCACAACGTCGTAGGATTAGAGCATTTACAACCGGATCCCCGTACCCACTCCAAACGCCCGGAAGGGTTGTCCAGTCAGTGCACGGACGAGTTTTGGTCACCCAACCGGGCTCCCATAGCCGGGCCAAACGTCCGGATTGACCGGCACCCTGAACGCGCCCGGGCATGCCCGCCATGTAGCACCAACGGATAGGGCAAATGCGGGGATGCGGAGAGAGCGCTGGTCCGACGGGCGCCTCCACCGCTCTGCGTCGCGTGGCACCGCTCGAGTGTGCTGCCGAGGGAGGAAGCCGGCTATTTAAGCCAGACGAAGACATCAGAACCCTAACCGACCCATTTCTTTTCCTTTCTCCTCGCTGTCGTTGGCACTTTCACTTTCATCCGCCACTTGCATGCCGAGGCGCCGAATTACCACCTACACCATGCTAACTCCGGAGCGGAGGGTGCAACTGCTAGAGCAGATGTAGGCGAGGCAGGCTGCTCGTTTCGCCGCCGGCCTTCCTCCGGAGCCGTCAGAGGATGAAGAGGAGGAGGAAGGGGAGCCCATTGAGAAAGAGGAGGTGCAGGAGAAGGAGGCCCTGCAAGCTGCGGGCTTCGCCATGGCGGAGGCGGAGGCGGAGTACGAGGCCGCGCAAGCGATGGAGATGGCGGAGCAGACCGCCATCCTCGGGTCCATTCAGGATGAGGCCTACGTCGAGGCCAACCAGTAGTTCACCCGGCAATATTACACCACCACCATGAGATGCAATTTATTTTCGACATGTCTAGCGACGATTAATCTTCAACGTTATTATTTTATTGTTTGAACACTGAGTGTACATGGACATGCAAATTATGTAATGCGATTTCTATGCACTATGTGTAGTAATATTATGTTGTTGTCTAAAGGTTACACAACTATATAATTGGTGTTGAATATTGCAGACCAGTGCAAGTTCTATGAAATATATGTGCAATTTTAACCATTGTTTACTTAAAAATTCGTTACTCAATTTATTTGTTGCAGGGAGTTGCAAAGCATCTACCAAAGCGTCATATATTTTGGAAAGGAGGTAGTAGATGGATGCATGGCGTGGCATACAAGTGCTAGCGACCAGAGTGCCCAAGAAGAGGGCCCATCACCGCGAGCTGAGTTTTGGTCGGGTACAGGAGGTCGCATTTGTCTAAAAAAAAGGAGGTCGCGTAGGCTTTCTCAACAACAACAACAAAAGGGTCTCATAGGCGCTCCCAATGTCTTTTCTAGAAAAGGAGCCAAGAGAGGAGACAAGACGTGACAACATTTGGCATATCTTTGCTCTATCCACATTATGTGTATGAATCACATTTCATGGGTGACGAGCCAAATCGTAGAGCATATATCCTTCCATACAACGGTATCGGACAATGAAAGTGTTGGAGCATGGTTCAAGCTCCTCATTGGTTCAACAAAAAAATGTTCTCGAAGGGATAGGACGGATTATTGTTAGATGAAATTATAACGAACTGACCGATCCCTGCTTTGCCGGCGAGCTAATCGTGTCAACTCCACCAGATCTTGTAGGCGCTCGCAGGAAGTCGACGAAAGCCTCGAGGCTCCGGTCCGAGGACCCGCCGTCGGCCAGCGCCGCCGCCGCCTCCTCCTTCCACGCCCTTGCCCTCGCCCGCATTGCCACTGCCTCCGGTCCGCTCATCACCTCGTCGACGCACGCACGGAGCGCGTCCTGCGTGACCGGGGCCGGCAGCCGGACGCCGACCCCGTACTCCTCCACTAGGAACTTGGCGTTGGTGAACTGGTCCGACCACCACGGGTACGCGATCACCGGCACGCCCGCCGCCAGCGACTCGGTGACGGAGTTCCACCCGCAGTGCGTCAGGAAGCACCCGACCGCGCCGTGCCGGAGCACGCGCCCCTGCGGGCACCACGCCACGATCCTGCCGGTGTCTCCGCGGCAGGCGGCGAGGACGGACTCCGGCAGGTGGACGAGGCCGTCGCGCACCACCCAAATGAACGGCCTGCCGGTGCTGGCGAGTCCCTCCGCCAGGGCCGCCGTCTCGTCCCGCCCGATGTCCACAAGGCTGCCGAACGCCACGTACACCACGGAGCGCGGCGGCTGCGCGTCGAGCCACGCCATCACGCAGGCGTCGTCGTCGCCCACGGCCGGTTCATCATCGTCCAGGAGCGGGCCGACGGGCGTGACGGCGACGTCGCGGGCCCGTAGGGCCTCGATGACGTCGCGCTCGAGCTCGTGGAAGGTGTTGACGAGCACCCACGATGGTGCCTGCCTCCCACGGACCTCGACGAGCTGCCTTCGGAGCATCTGGCCCCAGAGGTTGTGCGCGAACTCGGGTCGGACCATGAGCGGCAGCTCGTCCAAGGACATGGCCGGCAGCCCGGGCAGCGCCACCGGCGCATCTTCGGCCGCGCCCGGGAACGGCGCGTCGTCGTCGTAGAAGTGGTGGTAGAGGGACAGCACGGCGCAGGACTGGTTCCAGAGCGTGGCGCAGGGGAGGCCCAGCTCGCGGGCCACGTCGAGCGCCCAGGGCACGAAGGTGGTGTTGACGACGCAGGAGACCGGCCGGCTGGCGTCGGCCAGGCGCCGGACCAGGTCGGCCAGCGCCGCGGGGCCCACGTCCACGACGCGCCGCAGCATGTCATCGGGGGTCATCGCCCGGTCTTCGTTGTCGTGGTCGTCGTCGCGCAGGTGGTACTCGAAGCGGACGCCGCCGGCGGACACGGAGGCGCCGTCTCCGCGGTGGATGGCGCCGCGGAGGACGGTGGTGAAGGTGACGTGGATGCCCCTGGCGGCGAGGCGTCTGCCGATGCGGACTAGCGGGTTCACGTGGCCCTGCAGCGGGCACGACACGAGGAGGACGTGCGGCTGCGCCGCCGCCGGCGTGGCGCCCTCTTGGCAGCTCATCGTGTAGCGACGCAAGGAGAGTGTAGTGTTTGGTCTGTGGCCTCGCCGACGAGATCAACCGTACTCGGTAGTGTACGTGTGTCTGTGGAACTGGGTGTACATTTGCATGTTATATATAGGGAGCCGGGGAGTTCGCTCTGTGCACTCGCCGGCGCCGGGAGAGAGGAGAGTTAATTGCACAGAAGTACCACAATTAGGCATCACATGCAGATTGGTATCACGATTGCTAATTTTTACGTGTCAGTACCAGCATTGCTCCAGACTTTTGCAAAAAGGTCTAAACCGTGTATAAACACGTATTGACGGTGTATCTGACTGGCGGGGGCCACCTGTCAGGCGCCGACGTGGCATTTTTTTACAGAAAACCCCCTTACTTTGCATGTAATCACATAAATGCCCAATTATTTTGCGTGGCAATTTTTTTACAGAAAACCCCCTTACTTTGCATATAATCACATAAACGCCCAATTATTTTGCGGGAAAAAGGCTCCAGTGAGAGATTTTTTTCGTTCGCAATATTACAACACCAAATCGGACTTTTTTGAAAGTTCTTGTTACGTTGGACAAAGAAATTAAATAAACGAAAAAGAAGCGCCCACAGGACTCAGGTTCTGGGCGCGCTAGCCACCACGACAAAGCCACTAATGTGTCAGTGTCCAGGCGTTGCCCAATTTATACATACCTAAATGCGAAGGGCCGGCGGTTAGGCCCAACTAGGCCTGTTATTTTTATTTTGTTTCTCGTTTGGCTCGTTCGTTTCCCAGGTTTCTTTTAATTTCATTTCTTTTATGTTTTACTTTTGTTTCTGGTTTTTCCTAACAAAGTTTTGTTTCTGGTTTTGGCTTATTTTAAGTTGTTCTTCCTTTGTTTTTATTTCTTTTTCTCCTTATTTTTTAATTCATTGGGTTGGTTTTCCTTTTGGATTTTTAACATACTTACTGAACATTTTGTAAGATAGGCTTCATTATATGATGAACATGTTTTCAAATTAGCATGAAAATTTTTATAATGTACGCCGAGCACTTTTTCTGCGTATAGTGATCATTTTTAATGCACGATGAATTTTTCTTCACAGATTTTGAACATTTATTTAATGTATTAAATTTTTGTAAAATACGTTGAACATATTTTAAATGCATATTCTATTTTTAAAAAATATATGTTGAACATTGTACATAATGCGTGGCTGGTTTTTCCTAAAAAAACTTTTGTTTCTGGTTTTAGATTATTTTTAGGTTTTCTTCCTTTGTTTTTTATTTCTATTGCTCCTTATTTTTTAAATCATTGGGCTAGTTTTTCTTCTGGATTTTTAACATACTTACTGAACATTTTTTAAGATAGGCTCCATTATATGATGAACATGTTTTCAAATGAGCATGAGCATTTTTTTAATGTACGCCGAGCACTTTTTCTGCGTATAGTGATCATTTTTAATGCACGATGAACTTTTCTTCACAAATTGTGAACATTTATTTAATATATTAAATTTTTGTAATATACGCTGAACATATTTTAAATGCATATTCAATTTTTAAAAAATATTTGTTGAAAATGTACATAATGCGTGGTGAAACAAAAGTAAAACATAAGAGAAATGAAATGAAAATAAAGCTTGGCAACGAACGAGCCGAACGCGAACCAAAAAAAAAGTAGCAGGCCTAGCTGGGCCTAACCGCCGGCCCTTCGCATTCGGCTCTGTATAAATAAAGCAACGCCTGGTCACTGCTGTGTCGTGGTGGCTAGCGCGCCCAACGTCTGCATCGTGCGTCGCGGGTTCGAATCCTGTCGACGCTTCTTTTTCGTTTATTTAATTTCTTTGTCCAACGTAACGAAAACTTCAAAAAAGTCCGATTCTGTGTTGTAATATTGCGAACGAAAAAAATCTCTCACCGGAGCCTTTTTCCTGCAAAATAATTGGGCGTTTATGTGATTACGTGCGAAGTAAGGGGGTTTTCTGGAAAAATTGCCACCTCGGCGCCTGACAGGTGGCCCTCGCCAGTCAGATACGCCGTCAATACGTGTTTATACACGGTTTAGACCTTTTTGCAAAAGTCTGAAGCAATGCTGGTACTGACACGTAAAAATTAACAATCGTGGTACCAATCTGCATATGATGCCCCAATTGTGATACTTCTGTGCAATTAACTCGAGAGAGGACCATGACGCTGCCTCTGCGTTTTTATAATGAGCACGAGGCTCGTGGCAGGCAGGCAGCTCGGGTTCATCACTGTGTGCGCGACTGTGGTTACGGCGGACGTACTGCACCCGCACGTATCTCATAACTGATGCTGGTCGCCGCGACCGGCCTCTGCATGCAGCACGTGCACGAGTTGGCGCAACTTCTTGTCATCGGCCTTAGGTTAACACTAGTTTGACGAGTCGCCCTGTTCAAACTGCGTCCAGAAATGTCAAATGCCACCTTCCGCAAAGTCACTTCATGGTGGAGTGCTCCCGAGTCCAAACCAATCTCATGCTGTTCCCTGTAAAGCCAATCATGCATGTATTTTGAGTTATATTTTCCTGTTAGTAAAGCTAATCATGCATGTATTGGCAAACCGGAATCTCAAAATAATACTCCCTCTGTCCCATAAGTCTCTCGACTTTGTACTAACTTTAGTATAAATTTATACTAAAGTTAAGACATATTTTGGGACAGAGGGAATAGTATTTTAATCAATTCCCACAAAAACCATGATAATTCGAAGTTTATTTTCTGAAAAAATGTGCATATTTCAATATTTTGTTTTAATTAAATCATAGTAGTTTCAAAATAGTTGGATATCTTTTTTGGAAGATTTTTTTAAAATTTCAGCTATTTCATTGACATGTCAGAATGACGTATTTGTATTCATTTTTCAATTGTTTAGTGACTTTCCATATTTCAAAAAAACTTTACATGTACATTTCATAAATCTCCTATTATTTCAGACATAATTCAATCAATTTCTAAAACATTTGACCCACTTTCATTATTTCAGTCTTTTGAAATCAATTTCAGAAACATCCCATACATGTACCTAAAATTTCATTGTTTCAAAACTATTCATAAATATAATCCATCAAATTTTCACACACGTTTCAATTGTTCCGGTCATAGTTTCAAAATCCTTTAAACATATTTGAATTATGTCAGACATTTTTCAATAACTCAATCATATTCTACAAATTGTGCAACTTGTATTTTGAATTTTGAGGCAAAAATTGAGGTCTTTACTTTTTTGTTGAGTAAAATTAATTAGAAAATCATTGAGATATTATTTTCCGGTATTTACCGAGCGGGTACAACCCATGGATGCCAAATACTTTTGGCATATGCATTGTATTGGAGTAGCACTAAAATAAGTCATCAGTCTCAAAGCATATGTGGATTGGGCAATTGTTATATAGTGTCAAAAACGCTCTTATATTATGGGACAGAGGGAGTACTAAATAGCGGAACCCGTTGGCAAATCCAAGTTGGGTGCTACTTTTTTGTTAAAAAAAAGAGATAAAATGGCCCCTCGATCCATTGTAAGCAATAGAACAAAACTTCATATTGATAGAACTTGAGGTCAAAAACAGAGTAGCAAACAGCTTTCAGCGATACATGCCAATGAGTGGCAACAAAGAGCAACAACAAGCCTAGCGACAAGTAAAAGCTAGATGCAAAACCAGTTATTGTGGCTCGGCAGGACGTGTGGATAGTCTTCGTCACTACCGGTTATCAGGATTATTAGATCCAATAGAGCAACATAGTAGTTTTGTTGGTGGCGAAAGTCATCTTTTGATCCCGAGTTCATATGCTCCCGCATGAACAGTAAAATCAAAAAATATCAAAAAAATTCAAAAAATTCCAAATTTTTTTTGAGAGAAACATTGACAAAAGTTCTAAGTGCCTGCAAAAATTCATCATGAAATCACATTCCTGTAACGCGTGGCAAAAAAAACAAATTCAGTGCTTCAAAATGCTTTTGAAAGTAGCTTTTTCAGAGTACTGTTTTTGTTTTTTTTTTGCCATGCCTTCTAGGAATGTGATTTCATGACGAATTTTTGCAGGCACTTAGGACTTTTGTCAATGTTTCTCTAAAAAAAATTTGGAATTTTTTGAATTTTTTTCGATATTTTTTCGATTTTACTGTTCATACGGGAGCATATGAGCTCGGGATCATTTCCTCCGCGTCCTGTTGGTGGTGACTTATATGAATCATGTCCGGAGTAATTCTACTGTTCTTAGTACTAGTTTTTATTTTAGTTTTCTATTTTTCTTTACCTATTTGATTGATTTTTCACATTTTAATTCATGAATAAGCTCCCTAGATTCGGAGCCTCATACATTGGAGGCGGTGAGGTTCGCCATGAACCTGCCTGTAAGGGTTTGTGTCGCTGGATAAGAGTAACACACATCTAACCGTAATGGTCCGAACGTTTTCCCAGTTTGGAAAAGGTATTGCATGGTCTTTTATTTCTTTTATGTGTTTTCTACTATTTCAAATACTTTTTTCTTTTGTTTTTCTTTCCTTCCCTTTTGTTTGCAGTTTTTTGTCACATTTTAATTCACGAATAAGCTCGCTAGATTTGAAGTATCCTGGTATGTCGGTGGCTATAGGGGTCGCTATGGACTCCGCTTATAAGGGTATGTCGTTTTTATCAGTTTTGAGAAAGTATTGCCTGATATTTTTCTCTGTATTTTCCATTGTTTTAAGTATAGTTTTCTTTATTCTTGTTTGCTTTTTCTATTTTCCTATTTTCAATCTTTCACATTCTAAATCATGAATATTTATTTAAATGCATGAATTTATAAAAAATGAATAATTTTGAAAATCTATGAACACTTTTTCAAATTCATGAATATTTCATAAGTTCATGGACATTTTTACAATCAGTGACTTTTTATAATTTGCACTTTTTTACAAATTTCTGTATATTTTTAAAAATTTACAAACATTTTCAAATTCATGTTTGTTATTTCAAGTTTTTTAAAAATCCATGATCAAAATTTTATTTAACAGAAATTTTCAAATGAAAAACATGATTGCTAGTTCTTCCTGAGCTAGGAGTGGAGCGAGCACAAATAAAACGCTAACCGAGCAAGCAAAGCACGGGGGCTAGCTGGGTGCGCAAGAGTTCATTCGCTAGACCATGAGCATCAGAGCAACTCCAACGCGCCGATCCAAATGGACGCGTGCTTTGTCCGCTTTTCGTCCGTTTGGGTCGGCCAGACGGGCGTGCGTGTCCGGTTTTTTATTTGGGTCTGCAGGTGCGCCTAACGGGAGGCCGATCCATTTATGCCGACGTGGCTGA
The DNA here is from genome assembly GCF_002575655.3 of Aegilops tauschii subsp. strangulata. Lineage (NCBI taxonomy): Eukaryota > Viridiplantae > Streptophyta > Magnoliopsida > Poales > Poaceae > Aegilops > Aegilops tauschii. The sequence goes on from NC_053035.3 coordinate 471,259,822, forward strand.
AATTGACGAATTAAGCATAATTATACATAAATGGCCGGTCAAATGCCGGCCAAAGTCCACTTAAATATAACTAAAAAATTAGAAAAACTCTAATAAATGCTCGCACGCTGCCCTAATAGACCGCCTTGCCCTTGCCCTTCCCGTCGTCGTCGTCGCCGTCCGTGAGGTCAATGAAGACGGGGAGAGGCCCAGCTGCCCACCCAAACACGGCTTGATAGGCCGCCAGGGCAGCCTCCTCCGGCGTCTGCTGCGGCGGCGGCATAGCGGCAAGGCTGGCGCGCTCCTCCTCCTCCTCCCCCACAAGCCGCAGAGCCTCCTCATCGCGGCGCAGCATCTGCTCATATCGCATCTGCCGTTCGCCGCCGGTCCCCTCCTCGGCGAGCCAATGCGCCTTCCAGCGCTCAAGGTGGCCGCCTCTTCTTCCGGCGTGGAGGCGAAGTAGTAGGGAGGCGCGCTCACCCACTCGCGGAGCTGGCTGGTCCATGAATAGGACTCCTCCGGCAAAGTGGGGGGTGGCGGTGACCGCTTGCGCGTGGGAGTTGGCTCGCGCTCCAGCTCCGGCTCGGCCTTGGGCTCGACGAGGGGCGGCGCAGGCGGCGGTGGCGGCACGAACAGGGACGCCTGGACGGAGTCCCCCCGCCGCGGACAAAGCTTGGGCTTGCTCCAGCCCAACCCAATGGGCGTCCTCGTCCAGCCGGCTCGCCCACAACGTGTGCTGCAGGGCCTCCTCGAGGGCGGCTTGGTACTCCACCTCCGCCTCCTCTTCCTCCGGCTTTACCCGCATGGGCGGCGATGGAAGGCCGTGGTTGATGTGGACGCCGATGCAGCGCTCCTCCTCGTGCTCTAGGGCAAACTAGCGCTCCCAGTTGGGGAAGTCTGGCGCGTAGTCACGCATGGCGCGCTGCTCCGGCGTGAGGAGCTCGCGCTGCCAGCGAACCTCCTCAGCGTGTGCCCGCACGGACCGCGGCACCGTCAGGATGGGGATGTGCCACGGATCCAGATGCCAGCCGTGCGGCAAGTTCACATCTGGATACGGCACGGGCTGGCGGTATTGCCATGCCACTGCGCCTGGTGGACTGGGATGTACAGCCGCTCCCGCGGAGGCGTGCCGCGCCTAGCCGGCGGTGACGTAGCAGGGTGCCCGCGGGAAGAGCTCGCTCCGGCGCGGAACCTCCCCTTCTTCCCTCCGTTCCCGTTGAAGAATCTCATGGCTGGCTAGATGCTTGATGCCCGGCTAGGATTTGCTGCTGGCTGGCTAGGGTTTCCTGGTCGCCGGCGAGGGAGCACAGGTGGCCAGATGTGGACGGCGGTTGTGGATGAGGCAGCCTCCGCCGCACGCGTCCATTAAAAAGGACGGGCAGGCGGCCCTTCTACACACTGCCAGGCAGGCCCGGTGTTGGTGGTCGTCATAAACATGACCGCGGGCGATAGTTGGGCGGTCGACATGCGGGGCACCGCAAACACCGAGGAGACGCCCGACGCATTTCTGGCGCAATTTTGGGCCGGAAATGGGTCCGTGCGGACGCGAAACGAACGGTTTTTGGAATGGATCGGCGCGTTGGGTCAGCTTTTTGTCCGCAACGACCCAAACGGACGTGGACGGACGAAGTGGATCGCCCGGTTGGAGTTGCTCTAAATATAGATACTGTTCATAAATACTTTTTGACCCGAAGAACTGTAAGGCAAGGCCCTACAATATAATTTGTATTGCACAAATGAAACTAATATTTCCAAGATCAAATATTCAAAAATATTGGTTGGAACTTGGTTTCTAGAACGGCACGTCCCATGGTGTACGCAGGTAGTTCGATCGAGTTTATTATTGTGCGCGACTGTGGATGATCGACCGCAATCAGCTCACTCGCGCTTGCGTGTGGCAAATTTGACAAATTTGACCTATAGACGAAATCAAATCATAGAATAAACTATCTGTGAAACTATTTCACGCGGCTGACCTTTTTGTGTGACGCCCGACACGAAGGTGCCACACTACACTGTGCAACGCCTCACAGATAGGCGCTACACGGCCAGCGTCGCACACGTGTGATCAGAAAATTACTAAGTCAGTGTGCAGCGCCTGAGAACTAAGCGCCACACTATACAGTGTAGCGCCTAGCTCCCAGGCGTTGTGCAGCGCCTAGCTCCCAGGCGTTGCACTAGGTCAGCCGCGTGAAATAGTTTCACGGACAATTCATTCTGTGATTTGATTTCGTCTACAGGTTAAACTTGTCAAATTTGCCCTTTCATGTTTCCGTCTAGTGACACGCTGGGACAGCAGACCACTGTGCCCCTACGACGTGAAGGATCTCTGTATGTATGCAGTTCGACCTGTTTGCCTGTCAGAAGCTGCACTTGTGTGGTCACGTACGTACGTGACCCGCGCCATGTGCCTGGTCGACCATGCACATGTAGTAGTACTACTATTGTATAGGCACAACAGTAGTCGATCAGCTCAACTGTGCCTGCCTGCTTCGAATCCCGGTCACCTCACCTGTGTTGTTGCCGCAAGCTGCTGGGCCTGGGTTGGCCTGCTCGTACTATTGGACTTGTCTGCTGCAAGGTAGCAGGAGACTGGTGGCCAATCGGTGCACACGCATGCAGCGCGGTGCAGTGCAGTGTAGATCGGGGCTGGCTGGGACTGCCAACGCACAAGGCACCACACGCTGCGAAAAGTGCATACACAAGTGCAAAAATACAATTTCCACATATTAAAAAAAATCTGAAAAAAAGTATAGACATGCATGTATATTTGTAGTGCACACGTACAAAATTTCATGAACATATATGTTCGTATGTAATGTATACAAAAAATAAATACACTAAGTAAAATGGGCATTTTTCTTTGTTGATTTTGGGCCAGATATTTATCTTTTTGTGTAGCTAGCATGCAAATAATCGAATTACTTGATGAAACTTCATTCATACTTGAAGAATATGCATATGTATGCATGTAGTATGTTTGCATGTGTCGGGATCGTCCAAGTGCATGGAGAGCCAGGTCCCCATTTATCCTAAGAGCATCTCCAATAGATGATATAGATGTAAAAATAATAGGAATATACATCACTTAGGCTCAAATACGTCCTTCCAACAGATGACGTAGATGTAAATTTTGTACGTCTGAGTTTACCCTAGATGATATATCTATATATCTCTCCCTAATAATAAAGCACGGATTGACTTTGTCGGGTTCACCGTCACAATGCGCTTTCTTCTCATGTCCGTCCGTTCGACCTGATTCGATCTAACCCTCCTGTAATTTTAGGTAATTAACCCGCAAAGTTTGTGTTTCGTTCCAGATTGGGCCTTTTTTAATGGGCCTGCAGAAAAACAATACGTGTAGGACACAGGAGCACGGGCTCCTCAATGCGTACGGTAGCGCCGCCGCCGCCGCGCGCCCGTTCCTCTCTGGCGGCGCCGCCGCCCTGCTCTCGTTCCCCTCCCTATGCATCTCAATCTTCTCCCGCACCACCACGATCTTCAACCTCCTGCTGCCGTATGTCTCCGATTTGGATCGGAGTCCGTGTTCCCCCAGGATAAGTGCTGCAACACGAATCCATGGCGTGCCCGACCCAGATTTCAGAGGGACTTGGCTGCCATTAGAAGGAGCCCTCGACCGGAATCTCCATTAAATCGCTTCATATCGCAACTTTTGAAGAGTCGTCCAGGATCGTCTCAGCCGAGTTCGCCGGAAGAAAATCCGCCGCCCAAGCGTACTACATCTGAGCCGGAAGAACATCCCCTGCCGAACATGCTACCCCAGAGGTATGTACTAGCTTTTGCCAAATTATTCTGTAAAATTTTCATCTACAGTCATAAAAAGTAATGTTCTTCTTGGTCTGGTCAGAAAGTACTGCACCTTTTTTCTGCAATCTTTGTATTTGTTCTGCTTGAAAAAATCTAGGACTGATCTCTCTGCCATTGTTCAGATCACATCTTCCTTTGCTAGAACACGTGAGCTGATTCCGACTTTGGCCTCAAGTTGCTCCCGTCAATGACAAGTGGTTAGTTTTATGGGGTTCACAATTGACTTTTTCAACTATAACACAATAGTCAGTGCATGAGACAGAGATAACTCATGTTGGATCGACACATCCATATCAGATAGCTACATTCAGCGCAAGTTATTGATATATTTCTTCAACTACCTCTCATTTACTGCATGTTGATTTTCTCATGAACTGCTTGCTGCAAATATAGGGAGGAGTGGGAGTGCTGTGTTCATGAAATTGAGTATCTCAGATGAATTTGGTTTGGCACTTATTTTCCTCAACCTGTTATTCTTCAAATGTGCTTCCCATGGATTTGATAAATTTGGTGAGATAATGTTATGTGTCAGGTATGGCCATAAGATACTCATGAAACTTATTTTATTTTGCCTCACACAAGATGTATGTTGTTTAGACTCATGTACTGCCAGTACTGGTAGATCGATGATCTAAGGATCATATGAATGATTAATGGAGGATAATTCATATTCAGTTCTCCTCTCAATTTTTGTGGTGCCAAGCTTGATCTTTATCCATCTAACTGACTGAAAGTGCCTTCTAATCACTATTGAACGCATATGTTAGTTAGTTTGACTGTATACACCACACAAAAAGTAAAGAATGAATTCTAGAAAAAATTAGACACAAATACTACAGAATCAGTGGACCCTCGAGAAACAAAAGGCACACCTAAAGGATTTTTTTCTTAACAAAATGTATTAATTTGACTATTTGAGTATAAAAAATGTGCAATCGCAATCTTGCTTTTTCAAGGAAAACAGGGGACTGCTACATACTCGATATGGATCGAGGCTAATTATTGATCTTCCAAGTTAAAAAATCTGAAAATAACTTTCATTTAGTAATGGATACATAGTCAAGAAAGGATGCCTTTCCCGAAAGATACAAAACAAAATCGTGTTCGTGTATGTCCGGCTGACAGATGAATCGATCTCCTTTCAAGTATCAACCCAGCAACCTTCGTGTACGTACATGTGTGCATCAAGGATGCACGGGTCCATTGGCCTGCGTACCACACATCCCTTCACTAATTCCATCAGTATCATTCTTAACAAGGTAAGTATGATTCCCTAATCCCTGATTTTATTAATTGATCTTTGATGCTTCATCCCTAATGTCGTTATACCTTATTGATTCTATAAAAGATCTCAAACAGGAACATACCATTTTTGAGGCTACGATTCCTATAACTTGCCTTGTCAATTTGATAAAATTACATGTGTAATGGAGGTTGTAACTTATTACGGTTTACATTGTCAGAATGATATCTGTGTCATCTCTGAACATATGTATATATTTGGTGTGCCGGATTTTCTGATGTAGATGCTATATAAGAGGAAGCTATTCGACAATCCTGCTCAAGTTGGTACGGATCAGATCGATTTTATTCAGTAAATATTTATGCTTGATAGATACAAGCCTCCCTCTTCTGTCCTTCTTTTCTCCATCCTCTACAGATCGCCAGCACATGTGAATCGTTCTCGTCAAGAGCATGCTTGTGACATCATTACTATATGTGATGCAGGGCAAAAGGATGCTGTCAGAATGTAAAAGCACATTTAATCATTTCCTGTTTTTTTCCTTGCCTGTTTTCGCCGTCGTATACACTGCATCTCCCACTGTAACGGACAGCCAAATTTGTATTCTTGAAAGTCTTAATCATTTCTATTGCAACTAAGTGTTCAAGTGCAATCTCTAGCCAAGTTCTCTTTGTTGTTGTGTTGAATTTTGAGGAAAGGCGGCCAAGCAGCTCGTGGCATCTGTGTCACGCCTGCTCTGCCGCTGCCTTGACCCGCCGCCGACGTCGCCGGTTGAGCCGCAAGGGTGCAAGATCATCGTGGGGCCCATTGCATGGGCTCCGAGTATGCTTGATTGCCATGTCGGAGGCGAAGGTGCTAGAGCTTGGTGGCGTGTTTGCATTTCTGGATGCATGAATAATTGTCAAGGAGGCTGAAGCCAGCGCTATTACAGTTGGACTGAAGGAATTGTATAACGTATTCTGAGGCTCCTTGGTGGTGGAGATCGACTACGCAGTGGGGAAATGAGCTAGGGGCTGATTCTGTAAGCAGATCATTGTCCTACCCAATTACTGTTGATATTAAATCTGCGCTGAGTAATTTTTAGGCATTATCACATCAGAACTGTCAAGAGGGACAAACAATGGGCTGGCTCATGAACTAGCCAATGATGCTAAAGCTCATGGAGACCTTGTGGTTGCGTATGGTGTCCCGGACCAACTCCATGATCCGCTCTGGAAGGAAAACAATGCAGCCTTGATGTCGGCCTAAGTCTTGATGTAATCCTCAAAAAAGATACTGCTTGCAGACATGTTATACATAAACATGCATGCTGTAGGTCTGTTAATTTTAATTTTGAATACTGAGATCTATTCAGATGCTTTCCTTACTCTTATGGCTAAAAAAAATCCAGCAGACAGTGACTGAAATTTGTTAGTTTCACTCAACGTGCTGCTGCTTGATCCTGGTGTTGAGTAGGTATATGCATTGAATTTTCCATTGTGCCAAAACTAACAAATTAGAATCTTCCAATTTGGTGCTACCATATTTCAAAGTAAGAACACTATGATGCAAAGGAATCTTATTATGTAGCCATATGTAATCTCAGTTTGTTGCTATGTATAAACTATGATAGGAGTAGGCCCATATAGATGTGTATCCATTTTTGCCTTCTACTGATCTATGACAATGGGGATGTGCTGGACTAAGTGGCCGTTGCTATTGAAGCAAAGGAGTGGAGCTCACAATTTTTCAATCAGTGGAGGTTATCTTTCATATGGATTTTATTATTAGATACTTGCAGATGTGTGTCACTTCCTTGGATCATGTTTGATTCTTAAAATTTAGATGTTTCATGTAACCATCAATTATGCTACGGGCAGTCCCTATACATTATTTTTTAGCTGCTCTAAAAAATCCAGTGCCGAAAACAATTCAGTTGAACATGTTTGTTCTAGCAGTTTTAGGCATTAATTCATCTGCCGATCGATTGGAGAAGCGTGGTTGGGTCAATTGTGGTCTTTGTCCACTATGCAAGAGAGAGCAAGAAACGGGGCCACACCTCTTCTTCAAGTGTCGTGTCACACTTAGGCTTTGGAGATCTATCATCGAGAAGTTTGGGCTACCTCAAGTCAACATTACCGAATGGCATCTTGATGACTCCGTCAAGAAGTGGTGGGTCAAGCGAACCGATGACTGAAACCCGAATTGGCATGCCATGACCTCTCTCATCATGCTCACCTCTTGGACCATTTGGAACGAGCGAAATGCTAGGGTATTTCGGCAAAAATTTGCGCCACCACCTATTCTCCTCCAAACCATCATTGGAGAGGCAAAGTTATGGATTACTGCCGGCGCAAAGAAACTAGGGACTATCATTTTGTGTGAGTAATTGTCATGTCGCTTGTATGGGGTGTCCTGTAAAACTCTAACTCTATTCTCTCCTTATTTAATAGATGAGGGAAATCTTATGCCTCCGTTTCGAAAAAAAAAGTTTGATTCCATGTGAAGTCTATGATTGATTTTTTCTGGGATTCTTCAGGTTTGATTGGTGAAGTTACATTCAGCAAAGAAGATATGTTTATTTGTAGGGAATTTTTGTAGGTACAATCCATCCAACCATATATAAGTCTGATATTCTCATTCTTTAACAATGTGTACATGGCCTCTACTCTGTCATGTGTTGGAAAAAGGCTGGGACATATATTGTTGTTTGTATAATCTTACATTGTAAAATAATTTGTGGTAACAAACATGTCAACAAGGGCGCAATTTTTTCTATACATAATTTCAGAAGTACTCCCTCCATTGTTAAATATATGACGTTTTGGTAGTTTAATTTGAACCACCAAAACGTAAGGAAACAGAGGGAGTACTATTAACTTATTTGGCTGATTTCCCGAACTAAATCGCTAATTTGAACCATTTATTTCTGAGCTATGGAGGAGAGCAAATATTATTCATGGTATATTGTAATTAAGAAAGAATAGTGATTTAATGGTAAAAAAATACATGATAAGTATTTGCACCAATACAATATTTATGCCACTAGCTTGATTCTCGCACCTTGCATTCTCCCGTTGCAACGCACGGGCATTTTTGCTATCTCTCCCTAATAATAAAGTACGGATTGACTTTGTCGGGTTCACTGTCACAATACGCTTTCTTCCTGTGAATTTACGCTTTCAGTTTTTCACCTATATTATTTTCGCTATCCGAGGTGGTACTATTTATAAGCCTTTTCGTATGTGTAGTTAACAGTTCTTTTGTTGGACGTCGTTTTTTTAGATCTGGCCCACCCGGATCCTGTGTGTGCGTGTGTTTGAATATAAAAAAACAGAGAAAACAATTGGCCAACGCAGGGATTCGATCCTTGGTCTGCTAGGTGTGTGCAAACGCATCATACCGAATAGGCTAGACTCGTGAGTGTGCTAACGTTGGCGTCTGGTGGCATCTGGCCTTTCAAGAATAGAAGACCACGCGTACTCGGGCCGAAACAATGGGCCCGGGCGTGCTAGGCCGGCCGACTGCTGCGGCCGACGGTACAGACATTGGGGAGCAGGCTACTGCTTCGGAAATTAAGCAAAGAATATGGCATGAATAAGAATTGTCCTTAACGAAACAAATGAAGGGGAGAGCAATAGCTATTATGCATAATTAGGCCAGCAAGAAAAGAAATAGACATTAATTGCTAATTACATGAGAAATAAAGAAGGAAGGAGAAAGAAAAGAGAGAGGAAGGAAATAGACGGTAATTATGTAGAGTCGGCAAGAAAGGAAATAGATATTTTGCCATGAGAAATAAAAAAGGAAGGAGAAAGGAAATAGACTGTAATTATTGTGAGCGCCATATTAATCGCATGAGTAATTAATAGGCCGGCAATTTGGATTCCTCACATGCATGATATAAGGAAACAAAGATAAATAAAATAGACACTAATTGCATGATAAATAAAGAAGAAAAGAGAAAGGAAGTAAATAGATGGCAATTACAGATTTTTTTTGAAGGAGGTGCGGATATCAATGGCAGGCGTGTAGTGCCCCATTCATATCTTATGAATAAAACGATGTGGCGTCTTTTTCGTGCTTAATACTCACTAAATTCATGCCATTTTTTCTTTCGTTGCAACAGAGTGTGACATGTTTTCCTTACACTTATAATCCTTACTAAATTTGCGCCAAATTTATAACACATTAAACGTTATATTTGCGCATACAGTCCCCGCTAAATTTATGTCAATTGTTTCAACTGTTGTAACCCATGGGCATCTGTACTATTTTTTATATTTATATAAATGGAGGTATAATCTTATTGGTCCTCCCATTTCGTATGTCCATGGCATTTTTCATATTGAGCTAGGCTATTCTACCGATCATCTGTCCTGGGCCACTTGGCCTCTGCCCCGTTGGTCCGTATAGCATTCCACCAATAGAAAACAGAGTGCCCTGCCAACCTATCCGTGCAACCCGGCCCAACAAATCAAACCCGCCATCCCGTCTAGGATATGAGGCAAAAATCGTTGACCTCTAACTCACAACCTGCACAGTTTTTTGTGTTGATCGTGTTAGCCCGCAAAAAAAGGTGTTGATCGTTTTAAACTAAATTAAATTTGGTGGTTGTTTGTGTCCTTCACGGACTGGTACTTAACTATTACCATGTAAATCCGGATAACACAAACACAAGGCGCAAGCATTAGATTGTGCAGATGTGTCCGGGATCTCAAACGCGACCGTTCGCTGGTCTTTCCATGCAGGCGATGCAATTTTGTATTGGTTCCAAGCTCAGGTGGAACGTTCGCTGTGTAGTGAACATCGTGACTGACATGATAATAAAGAAAAGAAGTGGCAACAAGGAGGGAAGCACTAGGGGTGATAATTTGTTTCTCCCGTTGCAACGCACGGGCACTTTTGCTATCTATCCCTAATAATAAAGCATGGATTGACTTTGTCGGGTTCACCGTCACAATACGCTTTCTTCTCATGTCATAATACGCTTTTACGATTTGTATAGACAAAATCATAATATAAACGAGGTGGTACTAATTTTAGCCGCAAAAAAATGAGTTGGTACTAATTTACGTGATTGGGTCGAGATAACGTTTCGCGCGTTCTATTGGGCCTGGAGCTGCAGAATTGGGTCTTGGGCCTTGGGCTAAACAACAAGAGAACGCACGAGCTTAGAGCATCTCCAGCCGTTGGCCCCCCCAGGACGCATAAAAATTGCCCCCTGGGGGCGAGCCGGCGATTCGTTCGGCGCTGGTGGCGGTTTTGCACCCAGTCGTCGCTCCCAGCTCGCCCCCAGTCGCCGATTTTGAAGCCCCATTTCAGCGAAAAAGGCCCATATGGGCGAGAATAGGCCCATATTTGGCGTGGTTCGCCGTGGCTCGGCGTTCAATTATCAACATAAATATTTTTTTATTACATATTTCATCACAGAAAATTCAAATACTTCAACAAAATAGTACAACAACAAATAGTTCAATACAAATTATATAGTTCAACAAATAAAAACTAATATTTCATCACACGTCGCGCCCGGTGTCGCCCTTGAGCCTCCATAGGTGCTCTATCAGATCTTGCTGCAGTTGATGATGCACCTGTGGGTCTCGGATCTCCTGACGCATACTGAGGTAGGCAGTCCAGGTTGCCGGTAGCTGGTGATCAACTTGGGCAAGAGGACCCTGCCTGTGGTATGGTTCAGTGCCAAACACTGGCTCTTCCTGCTCGCTCTCAATGATCATGTTGTGCAAGATGACACAGCAGGTCATGATCTCCCACATTTGATCTTTCGACCAGGTCTGAGCGGGGTACCGGACAACAGCAAATCGAGATTGGAGCACACCAAATGCCCGCTCGACATCCTTCCTGCAAGCCTCCTGAATCTTCGCAAACCAGGCGTTCTTGCCTCCAGGCACAGGGTTTTTGATGGTCTTCACAAATGTCGACCATCTCGGATAGATGTCATCAGCTAGATAGCACCCCTTGTTGTAGTGCCGCCCATTGATCTCGAAGTTCACCGGAGGAGAATGACCTTCAACAAGCTTGGCAAAGACAGGAGAGCACTGCAGCACGTTGATGTCATTGTGAGTTCCTGGCATACCAAAGAAGGAGTGCCAAATCCAGAGGTCATGTGTGGCCACCGCCTCAAGTACCACACTGCAACCGCCTTTGGCGCCTTTGTACATCCCCTGCCAAGCAAATGGGCAATTCTTCCATTTCCAATGCATGCAGTCGATGCTTCCAAGCATCCCAGGAAATCCTCTTGCTGCATTCTGTGCTAGGATCCGAGCAGTGTCTTCCGCATTGGGTGTTCTCAAGTATTGCGGTCCAAACACTGCCACCACTGCCCGACAGAACTTGTAGAAACACTCTATGCTGGTGGACTCGGCCATGCGCCCATAGTCGTCCTGTGAGTCACCGGGAGCTCCGTATGCAAGCATCCTCATCGCTGTCGTGCATTTCTGGATGGAGGTGAATCCAAGTTTGCCGGTGCAATCCATCTTGCATTTGAAGTAGTTGTCGAACTCCCGGATGGAATTCACAATCCTGAGGAAAAGCTTTCTGCTTATCCGATAACGGCGCCGAAATGTTCTGTCACCGTGAAGTGGAGCATCGATGAAGTAGTCAGAGTAGAGCATGCAGTAGCCTTCGAGACGATGCCGGTTCTTTGCTTTCACCCGCCCCGGCGCCGAGCCACCTCGCCGCGGCTTTTCATTGCTCACCAGCAGCTGGGCGAGGGCGGTGAGCACCATGAGATGCTCTTCTTCCTGGACGTCGGCCTCGGCTTCCTCCTCCAGCAGCGCGGTGAGCGCTTCCTCGTCATCCGAGTCCATCGCCGAGGCAGGCAAATCGCTGAACACCTTGCACCCGGTGGGCGTGCACCCGCCGCTAAACTGCCCCTACGCGGCCGGAAACGCCCAGCTGGTGTCGGAGGGGCTGCCGCGGCGAACCTCTGCTATTTTTCCGGCGGGGAATGGCTATCTACCGGTGAAGGGCGGCGGGGCGGTGCCGGGATATACCTAGTGGCGTCGAGAGCGCGGGGGGTGGGACGCGAGTCGGGGAAGAAAATCTTGACTTTTCACCTGACGGCGTGGGCCAGCCGCGCTTTTCCCTTGCGCCGGAGCCCCCAAGCGCCCCCCAGCGCGCCGGGTTCGGCCTGCGGCCGCCGGGCGGAAAAAAGGGCCGAACCGGCGCTTTTCGTCGTCCTGGGGGCACGACTGGGCCGTTTTTTGGCGCCAGCGCCGAAAAAGTTGCCTGAGGGGGCCTGTTGGGGGCGCGGCTGGAGATGCTCTTAGCCTTCAAAGAACAACGCACTGCCTGAACGCACAGGGACGCACGACGTACGGCGCAGCCGCCACGCGCTGCCGATCTTCATCTCCGACTTCTCTCCTGTGCCGTCCCCGCCGCTACCTTGTTCTCCTTCCCCTCCCCACCCAGCCCCAATCTTCCCCGGTGCCGCCCTCAGCCTCCTCCACGTCCTGTTGGGAATCGTAGCATAATTTAAAATTTTCCTACGCTCACCAAGATGCATCTATGGAATATACTAGCAACGAGGGGAGGGGAGTGCATCTACATACCCTTGTAGATCGCGAGCGGAAGCGTTCCAATGAACGTGGATGACGGAGTCGTACTCGCCGTGATCCAAATCACCGATGACCGAGTGCCGAACGTACGGCACCTCCGCGTTCAACACACGTACGGTGCAGCGACGTCTCCTCCTTCTTGATCCAGCAAGGGGGGAGGAGAGGTTGATGGAGATCCAACAGCACGACGGCGTGGTGATGGATGTAGCGGGTCTCCGGCAGGGCTTCGCCGAGCTTCTGCGAGAGAGAGAGAGGTGTTGCAGGGGAGGAGGGAGGCGCCCAAGGCTGTAGGTTGCTGCCCTCCCTCCTCCCCCTTTATATAGGCCCCCTTGGGAGGGGGGCCGGACAAAACCCATCTAGGGTTGGGGGGCGGCGGCCAAAGGGGGGGAAGGGGTTGCCTTGCCCCCCAAGGCAAGGGGGAAGTCCCCCCACCCTAGGGTTCCCAACCCTAGGCGCATGGGGGGAGGCCCATGGGGGGCGCCCAGCCCACTAGGGGCTGGTTCCCTTCCACTTTCAGCCCATGGGGCCCTCCGGGATAGCTGGCCCCACCCGGTGGACCCCCGGGACCCTTCCGGTGGTCCCGGTACAATACCGGTAACCCCCGAAACTTTCCCGGTGGCCGAAACTGGACTTCCTATATATAATTCTTCACCTCCGGACCATTCCGGAACCTCTCGTGACGTCCGGGATCTCATCCGGGACTCCGAACAACTTTCGGGTTTCCGCATACATATATCTCTACAACCCTAGCGTCACCGGACCTTAAGTGTGTAGACCCTACGGGTTCGGGAGACATGCAGACATGACCGAGACGCCTCTCCGGTCAATAACCAACAGCGGGATCTGGATACCCATGTTGGCTCCCACATGTTCCACGATGATCTCATCGGATGAACCACGGTGTCGAGGATTCAATCAATCCGTATGCAATTCCCTTTGTCAATCGGTATGTTACTTGCCCGAGATTCGATCGTCGGTATCCCAATACCTTGTTCAATCTCGTTACCGGCAAGTCTCTTTACTCGTACCGCAATGCATGATCCCGTGACTAACGCCTTAGTCACATTGATCTCATTATGATGATGCATTACCGAGTGGGCCCAGAGATACCTCTCCGTCACACGGAGTGACAAATCCCAGTCTCGATCCGTGCCAACCCAACAGACACTTTCGGAGATACCCGTAGTGCACCTTTATAGTCACCCAGTTACGTTGTGACGTTTGGCACACCCAAAGCACTCCTACGGTATCCGGGAGTTGCACGACCTCATGGTCTAAGGAAAAGATACTTGACATTGGAAAAGCTCTAGCAAACGAAACTACACGACCTTTTATGCTATGCTTAGGATTGGGTCTTGTCCATCACATCATTCTCCTAATGAAGTGATCCCGTTATCAATGACATCCAATGTCCATAGTGAGGAAACCATGACTAGCTGTTGATCAACGAGCTAGTCAACTAGAGGCTTACTAGGGACAGGTTGTGTTCTATGTATTCACACATGTATTACGATTTCCGGACAATACAATTATAGCATGAATAATAGACGATTATCATGAACAAAGAAATATAATAATAACCATTTATTATTGCCTCTAGGGCATATTTCCGACAGTCTCCCACTTGCACTAGAGTTAATAATCTAGTTACATTGTGATGAATCGAACAGCCATTGCGTCCTGGTGTTGATCATGTTTTACCCTAGGGAGAGGTTTAGTCAACGGATCTGCTACATTCAGGTCCGTGTGTACTTTACAAATATCTATGTCTCCATTTTGAACACTTTCACGAATGGAGTTGAAGCGACGCTTGATATGCCTGGTCTTCCTGTGAAACCTGGGCTCCTTTGCAAGGGCAATAGCTCCAGTGTTGTCACAGAAGAGAGTCATTGGGCCCGACGCATTGGGAATCACCCCTAGGTCGGTAATGAACTCCTTCATCCAGACTGCTTCCTGTGCTGCCTCCGAGGCTGCCATGTATTCCGCTTCACATGTAGATCCCGCCACGACGCTTTGCTTGCAACTGCACCAGCTTACTGCTCCTCCATTCAAAATATACACGTATCCAGTCTGTGACTTCGAGTCATTCAGATCTGTGTCGAAGCTAGCGTCGACGTAACCCTTTACGACGAGCTCTTCGTCACCTCCATAAACGAGAAACATATCCTTAGTCCTTTTCAGGTACTTCAGGATATTCTTGACCGCTGTCCAGTGTTCCTTGCCGGGATTACTTTGGTACCTTCCTACCAAACTTACGGCAAGGTTTACATCAGGTCTGGTACACAGCATGGCATACATAATAGACCCTATGGTCGAGGCATAGGGGATGACACTCATCTCTTCTATATCTTCTGCCGTGGTCGGGCATTGAGCCGTGCTCAATTGCACACCTTGCAATACAGGCAAGAACCCCTTCTTGGACTGATCCATACTGAACTTCTTCAATATCTTGTCAAGGTATGTACTCTGTGAAAGACCAATGAGGCGTCTTGATCTATCTCTATAGATCTTGATGCCTAATATATAAGCAGCTTCTCCAAGGTCCTTCATTGAAAAACACTTATTCAAATAGGCCTTTATACTTTCCAAGAATTCTATATCATTTCCCATCAATAGTATGTCATCCACATATAATATGAGAAATGCTACAGAGCTCCCACTCACTTTCTTGTAAACACAGGCTTCTCCATAAGTCTGTGTAAACCCAAACGCTTTGATCATCTCATCAAAGCGAATGTTCCAACTCCGAGATGCTTGCACCAGCCCATAGATTGAGCGCTGGAGCTTGCATACTTTGTTAGCATTCTTAGGATCGACAAAACCTTCCGGCTGCATCATATACAACTCTTCCTTAAGGAAGCCATTAAGGAATGCCGTTTTGACGTCCATCTGCCATATCTCATAATCATAGTATGCGGCAATTGCCAACATGATTCGGACGGACTTCAGCTTCGCTACGGGTGAGAAAGTCTCATCGTAGTCAACCCCTTGAACTTGTCGATAACCTTTAGCGACAAGTCGAGCTTTGTAGATGGTCACATTACCCCGTCCGTCTTCTTCTTAAAGATCCATTTGTTTTCTATGGCTCGCCGCTCATCGGGCAAGTCAGTCAAAGTCCATACTTTGTTTTCATACATGGATGCTATCTCGGATTTCATGGCTTCTAGCCATTTGTCGGAATCCGGGCCCGCCATCGCTTCTTCATAGTTCGAAGGTTCACCGTTGTCTAACAACATGATTTCCAGGACAGGGTTGCCGTACCACTCTGGTGCGGAACGTGTCCTTGTGGACCTACGAAGTTCAGTAACTTGTTCCGAAGCTTCATGATCATCATCATTAACTTCCTCCCCAGTCGGTGTAGGCACCACAGGAACATTTTCCCGCGCTGCGCTACTTTCCGGTTCGGAAGGGGTGACTATCACCTCATCAAGTTCCACTTTCCTCCCACTCAATTCTTTCGAGAGAAACTCCTTCTCCAGAAAGGACCCGTTCTTGGCAACGAAGATCTTGCCTTCGGATCTGAGGTAGAAGGTATACCCAATAGTTTCCTTAGGGTATCCTATGAAGACGCATTTTTCCGACTTGGGTTCGAGCTTTTCAGGTTGAAGTTTCTTGACATAAGCATCGCATCCCCAAACTTTTAGAAACGACAGCTTAGGTTTCTTCCCAAACCATAATTCATATGGTGTCGTCTCAACGGATTTTGATGGAGTCCTATTTAAAGTGAATGCGGCAGTCTAAAGCATAGCCCCAAAATGAGAGCGGTAAATCGGTAAGAGACATCATAGATCGCACCATATCCAATAGAGTGCGATTACGACGTTCGGACACACCATTTCTCTGAGGTGTTCCAGGCGGCGTGAGTTGTGAAACTATTCCACATTTCCTTAAGTGTGTACCAAATTCGTGACTTAGATATTCTCCACCACGATCTGATCGTAAGAATTTTATTTTCCTGTCACATTGATTCTCAACTTCACTCTGAAATTCCTTGAACTTTTCAAAGGTTTTAGACTTGTGTTTCATTAGGTAGACATACCCATATCTACTTAAAGTCATCAGTGAGAGTGAGAACATAACGATATCCTTCGCGAGCCTCAACACTCATTGGACCGCACACATCGGTATGTATGATTTCCAATAAGTTGGTTGCTCGCTCCAATGTTCCGGAGAACGGAGTCTTGGTCATCTTACCCATGAGGCATGGTTCGCACGTGTCAAATGATTCGTAATCAAGAGACTCCAAAAGTCCATCTGCATGGAGCTTCTTCATGCGCTTGACACCAATGTGACCAAGGCGGCAGTGCCACAAGTATGTGGGACTATCGTTATCAACTTTACATCTTTTGGTGCTCACACTATGAACATGTGTAACATCACGTTCGAGATTCATCAAAAATAAACCATTGACCAGCGGGGCATGACCATAAAACATATCTCTCAAATAAATAGAACAACCATTATTCTCGGATTTAAATGAGTAGCCATCTCGAATTAAACGAGATCCAGACACAATGTTCATGCTCAAAGCTGGCACTAAATAACAATTATTGAGGTTTAAAACTAATCCCGTGGGTAGATGAAGAGGTAGCATGCCGACGGCGATCACATCGACCTTGGAACCATTCCCGACGCGCAGCGTCACCTCGTCCTTTGCCAGTCTCCGTTTATTCCGTAGTTCCTGTTTTGAGTTACAAATATGAGCAACCGCACCGGTATCAAATACCCAGGAGCTACTATGAGTACTGGTAAGGTACACATCAATTACTTGTATATCACATATACCTTGGGTGTTGCCAGCCTTCTTCTTGTCCGCTAAATATTTGGGGCAGTTCCGCTTCCAGTGACCACTTCCCTTTCAATAAAAGCACTCAGTCTCGGGCTTGGGTCCATAATTTGACTTCTTCCCAGTAACTGGTTTACTGGGCGCGGCAACTCCCTTGCCGTCCTTCTTGAAGTTCTTCTTACCCTTGCCCTTCTTGAACTTGGTGGTTTTATTCACCATCAACACTTGATGTTCTTTTCTGATCTCCCCTTCCGCTGATTTCAGCATTGAATATACCTCGGGAATGGTCTTTTCCATCCCCTGCATATTGTAGTTCATCACAAAGCTCTTGTAGCTTGGTGGAAGCGACTGGAGGATTCTGTCAATGACCGCGTCATCCGGGAGATTAACTCCCAGCTGAGACAAGCGGTTGTGCAACCCAGACATTCTGAGTATGTGCTCACTAACAGAACTGTTCTCCTCCATTTTACAGCTGAAGAACTTGTCGGAGACATCATATCTCTCGACCCGGGCATGAGCTTGGAAAACTAGTTTCAGCTCCTCGAACATCTCATATGCTCCATGTTTCTCAAAACGCTTTTGGAGACCCGGTTCTAAGCTGTAAAGCATGCCGCACTGAACGAGGGAGTAATCATCAACACGTGATTGCCAAGCGTTCATAACGTCTTGGTTCTGTGGGATTGGTGCATCACCTAGCGGTGCTTCTAAGACATAATATTTCTTGGCTACTATGAGGATGAGCCTCAGGTTCCGGACCCAGTCCGTATAGTTGCTGCCATCATCTTTTAGCTTGGTTTTCTCTAGGAACGCGTTGAAATTGAGGACAACGTTGGCCATTTGATCTACAAGACATAGTGTAAAGATTTTAGACTAAGTTCATGATAATTGAGTTCATCTAATCAAATTATTTAATGAACTCCCACTCAGATAGACATCCCTCTAGTCATCTAAGTGAAACATGATCCGAGTTCAACTAGGCCGTGTCCGATCATCACGTGAGACGGACTAGTCAAGATCGGTGAACATCTCCATGTTGATCGTATCTTCTATACGACTCATGCTCGACCTTTCGGTCCTCCGTGTTCCGAGGCCATGTCTGTACATGCTAGGCTCGTCAAGTCAACCTAAGTGTATTGCATGTGTTCCGAGGCCATGTCTGTACATGCTAGGCTCGTCAACACCCGTTGTATTCGAACGTAAGAATCTATCACACCCGATCATCACGTGGTGCTTCGAAACGACGAACCTTCGCAACGGTGCACAGTTAGGGTGAACACTTTCTTGAAATTATTATAAGGGATCATCCTACTTGCTACCGTCGTTCTAAGCAAATAAGATGCAAAAACATGATAAACATCACATGCAATCAAATAGTGACATGATATGGCCAATATCATCATGCTCCTTTGATCTCCATCTTCGGGGCACCATGATCATCTTCGTCACCGGCATGACACCATGATCTCCATCATCATGATCTCCATCATTGTGTCTTCATGAAGTCGTCACGCCAACGATTACTTCTACTTCTATGGCTAACGCGTTTAGCAACAAAGTAAAGTAATTTACATGGCGTTATTCAATGACACGCAGGTCATGCAAAATAATAAAGACAACTCCTATGGCTCCTGCCGGTTGTCATACTCATCGACTTGCAAGTCGTGATTCCTATTACAAGAATATGATCAATCTCATACATCACATATATCATTCATCACATCTTCTGGCCATATCACATCACATAGCACTTGCTGCAAAAACAAGTTAGACGTCCTCTAATTGTTGTTGCAAGTTTTTTACGTGGTTTGTAGGTTTCTAGCAAGAACGTTTCTTACCTACGTATGACCACAACGTGATTTGCCAATTTCTATTTACCCTTCATAAGGACCCTTTTCATCGAATCCGTTCCGACTAAAATAGGAGAGACAGACACCCGCTAGCCACCTTATGCATCTAGTGCATGTCAATCGGTGGAACCTGTCTCACGTAAGTGTACGTGTAAGGTCGGTCCGGGCCGCTTCATCCTACAATACCGCCGAAACAAGAAAAGACTAGTAGCGGCAAGAAGAAGTGGCAAACTCAACGCCCACAACTGCTTTGTGTTCTACTCGTGCATAGTAACTACGCATAGGCCTAGCTCATGATGCCACTGTTGGGAATCGTAGCATAATTTAAAATTTTCCTACGCTCACCAAGATGCATCTATGGAGTATACTAGCAACGAGGGGAGGGGAGTGCATCTACATACCCTTGTAGATCGCGAGCGGAAGCGTTCCAATGAACGTGGATGACGGAGTCGTACTCGCTGTGATCCAAATCACCGATGACCGAGTGCCGAACGTACGGCACCTCCGCGTTCAACACACGTACGGTGCAGCGACGTCTCCTCCTTCTTGATCCAGCAAGGGGGGAGGAGAGGTTGATGGAGATCCAACAGCACGACGGCGTGGTGATGGATGTAGCGGGGCTCCGGCAGGGCTTCGCCGAGCTTCTGCGAGAGAGAGAGAGGTGTTGCAGGGGAGGAGGGAGGCGCCCAAGGCTGTAGGTTGCTGCCCTCCCTCCCCCCCTTTATATAGGCCCCCTTGGGAGGGGGGGCCGGCCAAAACCCATCTAGGGTTGGGGGGCGGCGGCCAAAGGGGGGGAAGGGGTTGCCTTGCCCCCAAGGCAAGGGGGAAGTCCCCCCACCCTAGGGTTCCCAACCCTAGGCGCATGGGGGGAGGCCCATGGGGGGCGCCCAGCCCACTAGGGGCTGGTTCCCTTCCACTTTCAGCCCATGGGGCCCTCCGGGATAGCTGGCCCCACCCGGTGGACCCCCGGGACCCTTCCGGTGGTCCCGGTACAATACCGGTAACCCCCGAAACTTTCCCGGTGGCCGAAACTGGACTTCCTATATATAATTCTTCACCTCCGGACCATTCCGGAACCTGTCGTGACGTCCGGGATGTCATCCGGGACTCTGAACAACTTTCGGGTTTTCTCATACATATATCTCTACAACCCTAGCGTCACCGGACCTTAAGTGTGTAGACCCTACGGGTTCGGGAGACATGCAGACATGACCGAGACGCCTCTCCGGTCAATAACCAACAGCGGGATCTGGATACCCATGTTGGCTCCCACATGTTCCACGATGATCTCATCGGATGAACCACGGTGTCGAGGATTCAATCAATCCGTATGCAATTCCCTTTGTCAATCGGTATGTTACTTGCCCGAGATTCGATCGTCGGTATCCCAATACCTTGTTCAATCTCGTTACCGGCAAGTCTCTTTACTCGTACCGCAATGCATGATCCCGTGACTAACGCCTTAGTCACATTGAGCTCATTATGATGATGCATTACCGAGTGGGCCCAGAGATACCTCTCCGTCACACGGAGTGACAAATCCCAGTCTCGATCCGTGCCAACCCAACAGACACTTTCGGAGATACCCGTAGTGCACCTTTATAGTCACCCAGTTACGTTGTGACGTTTGGCACACCCAAAGCACTCCTACGGTATCCGGGAGTTGCACGATCTCATGGTCTAAGGAAAAGATACTTGACATTGGAAAAGCTCTAGCAAACGAAACTACACGACCTTTTATGCTATGCTTAGGATTGGGTCTTGTCCATCACATCATTCTCCTAATGATGTGATCCCGTTATCAATGACATCCAATGTCCATAGTCAGGAAACCATGACTATCTGTTGATCAACGAGCTAGTCAACTAGAGGCTTACTAGGGACAGGTTGTGGTCTATGTATTCACACATGTATTACGATTTCCGGACAATACAATTATAGCATGAATAATAGATGATTATCATGAACAAAGAAATATAATAATAACCATTTATTATTGCCTCTAGGGCATATTTCCAACACGTCCAACCTCCCTCCGGCGGCCGTGTCCGTTTTGGATCGGATCCGCGCTGGAGACCTACTCCAACACGTAGCCATGGGTGTCCGACCTGGACTCCACATAGAATTCGCTGGTATAAGACGAAAGCCTCGATTAGAAATCCAACTAAATTGCATTGCAAGTCTGCAAGTTTGGAACTGTCCAATGTCGCCTCCGCCCACTTTGCCGGAAGACCACCCAATGTCGCCTCTGTCGACTTCGCCGGAAGACAATCCGCTGTCCAACAATGTTCCACAGTTTGCTGAAACTTCGTCGGCCAGTTCTCCACTTGAGGTATATAGCCAAGGAGGATCAAAATCATGGTCTTTGGTTTTCTGCAACATGTTCATTGCTTCAAATATGTCTATGGTCTTATTTTACTACTGGTTGTGAATGTGGTGCATAATACTCTGATGTTGAAAACGTGGATCAGGTCCTGTAGTATAAGTATAGCACATATAATGGTTATAGGATGGAAACTTTGTATTATTTTGCCGTCGTCTTTCGTTTCTGAAACTAGCTGCAGCAAGTAGCAATCTGAATTGATGCAAGCAAGTAATTAACGCCTTGATTAGAAAAGACAAGGTCAAGCTCGCCGATGTCTTCCATGGGTGCTAAGCAGGTAGCAAGCAGCACGTGTGGCATCATTGGCACGAGCGACACGCGTCTGCTAGCCACATCGGTTCGTTGCTTTGCGGCTGGAAGTACATTCACGGCCAGCGTTAGTGCATGTGGCTACTTGCAGCCCTGTCGCCGTCTGCGCTTACTGCACAGCGGTGCTCTTCCTCCGCTGTCGCATGCTGCCACTCCAGCTCTGCATAACTCCTTCCTCTCCACTTCAATAGATGAGATGTCCGAACCTGTGGTAACCTGCTCCTTTTGCCCTTCCATGACGTGAGATCAAAATATTGTTGTTTTCTCTGGTGACTGCAGTTCGGGTCAAGCCAAAGAGGGGCTAATCTCTAACAATCTTTAGCAAGAACTCGACCCACTCATCTGGTCTAACTTCCACCGCTGAAATTTTGCATCCACATCTTTTGAAAGCCCTTGCTGAATTTGTATGGTAAGAGTGCTTCCTCCTGTTATATACATTCCATTGAGTACTAAATAAATTATTCTCCGGCTAATTCAATAGAATTTAATTAGGAGGGCAAGTAATTATGGGTGATAACTACTTAGTTTATTTTTGTACTCTTAGAGTCCTGTAGTATTTTGTAATTGGGCTGAGATTCGTTGTCTGAATCTAGATTTTTATTCTTAGAGTTTCTCCCCGTGAACACCATATGTCGTCCGCCCATACTCCATACTTCGCCGGAACTCCGTCTGTCGGTTCTCCACTTGAGGTATGTATGAAGCTAACCTTGGAATTTCCGGATAGTCGTCTACACGCCCATGTTTTGTTTGCACCAGGTCAGGTCATACTCCTTTAGTACGGGTGTTTTTTACTTTTTTGCTGGGAGGCTTAGCGATGTAATATGACAATGTTCTTCAGTCAGCACTACTACAGCATGCTCCTCCCTTTACTTACTTGTATCTGTAGGGTGCCCAGTAGTTTGTTCTACTACTGAAAGTATTTTCTTCAGTTGCGGAAATGTAAGCTTGGGTACCAATTTTACACCAAATTTGTGTCGAACTATCGATAGTGAATGTCTAAACTTGAATGCTAGACCTACTTGTGGTTAATAGATCTTGTTGTTCAGGAGACTCAACTATGGATGTCGAAATGTAGATACTGGATGTCTAAACTTGAGTGCTAGACCTACTTATGGTTAATAAATCCTGTTGTTCTCAAGAGTCAAGACATAACTATAGATGAACAATTTTGCAAACTTTGTCTGTTGGCATAGACTCAAGCAAGCACCTCTTTGAGTTGTACTTGCCAGATTTAGGAGTTAGTTAATCCTCTTTGTTCCTATTGATGCACATGAATTTGGATATATGATTATTGGTTCATGTTTGATCTATGATATACACGTGAATAGGTCGAGAAGGTGGAGCTACAATTAAGCACCTGTTGTACTGGGTCGGTATATGACATATTATCTATTACCTGAGTCAACACACACTGCAGAGCATAGGGCTTGAACATGGGTAGCAGGCTGGGTGCACGCCCACGCATACACCTATAGCAAACTCGACGACCCATTTCTCAACTAATCATAATTCATAATGACATGACCTCTTCGAAGCATGCTATTTGCATAGTATCTTGAACGATGTTATGAAAGATAAAATCATAACTGTAAGAACTGAAGTTTGTTCAGTCCCTTTGTGCAACCAGTCATGCCATGGCTTTTCATAATTAGGTAACTAAATAGATTAATCATTAGGTAAAGATATACTGATATTTATTTGCAACGATTTCATCTTTCTTTTCACCTCCCTGTTCTTCTTGCTGGTGGTTTTGATTTTAATCAAGCAGTCCAAAAGTCTATTGGTAAACAATGTTGTGTTATGTTGCGTTTGTGTAGCGGGTCTAATTAACAATTTGGGCTCTAGAAAAATGATAAAAATCATCGTGTTCCAATTCAATTAGAGGCTTATCTGATACCTATCATATTCTTCGTTCGTTATTCAGCTTGTTGTTGTGTGTATGTAGCAAAATCCCAGATGCTATAGTTGAAGCAGCTTTTGTTCAATCTTGCTCCTGTCCATTTTCTTCATTTTTATTATGACAACAACATTGTAGTTTATTTATGGCTGATGTGTACGCCAGAAATAGGCGGATCCGGAAATGGTTAATTAGATTAGAATGTAAAATTTTGTCATACCGTCACTATGCTTGTGCTGAAGTTCAATACATAGGGAATCAGCTGAGCTATTATTTGTCTTTCATTAGTTTATTTTTCTTCTTTCCATTGGATGAAGTGTAGATTCTTTTCCTGGTCTTTTGATGGTCTGCTAGAGTGTGTTTTGACAATGCTTTAGGCCATGTTTGGCTGCTCAGTTTTTTAAACCACGGTTTTAAATTCTTTGACGCGTTTGCCATCATGTAATGCAGTAGTTTCATAAACCGAAGTTCCAGTATCATGGTATTTTTGGAGTATTTGAAAAAGATCTCAACATCTCTTTTTTCTAAACCAAAACTAGAAAGCTTTGGTATTAGTAACTAAAGTATTCACAGCGCAGGCATTGGAATACTGATGTATTAAATTACTATAGTTTCAAAAAAATGTTGTATCTGTTTGGTTATGGCAAGTATCAATGTGAATTTTTTATTCTTGCAGTTGCTACACTGGTATTTTAAGTTATTTTTATTGCAGAAATAATATTCAATTTAGAGACACAGACATAGCAGAGGCGACCATGTTGTATCCAAGGTGGCATCCCCACATCATTCAAATTCCTTTTCTCTGTGATGCATAGATGAACTTAATTTGGCAGGTGTAGAGTGGTCGGCAGAGGATATTACTATTGTGGCATGGGTTCACTTCATATATACAAGTGCAGTGTTACCTTTAGAAATTTCATGGAAGTATTTGGTGGTGTTTTCTCGCTCCTGATTGTAGACAATCCTTACGAAGGATGGTGCATGGACCAGGCAGCCGTCACGTTCAACTCAACAAGATTATTTTTCGAAGTTTTAATCATTGCCTTGCGCAGGTGCGGTTCAATGATAACTCGTTTAAGGATTGACCACGTTTGAATGCACAGATGACGTGGATCTGTGGGGTCTTTAGCCATGTTTATGAGACTAGCAACGTGTGATTTTTTTTCTCCAGTTGCAACGCACGGACCCTTTTGTTAGTTACCCTTACATATGTTCTCCTCCTATATTTTGGTCACGCTCCGCCACTGCACATGCGGATGGTCTCCTACGCTCGTCTAGAGAAAGTGATCACTCCCGGCCGGCGAGCGACGCCGTTTTTCCGGGCCAAAAGACGGCCATGCGTATCGCGTATACACCACCACACGGCTCCGCTTCCGATCCACACGTCATCCTTCATCTGTTGCGACGCGGTTTCCATCCATTCGGTTCACCTGCGCGCCTCGACCTTCCAGTTTGAGCCAACGTTTGCGTACGAATTTGCAGCGAGGCCCGACGCGTCTACGCATTTGGCATTTCTTTTTTGGGGTGTAGAACTATTTCAAGTATTCCATTCCCAACACGTACGCTGTACTGGGTCTATATCTATACAATGCGTCATAATAAAGCAAGATGATATTCTTGATTTCGTCCCGCTTAGGTGATTTTTTATTTGAGATATAATATAAGCAAGGTGGTACTAATTCGGGGACGCTCTATGTACGTAGTAGGAGTTGTTTTTGCACGTCAAATCCAGTCCATTTACGCCCGTTCGTCACACACAGCCCACGTTGAGCCAGCCCACCTGATACTAGCCCGTTTATAAAAACCACGCTAAAAAATCACGGTCCAGGCTCTGTCCCGTTGAAGCCGGCAAGCCCATATATAAAAACAACGCTAAAAAAGCTTTCATCTGGAATTGAACTCCAGACCTCCAATGTAGCAATTCTAGATCACGTCCAACTGAACTAAGTTGCATTGCACTGAGAAGTATGGGTTAGTTCGTCTTTTAAATAGTCCCACATCGCTATTTAATAGCAAATCACTCTAATTTATATACGTATTCAAGTTTTCTGGGGCATCAGTAATACGGCTCAAGACTCAGTAAAGAATTCCCAACGACGTCACAAAAAGAAATAACGAGGGATGAGATATAAGAAAGACTACTCTTGGTACGGAAGAGACATGCATGAGATAATTAAACGAGTTTCATGAGACATGCATGCATAATTTAAAGGAGGAAATGATGGCCATTGGTGAGATCCTTAAAGAAGGAAATCAAATGACGTTGCATGATGCGCAAGAGACCCTATATATGGCCGGCTAAAGGGTCTAATGTATATTTGATGGGATAATTAAAGGAATTCCTGAGCATTGCATAATTACAAGAGGACAATGACGTGCGTTTGGGGGTGGGGGGGCTCTATTGGGTGGGAATTAATTGCACCATGATAAATAAAATACTACTGTCCCTGATCGATGAAAAACATGCCTAAATTTACTCTTAAAAATAGTTGTTTTAGATTCTTGAATAAGCCGTCCAGATGGTACTGTCCCTGGTGGTCATTTTTGTGAATGGGAAAACTGACATTTTCTTTGAAGCACATGGTGTTATGCTAGCACATACAATTCTCATTAAATTTAAGTATACATGAGTTTTCTCTCCCGTTGCATCGCACGGGCATATGTGCTAGTAATAATAAAGCACGGATTGACTTTGATGGGTTCACCATCGTGGTGTTTTTACAAAAAGATCCTTATGTTTTCCAGTAATTGAACCCGCAGTCCAGTTAATAAGTAAAAAAACGTTTCGGAGCGAGTCGTGCGTCATCCGTGATGGGCCTCATGTGCTGATGGGTTTCTCCTTGCCTTCCTATAGGATCTGCCAAAAGATATATGGCGTGCGTGGAATTCGAACTCACATCCTTGACTTGCATCAGTACAGCTGTAGCCAACGGGCCAAGCCTATGCCTGTATTAGAAAATAGAGTTCACTCTGTAATGAAATAGTCTCACCTCGCTTCTTTACATCTAAATTTTCTAATTTATATACGTTGGATTTTTTTTATGTATCAACGAGCAGTGCCACAATAAGGAAGGAAAGACGGATTGAAACAATAAGGAAGGAAAGAGAGGGATTTCGGGTGTGACAGAAAAATAAAGAAGGAATGAATGAGGAAGGATATATAAGGAAAGAATAAAATCCATAAAAAATAGAAGGATTATCTAAGATACGATATTGTGATACTAATATTTGACGTATCAGAATTGTTTAACTCAAGTGCAAAATATTGCGATAACACATGCAAAAAAAACTATGTCTAATCACAATTCACAATAAAAACTTTCATTATTTGTTGGTCATATGCTATATTTTTCTAAGAACAAAACAAACCATCGCTCTTATTTTTCAGCTCGACCCACTAGCACCCATCACCAAAGTACAAGGAGTTCGAATCAGAGTCCCTAATGTGTACGACACCAACTCTGCACTTTTATCTGTTATACTAGTCAGAGATGCGATATCTTTGGACAACGCTCCTAATATTTATGTTGTTTCTCGTGTGGCAGTGTAGTGTCTGGTGATGGGTAATGGTGGGTGGGGGGGGGGGGGGGGGGGGGAGGTCTTGGGCCATTGGGTTAGTGAAGTGAGGTTTTTTGTCTCCCGTTGCAACGCACGGGCATTTGTGCTAGTTCTATTTCATGCAAGTACAACTATGAGAACACGGGCCTTGCCCTTGTCTTGAACAACGCACTGTGCACGCGCGCAGAGTAGGTGGCCATGGCAGCTCACACGGAAAGTCCCGCATGCCCAGATGATCGGCCGTCTTGTGGTTGCGCTTCGTGACCCCCATGGTGTCGAGATCGACAGAGAATAGCCATGTTCCGTCTGCCGGAGCGAACACGATAGACTTAGGGCTGGTCACTACAACCTCCAATGGCGCGTCGAAGTACTCCTCCTTGTACCCTGCCAGGCCACGCGTTGCCTCCTTCAACTCGACGCTCTTGTGGATCTTCCACTCTTCGAAGGACGTGCGCGCCAATAGCACCAAGATCCGGAGGTTGCTGCCTTGCAGGCAAACAAATCGAATGTTCTCATGGGTACGATCCTCAGTGACTTGCAGCACCTTCTCTTGGAAGCTATCTGGCAACCAGCGGTAACGACCACCATAAGTTACCAGGCGTTGGTCATCATCGCCTTTGAAGCTCCAGAAGAGGCAGTCGGAGGAACAAGTGTGACCGAGGAAATGCAGCGAGCCAGCGCCGTCGAGAGGGATGTTGCCGCAGAGGCGACTACTCTGCTCGGCGTACCAGCTGTGCGGCCCGGGTATGCCTCTCCGGGCGTCGGTCTTGCTGTTCCGGGCGAAGAGGCACACCGTGGCGCAGCCAATGTCGTCGCACACCCCGTCGTATCCTTGGTAGACCACGCAAGCCACCTTGAAGGTCTCCATGCTGCCGACGACGTGGAGTTCACCGGACACGGGATTGGCCACGGTGGTCCTCGTGGTGCCGGTCAGGTACGCGCCGAGGCAGGGGTGGTGCTTCATCTCCTCCATGCGCGGGATGAGCCGGTAGCGCCGGGTGGCCGGCTCGCAGAGCAGGAGGTCCGGGAAGCACCGGCGCATCCACCGGCCGCTCTTCCTCGTCTTGGCGAGGAGCAGGAGGCTGCGGCTGCTGTCGACGACCTCCCACGCCCGTCTGCCGCCTGGGAGGAAGTCGAGCGAGAAGTGGCGGCCGTCGACGGCGGGCTGCTGCTGCTGCTGCGCGGTGGCGGGGACAAAGACGACCTCCCGGCCGCGCGGGGACGCGCGGTTGTAGTAGTTCCCTGCGAGGGGGTGTGGGTGCGGGCCCTGCGGGTAGCGGCCGGTGTCGACGGCCCATTCGAAGAAGCGTGGGGCGGCCATGATCCGGCGCCACCGCTTGCAGGTGGTGGCCGCGCGGACGAGGCAGAGAGGGGACTCCATGAGACACTCGAGGATCAGCTCCAGGAGCTTGTCCGGGACGTCGTGCAGCGTCGTCGCCGCCGGTGGTTTCGCGCGGGCGGCCATGGAGTTGATCGAGCCGATGGCCGGGTCGATCGGTGGTTTTCTCTCTGCGCAAAGAACCCTAACGGGGCACATATTTGCTTGTTTTTTATCGAATCCGTCTCGCGTACGTGTTCATATGGAGCTCGGCCTGGGTTGTTTCACGGGGACGTACGTGAACCCGTACGCAAGCCGGCCTAAACAAGAGTTACTCTGCTTTCTGTCTAAAAAAAAGAGTTACTTCGTTCTTAAAAAAACAGTTTTGTTAAAGCATATCTAGATGTGCCTTAAGGATTGCAAATCTAAGTCCCGTGTCATTGATTTTATGTGGAGATTCGTCCAGATATTTTCTTTTGTCTTTTTTTCCTTCCCAATTTTGAATAAGTCACTTAGATGTGCAATAACTAGGACATATCTAGATATGCCCTATGCGGACCCCTTAAAAAAAGGACGCAGATAACGCTCACATCACGTTGTTTGGATAGATGGTTTGTAGAAAATCCGTTTTATATAAACTAGGAAAACGGCCTAACAACCTAAAACCACCTTTGGCTAGCCTAACTAATCTGTGGATATGGAAAACCGAATTTTCTATAACCCAGAATTTCGCGTTTGTGGAAAAACGACTATTAGTCGTTTTTGTAAATACTCGATTTGCGTATCCTTGTTCCTTGTTGCCGATCCCGGCGGGCCCGTTCATGAGCGAAGAGAAGCTACCGAGGCTGGTGGCCATTGCCACGTCCTCACTACATATCGCCGGCCTGCTCGTACGTCCTCGTCTGGCCGCCGCGTCCTCCGTGTCGTCCGTCCTGGTCGTCGTCGCAGCCGCCGAGGTCAGCTCGTTGAGCATCGCCGCCGCCGGCACGCGACAACAAAGCAGGAGGAGACATATATGGCTGCAGCTTGGCGTCGACCAAAGGGTTTGCACCAGTGGGCACAAGCTTTTCTCGTCCTTAACCCCAACGGCGAGGGTGCATAGCCACAGGCAGGGGCGCCATGGCCATGATCGCCGGCGTGCATGCAGCGTGAACGACCAAAAGGAAGGTGGATCGGAGGAGGCTTTTTCCATGAATCCTCTTGTGTCTCTCGCGTACGTGTACGTTTCGTACATTTCGCAGCCGGTTGCAGATGCTTGCCCATGGTAGCAACTTTCTACGTATGCGTGTACGCGGCCGTCCGGCGAGATCAACTACCCAGCTCCATTACCTGCGTTTCATTGACGGAAAGTTGAGAATAAGAAGATCGCCGGAGAATAGGGAACTGGACAAACACACTTTTCGACCCAAACGTGGTCTTCTATAAACTGACTATTAACAAAACAGTTTTGCTACGTCTCAGTCGACTTAGACTTCGTTATGTCTCAGTCGATGTTATATTCCATTGATCTTGCATTAAGATTCGTACAAAAATTTCCTTTTAGTTTTTTCTTTTTCTTCTCATATACTATATCACTTGAGTGAGACTTGGTTAAGTCTCAGTCAACTGAGACCTAGACACACCCTTAACAAAAAAGTTAGTAAAACCGGTTTTCCTAAAAATCAGGTAAAAACTCGTTTTCTATAAACTCAATGCTAATATTTGTTATCCAAACAACCACTTAAGTGATCTGGCCACGCGTTTTGTGTGGTGTCTAAGAGAACCAGCCCACACGCCTATGTGGGGGCAAAACAAGTAATGCCCACACGCCTCTTTTTTTGCCTCGCGATCCCTCCCACACGTCTACGTGTGGGCGAAATAGATAACGCCCACACGCCCGTACGTCAGGCCTCCTACCTCATGGCCCCGCACGCCCCGCGTGACAGTCATCACGTGTCGCCGCAGTTGCCATGGTCCCGGACCCTCTTCCATGTTCGTTTAACTGCAGTTGCCATGTTGGACAACTACAGTTGCCATGTTGGACAACTACAGTTGCCATGGTTGCTCAACTGCAGTTGCCATCTCAGGTCAAAGTGCCAGATGCCATTTTTGAACAACTGGAGCTGTTGCCATGTGTGGTCTGGTCTACTACAGTTGCCATGATTTGAAAACTTTAGGAGTTGCCACCTACTAACACTAGGTAGTTGCCACGTAGCACTACAAAAAGACATGGTAAAATAACATGTTCGGGTAAAGAGAGAGTTGCCATCTGCTTACAAGCACGCTTGGGCAGTTGCCATGTACCCTGCAAAACACATGGCAACTGACAGCTTTGGGTGTGGGAGAGGAGACGGGTGTGTGGGCGCGTTGGTATCTTTAGGAGTTGCCATCTACTAAACACTAGGCAGTTGCCATGTAGCAAAAAGACATGGCAAAATAACATGTTCGGGTAAAGAGAGAGTTGCCATCTGCTTAAAAGCATACTAGGGCAGTTGCCATGTACCCTGCAAAACACATGGCAACTGATAGCTTTGAGTGTGGGAGAGGAGACGGGCGTGTGGGCGAACTGATAAACGCCCACACACCAGCCCCTCTGGGTGCGTTGAAAACTGGCATGTGGGTGAACTGCTAAACGCCCACACACCATCACCTCCGCGTGTGGAAACAGACGTGTGGGCGACCGAATGAATGCCCACACACCAACCCAATCCTATGTGGCAGGCAAAACATGCTAAGATTCATGCAAACAGAAACAGACGTTGATCCATGCGTGTGGGCGAGATGCAAACGCCCACACGTGCGGGCGTTAGTATTTTCGTAAAAAAGGGTGTGGCTAGGTCTCAGCCGACTGAGACTTAACCAAGTCTAAGTCGAGTGACATAACATGTAAGAAACAAAAAGGAAAACTACAAAGAAATTTTTGCATGGATCATCACGTAACATCCCGTGGATATAGCATCGACTGAGATTTAACAATCTTGTTAAAAGAAAGATTAGTTCATGTGGCCGGTCAAAGGTAAGTCACCGCATGATCATGTTTTTTCCTATCATTTTTCTTTCAACAAAAAATAGCGATGACTATAAGCACTAAAGCTAGCCGAAGGCGTGCCACCGTCTTCGTCCCTCCCTCACCAAAGTTGGATCAAGCTTGTTGTAGTAGACAGTCGGCAAATCGTCGTGCCAACGCCCCACAGGACCAGCGTACCAGAACAACAACGGTCGCCAATAAGAGAAGTATAGATCGAAAGGATCCAACTTGTAGACATAGAACAATCACGAACAAAGACTGGATCCAAGCAGATCCACCGAAGACCAGCACCGACCTAATCCCACGAGATCCGTAGACACACCTCCACACGCCCTCATGGGACGATAGACGTATCACAGGAACGAGGGCTAGATATGGAACACCGTATTCCATCTTCAGGGAGCCCCCATCGTCTCGTCTTCCTGAGCAAGACACAAACCCTAAATGAAGAACACCTAAAAAGGAGCAATATCCCACATGCTAGCTAGGGCTATGGTCCACCGCGTCTCCATGGACCTAGGGCCATCGAGACGAGGCAGACTGGTGTCGGCACCGACGGTAGGCACAGGTACCCTATGCTTTTTTTTCTTTCTTAGAGAGAAGGTGGCGGGTGCGTTCGATCGTGTTCTCTTGACACGCGTTGAGTGACTCAAGCAAACATAAAAAGGAAAAGAAAAAGCGAAAAGAAAATACTCACACAAATCTTCACCTAAAATCAATGGCATATGACTTAGATGTGCAATACTTAGAGCACATCGAGATGTGCTTTAGCAAAACTGTATTTTTTAAGATGATGTGGTGCATATTTTGTGTAAATATTTTGCTGATGTGTATGGAATTTTTTAAGCTATCATGTTTATCTTGGATGGAAAAACTTTGATTATAATTTATTTAACCTAAATTTACATCTAAGAGTTAACGAACTGACGTCAGTTCATTTCCGTTTCCGTGTTAACGCCTTCAGGTACGTCGTCGTTCGACACTATCTGAGAGAACGATCGTTCCATGGGGAAGCTTCCTGAGGGAATCTTCCCCCTTTATGATGGGCCAAGTTAAATAAATGAATGATAAATTGAAATGAGGGATTGGCATTTGTATAAGTCTATCACATATTTGTTTGATGTGCTAGTGATACGTCTCCATCGTATCTACTTTTTCAAACACTTTTACCCTTGTTTTGGACTCCAACTTGCATGTTTTGAATGGAACTAACCCGGACTGACGCTGTTTTCAGCAAAATTGCCATGATGTTATTTTTGTGCAGAAATAAAAGTTCTCGGAATGACCTGAAACTTCACGGAGAATATTTTTGGAATATAAAAAAAATACTGGCGAAAGAATCAACACCAGGGGGCCCACACCCTGTCCATGAGGGTGGGGGCGCGCCCCCTGCCTCGTGGGCCCCCTGAGGCTCCACCGACCTCAACTCCAACTCTATATATTCACGTTTGGGGAGAAAAAAAATCAGAGAGAAGGATTCATTGCGTTTTACGATACGGAGCCGCCGCCAAGCCCTAATCTCTCTCGGGAGGGCTGATCTGGAGTCCGTTCGGGGCTCCGGAGAGGGGAATCCGTCGCCATCGTCATCATCAACCTTCCTCCATCACCAATTTCATGATGCTCACCGCCGTGCGTGAGTAATTCCATCGTAGGCTTGTTGGACGGTGATGGGTTGGATGAGATTTACCATGTAATTGAGTTAGTTTTGTTAGGGTTTGATCCCTAATATCCACTATGTTCTGAGATTGATGTTGCTATGACTTTGCTATGCTTAATGCGTGTCACTAGGGCCCGAGTGGCATGATTTCAGATCTGAACCTATTATGTTTTCATCAATATATGTGAGTTCTTGATCCTATTTTGCAAGTCAATACTCACCTACTATGTGTTATGATCCGGTAACCCCGAAGTGACAATAATCGAGACCACTCCCGGTGATGACCGTAGTTTGAGGAGTTCATGTATTCACTAAGTGTTAATGCTTTGGTCCGGTACTCTATTAAAAGGAGGCCTTAATATCCCTTAGTTTCCAATAGGACCCCGCTGCCACGGGAGGGTAGGACAAAAGATGTCATGCAAGTTCTTTTCCATAAGCACGTATGACTATATTGGGAATACATGCCTACATTACATTGATGAATTGGAGCTAGTTCTGTGTCACCCTATGTTATAACTATTGCATGAGGAATCGCATCCGATATAATTATCCATCACTGATCCATTGCCTACGAGCTTTTCACATATTGATCTTTGCTTAGTTACTTTTCCGTTACCACTGTTACGATTACTACAAAACTATTACTGTTACTTTTGCCTCCGTTATCGTTATTTCCATACTACTTTGCTGCAGATATTAAGTCTTCCAGGTGTGGTTGAATTGACAACTCAACTGCTAATACTTGAGAATATTCTTTGGCTCCCCTTGTGTCGAATTAATAAATTTGGGTTGAATACTCTACCCTCCAAAACTGTTGCGATCCCCTATACTTGTGGGTTATCAGCTAGATGTATTTTGGTACCCATTGTTAGAATTACTAGAAGAACGCCCGTGCGTTGCAACGGGGCCACATTAACTTTATTAAGAGTTCAATATTAATCATGTTAATATTACATTTAATATTCTCATACATATTAAGTGACATTGGCGACTTTTTTACCATCAAATCCTCACACACACTCTCTCTCCATCCCTCTCCCTCACTCTCTCTCCCCCTCTCCCTCTCTCTCTCTCTCTCTCTCTCTCTCTCTCTCTCTCTCTAAAACACACACATATCCATCTTATTGGGTACGGGACCATAATCCATCTATTTCACACACACACACGCTAGTGCATAACAATATGGATTATGTGTATTATATTTGCCACCACAACTGAGGGAATTAATTTCATGTAAATCGGCCAGCCACCTCCATGACAAACAATACATCTAAATTCTCATCGTCATTTTTATGTAATATGCATTATATAATATCTTTATACTATTTCTTGAATGTGTTCAAACTATTACTTGAACTTGCTACCTCCAAATGATATCTAAATTCTCTCTCTCTCTCTCTCTCTCTCTCTCTCTCTCTCTCTCTCTCTCTCTCTCTCTCTCTCTCTCTCTCTCTCTCTCTCTCTCTCTCTCAGACACACACACACTCTGATATTATAGGACCAATTTTTTTTTACCAATTACCATAGTGTTACTTTTGTTGTCCACAAAATGCAGTGAGGTAATTCTTAGGAAATAAAATGCAGAGTTGACCAAAACAATTAACCACTATACTTGATGTAGAAGATGATGAAAGTATAAGCCTGCTGGCAGCAGCACCAAATGAAACTTCAAGAACACCACCCGCACAAGGATTAAAATATATAACCATACAAACTCAACTTCAACATGACTCTCCCTCCTTAATTGCCTTCTCTAATCTTCATCTTACCCGTGTGTTGCAGCTCGTTCCAGAAAGAAATAAAACATGAGCTGTTGTGGCTTGCAAGGAGCATCAACGTATGTATAGACAAATTTTCTTAATATTAGTTCATAGCAGAAACCTAGGAATATCAAAGCAATGGTTGAATTACCTTTGAGTTCTTAACATCCAATTAGAATGTGGTGCCTGTGTAGGCGAGGTGAAGCCCTGGAATATATGACAGCCTAGCCACTTTGACAGTGGGAAAAACTATAGACCGAGCCTCCTCTTTGCACACATCTTCCCATGGGAGTGGACTTATACGTCCCTCTCCCTCGCTCTGTGCTCTACTGATGCAAGCCACACAAGCTAGCTAGCAATGGTCGTTTTCTGATGCACGCTGAAGCTGGATGACCTCCCCCGATTATTGCCGCGTGAGATCCCAACGAACATAGGCATCGCAGCACCGCGTCCTTAGGGCTCAGACACATGCGTCATTTGGCCACCGCCTCCCCGCCTCCTTGGCACACCGATACGTGCGATGTCCCCTGCAGCATAATGGCCGAACGATCTCAAGCAAGCACGTCCTTCAACCACTGCCGCCGCCGCGCCAATTCGGCCCACCGCGCACGCGCCGTGTGAGCCCCATGCAACTCAACGAGCCACTCTGCGTTCATGCGTCGTCGCCGCCGCGCGCCATTCCAGCAGAGATGGCCAAGATGAGAGAGATGACGCAGGCTTAGGAGGAGAGGATGAATGGGTACCTCACGTTTGGCCTCTGATGCACCATAAGCACGTCGTGTTGCTGCCCCGGTGCCGCTCGACTTGTCATGCCGCCACAGGAGAATACACGAGATGGGGGAGGGAATAGGGTTTCTCCGGTTGGATCGTGGACCGGGAACCGGATCAGTCAATCGTGAGCGAAACAAAATCGGCGCTCAGGACGACGTGGTGTTGTGACATGATCCCAGCATCACGTCATAGGGGTCTGGACCAACACCATGTCACGTAGGTGATATGCCTAGTATGAATTTGGTTAATTGTTTCCTTTGTTTGGAGATTGATTATCATCCGTGAGTTAAGCTGGGTACTAAAGAAGAATCTGATTGTGATACATTAATTGAACCGACGAAGAAAACCGACGAAACTGGGAGGTGGAAACGTTACTGCGGGGGAATTGGGAGGTGGGAGGGAGGAAAAAAACCCAGGGGAGGTGGGACGAAAATTAACCGCGGAGACATTAGGAGTAGAGACTAACATGCATTGGCAAACATGATAGCACCCATTTGACATGTAATTGTATTGTGGATCTAACATCATCAAACAAGAGCAACCTTTATGAAAGTTTATTTTCAGACTTAGAAACACATAAAATTAAAATGGCAAAATATTTGTTGTATTTCACTAATTAAGAATCAGATATTTGTGAATCTTCGCGCGTCGAGGCGGGCGGCGGAGGAGGAGGAGCGCGCGTGTACCACTCCTCTTCCCAAGCTCTCAATGTCAAGTGGTAGAGCAGCCCTTATAAAGGGGTCTCAACTCTCCTCAACTAGCAAGGTGGGACTAAACTTCCCATCACCTGCCATCTCATACATGGGCCTTAAAATTAACCAGGGATTATTGTCTTATATGAAGCTAAGCCCATCCATAATCCAACAGTGGTTGCATTTCAAAATGTGCAAGTTCAACAAATACAAGCATGCGAGCATGGGCCTTGCCCTTGCCTTACACAACTCCCCACGCAAGCGCGCAAAGTAGGTGGCCATGGCAGCTCGCACGGAAAGTCCAGCATGCCCAAATGATCGACTGTCTTATGGTTGCATTTCGCCACCTCCATCGTGTCGAGGTCGACTGAGAATAGCCATGTTCCATTTTCCAGAGCGAGAACGATGAACTTCGGGCTTGTCGTAACAACCCTCAAAGAGCCGTCAAAGTACTCCTCTTTAAACCCTGCCAGGCCACGCGTCGCCTCCATCAACTCAAGGCTCTTGTGGAGCTCCCATCCAATACCCAAGTATGCGACCGTGGGTATTACAAAGATCTGAAGAGTGCTCCCCTGCAAGCAAATAAATCGAACGTTCTCGTAGGCACTGTCGTCGGTGACTCGCAGGACCGTCCCGTTGAAGTTCTCTGGCAACCATGGGCCGCCGTAAGACACCAGGCGTCGTTCGTTGTCGCCTTTGATGCTCCAGAACAAGGAGCCTTCAGCGTGACCGAGGAAATGCAGCGAGTCCGCACCATGGAGGT
Source organism: Aegilops tauschii subsp. strangulata (assembly GCF_002575655.3). Classification (NCBI taxonomy): domain Eukaryota; kingdom Viridiplantae; phylum Streptophyta; class Magnoliopsida; order Poales; family Poaceae; genus Aegilops; species Aegilops tauschii. The sequence goes on from NC_053035.3 coordinate 471,297,179, forward strand.
GGACGTTGTAGCCAAGGCAGCGGCTCCGCTCGGCGTACCAGCTGTGCGCCTCGGGTCTCCCTTTCCTGACCTCCGTCTTCCTGGCGAAGATGCATGCCCTGGCGCTGCCAACGTCGTCGCACACCCCGTCGTGCCCTTGGTAGAGCACGCAGACCACTTTGAATGTTTGCATGGTGTCGAGAAGGCGCCTGCCACCCGAGGGCTTGAACTCGGTGCACCTCTCGGTGCCGACGAGGTACGAGCCGAGGCAGCGGTGGTGTTTCATCTCCTCCATGCGCGGGATCAGCTGGTAGCGCCGCGTCGCCGGCTCGCAGACGAGGAGGCTTGGGAAGCAGCGGCGCGCCCACCCGCCCTTCCTCTTCTTGGCGAGGAGGACGAGGCTGCGGCTGCTGTCCACGACCTCCCATTTCCTGCATCCGCCGGGGAGGAAGTCGAGGGAGAAGTGGCTGTTCTTGATACCGCACCGCGCCGCCGGCGGGGTGGGGAAGAACACGAACTCACGGCCGCCGAGGGAGGACGAACGACTGCGGTAGTTTCCTGCGACCGGGCGCGGGTGTGGGGCCTGTCTGTAGCCGACCCTGTCGACCTCGCTGAGGAAGAAGCGTTGGCGGCCCATGATCCGGCGCCACCGCTTGCAGGTGGCCGCCGCGCGGGCGAGGCAGAGAGGCGACGCCATGAGACGCGCGAGGATCGGCTCCAGGAGCCTGTCAGGGACGTCCTGCAGCGTCGTCGGTACTCGTGGCTTCGCGTCGGCGGCCATGGTCCATGGAGATGGCCGGCCGGATCAGCTGTCTCCCTCTGCGCCGCAGATCGGGGTAGAGAGATTTATTTCTCACCGTAACAAATCGAATCCGCTGTTAGAGGCTGATCGCACGGTGCTTTTTTTTTGGTGAATCAAACCGTGCTGTGGTGTACACAGGCCATCGGGCCGAGGTGATCACCTGCCATTCGTCGTCGTGGGCCGCGCGCGAGCCCGCCTAAACAAGAAGGTGAAAAAAAAGAACAATCAGTGTGTATGCACGACTAATTTCTTGCGTGTGACGAAAAAATCAAAACAAAAATTCTAAAAAAAAATCTGTGCAGTAGAAAATTTGATGTGTGAGGCCCGCTCCAATTTTTAAATCATTTAGACTTCTGAGGAGCTGTCAGCAAAAAAGACAAATTAGGGGTCCATAAAAATGTTTACTGTTCATGTACTGTTTTAGTCTGATTTGTCTTTTTTTTAGAGCTGCTCAGATGTCCAAATGACTTAAAATTTGGAGCGGGCCTCACGCATCAAATTGTCTATCGCATAATTTTTGTGTGGATTTTTTTGAGTTTGTTTTGAATTTTTTACGAATTCTTTTCTAACCGGGTGCAGATGAGCCTGGGCACTGAAACGCCCTGCTCAAGACACTGAAACGCCCTGCTCAAGAATAATTTGCTATAATGCTTAAAAAAGAATAATTTGCCATGAAAAAGACTAATTTATTGCGGGGAAGAATGCTTTTCTTCGGCTTGTGAAGTAGTAGTACGTTCCATGAGACATTCATTTTATGAGGGAAGTTCTGTTTTCATGTGTTGCAAGCATTTGGCTTTTGCTTCAGCAGGTATACGCGTTAAGCAGCACTCTTCCTTTGCGTTTTTCGGTCAAATTACTCACCCACTTTACCTTGTTTTCAGGGTCAACATTATTATGTTATGCGTCTTGTCTGCAAAGCAATACTCATAAGTATCATATTACCTACTAGTCCCTCTGTTTTAAAATAAGTGTCATGCTTTTAGTTTAAATTTGAATCAAAACCTACACTTATTTTAAATTGGAGGGAGTCCTAATTACATGTTGACGAGGGAACTCTCAGTGGTTGGTTTCTCTTTTACTCCCTCTGGTCAGCTCCCTTTTTTGGATCTGAAGAACTCGTCTGCTATGTGCTTACAATCTATTTATCTTCAATTATGCATTACAATGAACACCAGAAATAATGAAAATTACATCCAGATCCGTAGACCACCTAGCGAGTTAGGGTTGGTGAGTATACGACATGCCTGTTTTGCTACAGTGCCTGGTTGAAGACCTCGAAGTCACGGAACCCCATGCCCCCGGCACTTGCTTTGGCACATTTTATCCCAACCGATCCAATGGACCTTGCGTTTACCATGATCCGCCCCCCCCCATCAAAATTTTCAAGAGATAGTTGTCAGATTCCAGCATGTTTTTTGGCAAACTGGAAGCAACTCATAGAGAACGTGGGAGTTGCTTGAAGTACATATTTCACCAGTACCTCTCTGCCCACTCTAGATAGTCCTTGTCCTTTCCAACCGCGTGTTTTTGCAACCGACCGTTCAGTCACATATTTAAAGCACCCATCTTTTGAGCATCCAACCAGTGTTGGGAGCCCGAGATATCGCTCATTAAGAGCTTCCTACTCTATACCTGCTAACTGTTTTAGAGAGGATTTCCTTGCCTCATCGCAACCCTTCCCAAAGAAACATAGGATTTCTGGTAGTTCACCTTTTGACCAGAAGCACATTCATACATGTTAAGAATATTGTGGAGCTCAAGAAGGCTATCCTCACTAGCCTCTAGAGAAACAATGCTATCGTCGGAAAATAGGAGGTGAGTGATGTGAGGGTCGTCCCTCCCAAGCTCGACTCCCTTGATCCGCTGCTCCTCTCGAGCCTTTCTCAGGTGTGTAGAGAAATCCTCCACAAAAAACAAGAAGAGGTAGGGACAGACTGGGTCTCCCTGCCTCAAGCCCTCAACCCTGGGGAAGGAGTGAATAATGAAGAAGTGTCACCATTGAGGCGTACAAAAAACTTAACCGAGCAAACTCACCACATAATAACCCTTGACCCACTCCTCCGAAAAACCCATCCGTGTCCTCATCTTCTCCAAATAAATCCACTCTATTTGGCAGTATGCCTTCGTCATATCTAACTTTACCCCACAGAGAGCCTTCTTCGTCTTCAGTGATGAGGCGACCTGGGACGAAAGCGCCTTGCTCTTCCGAGATCAACATCGGGAGAATAACCTTTAGCCTGTTAGCTAAAACCTTCACGACAATTTTGTACAACACATTGCATGAACTAACAGGCCTAGACTGTGATAGCAAGTCGGGTGACTTAACCTTAGGAATCAGTACAAGTACCGTGTTATTAAAATCCGTTGGGAATTTGTTACCATTTAAAAAAGCTTTAACTCCATAGCACAGGAACACTAGTTCATGCTAGTTGTTTATTGGAGCTTTCACATCGTTTTTTAAGACTGTCTTTTCCGGATTGAGCTTCTAATCAACCAACCGTATTGCGATTGCCACGCTGCACCAATAGAATGTCCACCCGTATCCAGATTTTCTCTAATTTTATTGGAATGTTTGCTTAATTATATTTTTCTGAATAAATGTGTGGAATTGTAGCCTTTTTCTAAAGGAGGCTAAAGATTTGCCTCATCTATTAATTGAGAAGAGAAAAGAGTTTGTATGACAAGTGACTTGGATACAACCATGAGATTACTCTCCAACATTGAAGCTACTAATTTCTTTGCACCAGCGTGACCCAAAAGCTCCATCTCTCCGATGACCATGTTCAGCATGATTGCAAGGGGAGCACGTTTGTGACAGAAGAACGGCAAGAGAATTGTCCATCTTCAGCTGGTCAGGGCATCCACTAATATGGAGTCACTAGCAGTCCTTTCATGTTCACTTCACATAATTTAGAGTCAACGGAAAAATAATTTATGCAATAGGGTGCCTCTTAACCTGATTCTACATGAAGAGTTAACACTAATCATAGTTGAAAAAACATAATTGACACCACCGGTTTAGGGTTTTACATGTTGGACCATCTGTTGAGCTGCTTAATTTGTGACAAAAAAGAATATTTAAGTTATTTAAAGAAAATAACCTCTAATCAAATATATAAACTTAGTATCAGTTGTGTTTATTATTAAATCGTTGTTTGTAGGTAGCCCAGTTAGCATTTGGCTTTGGGCGCGCGGTGGCACTAGATCAAAGGTTCAATTCCCATCAGTGGTTACTCGTCACTACCCCCCCCCCCCCCCCCCCCCCCCACCCCAAAATTTGAGCATTTAGAGTTGCCAACAAACACATTTATTCTCAACCTTGTTCTTAACATCTTTATGAAGCTTTATTTCTAATTCTAATCACTTACGGGGATAGCAAAACATCCTATAAGTCACGGTCTATAGTAGGCATCACCAAACAAGAACAACACACATTTATGAAAAACATTGTCAGACTCGAAAAAGCATAAAATAAATTTTAGAGCCCTAGACAATAAACATCAGAACAAAACATATTTATCATCACCATATTCCAACAGATTGGAACGTCCTTCCACTACTTATTGAACCCCAGTTTGCATAGCTTTATCTACAATGATAGTCAGAGCACTGTAAAAAACCTTTCAATTGAAACATTTTTTATACAATATACAAACAATAATTTAATTTTACATATATCTTTTCAAAAGCAACTTCAAAAGGAAGAGCACTTTGTTTTTTATGATGAAAGGTGTTAAAGTCTAGAGGTAGTTTTGAATAGGAAATATCGTCTCAACAACTCCATGATATCTGAAAATAAAACAATAAGAAGGCGTACACCATCAACAAATACAAATATGCGAACATGGCCCTTGTTCTTGCCTTACACAACCCTCTATGCAAGTAACGCAAGCACGTATAGTAGGTGGCCAGGGCAGCTCGCACGGATAATCCCGCAGGCCCAAATGATCGGTTGTCTTGTGGTTGCGTTTCGCCACCTCCATGGTATCAAGGTCGACAGAGAACAGCCATGTTCCATCTGCCGGAGCGAGAACGACGGACTTCGGGCTGGTTACAACAACCTTCAAAGAGTCCTCAAAATACTCCTCTTTATACCCTTCCAGCCCACGCGTTGCCTCCATCAACTCGAGGCTCTTGTGGAGCTCCCACCCACTGTGTACATACATGGCATTGGATATCACAAAGATGTGGAGGATGCTCCCCTGCAAGCAAAAAAATCGAATTTTCCAGCGAGATAAACACACCGTTCGTCACTGAACTCTCGCAAGATGAGCACATTGGTCACACAAGTCTCAAAATGTGGAGAATTGGTCAGTTTGGTTTGCTTTATGAGCGAATGTGTCACTTCCCTGTTGCGAGCCGTTACGGGGCCGACGTGGCTTGCTGACTCAGCGTATGGCCCACTGTCAGGATAATTGTGAAGGTTTTTTTTTTTGCAAATTGTGCATCCCCTCCCTGGTCAAAATCCCCAATTCGGGGAAAACCCTAGCTCTCTCTCAATCTCACCTTCTCCTCTCTCTAGATCTGCCACAGCCGTCGCCGTTGTCGTCACCTCGCTCGAGATGGACCAGTATGAGGGAGAGAGCTGGCGGCCGCAGAACAGGGAGGGTAGTATCTTCTTCCCGGCGGAGGGCTGGAGGCGCGGGGAGCCGGAGTTGCGGCCTGAGGTCGGTCACTGTGTGCTGAGGCGCACGGCTGGGATGTACCGGCTGGAGGAGAAGCTACGCGGTCGTGCCCTGGTGGGTACAGTGGAAGGGAACCGGCCTCCTGTGTCGCCGGCACAGGTGGTTGCTGCTTTGGAGGCGCAATGCGGCGTCCGCCGCGACGACGTCATGGTTGAGGTATGTTCGCCTCCGGCGGATTTTCTTGTACGGTTTCGGTCTGGCGACGACTGCACTCGCGTGCTCATCTACCACTCCCGCAAGCTTACCGTCGGCGGCGAGACAATCCAGTTTTGCCGGTGGCATCGTGGGATGGGTGGCGAGGAGTCGTCTATGAAGTTTTTGACAAGGTTGAGCTTTGATGGGCTCCCGCAAGAGGCTTGGGAGGCCGAGTTCGTTACCAACCTTGTTAGCAGTCTCGGCGGCGATCTCGTTAAGATGTTGAAGCCCACTGATCGGTGCTTCGTCGTTGTTGAAGCATGGATGAAGAACCCAAACAAATTGCCTAAATTATATGAAGTGGAGCTGCGAGAGCCTGAATTACGACAAGATTACCCAACCTCTGACTCTGACGTGCCAATTTCACCGCCTAGTAGTCGTCTGAAAGATGAGAAGCCAACAGTTGTTCATTTTCTGAAGATCCATGTTCTGAAGGTTATAGATCACAGCCCTATCTTAACAGAGTTGCCGCCTGCTTATGACTATGACGAAGAATCGAACAGCGCTCGGTGTCACACTTTCACCTGTTATCCTGGTACAATAGATGGTGCAGAGAGGGCATACATTGGTGGTGGACATGGTTTTGCAGGGCCAGGGTCCGATGGCCGTGCAGGTGCTCTGTTCAGGATGTAGATGAGACAGAGATGTTGCATCTCTTTTATTCATCAATGTATCATGTATGTTTGTTGTGTGCCAATGTGAGCATATGTCTGTAAGACTATTGTATCCAGACCTGCTGCATGCAGTATGTTGGGTTGTGAACCTAATTTATGTAAGAGATCTATTTATGATGTGTGACTGATGTGAGGATGTTGCATGAAATTCAATTGTTGTTGCACTACCAGTATATGCAATTGATTTGACAAGAGATATCTCATTTAACAAAAGTGCAGCAACCAAAGAGAAATTATCTTGCAGAGAGTAACTACACAGAACAGTACTAAAAGAACAAGTTCATTTTGGAACTACACAGAGCAGTACTAAAATTTCTCAATACTAAAGGAACAAATTCATCCAAAAGGATTAGTTGTGCCAAAAGTAACTACACATGACAGTACTAAAAGAACAAGTTCATTTTGGAACTGCATCAAGTTCATTTTGAAACTACTACATTACTGAATTACAGCATGAGCTCAGTCTTGTGGTGCTGATTGTGTATTGTTGATCTCCTCTTCATCCATGCTTATGCCAGTCGTGTTTACATATGTTGGTCCTGTTCTACCTCTTCTTCCTCCCCTTCCTCCCCTTCCTCCCCTTCTTCCTGCTCTTCTGCCTCTTGTAGGTGCACCTCCTCCTCTAACTGGCTTCACCACAGGACCATAAGCTTGCATGAAAGCATTCAAAGAATAGCTACTACATACCATCTGTTCAGGTTTAATCCTCTCATGCCTACAACAAGCTATTGCATGGTTGCATGGAATGCTAGTTAGCTGCCATCTTCTACAAGTGCAAGCTCTCATGTTTAGCTCTACAATGTAAGTAACACCATTGCTCAGAACTTGAAAGTTGACTTTCCATATTCAGTAGCAAAGCAGTTTGCTGCATAATCTGCATTTTTCTGAACTTTTTGTCTAATCTTTGGGCAAATCTGACCAGTCCACTTCTGTAGAGCATCCTTTTGCATTTTGTTATATCTTGTCCCTATCTTGCAAGCAATGTTCTCCAACATAGACAGGACAGGTAGCTCTCTAGCTTCTAATATCCACCTAATTAGTAGGCAGGTCCATAAACAGAAGTAAGGACTAGACATTTAATAAGCAATAGTAAAGAGAAGAAGGTAAGATAATTACTTATTGAAAACTTCACAAGAATTGTTTGTAAGTATGTCACATTTGACAAAATCACTGAAGAAAGCTCTGCAATACTCAGATGGCTTCTTTTCATCTAACCAAGCATGTGCTTCAGGACAATCTTCCTTGAACCTGTCCATGTTTTGCTGCCATCTTGTAGTGTTGCTTGACCTTGCACATGCCCACAAGTGATTCTTTACTGTTTCTCCCTTGTGAAGCTGGTTCAGGTTTTGGTAGAGATGTCTGACACAAAATCTATGTTCAGAGTCAGGGAACAATTCTCTGACTGCTCTAACCAAACCCTACATCACAACAAACAACAGCTATGTTATGCTAAGACAGAAGATACAGTGTTGTAATCACATACATATAAGGAATTTTTTAATTTTCACCACACCTTCTGCTTATCACTCATTATAGAGATAGTTGATGTGTTAATGATGTTTAGGTAATTTTTCAAATTAGTAAGAAACCACTTCCAGCTGGCATGGCACTCCACCTCTACGACAACCATTGCAATTGGGTAGATGCAGTCATTGGGATCTACTCCAATTGCTGTCAATATCTGTCCACCATATTTGGTCCTTATGTGTGTTCCATCAAGACAAATAATGGGCCTACAACCAAGTAGCCATCCTCTTTTACAAGCATCCAAACATAAGTACAAAGTGCTCAATGTTCACCCATCCTTTTCAAGAAGAAAGTAGTGCCTGGGTTTGCTCTCCTTAGCTCATGTCCATAGTCCCAAAGCTGTCCATATTGGGCCTCTTCATCTCCTCTGATCTTTTTCAGACATGACAACCTAGCTCTTGCTAACTTAAATCTGTTTGGCTTCATGTTGTACTGTTTCTGAACTTTGTTCTGAAAAGCTGTCAAACTCATCTTTGGGTCATCTCTGAAATCTTCAACAAATTTTCCAGCTAGCAATGGAGCTGTCAACTCTTTCACTTCCCACACCCTCTCACAAGTATGCTCTCCAACATATGTCTTTATCAGCATGCACTCAACTCTGGTATCTTTAACAGCAATCATTCTCCAAGGGCAGCCTTCAACACATTTTGCTTCAATTCTGGTAGCATTGTTCCTTGTCTTCTTTATTTTTACTCTGTTCTTCACTATGTACATGGACACAACATTTATTAATTCTGCAGGGTTTGAAAAGACCATGCCAAGTTTAAATGTTGGGTCTTCCATGTCTGTCAATTTGTTGAAAGCTGGGAAATCAAATTTTGTCCTGTCTTCACTCTCTGGGAGCTCTAATTTTTCTGTATCAACAACATCTGGATCATCACCATTTGCATCTTCTTTCACAACTTTCCTAGTTGCAGCTATTATGTCATCTGGGACAAAAGTGTCAACATTTTCATCAAACAAGGTGTCATCTCCAGCTTCAAAATCATAGTCAGAATCAGCAAAATCTGGATCAATACTTGAGTCTGATGCATAGCCACACTCTTCTTTTTCACTCTCATCAGCATAATCTTCTTCTTGCATAGCAGCAAAATCTTCTTCTTCCATAGCAGCAAAATCTTCTTTTTTCACACCAGCTAATTCTTCTTCTCTAACAGCAGCAAATTCTTCTTCTTGCTGTACAACCTGAGGAAACATATTCTCCTTCCCTTTCTTTTCCATGTAAAATTCTTCTTTCACAAAATTAGTACTCAAGTTCCTCTTAGTAGGTATGGATCTGTTGTTGTTGCACAAATCTTGATATCCACCTGACATCATATTGAACATTTGCTCACTGAATGTAGGCATCAAATTGCTAGCTGGTATGTCCTCTGACTGAATTTCTTTCTTGCAAGGACTTATCACTCTAGGTAGCTCAACCGGTTGCAGAAGAACATCATCCCAAAGTTGTTTGTCCAGAACATTATCATGATCAACATAAACATGCAAATTGTGGCCACCTCTTGCACAAGCTGAATCTGCCATAGATAATGCATGCATTTCTAAGTTCATCTCCCAAACCATCTACTACTGTTTTGCCTGGATCCAACCAGTACACTGGAAATCCCATGGATGGCAAAGCATATCCTAGTTCCTTGATCATCCAATCCACCATAGCACAGCAGAATGTACCCTTGTCACAGCCATCATAAACATCTACTGATTCCTGCATGTAAACACGGTTCGATCCAACACCACAGAACCATCCATTGTGATGTATTACTAAGCTAAATAAGTCATTGCAATCCCCTGCATTGCAAAAAAAGTACAAATTCATCTCTTTATTGACAAAAAATCCCCAATTTTGAACCTAAAATCATCCATTTATCTAACAAAATATCCCCAATTTTGAAACCCTAGCTAACACATCCGAGAGGCACAAACGAAGGGGAAGAGAATTAGTGAGAAGAACTTACCATACTCGGGTGCATCATCCCAGGGAAATCGCCGTCGAGGAAGAAGCTCAGCACCAGCGCGACCACCGGCATCAGCCACACCGAGAACAGCTTCACCACAAACACCGTCGCCGCCAGTACCCGCAGATTCGTCGCCGTCATCAGCCGGCGCGGCTAGTGTAGGGGGGGCGGCTACCTCGCCATCCTCTCCGCCGCCGCAACCTACGGAGACAGCCAACGGGGTTGACATTGCCGCCGACGGGCACCCAGCCGCCTACAAGGTCGCCCAGTCGGGGTTTGGGGGTGGAGTGCGCTGGCGGGGGTCAGTACTGAATATGTTTTTCTTTCTAGGGGTTTTCTTGCAAATGTACACCGCTGACTCACAATGCCACGTGGGCTGCGCCAACGACTCAAAAAAAGAGAGTGACCCGTTTGCTCATATAGCAAACCAAACTGACCTGTTTTTCATGTTTTGAGACTTGTGTGACCAATGTGCTCATCTCGCAAGAGTTCAGTGACGAATGGTGCGTTTTCTCTTTTCCAGCGGGTGCTATCGTCTGTGACCTGCAGGACCGTCCCTTGGAAATTGTGTGGCAACCAGCGGCCGCCCAGAGCCAGCATGCGTTCGTCATGGCCTTTGATGCTCCAGTACAAAGAGCCTCCGGCGTGACCGAGGAAATGCAACGAGTCCGCGGCATGGAGGCACACGTTGTTGCCAAGGTCGTGGCTCTGCTCGGCGTACCAGCTGTGCGTCTCGGGTCTCCCTCTCCGCGGCTGGGTCTTGCTGTCGTTCCGGGCGAAGAAGCACGCCCTCGCGGCGCCAATGTCGTCGCGCACCCCGTCGTATCCTTGATAGACCACGCAGACGACCTTGAATGTTTCCATGCTGTCGGCGACACGCATGCCGCCCCCGGGCTTGAACTCAAAGTTCCTCTCGGTGCCCACGAGGTGCGAGCCGAGGCAGCGGTGACGCTTCATCTCCTCCATGCGCGGGATCAGCTGGTAGCGGCGCGTGGCCGGCTCGCAAACCACGAGGTCGGGGAAGGAGCGGCGCATCCACCCGCTCTTCTTCTTCTTGGCGAGGAGGACGAGGCTGCGGCTGCTGTCCACGACCTCCCATTTTCTGCTGCCGCCGGGCAGGAAGTCGAGTGAGAAGTGGCGGCTCTCGACGCGGTGCTGCGCCGCCGGCGCCGTGGGGACGAAGACGATCTCCCGGCCGCCCAGGGGGCACACACGGTTGTAGTAGTTTCCTGCGACGGGGCGCCGGTTTGGGGCCGGTGGGTGGGCTCTCTGGAGCTCGCTGGCGAAGAGCCATGAGCGGCCCATGATCCGGCGCCACCGCTTGCAGGTGGCCGCCGCGCGGACGAGGCAGAGAGGCGACGACATGAGACGCGCCAGGATCGGCTCCATGAGCCTGTCGGGGACGTCCTGAAGCGTCGTTGCCGGCGGTGGCTTCGCGCCGGCGGCCATGGAGATGGCCGTCCTGATCAGCAGTCTCCCTCTGCGCCGCAGATCGGGGTCGAGAGATTTATTCCTCAGCGTAACAAATGGAATCCGTTGTCAAAGTTTGGGTACTGGTCTACACAGTCCTCGGGACCAGTTGTTCATGGGCCATGAGGCCGTGACACTTTGCCATTCATTATGGGCCGCGCACGAGCCCGCCTCCCTCAAAAAAAGGGGAAAGTGACAAAATAAAAGTAGGACGATCAGTGTGTGTGCGTGCGTGTGCACGACTAGTTCCTGGCGGGGGATTCTAAAAAAAAAGTTCCTGGCGGGTGATTCAAAAAAAAAAAAAAAAGAGTTTCTGGCGGGGAAGAATGCTTTTCTTTGGCTCTGAAAGTAGTACGTTCCAAGTGAAACATTCGTTTTATGAGGAAAGTTTTGTTTTCATGTGTTGCAAGTATTTGGCTTTTGCTTCAACAAGTTAACGTGTTAAACGACACTTTTCCTTTGCGTTCGTCAATCAACTTACTCACCATCTTTACCCTGATTTGAGGGGCAACATAATTATGTGTCTTGTCTGCAAAGCAATACTCCTATCAGATTAACTTAACCAATTGCCTGTCACCGAGGGAATTCGACAGTGATTGCTTTCTCTTTTACTCCCCCTGGTCAGCTCTCTTTTTGTATCTGAAGAAAACGGAAACATCAGCCGGCGGTAGATTCGATTCACAATCTGCTATGTGCTTTTCTTTCTATAATACCCCGTAGCAAGGGTGATGCCAACTAAACATAGGAGTTCTAGTTCCTGCTGGCTGTTTATTGTCCTTTTCACATTGTTTTTCAAGAATGTCCTTTTTGTATTTAGCTTGTGACCGAGGATCGGTATTGTCATCGGCAAGTTGTACTAAAATGGAATATGTATCTAGGTTCTGTTTGTTTGTACTAAAATGTTTGGTTAAATATATATATTCTGAACAAAATGTGTAGAGTCATAGTCCTTTTTTTACTGCATGAAAATTGTTCATCTCGACCGATGGGTAGTCAAAAACAGTTCTTTTATGTTCACTCCACGTAATTTAGAGTCGACAGTAAAATAGTTTATGCAATAGGGTGGGTCTTAAACTGATTCTACACGAAGAACTATTAAAACAGTTTAGATGATGTGAAATGCAATTAAAAAAAGAGCGAATTGAGTATCAGATATAACACCGTATCAGATTAAATGATGTGGTGCCTAGAGCCGGGGCTCCGCCTCCTCCTCCTCCTTTAAGAAAAAAAAATTAGGGTTCGTGCCTTTCGCCGACACCGGCGTAGGTCCGCCTCGTCTCCGGTGGCCCTAGGGCCATGGAGGCGCGGTGGATCCTGGCAAGGGCCGGCGGGAGGGCTCCGTTTTTAGTCATTTTTTCAATCTTGTTAGGGTTTGTGTCCTACTCAGGAAGGCGAGACGGCGGCGGCTCCCTGAAGATGGAATAAAGGTCTCCCGCCTAGCCCTCGTTCCGGCGGTGCGTCTAGCATCGTTGGCGGGCGTGTGGAGGTGTGTCTCCGGTAGATCTATCTTTGGTGGATTTGCTCGGATCTCGTCGTTGTTTGTCTACGTTCGTGTGTCTTCGGTTTGGATCCTTCCGATCTACGTTATTTTTCATCGGCGGCGGTTGCTGTTCTGGAGTGCTGGTCCAATGGGGCCTTAGCACGACGACTTCCCGACTGTCTACTACAACAAGTTGTGCCTGGCTCCGGCGATGAAGGGGCGATGACGGCGGCGCGCCTTCGGCTTGCTTCGGTGCTTGTAGTCGTCGCTAGGTGGTCTATGGATCTGGATGTAATTTTTATTTCTGGTGTTCGTTATACTACCATGATTGAAGATGAATAGATTGGAAGTTTTTCTGCAAAACAAAAATGATGTGGTGCCATGTGTCATGCATGACAATAAATAAGGTCATCAATGATACCAACCTAGCATTTAGTGATGCTCTAATCACCAGATAACTTGACGATGGGGGTAATGTGGTTTTGCCATGGCGAGCGGAACTTTCATACTACCCACTACAATCAACCTACTATACACCATGTATATAGTATCATACATCAATATCATACGCATGATACTAGGTAATATACGATACTTCCGAATGCGGGTGGTCTTAAACCGATTCTAAACGAAGAGCTAACATTAAATAGGTCAATGTACAAAGGCAACAAGGTTGACTCCTTAATGAGAGTGTGACTCTTAATGAAGAGTTTGTTTGATTCTCTGTGCACATCGAGAATTATCCTATGAGGCAGAAATAAAAATCATCTCGGTGTGCTTCTAGATGACCACAAACAAAATTAATACAAATACTTAATATCGCCATCTTCAAATCAAGATCTCAAACATTTCTTTGGATCGCCATGGCAGTTCCTTGTACGGTCTCGAATCTTCTTCTTCTTTATACAAATGACTCGCAAATCTGGTGCATCTTCTTGAAAACAAAAGGTTGAAACATGGAGATTCTGAAAAAAGATTGTTAACCTTGTCTAGTGATATGACCTAGTATCTTGTGTACAAAACATTCTAGAACGTGTACGGCCAAAATTTCCTATCTTTGACTTTTAATACGTAGAAGTATATGTTTCAATTGATCTGGTAAAAGTAATACTACTAATATAATTATATTCTTAAGGAAAAATATGTAAGATAATGCCCTTGTATTTCTTTTGGAAAGAAACAATAGGACAATGATATTGGCCCAAGATTCAAATTTTGAATTATTTTCCCCTTTCCCAGGAGATGTTCGCCATTTCGAATTTTAACATGTTTTTGTAGGGACCAGGGATGAACAAACAAATGGCAAAGCTGAGCTGATCCAAATGTATACGTTTTGAATTCTTTCACAAAGTTAGACTGTACAATCAATTCCTTGGTTTTCACCACATATATCTTTTCCAACTTCTGTTGAACTTGATATCAAAAAATTCGAGAACAAAGAAGAAGAAGAATGAGCTGCTAGTAGTATATTTCAGCGTCTGCACAGGAGGTGATTCTCCTCGTGGATGGTCTCGAGGTTGGGCCGCCTGGAGCGCGCGCTGCTGAGGCGGTGCTTGAGCACGTCGATCTCCGCGGCCACCGCGTCGTCCACCATCTCGTCCAGCCGCGCCCTCGGAGACGGCGCCTCCTCCGCGGCCGGCACGAAGGTGATGGCCGGCTCGGGCTGAGCCGCGGCCCCCACGGAGGAGACCTTGGCGGAGCGGCGGGCCTCCCGGGTGGCCGCGGCGGCGAGGCGGGCCATGTCGGCGGCGGCCAGCTTCGTGCCGATGTGCTTCATGGGGAAGGTGGCGTAGACGACGCCCATCTCGAGGTCCTCGTCGGCGTGGAGCGCCTCGAGGCGGGTGCCGACGCGCGCGTGGCGCGTCTCGGCCACGAAGTGGCCCGGCGCGTCCATCATCAGCTCCGCCGCCGTGGCCGGCAGCGTGACCCGCCGCACCGCGCCGTCGGGCAGGATCACCCGCGCGCCCTTCCCGCCCGGCGTCTTGGCCAGCGTGCACGACAGGTAGTTCCCCATGCCCGCTCGCGCGCCGACGTACGGGAGCTCCTCCAAGAACCGTCGCAGAGCAGAAGCTGTTGCGCAAGGAGCCAAGCGGAAGGAGGCCGAGCTAAGACAAGATCGCGCCGCGGAAGCAAAGCAGGCGAGGGAGCGAGCAGGTTGTTGAAGTGCTGGGAACGGCGGGGATGGATGGATGTTTGCGGTGGTTGGTTCGGGTTTGCGGCTTGCCGGTGACGCCGCGGCTTTATATAGCTACCGCGGGTCGCCTCGGCGGTGGCTGGCTAGCCTGGATTGGAAACGCGTGCGGAGGAAGGTGACGGCGAAGGCAAGTCAGCGGGAGGTGGGTGTCTCCTCCCGCCGCGGGGCGCGTGCGAGGGTGTGGATGATGGGGTCGGGTCGTCGGTCGGCCCGCGCGTGCGGCGTGGTGGGGACGGACGGAGCTCCCCGGCTGGCTGGGTGGGTCGGAATGTTGGATAGATAGAAAAATGGTGTCGCCCCGGCCGCGTCGTGGGTGGCCGCGGCTTTTATCCGTGGGCACCCGTCTATTTCCGGCTGTCAAACAACGCCTTTTCTGGCTTCAGATTCAGACCCAACCGCCAAGACCTGCAAACTGTATTTCCTAAATCCGGTGCTTGCATGGGTTTTGTATGACTCTAGTCAGTCTTTTCACATTCTTTTTGTTGCCTTTGTGCATCTAAGGGTGTCAGCGGCGCCAAATATAGCGATTAGCGATTATGATTATCGCCCACGAGAAACATAGGGTGGCTTGGTTGGTTTTGGAAGTACGTATTTGTTTAGGTAAATCCTTGAGATTATTAGGGAGGGTTGGTTTCAAAAGCATTTGTTTAGGTAAAATCATTCAGATTGTTTGTATGTCTTCCAGTGAGAAAGCGACGAATCGCTGTTGGGTCTTGCCTTGTTTTCTTCTTCTTTAGTCATGGACTGAAGAATGAGCGAGTAGAGGAGCTCAAGATATCGTATGTCTTTTTGTTGGATGTCGTTTTCTTGGGTTGGGTTGGGTTTGGCTTGTCAATATTCAAACATGTGACAGTCATTTCCGCACGCCTTAAACGTGCTCCCGTGCCGTGCTTGCCATTTAACCATTTAGCCTGCGGAGCAGGTAATAGATTTGGTCTAGGGGCAGCAGCGGGCAAGCTAAGATGTTTTCCGTTGCTGTTATTGATCTGATTGTACTACTAAGTAGTAAGAGAATCGTGGTTAGCCTAGCTAGCAGTACATGTGCTACTCGCAAACTATCCCATCTTTCCTGCGCAAACTCAACTCGCGTAGCAGCATAAAATAATCACAGTGGGCAATTCACCTACCGACATGAACTGAAACTCTACCCGTGTGAATTTCTCAATCTTTTCGTAAGGAGACTCTCAGCGTTGACTGCAGCTAGCAATCCAGGTTCATTGATTGTCCAGGCTCCAGGCTCATTAAACAATGTATACAGGTAGTATAAAGCTAATCCTTGCGAAGATTGTTCTAAGCAAAATCCTCCGCCATGTACAACGTACCACTCACTCTATCTATACATTATCAATTCAGGACAAAGGAAGACTCTGATCTGGTCTGAACCAAACCGACAGGGACAGTCTTGTTTGCAAAAGGAAAGGAAAAAAAAAGAGAGATCAGTAACACAGGTGCCGGTTGAACGATTGACCCGGGAAACGGGGCGAAAATTTCCACATGATGAGGCTCTTGATCTCGATCCAGCTAGCCATTTATCATTGGTTAGCAAAGTCGCCAGCGTCGACGAGAGAAACTGCCAGGAAATTAACGTGAACATGGGATAAACACCAGTCTGCTGATGAGATCGGACGAGATCGATATGCTTCACGGCCGTGTGGACTTTGCTGGATCGAGCTCACCGATTGATCACCTGGACTTCACATGTGGCGTCCGTGCGTGCACCTGGTTGCTGGTGGATCCCTCGACTGACCGGTGTACTTTTCGACGGTGGTAGCTTGACGCCTGTGCCAACCGTGGTTTCAGCAGCAGGAATGCGCGTTTGGCTCACTGGAAATGGTTGACCTATGATGAACTGATTATTATATTATTTGTATGTAAAGGGCAGGTCAAACTTTTGGTGCAATCGTCGGGCAACACGTCGTGTGTCGTTATCTCTCGGCACTGGGTTTTTTTTTTTTTGGTTACAGAACGTATATCGTTCAACACCATGTGCGTATGTTGTGAGCGTGAAGATAATGCGTCCATGGCGCCGGTCTATTTCTGGGTCTGACGACAATCGATAAAAATTTTGTGGCTTCAGAATGGTCAGCAAGGAAGAACTGCGATCCACTTTAAATCTCCACATGAGGCTCTTGATCTCGATCCAGCTAGCCATTTATCATAGTAACGTGGACGAGAGAAACTGCCAGGAAACTAACCTGAACATGCAACAGTCTGCTGATGAGACCGGACACGATCGATATGCTCCACGGCCGTGTGGACTTTGGAGCTAGATCACCAATCGACCACGTCGGCCACCCCCTATATATTTACCGGCTCGTACTACGTACATGTGGCGTCCGTGTGTCGGTGCGTGCACCTGACTTGACCAACTGCTGGTGCAACGCTCTGAACTTTTCGACGCTTGTAGCTTAGCTTGCTTGACACCACTTTGGCTTAACTGGAAATGGTTGACCTGTGTGTGATGAATTACTTTTATATATAAGGATAGGTCAAACTCAGTGGTTTGGCACAGTGGGGCAACACGTTGTGTGTCGTTGTCTTTTGGTATTTCCTTACTTCACGTGAAGTCCTGTTTGCGTATGTTCTCCTCCTTGCCGACACAGTGACACCACGTGAAACGTGGGAGGATGAACAGAGGGCCAGGTGGACCGCCACTTAATCTGGAGACAAGTTTTCCCTTCTTCTTTTTAGCCTGAATCTAGATCCAAGTTTTTTTTTAAATACAAATCTAGATCCAAGATGTTAGATAAGTGTAAGCCATTTTGTTCGAGAAAAAGGAGCCACTAAATGATGACTCAATATTTTCTTTAAATTATCTAAAAAATACATTTTGTTTACCATCAACAAGATGTCTGGACACGTGAGCGTAAGATACTGTGATACGTCTCCAATGTATATATTATTTTTGATTGTTCCATACTATTATATTATCTGTTTTGGATGTTTAATGGGCTTTACTATGCATTTTTATATTATTTTTGGGACTAACCAAAGGTCCAGTGCAAATTGCTGTTTTTTGCCTATTTCAGTGTTTCACAGAAAACGAATATCAAACGAAATCCAAACGGAATGAAACCTTCGGAAGAGTTATTTTTGGAACAAATGCAATCCAGGAGACTTGGAGTGGACGTCAAGGAAGCAACGAGGCGGCCACGAGGTAAGGAGGCGCGCCCCCCACCCTCGTGGGCCCCTCGTGGCTTCACCGACCTACTTCTTTCGTCTATATATACTCATATACCCTGAAAACATCCGAGAGCACCACGAAACCTTATTTCCACCGCCGCAACCTTCTGTACTCATGAGATCTCATCTTGGGGCCTTTTCCGGCGCTCCGCCGGAGGGGGAATCGATCACAGAGGGCTTCTACATCAACACCATAGCCTCTCCGATGATGTGTGAGTAGTTTACCACAGACCTTCGGGACCATAGTTATTAGCTAGATGGCTTCTTCTCTCTCTTTGGATCTCAATACAAAGTTTTCCTCGATTCTCTTGGAGATCTATTCGATGTAATTCTTTTTGCAGTGTGTTTGTCGATGATGTGATTGACTTGAGCCATTCCGGTAGCTTAGCACACGATCGTTTAGTATTCTGCTATTGCTTCCTTCATGAGTTATACATGTTCCTCTGACTATGAGATTATGCAACTCCCGAATACCGGAGGAACACCATGTGTGCTATCAAACGTCGCAACATAACTGGGTGATTATAAAGATGCTCTACAGGTGTCTCCGAAGGTGTTTATTGATTTGGCATAGATCAAGATTAGGATTTGTCACTCCGTGTATCGGAGAGGTATCTCTGGGCCCTCTCGGTAATGCACATCACTATAAAGCCTTGCAAGCAATGTGACTAATGAGTTAGTTGCGGGATGATGCATTACGGAACGAGTAAAGAGACTTGCTGGTAACGAGATTGAACTAGGTATGAGGATACCGACGATCGAATCTTGGGCAAGTAACATACCGATGACAAAGGAACAACGTATGTTGTTATGCGGTTTGACCGATAAAGATCTTCGTAGAATATGTAGGAGCCGATATGAGCATCCAGGTTCTGCTATTGGTTATTGACCGGAGATGTGTCTCGGTCATGTCTACATAGTTCTCGAACCCGTAGGGTCCGCACGCTTAACGTTCGATGACGATTTGTATTATGAGTTATGTGATTTGATGACCGAAGTTTGTTCGGAGTCCCGGATGAGATCACAGACATGACGAGGAGTCTCGAAATGGTCGAGAGGTAATATATTGGAAGGCTATATTCGGACATCCGAATAGTTCCGAGTGATTCGGGTATTTTTCAGAGAACCGGGGAGTTACGGGAATTCACCGAGGAAGTATTGGGCCTTATTGGGCTTTAGTGGAAAGGAGACAAGGGCCACAAGGGGAGGCAGCGCGCCCCCATGGGCTGGTCCGAATTGGACTAGGAGGGGGCGGCGCCCCCCTCTTTCCTTCTCTCTCTCCTCCTCCTTCCCTCTCTCCACCTCTTGGAAAAAGGAAGGGGACTCCAATTAGGATTGGGGATCCTAGTTGGACTCCCCATATAGGCGGGCCCCTCCTAGGCCGGCCTCCTCCTCCTCCCTTCTTTATATACGGGGGAGGGGGGCACCCCAAAGACACACCAAAGTTTCTCTTAGCCGTGTGCGGTGCCCCTCTCCACAGCTACACACCTCGGTCATATCGTCGTAGTGCTTAGGCGAAGCCCTACGCCGGTAACTTCATCATCACCGTCACCACGCCGTCGTGCTGACGGAACTCTCCCTCGTCCTCAACTGGATCAAGAGTTCGAGGGACGTCATCGAGCTGAACGTGTGCTGAACGCGAAGGTGTCGTACGTTCGGTACTTGGATCGGTTGGATCTAGAAGACGTTCGACTACATCAACCGCGTTACTTAACGCTTCCGCTTTCAGTCTATGAGGGTACGTGGACACACTCTCCCCGCTCGTTGTTATGCTTCTCCTAGATGGATCTTGCGTGATCGTAGGAATTTTTTTGAAATTACTTCGTTCCCCAACAGTGGCATCTGAGCCAGGTCTATGCGTAGATGTTATATGCACAAGTAGAACACAAAGAGTTGTGGGCGATAATAGTCATTGTGCTTACCAGCAACGTCTTACTTTGATTCGGCGGCATTGTTGGATGAAGCGGCCCGGACCGACATTACATGATCGCATTCATGAGACTGGTTCTACCGACGTGCTTCACACACAGGTGGCTAGCGGGTGTCTATTTCTCCAACTTTAGTTGAATCGAGTTTGACTACGCCCGGTCCTTGTTGAAGGTTAAAACAGCACACTTGACGAAAAATCGTTATGGTTTTGATGCGTAGGTAAGAACGGTTCTTGCTAAGCCCGTAGCAGTCACGTAAAACTTGCAACAACAAAGTAGAGGACGTCTAACTTGTTTTTGCAGGGCTTGTTGTGATGTGATATGGTCAAGACATGATGATATATAAATTGTTGTATGAGATGATCATGTTTTGTAAAAGTTATCGGCAACTGGTAGGAGCCTTATGGTTGTCGCTTTATTGTATGAAATGCAATCGCCATGTAAGCTTTACTTTATCACTAAGCGGTAGCGATAGTCGTAGAAGCAATAATTGGCGAGACGACAACGATGCTACGGTGGAGATCAAGGTGTCAAGCCGGTGACGATGGTGATCATGACGGTGCTTTGGAGATGGAGATCAAAGGCACAAGATGATGATGGCCATATCATATCACTTATATTGATTGCATGTGATGTTTATCCTTTATGCATCTTATTTTGCTTAGTACGGCGTAGCATTATAAGATGATCCCTCACTAAATTTCAAGGTATAAGTGTTCTCCCTGAGTATGCACCGTTGCGACAGTTCGTCGTGCCGAGACACCACGTGATGATCGGGTGTGATAAGCTCTACGTTCACATACAACGGGTGCAAGCCAGTTTTGCACACGCATAATACTCGGGTTAAACTTGAGGAGCCTAGCATATGCAGATATGGCATCGGAACACTGAGATCGGAAGGTCGAACGTGAATCATATATTAGATATGATCAACATAGTGATGTTCACCATTGAAAACTATTCCATCTCACGTGATGACCGGACATGGTTTAGTTGATATGGATCACGTGATCATTTAGATGACTAGAGGGATGTCTATCTAAGTGGGAGTTCTTAAGTAATATGATTAATTGAACTTAAATTTATCATGAACTTAGTCCTGATAGTATTTGCATATCTATGTTGTAGATCAATAGCTTGCGATGTAGCTCCCCGTTTATTTTTTATATGTTCCTAGAGAAAAATAAGTTGAAAGATGATAGTTGCAATGATGCGGACTTGGTCCGTGATGTGAGGACTTATTGCTACACAGAAGAATTATGTCCTTGATGCACCGCTAGGTAACGGACCTATTGCAGGAGTAGATGCAGACGTTATGGACATTTGGCAAAGCTCGGTATGATGACTACTTGATAGTTTTGTGCACCATGCTTTACGGCTTAGTATCAGGACTTCAAAAACCGTTTTGAATGCCACGCGGCATATAAGATGTTCCAAGAGCTGAAATTGGTATTTCAGACTCATGCCCGAGTCGAGAGGTATGAGACCTCTGACAAATACTTTGCCTACAAGATGGAGGAGAATAGCTCAACCAGTGAGCATGTGCTCAAATTGTCTCGGTACTACAATCGCTTGAATCAAGTGGGAGTTAATATTCCAGATAATGTAGTAATTGATAGTGTTCTCTAGTCACTATCACCAAGCTACTAGAACTTCATGGTGAACTATAATATGCAAGGGATGACGAAAACGATTCCCGAGCTCGTCGCGATGCTGAAATCGGCGAAGGTAGAAATCAAGAAAAAGCATCAAGTGTTGATGGTTGACAAAACCACTAGTTTCAAGTAAAAGGGCAAAGGAAAAGAAAGGGAACTTCAAGAAGAATGGCAAGCAAGTTTCCACTCCCATGAAGAAACCCAAAGCTAAACCCAAGCCTGAAACTAAGTGCTTCTACTGCAAAGGAAATGGCCACTGGAAGTGGAACTACCCTAGATACTTGGTGGATAAGATGGATGGCAAAGTGAACAAAGCTATATTTGATATACATGTTATTGATGTGTACTTTACTAGTGTTCATAGCAACCCCTCGGTATTTGATACTGGTTCAGTTGCTAAGAGTAGTAACACGAAAACAGGAGTTGTAAGATAAACAGAGACTAGTTAAGGACGAGGTGACGATGTGTATTGGAAATGATTCCAAGCTTTATAAGATCACCATCGCATACTCCTTTTACTTTCGGGATTAGTGTTGAACCTAAAATAAATGTTATTTGGTGTTTGCGTTGACCATGAATATGATTGGATCATGTTTATTGCAATACAGTTATTCATTTAAGTCAAAGAATAATTGTTGTTATGTTTACATGAATAAAACATTCTATGGTCATACACTTAATATAAATGGTTTATTGAATCTCGATCGTAGTGATACACATATTCATAATATTGAAGCCAAATGATGCAAGGTTAATAATGATAGTGCAACTTATTTGTGGCACTACTGTTTAGGTCATATTGGTGTAAAGCGCATGAAGAAACTCCATGCAGATGGACTTTTGGAATCACTTGATTATGAATCATTTGATGCTTGCGAACCATGCCTCATGGGCAAGATGACTAAAACTCCGTTCTCCGAAACAATGGAGCGAGCCACTGACTTATTGGAAATAATACATTTTCGATGTATGCGGTCCAATGAGTGTAGAGGCTCGTGGCGGGTATCCTTATTTTCTGACCTTCACAGATGATTTGACCATATCTACTTAATGAAACACAAGTCTGAAACATTTGAAAAGTTCAAAGAATTTCAGAGTGAAGTGGAGAATCATCGTAACAAGAAAATAAAGTTTTTACGATCTGATCGCGGAGGCGAATATTTGAGATACGAGTTTGGCCTTCATTTAATGTGGAATAGTTTCACAAACTCACGCTACCTGGAACACCACAGCGTAATGGTGTGTCCGAACGTCGTAACCGTACTTTATTATATATGGTGCGACTTATGATGTCTCTTACCGATTCACCACTATCGTTTTGGGGTTATGCATTAGAGACAGCTGCATTCACTTTAAATAGGGCACCATCTAAATCCGTTGAGACAACACCATATGAACTATGGTTTGGCAAGAAACCCAAGTTGTCGTTTCTTAAAGTTTGGGGCTGCGATGCTTATGTGAAAAAACTTCAACCTGATAAGCTCGAACCCAAATCGGAGAAATGCATCTTCATAGGATACCCAAAGGAGACTGTTGGGTACACCTTCTATCACAGATCCAAAGGAAAGATTTTCGTTGCTAAGAATGGATTCTTTCTACAGAAGGAATTTCTCTCGAAAGCAGTGAGTAGGAGGAAAGTAGAACTTGATGAGGTAATTGTACCTTCTGCCGAATTGGAGAGTAGTTCATCACAAAAATCAGTTCCAGTGATACCTACACCAATTAGTGAGGAAGTTAATGATGATGATCATGAAACTTCGGATCAAGTTACTCCCGAACCTCGTAGGTCAACCAGAGTACATTCCGCATCAGAGTGGTACGGTAATCCAATTCTGGAAGTCATGTTACTAGACCATGACGAACCTACGAACTATGAGGAAGCGATGATGAGCCCAGATTCCGCGAAATGGCTTGAGGCCATGAAATCTGAGATGGGATCCATGTATGAAAACAAAGTATGGACTTTGATTGACTTGCCCGAGGATCGGCGAGCCATTGAGAATAAATGGATTTTCAAGAGCAAGGCGGACGCTGATAGCAGTGTTACTATCTACAAAGCTCGAATTGTCGCAAAAGGTTTTCGACAAGTTCAAGGTGTTGACTACGATGAGATTTTCTCACTCGTATCGATGCTTAAAGTCTGTCCGAATCATGTTAGCAATTGCCGCATTTATGAAATCTGGAAAATGGATGTCAAAACTGCATTCCTTAATGGATTTATTTAAGAAGAGTTGTATATGATGCAACCAGAAGGTTTTCTCAATCCTAAAGGTGCTAACAAAGTGTGCAAGCTCCAGCGATCCATCTATGGACTGGTGCAAGCATCTCGGAGTTAGAATATATGCTTTGCTAAGATGATCAAAGCATATGGTTTATAAAGACTTATGGTGAAGCCTGTATTTACAAGAAAGTGAGTGGGAGCACTACAACCTTTCTGATAAGTATATGTGAATGACATATTATTGATCGGAAATGATGTAGAATTATCAGGAAAGCATAAAGGAGTGTTTGAAAGGAGTTTTTCAAAGAAAGACCTCGGTGAAAGCTGCTTACATATTGAGCATCAAGATCTATAGAGATAGATCAAGACGCTTGATAAGTTTTTTCAATGAGTACATACCTTGACAAGATTTTGAAGTAGTTCAAAATGGAACAGTCAAAGAAGGAGTTCTTGCCTGTGTTGAAAGGTGTGAAGTTGAGTAAAGACTCAAAACCCGACCACGGCAGAAAATAGAAAGAGAATGAAAAGTCATTTCCTATGCCTCAGTCATAGGTTCTATAAAGTATGCTATGTTGTGTACCAGACCTATTGTGCAACTCACCATGAGTTTGGTAAGAGGGTACAATAGTGATCCAGGAGTAGATCACTGGACAGCGGTCAAAATTATCCTTAGTGGAACAAGGATATATTTCTCAGTTATGGAGGTGATAAAGAGTTCGTCGTAAAGAGTTACGTCGATGCAAGCTTTGACACCGATCTGGATGACTCTGAGTCTCGATCTAGATACATATTGAAAGTGGTAGCAATTAGCTAGAGTAGCTCCGTGCAGAGCATTGTAGACATAGAAATTTGCAAAATACATACGGATCTGAATGTTGCAGACCCGTAGACTAAAATTTATCTCACAAGCAAAACATGATCACACCTTAATGCTCCTGGGTGTTAATCACATAGCAATGTGAACTAGATTATTGACTCTAGTAAACCCTTTGAGTGTTGGTCACATGGCGATGTGAACTATGGGTGTTAATCACATGGTGATGTGAACTATTGGTGTTAAATCACATGGCGATGTGAACTAGATTATTGACTCTAGTGCAAGTGGGAGACTGAAGGAAATATGCCCTAGAAGCAATAATAAAGTTATTATTTTATTTCCTTATATCATGATAAATGTTTATTATTCATTCTAGAATTGTATTAACCAGAAACTTAGTACATGTGTGAATACATAGACAAACAGAGTGTCCCTAGTATGCCTCTACTTGACTAGCTTGTTTATCAAAGATGGTTATGTTTCCTGACCATAGACATGTGTTGTCATTTGATGAACGGGATATCATTAGAGAATGATGTGATGGACAAGACCCATCCGTTAGCTTAGCTTTATGATTGTTTATTTTTATTGCTATTGCTTTCTTCATGACTTATACATGTTCCTCTGACTATGATATTATACAACTCCCGAATACCGGAGGAACACCTTGTGTGCTATCAAACGTCACAACGTAACTGGGTGATTATAAAGATGCTCTATAGGTGTCTCCGAAGGTGTTTGTTGAGTTAGCATAGATCGAGATTACGATTTGTCACTCCGTGTGTCAGAGAGGTATCTCTGGGCCCTCTCGATAATGCACATCACTATAAGCCTTGCAAGCAATGTGACTAATGAGTTAGTTGCGGGATGATGCATTACGGAACGAGTAAAGAGACTTGCCGGTAACGAGATTGAACTAGGTATGAGGATACCGACGATCGAATCTCGGGCAAGTAACATACCGATGACAAAGGGAACAACGTATGTTGTTATGCGGTTTGACCGATAAAGATCTTCGTAGAATATGTAGGAGCCAATATGAGCATCCAGGTTCCGATATTGGTTATTGACCGGAGATGTGTCTCGGTCATGTCTACATAGTTCTCGAACCCGTACGGTCCGCACGCTTAACGTTCGATGACGATTTGTATTATGAGTTATGTGATTTGATGACCGAAGTTTGTTCGGAGTCCTGGATGAGACCACGGACATGACGAGGAGTCTCGAAATGGTCGACAGGTAAAGATTCATATATTGGAAGGCTATATTCGGACATCGGAATAGTTCCGAGTGATTCGGGTATTTTTCGGAGAACTCGGGAGTTACGGGAATTCACCGGGGGAAGTATTGTTGGAAATATGCCCTAGAGGCAATAATAAAATGGTTATTGTTATATTTCCTTGTTCATGATAATTGTCTATTGTTCATGCTATAATTGTGTTATCCGGAAATCGTAATACATGTGTGAATACATAGACCATAACATGTCCCTAGTGAGCCTCTAGTTGACTAGCTCGTTGATCAATAGATGGTGACGATTTCCTGACCATGGACATTGGATGTCATTGATAACGGGATCACATCATTAGGAGAATGATGTGATGGACAAGACCCAATCCTAAGCATAGCACAAGATCGTGTAGTTCGTCTGCTTAAAGCTTTTCTAATGTCAAGTATCATTTCCTTATACCATGAGATTGTGCAACTCCCGGATACCGTAGGAATGCTTTGGGTGTGCCAAACGTCACAACGTAACTGGGTGGCTATAAAGGTGCACTACGGGTATCTCCGAAAGTGTCTGTTGGGTTGGCACGAATCGAGACTGGGATTTGTTACTCCATGTGACGGAGAGGTATCTCTGGGCCCACTTGGTAGGACATCATCATAATGAGCTCAATGTGATCAAGGATTTGATCACGGGATGATGTGTTACGGACGAGTAAAGAGACTTGCCGGTAACGAGATTGAACAAGGTATAGGAATACCGACGATCAAATCTCGGGCAAGTATCATACCGGTAGACAAAGGGAATTGTATACGGGATTGATTGAATCCACGACATCGTGGTTCATCCGATGAGATCATCGTGGAACATGTGGGAGCCAACATGGGTATCCAGATCCCGCTGTTGGTTATTGGCCGGAGAGATGTCTCGGTCATGTCTACATGCCTCCCGAACCCGTAGGGTCTACACACTTAAGGTTCGATGACGCTAGGGTTATAGGGAAAGTTTGTACGTGGTTACCGAATGTTGTTCGGAGTCCCGGATAAGATCCCGGATGTCACGAGGAGTTCCGGAATAGTCCGGAGGTGAAGATTTATATATGGGAAGTCATCATACGATCACCGGAAGTATTCGGGGGTTTGCCGGTGTTGTACCGGGACCACCGAAGGGGTTCCGGGGGTCCACCTGCCCCGGAGGGCCCTATGGGCTGTATGTGGAAGGGAACCAGCCCCTAAGTGGGCTGGGCGCCATCCCCCCTAGGGCCCATGCGCCTAGGGTTGGTGGGAACCCTAAAGGGGGCGCCCCCTTGGCTTGGGGGCAAGCCCCCTCCCCTTGGCCGCCGCCCCCCCTCTAGATCTCATCTAGAGGGGCCGGCCCCCTTTCCCCTTCGCCCTATAAATAGAGGGGTGGAGGGAGGGCAGCCGCACCACATCCAAGGCGCAGCCCTCCCCCTCTCCAACACCTCCTCCTCCTTCCGCAGTGCTTGGCGAAGCCCTGCCGGAGTACCACGCTGCTCCAACACCACCACACCGTTGTGCTGCTGCTAGAGTTGTCTTCCCCATCCTGTCCCTCTCTCCTTGCTGGATCAAGGCGTGGGAGACGTCACCGGGCTGCACGTGTGTTGAACGCGGAGGCGCCGTTGTTCGGCGCTTAGATCGGAATCAACCGTGATCTGAATCGCTACGAGTACGACTCCTTCATCCGCGTTCTTGTAACGCTTCCGCATCGCGATCTTCAAGGGTATGAAGATGCACTCCCCTCTCTCTCGTTGCTAGTCTCTCCATAGATTGATCTTGGTGATGCGTAGGATTTTTTTAATTTCTGCAACGATCCCCAACAAGTATTGGGCCTTATTGGGCTTTAGTGAAAAGGAGAGAAGTGCCACAAGAGGAGGCAGCGCCCCCCCCCCATGGGCTGGTCCGAATTGGACTAGGAGGGGGCGGCGCCCCCCTCTTTCCTTCTCTCTCTCCTCCTCCTTCCCTCTCTCCACCTCTTGGAAAAAGGAAGGGGACTCCAACTAGGATTGGGAATCCTAGTTGGACTCCCCCTATAGGCGCGCCCCTCCTAGGCCGGCCTCCTCCTCCTCCCTCCTTTATATACGGGGGTGGGGGCACCCCAAAGACACATCAAAGTTTCTCTTAGCTGTGTGCGGTGGGCCCCTCCACAGTTACACACCTCGGTCATATCGTCGTAGTGCTTAGGCGAAGCCCTGCGCCGGTAACTTCATCATCACCATCACCACGTCGTCGTGCTGACGGAACTCTCCCTCGTCCTCAACTGGATCAAGAGTTCGAGGGACGTCATCAAGCTGAACGTGTGCTGAACGCGGAGGTGTCGTACGTTCGGTACTTGGATCGGTTGGATCGAGAAGACGTTCGACTACATCAACCGCGTTACTAAACGCTTCCGCTTTCGGTCTATGAGGGTACGTGGACACACTCTCCCTGCTCGTTGCTATGCTTCTCCTAGATAGATCTTGCGTGATCGTAGGAAAGTTTTTGAAATTACTTCGTTCCCCAACACCCCTGTCCTTGGCGTTTGGTCATAATTATGTCATAAATGCGACCACATCGACGACATATCTTCCTGTCGGTGTAAAAACCGGTGAACCTCTGGGTAGGGGCTCCCAAGCTGTGGACCTCGAACAGATGGTAACGGGAACAAGGAGATGATGTTTACCTAGGTTCGGTCCCTTTTGATGGAGGTAAAACCCGATGTCCTGCTCTTTGTTTATATTGATCTAGATGTATCAAGTACATACTTGATCTACCTCGAGATTGTGAGATGTGTTCTAACTCTAGGGCTATGTGAATGAGATTGCCTTGATGGCCCCTCTATGGGCTAAACCCCTTGTCTTATATACACGCCAGGTAGGGTGTCTAGCGTAGAGGTGGTGAGAGAAGTCTTGGAGTATACGACAAGTCTTTGGTAGATGTGGTCTCAATCTTCTCCCCAGCGTGCGGCCTTCGGTGTCCATCTTGAGGAGAATGAGGGCCCGCCGGCCCAATCCGAGGAGCGTGGGCCGGCTAGGTTAGACCCCCTAATCTAGGACACCGTCACTTCCCTTTCGCCCCTCCTCCTGAAGCAGAGCATTTTCACCAGCTCATAGTCATTTCCACATCTGCATTGCCAAACAACTAACTTTCACTACAGTAGCTTCCTCAGCACAACAACTTTGCCAACATAGCAAGTCCAGGGCTGGATTTTTCAACGTTGCACCCCAAACAAACAGGGCCTTAGTGGCATTTCTAAGTTAACAAAACTCTTAGTGGTGTTTCTTAGTAGTGTTTCACTAGTGACTTAACAGCAAAAGCAACTATGAATATGTCTCGAAGAGGGGCAATTAAGGAAAAAATTAAGCAAAAGAAACCTATGATTGGATTTCTTGTAGAGTAACAAGCACAACTTATCTCTACCATATGAATATTGTGATGTACTATATGAAGAGTAGGCAATGCGCAGCTAACTAGCAACGACACAATGTTACTCATCGACATCCTTCATCCTTGTAATGCTGAAATGTGCAATCATATTTTGACACAAATGCCATCCTTCATGCAGAGTAACACAACGTGGCTAACCAAGACCACACCTATTTGAAACTCATCCAGAGATCCTTCCAAGGCACTGATACTCTGCATGCCCAAGTGATTCGCCAGCTCATCCAGCAGGAGTACATGAGGACGTGACATCCATATCAAAGCGGTCATGACATGGACCTTCTAAGAGCATCTCTAACAAAAACACTAAAAGGCTTTAACTCCTCAAAAGATTCTCTTTGAGGATTTAAAGCCTTTCTAACCGAACCCTGAACTGGTCTAACTCCTAAATTTTTTGAGAGAAGTGACCCTCCCTCCTCAAATTTGAGCAACCCAAATCGATTCTCAGTAGAGGATTCCCTCGTCCGTGTCCATTTCTCTCACTAAGCCTCGTCCACACTGGTGCATCCTCCGTCGTGTTCTTTGCCTTCCACTTGCTCTTGGCAGCTTCTTTGCTATCCTTAGAGCATCTACAGCCGGGCGCCCCAAACTCTCCCCCCTAAATGCCCGGGTGGAGAGCCTAGTAACTGACTGGTCAAAAAATACTTGACCCGGACGGATGCCTCATACCGGCCTCAGACGCCAGGGCTGACCGGCAACCCTCATATCTAGCCCAAATCTGCGGCCATTATAGGGAGGCCCGGGCGTGTCGGCCACGTCAGATCAGGCCCACACTGGCCCACCCCGACCCCACAAATATTCCTTCCCATCCTCTTCCCGGACCAGACCCTAGCCACTACACTCTGCTTCGCTTCGCCCCCAAGCTCCCGTCTGGTGATCTTCGGCCTTTTCCGGCATGGCGCGTAGTAGATCTGACTCGGACCACTCCTGATCCATCGGCTGGGGCGTCGTCCCATATGGGAGGAGGCGCGCGCTACCGCGGAAGAGGAAACCATCTGTGCCAGCATCCTCCACAAGCGGCAGAGGAGGAACACGCGCGCCGTCGCCCGAGAGCAAAGCCAGAGTGGTCCGTGCCATGACCGGATCCCCCCCCCCCCCGAGGAGAAGGAGGACAATGATGGGGCGTACAGCTCTGGCGAGGAGGAGATCCGGTTTGATCCATATAGCATCTTTGGTCGCTACTTCCGCGACAAAGACGTCAAGGGCGCCGGCAAGAGCAAGCGTGGATGATCTTTGCCCATAACAGTATGTATGTATACCATGCCAAATTTTGGTAGTCGGATGGCATTGTATTGATGTAGTAGCCGGATGTCCGGATGTATCGAAAGTTTATGATGTGTGTGTAATATGGATTCGGGGTTTGCTAATTGAGAGTCCACGGAACAGAGATTTGATGTGTGGTCGACCATTATCCGTTGACGTAACCGTCACGTCCGTGGACGTATGAGGTACCGGTTTAGCAGTAGGTGGCTGTAGATGCTCTTACACAGCGCTTGGCTTTTCACCTTGTCCTGAGCAGCCATCCTCCAGTTTCTCCTCGCTGCTTGAATTTGCTACTCGTACACCTCGGCCTTTCTGTTCGCGTCCTTCCTGCTCTGCTTGTACCCGCTCTCAAAATCATGGAGGTTGCCACAGCAGAGGTGGAGGTTCTCGTCGTGCAAATGTATGACACCGTTGCAGGCGGTGTTGAGCAGGTCCCGGTCGTGGGACACGACGACCAGCATCTTTGTTCTTCCACTGCGAGCACAGGGTACGGCTCCAGACAGAGCACATCATTTCAATTCGTTTTCAGGCCACCCAAGTTCAGCGATTTTGCAGTTATGCAACTGCTAGTACCACGGAAGGCTGTCACAGGGTCATTGCTGAAACGGATTCATTTGAAGCTTCGGCGGGACCAATGGAAGGTGGGAATAGTACGGCTGCAGTGATCATTGTCGAGGGAGGAACCTGTAACTTGTCCGAGGAGGCCCCATTTTGGTCAGGCTAACCAAGTTGCTACTGAGATCGGTCTAAGTTTTGCCATCTTTGTGAACTGAAACTCGATCGGTGTGGCTGCGGTAGTCCAAGTTCAGTGTTCAAATTCCGCGCCCATTAAACAATGTCTACGTCAATAACAAAGCCTTGCCAAAATAAAGAGTAAAATGCACTGGCAGTCACTGAACTTGCGAAGAGCGCTCACTTTGGTCACTGTACTTAGAAATACGGCCAATATGGTCACCCAATACGACAAGACGTGTTTGTACGGTCACTGTTGCTCGTATGCCACCCGTCGCCGCTCTGTTTGACCAGTCAGTGCCGTCCACGTCGGCACGCTCAGGGTTATTTCTGTAAATTACGCCGGCGCATGTAATTATCCATCCACCCCCCTGAAATACCCCACTCTGTAGTGGAATCCCTAAATCCCCACTCTGCTGGCGACGCCGCTGCCCTCTCCCAAATTCCCCACTCTGCCGCCGACGCCGCCGCCCTCTCCCTGTTGTTGCCGCCGCCCTCTTCCGTGCTGCTTGCCGGCGGCCTCTCCCTGCCGCGTGCCACCGCCCGTTGCTTCACTCCGCCATGTCGACAAGCTCGGTCAGGTCATCGGTTGGCGGTCGTTCGGTGGTGGTGCCGCTCATCAGGTGCCCTTCTTGCCGCACTCGTGTGAAGTTCTATCTGTCGAACACGGAGAAGCACGAGGGCTGGGTCTTCTACAGGTGCCCTGTTGGTGTAAGTGGAGTGCATCCCTAGTTCTTCATTTTGGTCGAATTTTGGGAACTTGTAATGGTGATTTCTGGCGTTTGTTCTTTTCTTTTGATCTTCAGGACCATTTCTGGCATTGGGAGTTGGAATACGTTGCATATTTGGTGGATAATCAGTTTCTCGTTGGCAATGAAGCCGTAGATGCATTAGGAGCTGCAGAGGATAAGAGGGAAGAGCTGATTCGAGCAAGGAATCGAAGATATGCAGGTGGAGGTGCAGGTGTAGGTGCAGTTGATCTTCCAGGCTTTGAAGATGGACATCATGGAAGAGTTGCATGTCAAATGAGCAATCAGCAAGCAGAAGCACTCGTAGGGTTAGGCAATGAAATATTGGTGATGATGAAGGCACTGTTGGCAGCACTCATTGTAGTTGCAGTGCTAGTAGCTATTTCTGTGCTGAAGAAGTGATGGAGTGGATGCAAGAGTGATGCAATATGTAGTTGATGCAGTGTTTGCAGTAGCTATTTCACTGTTACTATGTTAGGAATGATGCCTAGTTTGTTAGGAGATGAACTGGTACTATGTGGTGGTGTTGTTAGTGTCAAGTGTCAATCTTTTGCATTGCATCTCATGCTTTTGCAATATGTAATGCAAGTGACAATGTTGTACTGCAAATGAAGTTAATGGATCATCCTGCTGTCTTATGAAGATATCATTTTTATGTTATATTTGCCTTGTGTGTGTGCATTGCAAAGCTAGTTGATGATGCTGTCAATTTGGGCACATTTGACCATTGTCATTTTTGTCTTGTGTGTGTGCATTGCAAAGCTAGTTGATGATGCTTGTAGACCATTTTCCTGTTCATTTTGCATGCAAAAAAAACTATACAACTGCTGCAAGTTGAAGAGGACAAATGTGACCATTGTCATATGTTGGGCAATGTTATAACCAGGGCATTAAGCATAGTCATAAGTAGGCAAAGAAGTATCTTGTAGAACTGGTTACAAAATGAGCAACAATTGATCCATACTCATGTGTCTACATCATTATGGATCAATTGCAATATTTTCCTACATACTACATGGATTGGGCAAAATAAGATGCTTGCATACTACATGGATGTTCTGGCTGTCCACTGTCTCATCACCTAAAGATATCAAACATGGATGTTCTGCTGGCCTTCCTTGGCTGACCATCTTCTTGGTTCTGTGAATCATCCTGGCTTTTACCCATTGCAATAGATATCAGCCTCATTTCTTCCTTTCTTTGTGTTGCGGTAGCCTCCTTCTCTGCTTTCTTATCTGCTCTTCTTTTTGTTGCAGCAGCCTCTTTCTCTGCTAGCTTCTTGGCAGCTTCTTGTTCTTTTTGAGCCTTCTTCTCAGCCTCCTTCTTTGCTTTGTTCTCAGCAGCTATAGTTTTCTTAACCTCCAAAAGAATCTGCCTTGTCTCTGCTTGAGCCTGCTTTTTTATTGCTGCTTCTTCTTTCCTCTTCTCTCTGTTCAGAGCAGCTGCCTGTCTCTTCCTCTCTGCCTCTGCTGTTTTCTTCTCCTCTTGAAGATGTCTCTTCCTGGCAGCTTCTTCAGCCTTCTTTTCCTGTTCTTCTCTCCTTGCTGCAAGTATAGCATTTTTCTTGTCTTCTAACTCTTTGTCTCTCTGCTTTTTAATGCAAGTAAGTTCTTGGCCATCTCTCCTTGCTGAATGGTGCTTGTGCTCCCTTGGTTTTGATTGACCAATAACTGAGCAGCAGAAAGGAATGTTGACTCTGGAACAGGTCCTTGTGCAATCACTCTTGGCACAGGCCTCTGCATGACATAACAAGCAACAGTGACCGTACAAACACGTCTTGTTGTATTGGGTGACCATATTGGCCGTATTTCTAAGTACAGTGACCAAAATGAGCCCTCTTCGCAAGTTCAGTGACTGCCAGTGCATTTTACTCCAAAATAAAACCCTCGGCAGGTAGTATAGTGCACAACTACTCCCTCCGTTCCTAAATATAAGTTTTTTCAATATAGACTACATACAAATGTATATAGACGTAGTTTAGAGTGTAGAGTCACGCAATTTGCTCCGTATGTAGTCCATATTGAGATCTCTAGAAAGACTTATATTTAGAACCGGAGGTAGTACACATCATCATCTCAGGATGTGTGAACTCAACTGACGGAGACGCGCCCAGTTAAATTTAAATTCAGAAACACCAGCTAGGTGTCTCGTAAACGCACTGATAGGTGCTGGCTGAATAATTGAACCTTTAAAAAAAATGCTATGGATCCCAGTGATCAGCTAATGTCTAGTACTCCCTCCGTTCCCAAATATAAGTCTTTCTAGATATTCCAACAAGTGACTACATACGGAGCAAAATGAGTGAATCTACACTCCAAAATATGTCTACATACATCCGTATGTTGTAGTCCATTTGAAATGTCTAAAAAGACTTATATTTAGGAACGGAGGGAGTATATCAGTAAGTGTCAATTTTGTCAGATAAAATCTGACAAACAAGAATGTGGAATTATCAATGCGAAAAGCCAGCTACTGTTGTCATGGCGAAATAGTCCCAAAGGCAAGCGAGATCAACTCGTTGGACAGCAGAAATCCATCTGGGTCACTCAGACGGAGGAAGGCCATCCTGCTCCCACTCATCTCACCCTCGCTTTCCAAATCTGACTCGAACTCATTGAACTGCAGGGCCTCTCGCTCCTTGTCCATGGCGATCACCAGTCCACTCTCAACAAAAGGCCTAAACGTCTCGCACAATGACCGTGTCAGAGCCTCTCCAAAAGATTTACTGAAACTGTGCAGATCTAGCCCGCGGGCTGTTCTCAGCGATAGCATCACCGAGTCCATCGCCATATCCTTTGTCTCGGAGATGCTAGACTCGTGGCACCAGGTTCCGTCTTCAAGCTTCTGAACCCAATCCGCGTAGTTCCTCATTCCTCTGGGCCTAGAGAACCTGACACCGTTGATGTAGCTTGCTGATCCAAGACCAAACGCATAGAACGGCCTGTTTTGCCAGTATGTTACGTTGTGCTTGCACTCGTAACCAGGCTTGCAGTAGCTACTGATCTCGTAGTGTTGATATCCTGCTTCAGAAAGCCGCTTCGAAGCTATCTTGTAGAAGTTCGCAGAGTCTGTCTCATTTGGGAGAGGAAATACACCAGGCGTATAGCTGCAACATTTGATATGGAAAGAGTGAGATAGGCATCAATCTGACACATATTTAAGGATGAGCTCATTTCATCTTTCATACAAAAATGTGACTGAAAATTAATATGTGACCAAATTGTTAGAAACTTGGATATAGGATGGCAGGCTAGAGAACAACATGGCTTTATAAGGTAGTAGTATAATGCAATTGGTTGAGTAATACACCCGAACACAAATCCAGTTAAGCCTTTTAACTTGCAACTATCAGCAGCATGAGTTCAATAAGAAGACTGAACTTCTTTCTCTGGAATGACATAATCTTCGCGAACAGTGAGGCAACAGTCAGAGCGTCGGTTCAGTTCTTACTGAACTATAGGAACACTTTGCAAGATATCAAAGATGATGTAAATGAATACGATGAAAAGGGCAAGAGTGTAATCCACGGACAAGCTCGCAAGGAGACAACTCCTTACTAGATAAGTTGTATGCCACCTGATGTCAGATGGTTTATGTCATTATGTGGACACCAGTTTTACCGCCAAACTAATACTGCAACTTGGACGGCGGTGATCAGAATCAAAGAGGAAAAAGTAATTCTGTCCGCCTAGGGCATGGTGCCACGATGCCTTAATGCTGAGAAGCAGAAACCATTGCATCGCATGTCTATAAGGTGTCCAAAAGGCGCTGATCTACACTAATCAGGCCGATGTTGATTGACAGCAACAGCCTGACGGTGGCTAATGCCATCGACCCTCATATGTTGTGCTGGTCCACAATTAGTGGTGGCATTCAGGAGATTTGTCTCGTGTTGCCTGAATTCCTGAGTCACAGAATTCTCAAAATCTAAAAGCAGGATAACAGGGTAGCGCATGGTTTAGCTCGATACTGTAGAAAGGATGTTGTGTGGTGGTGTTCTACAAGATGCAGTCCCGGCTTGCCTGTTGATTATGATACTGCAGGATCGTAACCTCAGCTCTGTAACCTAGTTAATACAAGTAGCCCCTTTCCAATAAGAGAAGACTGAACTTCTAAAACACAAACAAGTGCAAATCAAAACAACACTTGTAGCTAACTGTGTGACGATGATGGTTGCAGTGTGTTAGTTTTTCTCCAATTCGTTATTATCTATAGAACAGAACCACCACAAACAACACACATATTTGTCAGGAGCGATAATGTTTTCAAGATAGGGATCATAGCTCATAGGTATGGACAGAATAAAACTCACATTTGCCCAAACTTGGTGCCCTGCTCAATCTGCAGATCATAGACAGACACATGCGTGGGGCGGGCATCGACGGTGCACCGCAAGCTCTCCTCCCACATCTGCTGGGTCTGGTTGGGCAGGGAGGAGATGAGGTCCATGCTCCAGTTCTGGAGCCCCTCGCAGGCGGTCACGATCCCGACGGCCTCGTGCACCTCCCGCAGGCCGTGCGCGCGGCCGCACGCCCGGAGCAGCTCCTCCTGGAACGCCTGCACGCCGAGCGACACCCGGTTCACGCCCACGCCCACCAGCTCCCGCAGCTTGGCCGCGTCGAACGTGCCGGGGTCCATCTCGATGGACACCTCCGGGCACGCGGACAGCCCGAACCTGCCGCGCAGCGCGTCGAGCACCGCGGCCACCAGCCTCGGCGGGACCAGCGACGGGGTGCCGCCGCCGAAGAAGATGGTCTCGAGCGGCACGCCGTCGTCGGAGACGGGACGCGTGGCGGCCACCTCCCGGAGCAGGAGGCGCACGTAGTCGGCGATCCGAGGATCCTCGCCCTCGCCCGGGCCGCCGGGGGAGGAGGCGGAGGAGCCGAGCGCCACGATGGGGAAGTCGCAGTAGTGGCAGCGCTTGCGGCAGAAGGGGAGGTGCACGTAGGCAGAGGCCGGGGGAAGCGGCCGTGGCGGAGGAGGCGGCGGCGGGACGGCGGCGGCCGGGGAGGCATAGCGACGAACAGGTGGTGGGCGGGGTGGGCGGATTGGGGGCGGTTTCCTGTGCGGCAACTGGAAGACGAGAGGGAAGGCTGATCTTAGCATTACTGACCACTCGCCTCCCAAAGGCTCCTCCCGGTGGACTGGTAAAGAGACAATTTTGCATTGAGTTGAAAATGGCGACAAAATCCAAATTGACTTTTAAGTAGCATTCAGCCGTGTGTTTTTTTTTCAAAATCCAAATTAACTCGTGTTAGAATCATTACATTGTAAAATCTAGATTATTGACTCTAGTGCAAGTGGGAGACTGAAGGAAATATGCCCTAGAGGCAATAATAAAGTTGTTATTTTATATTTTCTTATATCATGATAAATGTTTATTATTCATGCTAAAATTGTATTAACCGGAAACTTGATACATGTGTGAATACATAGACAAAACAAAGTGTCCCTAGTATGCCTCTACTAGACTAGCTCGTTAATCAAAGATGATTAAGTTTCCTGACCATAGACATGTGTTGTCATTTGATGAACGGGATCACATCATTAGGAGAATGATGTGATGGACAAGACCCATCCGTTAGCTTAGCATAATGATCGTTAAGTTTTATTGCTACTGCTTTCTTCATGACTTATACATATTCCTTTGACTATGAGATTATGCAACTCCCGAATACCGGAGGAGTACCTTGTGTGCTATCAAACGTCACAACGTAAAAGGATGATTATAAAGATGCTCTATAGGTATCTCCGAAGGTGTTTTGTTGGGTTGGCATAGATTGAGATTAGGATTTGTCACTCCGAGTATCGGAGAGGTATCTCTGGGCCCTCTCGGTAATGCACATCATAATAAGCCTTGCAAGCAATGTGACTAATGAGTTAGTTGCGGGATGATGCATTACGGAACGAGTAAAGAGACTTGCCGGTAACGAGATTGAACTAGGTATGAAGATACCGACGATCGAATCTCGGGCAAGTAACATACCAATGACAAAGGGAATAACGTATGTTGTCATAACGGTTCGATTGATAAAGATCTTCGTAGAATATGTGGGAGCCAATATGAGCATCCAGGTTCCGTTCGATGACGATTTGCATTATGAGTTATGTGTTTTGGTGACCGAACTGTGTTCGGAGTCCCGGATGAGATCACGGAATGACGAGGAGTCTCGAAATGTCCGAGAGGTAAAGACTGATATATTGGACGATGGTATTCGGACACCGGAATGGTTTCGGAGTGGTTCGAGTATTTTTCGGAGTACCGAGGGGTTACCGGAACCCCCCGGGGAAGTAATGGGCCTACATGGGCCATAGGGGAGAGGGGAGGCAGCCCACAAGGGGTGGCCGCGCCCCCCTCCCATAGGGAGTTCGAATTGGACTAGGGGAGGGGGCGCGCCCCCTTTTCCTTCTCCTCTTCCCTCTCCCTTCCCTCTTTCCCCCTCCATGAGAACGAAAAAAAGGGGGGCCGAATCCTACTAGGACTGGAGTCTTAGTAGGACTCCCCTCTCCTTGGCGCGCCCCTGGTGGCCGGCCTCCTCCTCTCCCTCCTTTATATACGGGCAGGGCACCTCTTGGAGACACACCAACTGTTCTCTTAGCCGTGTGTGGTGCCCCCCTCCATAGTTTACTTCTCCGGTCATAGCGTCGTACTGCTTAGGCGAAGCCCTGCGCGGATCACATCACCATCACCGTCACCACGCCGTTGTGCTAATGAAACTCTCCCTCGACCTTCTGCTGGATCAAGAGTTCGAGGGACGTCATCGAGCTGAACGTGTGCTGAACTCGGAGGTGCCGTACGTTCGGTACTTGATCGGTTGGATCGTGAAGATGATCGACTACATCAACCACGTTAAACTAACGCTTCCGCTTTTGGTCTACGAGGGTACATGGACACACTCTCCCCCTCTCGTTGCTATGCATCTTCTAGATAGATCTTGCGTGATCGTAGGAATTTTTTTGAAATTGCATGCTACGTTCCCCAACAATGTGCTTTGTGAAAGTCCAATTAAGTGTCTTGATCTATCTCTATATGATCTTGATGCTCAATATATAAGCAGCTTCACCGAGGTCTTTCATTGAAAAACTCTTATTAAAGTATCCTTTTATGCTATCTATAAATTCTATATCATTTCCAATCAACAATATGTCATCCACATATAATATTAAAAATGTTATAGAGCTCCCACTCACTTTCTTGTAAATACAGACTTCTCCAAAAGTCTGTATAAAACCATATGCTTTGATCACCTCATCAAAGCGTATATTCCAACTCCGAGATGCTTGCACCAGTCCATAAATGGATCACTGGAGCTTGCACACTTTGTTAGCACCTTTAGGATCGGCAAAACCTTCTGGTTGCATCATATACAACTCTTCTTTAAGAAATCCATTAAGGTATGCAGTTTTGACGTCCATTTGCCAGATTTCATAATCATAAAATGCGGCAATTGCTAACATTATTCGGACAGACTTAAGCATCGCTACGGGTGAGGTCTCATTGTAGTCAACTCCTTGAACTTGTCGAAAACCTTTCGCAACAAGTCGAGCTGTGTACACAGTAACATTACCATCAGCGTCAGTCTTCTTCTTGAAGATCCGTTTATTCTCTATGGCTTGCCGATCATCGGGCAAGTCAACCAAAGTCCATACTTTGTTCTCATAGATGGATCCCATCTCAGATTTCATGGCCTCAAGCCATTTCACGGAATCTAGGTTCATCATCGCTTCCTCATAGTTCGTAGGTTCGTCATGGTCTAGTAACATGACTTCCAGAACAGGATTACCGTACCACTCTGGTGCGGAACGTGCTCTGGTTGACCTACGAGGTTTGGTAGTAACTTGATCCGAAGTTTCATGATCATTATCATTAGCTTCCTCACTAGTTGGTGTAGGCATCACGGGAACGGTCTTCTATGATGAGCTACTTTCCAATTCGAGAGAAGGTACAACTACCTCATCAAGTTATACTTTCCTCCCACTCACTTCTTTCGAGAGAAACTCCTTCTCTAGAAAGGATCCATTCTTAGCAACAAAGATCTTGCCTTCGGATCTGTGATAGAAGGTGTACACAACAGTTTCTTTTGGGTATCCTATGAAGACGCACTTCTCCGATTTGGGTTCGAGCTTATCAGGTTGAAGCTTTTTTACATAAGCATCGCAACCCCAAACTTTAAAAAATGGCAGCTTAGGTTTCTTGCCAAACCACAGTTCATACAGTGTTGTCTCAACGGATTTAGATGGTGCCCGATTTAACGTGAATGTAGCTGTCTCTAATGCATAACCCCAAAATGATAGTGGTAGATCGGTAAGAGACATCATAGATAGCATCATATCCAATAAAGTATGGTTACGACGTTCGGACACACCATTACGTTGTGGTGTTTTAGGTGGCGTGAGTTGTGAAACTATTCCACATTGTTTTAAATGAAGGCCAAACTCGTAACACAAATATTCGCCTCCGCGATCAGATCATAGAAACTTTATTCGGCCTCCTCTCCTAGTCCTATTCGGCCTCCTTCCCTGTGGGGGGCGCGCCACCCCTTTGTGGCCTGGTGTGCCTCCCGCCTATGGCCCATATGGCCCATATCTTCCCTAAGGATGGCAATGGGTAGGGTATGGGGCGGGTAGGGCAATATCATGCCCATACCCGTGTAGTTAATGGGTAAACAATTTTACCCATACCCGTACCCATGGGTACAAAACTTAACCCGTGCCCATACCCGATGGGTGTTGGAAATATGCCCTAGAGGCAATAATAAAATGGTTATTATTGTATTTCCTTGTTCATGATAATTGTCTATTGTTCATGCTATAATTGTATTAACTGGAAACCGTAATACATGTGTGAATACATAGAGCACAACATGTCCCTAGTAAGCCTCTAGTTGACTAGCTCGTTGATCAATAGATGGTTATGGTTTCCTGACCATGGACATTGGATGTCATTGATAACGGGATCACATCATTAGGAGAATGATGTGATGGACAAGACCCAATCCTAAGCATAGCACAAGATCGTGTAGTTCGTTTGCTAAGAGCTTTTCTAATGTCAAGTATCGTTTCCTTAGACCATGAGATTGTGCAACTCCCGGATACCGTAGGAATGCTTTGGGTGTACCAAACGTCACAACGTAACTGGGTGGCTATAAAGGTGCACTACAGGTATCTCCGAAAGTGTCTGTTGGGTTGGCACGAATCGAGACTGGGATTTGTCACTCCGTATGACGGAGAGGTATCTCTGGGCCCACTCGATAATGCATCATCATAATGAGCTCAATGTGACTAAGGAGTTAGCCACGGGATCATGCGTTACGGAACGAGTAAAGAGACTTGCCGGTAACGAGATTGAACGAGGTATTGGGATACTGAGGATCGAATCTCGGGCAAGTAACATACCGATAGACAAAGGGAATTGTATACGGGATTGATTGAATCCCCGACACGTGGTTCATCCGATGAGATCATCGTGGAACATGTGGGAGCCGATATGGGTATCCAGATCCCGCTATTGGTTATTGGCCGGAGAGGTGTCTCGGTCATGTCTGCATGGTTCCCGAACCCGTAGGGTCTACACACTTAAGGTTCGGTGACGCTAGAGTTGTTATGGGAAATAGTATGTGTTTACCGAAGGTTGTTCGGAGTCCCAGATGAGATCCCGGACATCACGAAGAGTTCCGGAATGGTCCGGCGGTGAAGATCGATATATTGGACGAAGGGTATTGGAGTCCGGAAGTGTTCCGGGGGTACCAGGCTATGGCCAGCATGACCGAAAGGTGTTTCGGGAGCCCCGGCAAGTGTTGGAGGGCCTCATGGGCCAAAGGGGAAGGGGAAAACCAGCCCACTAAGGGGTGGTGCGCCCCCCACACCCTTTCCGACGTTACTTGGGGAGGTGGGGCGCCTCCACCTGGCTTGGGAGGCAAGCCTCCACCTGCTTGGCTTGGGGGGCAAGTCTCCCTAGGATTTTCCCTAGGGAGATCCAATCTGCTTGGCCGCCGCCCCCTAGGGGAAACCCTAGGGCGCCTCCCCCTCTCCCCTTGCCCCTATATATAGTGGAGGGGTGGGAGGGCAGCCGCACCTCTTCCCTGGCGCAGCCCTCCCTCCTCATACACCTCCTCCTCCTCCGTAGTGCTTAGCGAAGCTCTGCCGGAGAACCACGAGCTCCATTGCCACCACGCCGTCATGCTGCTGGAGTTCTCCCTCAACTTCTCCTCTCCCCTTGCTGGATCAAGAAGGAGGAGACGTCCCCGGGCTGTACGTGTGTTGAACGCGGAGGCGCCGTCCGTTCGGCGCTAGATCGGAACTTCCGCGATTTGAATCGCTGCGAGTACGACTCCATCAACCGCGTTCTTGTAACGCTTCCGCTTAGCGATCTTCAAGGGTATGAAGATGCACTCCCTCTCTCTCGTTGCTAGCATCTCCTAGATTGTTCTTGGTGACACGTAGGAAAATTTTGAATTATTGCTACGTTCCCCAACAGTGGCATCATGAGCTAGGTCTATGCGTAGATTCTATGCACGAGTAGAACACAAAGTAGTTGTGGGCGATGATTTGTTCAATTTGCTTACCGTTACTAGTCTTATCTTGATTCGGCGGCATTGTGGGATGAAGCGGCCCGGACCGACCTTACACGTACACTTACGTGAGACAGGTTCCACCGACTGACATGCACTTGATGCATAAGGTGGCTAGCGGGTGTCTGTCTCTCCCACTTTAGTCGGATCGGATTCGATGAAGAGGGTCCTTATGAAGGGTAAATAGCAATTGGCATATCACCGTTGTGGCTTTTGTGTAGGTAAGAAACGTTCTTGCTAGAAACCCATAGCAGCCACGTAAAACATGCAACAACAATTAGAGGACGTCTAACTTGTTTTTGCAGGGTATGCTATGTGATGTGATATGGCCAAAAGGATGTGATGAATTATATATATGTGATGTATGAGATTGATCATGTTCTTGTAATAGGAATCATAACTTGCATGTCGATGAGTATGACAACCGGCAGGAGCCATAGGAGTTGTCTTAATTTATTGTGTGACCTGCGTGTCAATGAAAAACGCCATGTAATTACTTTACTTTATTGCTAACCGTTAGCCATAGTAGTAGAAGTAATAGTTGGCGAGACAACTTCATGAA
Source organism: Aegilops tauschii subsp. strangulata (assembly GCF_002575655.3). Lineage (NCBI taxonomy): Eukaryota > Viridiplantae > Streptophyta > Magnoliopsida > Poales > Poaceae > Aegilops > Aegilops tauschii. Next base: position 471,340,486 of record NC_053035.3, read on the forward strand.
GACACGATGATGGAGATCATGGTGTCATGCCGGTGACGAAGGTGATCATGCCGCGCCTCGAAGATGGAGATCAAAAGGCGCAAGATGATATTGGCCATATCATGTCACTTTATGATTTGCATGTGATGTTTGTCATGTTTACATCTTATTTGCTTAGAACGACGGTAGCATAAATAAGATGATCCCTCACTAAAATTTCAAGAGATGTGTTCCCCCTAACTGTGCACCGTTGCGAAGGTTCGTTGTTTCGAAGCACCACGTGATGATCGGGTGTGATATATTCTAACGTTCGCATACAACGGGTGTAAGCCAGATTTACACATGCGAAACACTTAGGTTGACTTGACGAGCCTAGCATGTACAGACATGGCCTCGGAACACAAGAGACCGAAAGGTCGAACATGAGTCGTATAGTAGATACGATCAACATGGAGATGTTCACCGATGATGACTAGTCCGTCTCACGTGATGATCGGACACGGCCTAGTTGACACGGATCATGTATCACTTAGATGACTAGAGGGATGTCTATCTGAGTGGGAGTTCATTAAATAATTTGATTAGATGAACTTAATTATCATGAACATAGTCAAAAGGTCTTTGCAAATTATGTCGTAGCTTACGCTTTAGTTCTACTAAGATATGTTCCTAGAGAAAATTTAGTTGAAAGTTGATAGTAGCAATTATGCGGACTGGGTCCGTAAACTGAGGATTGTCCTCATTGCTGCACAGAAGGCTTATGTCCTTAATGCACCGCTCGGTGTGCTGAACCTCGAGCGTCGTCTGTAGATGTTGCGAAACATCTGACATACACGTTTTGATGACTACGTGATAGTTCCGTGTGTGATGCTAACGGTTTAAAATTGTGGCACCAAAGACGGTTTTGAAACGTCGCAGAACATATGAGATGTTCCAAAGATTGAAATTGGGATTTCAGACTAGTGCCCACGTCAAGAGGTATGAGACCTCTGACAAGTTTCTTAAGCCTGCAAACTAAGGGAGAAAAGCTCAATCGTTGAGCATGTGCTCAGATTGTCTGAGTACTACAATCGCTTGAATCGAGTGGGAGTTAATCTTCCAGATGAGATAGTGATGGTTCTCCATAGTCACTGACACCAAGCTATTAGAGCTTCGTGATAAACTATAACATATCAGGGATAGACATGATGATCCTTGAGCAACTCGCGATGTTTGACACTGCGAAAGTAGAAATCAAGTAGGAGCATCAATTGTTGATGGTTAGTAAAACCACTAGTTTCAAGAAGGGCACGGGCAACAAGGGATACTTCATGAAACGGCAAATCAGTTGCAGCTCTAGTGAAGAAAGCCAAGGTTGAACCCAAACCCGAGACTAAGTGCTTCTGAGATGAGGGGAACGGTCACTGAAGCAGAACTGCCCTAGATACTTCGTGGATGAGAAGGCTGGTAAGGTCGACAGAAGTATATTGGATATACATTATATTAATGTGTACTTTACTAGTACTCCTAGTAGCACCAGGGTATTAGATACCGGTTCGGTTGCTAAGTGTTAGTAACTCGAAATAAAAGCTGCGGAATAAACGAGACTAGCTAAAAGTGAGATGACGATATGTGTTGGAAGTGTTTCCAAGGTTGATGTGATCAAGCATCGCATGCTCCCTCTACCATCGAGATTGGTGTTAAACCTAAATAATTGTTATTTGGTGTTTACGTTGAGCATAGACATGATTGGATTATGATGTTCATTTAAGAAGAATAATGGTTACTCTTTTTATTTGAATAATACCTTCAATGGTCTTGCACCTAAAATAAATGGTTTATTGAATCTCGATCGTAGTGATACACATGTTCGTGCCAAAAGATATAAAATAGTAATGATAGTACCACATACTTGTGGCACTGCCATTTGAGTCATATTGGTATAGAACGCATGAAGAAGCTCCATGTAGATGGATCTTTGGACTCACTCGTTTTTGAAAAGATTGAGACATGCGAACCATGTCTATTGGTATATATGCATGAAGAAACTCCATGCAGATGGATCGTTTGGACTCACTTGATTTTGAATCACTTGAGACATGCAAATCATACCACATGGGCAAGATGACTGAAAGGCCTCGTTTTCAGTAAGATGGAACAAGAAAGCAACTTGTTGGAAGTAATACATTTTGATGTGTGCAGTCCATTGAGTGTTGAGGCATGCAGTGGATATCGTTATGTTCTTACTTCACAGATGATTTGAGTAGATGCTGAGTGTATTTACTTGATGAAACACAAGTCTGAATTATTGAAAGGTTCAAGTGATTTCAGAGTGAAGTTGAAGATCGTCGTGACAAGAGGATAAAATGTCTATGATATGATCATGGAGATGAATATCTGAGTTACGAGTTTGGCACACAATTAAGACATTGTGGAAAGTGTTTCACAATTAATACCGCCTGGAACACCATAGTGTGATGGTGTGTCCGAACATCATAACTGCACCCTATTGGATATGGTGCATACCATGATGTCTCTTATCGAATTACCACTATCGTTTATGGGTTAGGCATTAGAGACGACCGCATTCACTTTAAATAGGGCACCACGCAATTCCGTTGAGACGACACCGTATGAACTATGGTTTAGAGAAACCTAAGTTGTCGTTTCTTAAAAGTTTGGGGCTACGACGCTTATGTGGAAAAGTTTCAGGCTGATAAGCTCGAACCCAAAGCGGATAAATGCATCTTCATAGAATACCCAAAAACAGTTGGGTATACCTCCTATTTTAGATCCGGAAGCAAAGTGATTGTTTCTAGAAACAGGTCCTTTCTCGAGGAAAAGTTTCTCTCGAAAGAATTGAGTGGGAGGATGGTGGAGACTTGATGAGGTTATTGAACCATGACTTCAACTAGTGTGTAGCAGGGCACAGGAAGTTGTTCCTGTGGCACCTACACCAATTGAAGTGGAAGCTTATGATAGTGATCATGAAACTTCGGATCAATTCACTACAAAACCTCGTAGGTCGACAAGGATGCGTACTACTTCAGAGTGGTACATAATCCTGTCTTGGAAGTCATGTTGCTAGACAACAATGAACCTACGAGCTATGGTGAAGTGATGGTGGGCCCGGATTCCGACGAATGGCTCGAGGCCATAAAATCCGAGAGAGGATCCATATATAAAAACAAAGTATAGACTTTGGAAGAACTACTTGATGGTCGTAAGGCTGTTGGGTGCAGATGGATTTTAAAAGGAAGACGAACAATGATGGTAAGTGTCACCATTAAGAAAACTCGACTTGTCGTTAAGATGTTTTCCGACAAGTTCAAGGTGTTGACTGCGATGAGACTTTCTCACTCGTAGCGATGCTAAGAGTCCATTGGAATTATATTAGCAGTTACTGCATTATTTATGAAATCTTGCAGATAGGATGTCAAAACATTGTTTCCTCGACAATTTTCTTGAGGAAGATACAACCAGAAGGTTTTGTCAATCCTGAAATATGCTAACAAGTGTGCAAAGCTCCAGCAATCCTTCTAAGGACTGGAGTAAGCATCTCGGAGATGGAGTGTACGCTTTGATGAGATGATCAAAATTTTTTGGTTTATACAAAGTTTATGAGAAACTTGTATTTCCAAAGAAGTGAGTGGGAGCACTATAGAATTTTTGATGAGTATATGTTGTTAACATATTGTTGATCAGAAATGGTGTAGAATTTCTGGAAAGCATCCAGGGTTATTTGAAAAGTATTTTTCAATGGAAAACCTGGATTAAGCTACTTGAACATTGAGCATCAAGATCTATAAGGATAGATCAAAAACGCTTAATAGTACTTCCAAATGAATACATATCGTGACAAGATTTTGAAGGAGTTCAAAATAGATCGGCAAAGAAGGAGTTCTTGGCTGTGTTACAAGGTGTGAGTATTGAGTAAGACTCAAGACCTGACCACGGCAGAAGAGAGAGAAAGGACGAAGGTCGTCCCCTATGCTTTAGACGTAGGCTCTACAGTATGCTATGCTGTGTACCGCACCTGAAGTGTGCCTTGCCATGAGTTAGTCAAGGGGTACAATAGTGATCCGGGAATGGATCACATGACAGCGGTCGAACTTATCCTTAGTATCTAGTGGACTAAGGAATTTTCTCGATTATGGAGGTGGTAAAAGAGTTCGTCGTAAAGGGTTACGTCGATGCAAACTTTGACACTAATCCGCATGACTCTGAGTAGTAAACCGGATTCGTATAGTTGAGCAGTTATTTGGAATAGCTCCAAGTAGCGCATGGTAGCTGTAAGATGACATGGAGATTTGTAAAGCACACACGGATCTGGAAGGTTCAGACCCGTTGACTAGTAACCTCTCTCACAAGCGAGATATGAATAAACCCCATGGGTGTTGGATTCATTACAATCACATAGTGATGTGAACTAGATTATTGACTCTAGTGCAAGTGGGAGACTATTGGAAATATGCCCTAGAGGCAATAATAAAATGGTTATTATAGTATTTCCTTGTTCATGATAATTGTCTATTGTTCATGATATAATTGTATTAACTGGAAACCGTAATACATGTGTGAATACATAGACCACAACATGTCCCTAGTAAGCCTCTAGTTGACTAGCTAGTTGATCAATAGATGGTTATGGTTTCCTGACCAAGGACATTGGATGTCATTGATAACGGGATCACATCATTAGGAGAATGATGTGATGGACAAGACCCAATCCTAAGCATAGCACAAGATCGTGTAGTTCGTTTGCTAAGAGCTTTTCTAATGTCAAGTATCGTTTCCTTAGACCATGAGATTGTGCAACTCCCGGATACCGTAGGAATGCTTTGGGTGTACCAAACGTCACAACGTAACTGAGTGGCTATAAAGGTGCACTACAGGTATCTCCGAAAGTGTCTGTTGGGTTGGCATGAATCGAGACTGGGATTTGTCACTCCGTATGACGGAGAGGTATCTCTGGGCCCACTCGGTAATGCATCATCATAATGAGCTCAATGTGACTAAGGAGTTAGCCACGGGATCATGCGTTACGGAACGAGTAAAGAGACTTGCCGGTAATGAGATTGAAAGAGGTATTGGGATACCGACGATCGAATCTCGGGCAAGTAACATACCGATAGACAAAGGGAATTGTATACAGGATTGATTGAATCCCCGACACGTGGTTCATCCGATGAGATCATCGTGGAACATGTGGGAGCCAATATGGGTATCCAGATCCCGCTATTGGTTATTGGCCGGAGAGGTGTCTCGGTCATGTCTGCATGGTTCCCGAACCCGTAGGGTCTACACACTTAAGGTTCGGTGACACTAGAGTTGTTATGGGAAATAGTATGTGGTTACCGAAGGTTGTTCGGAGTCCCGGATGAGATCCCGGACATCATGAAGAGTTCCGGAATGGTCCGGCGGTGAAGATCGATATATTGGACGAAGGGTATTGGAGTCCGGAAGTGTTCCGGGGGTACCAGGCTATGGCCAGCATGACCGAAAGGTGTTTCGGGAGCCCCGGCAAGTGTTGGAGGGCCTCATGGGCCAAAGGGGAAGGGGCAAACCAGCCCATAAGGGGTGGTGCGCCCCCCACACCCTTTCCCACGTTACTTGGGGAGGTGGGGCGCCTCCACCTGCTTGGCTTGGGGGGCAAGTCTCCCTAGGATTTTCCCTAGGGAGATCCAATCTGCTTGGCCGCCGCCCCCTAGGGGAAACCCTAGGGCGCCTCCCCCTCTCCCCTTGCCCCTATATATAGTGGAGGGGTGGGAGGGCAGCCGCACCTCTTCCCTGGCGCAGCCCTCCCTCCTCATACACCTCCTCCTCCTCCGTAGTGCTTAGCGAAGCTCTGCCAAAGAACCACGAGCTCCATTGCCACCACGCCGTCGTGCTGCTGGAGTTCTCCCTCAACTTCTCCTCTCCCCTTGCTGGATCAAGAAGGAGGAGACGTCCCCGGGCTGTACGTGTGTTGAACGCGGAGGCGCCGTCCGTTCGGCGCTAGATCGGAACTTCCGCGATTTGAATCGCTGCGAGTACGACTCCATCAACCGTGTTCTTCTAACGCTTCCGCTTAGCGATCTTCAAGGGTATGAAGATGCACTCCCTCTCTCTCGTTGCTAGCATCTCCTAGATTGATCTTGGTGACACGTAGGAATGGGTACTCATACCCATTGGGTACCCAACGGGTATATTAATAGTACACAAGTTATTTGCAATTTTACATTCATCTATAGCATGTTTGGTAAAAACATTGATCGCAACTAAATAATTGGTAGATGAGTGCATGAAAATTATGTCAATTCAAATTGACAATTGGTGAAAACTTTAACATAGGTTCACAAACTCATGGCACAACTTTAACATAGCTACACTTGTGAATCATGGGTAAGGCTAACATGTCAGTATAAATAGGTAGGGTATGGGAATATCCATGGGTAAAAGGCTATACATGTGCCCTACCCATGACTTAATGGGTAGCGTATGGGTACTACCCGTGGGTATAAAATTATGCCCATACCCTGCCCGTGTGGGTACGGTATCCGCGGGTACCCGTACCCATGGGTAAAATTGCCATCCTTAATCTTCCCCAGGGGGTTCCGGTAACCCTCCCGGTACTCCGATATGTACCTGATACATTCCGGAACACTTCCGGTGTCTTAATACTATCATCCAATATATCAATCTTTACCTCTCGACCATTTCGAGACTCCTCGCCATGTACGTGATCTCATCCGGGACTCCGAACAACATTCGGTCACCAAATCACATAACTCATATAATACAAATCGTCATCGAACGTTAAGCGTGCGGACCCTACGGGTTCGAGAACTATGTAGACATGACCGAGACAGCTCTCCGGTCAATAACCAATAGCGGAACCTGGATGCTCATATTGGCTCCCACATATTCTGCGAAGATCTTTATTGGTCGAACCGCAATGACAACATACGTTATTCCCTTTGTCATCGGTATGTTACTTGCCCGAGATTCGATCATAGGTATCTTCATACCTAGTTCAATCTCGTTACCGGCAAGTCTCTTTACTCATTCCGTAATGCATCATCCCGCAAATAACTCATTAGTCACATTGCTTGCAAGGCTTATTATGATGTGCATTACCGAGAGGGCCCAGAGATACCTCTCCGATACTCGGAGTGACAAATCCTAATCTCGATCTATGCCAACCCAACAAAACACCTTCGGAGATACCTGTAGAGCATCTTTATAATCACCCAGTTACGTTGTGACGTTTGATAGCACACAAGGCATTCCCCCGGTATCCGGGAGTTGCATAATCTCATAGTCAAAGGAATATGTATAAGTCATGAAGAAAGCAATAGCAATAGAACTTCACGATCATTATGCTAAGCTAACGGATGGGTCTTGTCCATCACATTATTCTTCTAATGATGTAATCCCATTCATCAAATGACAACACATGTCTATGGTTAGGAAACTTAACCATCTTTGATTAACGAGCTAGTCTAGTAGAGGCTTACTAGGGACACTGTGTTTTGTCCATGTATCCACACATGTATCAAGTTTTCGGTTAATACAATTCTAGCATGAATAATAGACATTTATCATGATATAAGGAAATATAAATAACAACTTTATTATTGCCTCTAGGGCATATTTCCTTCACACCATGCATCCATGGCCCTAAGGCTACATGAGACCGATGCAGACCGGCGACGGTGCCGGCGGGTTCCCTAGTGGTAGTGTTCCCTTGCCTAGGAGCGAAGGGGTACGAGCTTTGCGCGTATTAACCATGTTTATTGATAGTTTACACAAAGTACGTCAGATCAAACAAAGACAAAAAAATCAAAAGGTCAAGATAAAACATAAAGTTACATCAAAAGTCCTTGGTGGTCATTAACTCCAAATTCATCTTTTGCATCTCGACTTTTCTTCAAACATCCAGCGAAGAAACTGCAGAAGAGCGAACTTGCACACGGTGCATTACCAAATTCAAGGTTTCAAATAGCTGTATGAGCCATCTACGACAACGGCTTAGAAGCTAAGACCGTCAAACATACTGTGATCAAGGGTACATCATTTGTAAGATAGGTTGTGGAATTGTTGCTTAGCCTATTAGGAGCACACGCAAAAAATCAACATACCCAGTGACAAGAGTATGCTTGACAAAAGAACGAACATACATGCCTGGTGATGAGAGCGTGCTTGACAATACTATCGTGGCCACCATCGAATGATAGGCTGAAGCGTCGAGCGACGATCTACAAGAGCGGGAGCCATTGATCTGCGGGACTAAGGGGTCTGCTAGAGATGCTCTAAAACACCATCAATCCTCGGTAAGTCGTATCAGCCACGATAGCCACATTAGAACGACGGTAGAAACCATGAGAACTATTCCGTAGTACGCCACCTCCATCGTCTAGACTTTGTTGTCAAGGACACGTAAATAAAACATAGATGAAAAGTAAATTGGATTCCGAGTGTTGATCGATAGTTCCCCCCAAGGCTGGGAGCCATCGAAAACCACGAACCTCCAAAACGAAGGAAGAGCTTAAGCACGCACACTTCTTAAGTATTTGTTTGCCTTTTTGCTTGCTTTCATCATACTTAAAACGAAAATTGGTCATCTTGTTCTTATCCTTAGGGCTGCGCTACGCGTCGGCCGGTGGCTTAGTTAAAAACATCCGCCGCCTAGCTGGCCGTTGGATGGACGCGCTGCTAGCCGTCCAATGTACCACCCACGTTCCCCATCTCCCTTCTGCAACAAGTGTGGTGTTGCAGAAACAAGGGCCGTGCTACGCGTCCGTCGGTTGAAGTTCGGGAAGGTTCGACCACCTCCCACGCCGTTAGATCTCCCCACGTGAGCGTCACAAATTGCAATAAGCTAGTTTGTTACGCTCATCCCTCTGCAACAACGACTTTGTTGCAAACCACTGTGAAGAGTTATCGTGTGACTTCACGAATTGCAACAAGTTGGTTGTTGCTGAAACAAAGACTTTGTGTGGAGACGTGATGTAACTTTTGCTATAATGATATTGTTGCAGAAAATTTTGCAACTGTGGTGATGTTGCAGAAAAAATTGTCTCCACTTTTATGCAACAAAGGTAATGTTGCAGAAATTTTTTGCCTTCACATTCATGCAACGTAGGTGATGTTCCGGGAGCAAGTTTTGCAACATTACTGATGTTGCGGAATTTATTTGCAATGAATAGGGTTGGCCCAGGTAGTAGGGACCAGGCACGTGCACCAAGTCTTCATGCGAGTCACGCGCCTTCACAATCCAGTGGACCAACGGGTCGCGATCTGACGGCCGCGCGAGCGACGGTTGCAGCGAGAAAGATCGGCCGGTTGATTGGAAGCTTTTTCCTTATCCTTAAGTACGTTCTCCCTTTTTTTCATTTTGATTTTTCTTCTTGTATATTTGTTTCTTTCATTGTTTTTTCTTGAAATATTTCTTAACGTCCTACCATTTTTTGATATACCAAATAAATTATGTTTTCTTTAACAAGCCAATAGTTTACACCAAATAAAATCCTGACATTTATTAAGCTAGGTAAATCACAGGTAGTAGCATTTTGTAAACAATTATTCACATAATTACATTAATATGAAAAATTAAACTCAGGGACTAACGTGCTATAATATTTATTGCCAGTTATAAACACGGACAATTATTTAAAGTTTTCTACAAGAAAAAATATTTAAAAAGCATTCCCTCGAAGAAGGGGAAACAAAACCTAATGGTGCGTGGGCCGAGTTAACCAGGCCAATATCTGGCCTAACGCGTGGCTCGCTATGAAGGCCCAACACGTGGCATTGCGCTTGCCTGCCGCCGCGTGCCCTATATAGCTTGAGCCGCCGCGGCCCGCGTCACCGCCGACGCATCAACCCCGCCTCCCACGAGCGTCGCCGCCATCGCCGTCCCGTTCCGCATCGTCGCGGCGTCGCATCCCTGCTGTCTCCACACGCCCACGAGCTTTGGCCACTGGCTTTTGGGTTCCAAGGTCTGGGCTTGTGATCAGCCAAACCCCACTGACCCCCACGATTGCAGGGCAGATGAATGCTGCTGCTTCTTCTAATCAACATGCCAATGCCACGATAACTACTCAATTTTGTCACCAGAAGTTTCTTCCTGTAAATTCACTCGCGTGGTTGTCTCGTTGTTAATTTCCATTTTCCATTGTGAGTTTGTGACAGGTTGAGAAGGAAGGGGGTCGCCATGGAAGGAGACCCCAGAGAGAGGGAGAACCGCCGAGGCTCTCTGGACGAGATGGAGATGAAGGTGGCCAGGTTCTCGCGGGGGAAGGCGGCAAACCTGGGGGTAGGAATAGGATTGCTGCTCTCCTTCTGTCCTACTAGTGTGGTTGTTGGAAATTCAGGTGCTACATGCTCTGCCTGCTATAATACTTCAGAAGTGAATTTGACATCTTTGGTTTTCTCCGTAACAGGATTTGCGCGACAAGAAACTGAAAGGGCAGCTCGCTGGAAAAGAGAAGCTGATTGGAGTGTCCGCCAAAGCTGCCGCTCAGGCTGAAAAGGTGTGTGTTTGTGGATTTGTGGATTTGTTGCAGAATGTATGTGAATTTGTTGTTTCATACAACATATATGTAGCTATCTCACTGGAAATCTCGGGGGCACTAACCAACGGTGTATGCATGATAAGGGAATCTGGCATTCTAGACTAGTGACTTGTGGCAATGTGATGTTCTAGAATACAGCTCTGGTTTAGCTGTTCACCAGTGTCGTGCGGAACTGTTTGAATGAAGTGCTCTACTCATATGTATAGAATCCACATTTTAAATGTAAACATAGATTGATCTGGCGTTGCCGTTAAAGAGATGATGGCCAGCCGGCGAAAGACCAGCCAGTAGATTTTCGACGCATCTACCGTGACAAGGAGTAAAATTTACTGAGTGTACACATACTCTTTTTGGATCGTTTTAATTCACATTACTTGACAATTATGGCATAGATAGGTATGGCTATCACTTTCATGTCACTTTGAGTATGGACTCTCTTGCATAACTCCATGGTGCTCGTTGGAACATAATATAACAGTGCACCCATCTAAATTCTTTGCCTACCTCATGCCTCTTGATTTTCATGCTAAACAATTATCCAGTCGAACTGACTTGTGCAAACATGAGATAATTTGCACTATGCTGATTTTTCTTTTACTCAATTTACAGTGGCTATTGCCTAGCGTTGGGGGCTATCTAGAGCCTGAAGGTCTCGAAAAGACATACAGATTTGAGCAGTGGTCGATTCTGCCAAAGGTGGACATTGGGAGTTCAAGAAAATCATTTGACATGATCTTACCTGGTAAATATGTAGATCTGTTACACTATTATCTGAATCTGCCACCCTATCTACATTATCCAGTATCAAAATAGCCACATGATGGCCAGCTCAGATTGACGATATCGTATTTCTTGATTCTTATTGTGTATGCCTTTATAGACTTACCATGTGGTTGTTACATATACCCTCCTTACTGTTTACGTGAAAGGAAGATGCAAGTTAGCCTGTAAAACATTTGTAACCATAACATAACATTGAAACTATCAGCTTTGTATGACTAAACAGTTTTCCTAATCGAATAGTTCAGTGAAAGAATTTTTCTGCAGGCTCTTATGTTATTTCATTAGGCATACTCTATGCTGCGACCTTGCTGAATGCTGACTGTCAGTTTCCCTAATTATGGTTTATGACCATGAGTTGTATGAGGGTGCTGATCGACTAGCTGTTTTGTATGCAGTGTTTGGTCCTTATACTCTGGAATACACACCAAATGGGCGCTACATGATAGTAGGTGGGCGAAAAGGTCATATTGCATTTATGGATATGTTGAATATGGAACTCATCAATGAATTTGAGGTCAGCTTTCGGTATTTAAGCAGTTTGTCAGTATGTAGGTTTACTTCTCTTTTGTTCTTTTTTCCTCAGTAAAATGTTCACTATTGAATTTCAGTGCTTTGCTCATAAATTAGGCTCGCGAGAATGATATTAGTATGGTCCTCAATATTGGTGGAAATAGCAGTATTAAAAGTTTGTGCCTTTTGTTAGACCAACCTGAAAGCAAGAACTAAATGAACTCTGGGGTTTAGTCTGCTAGTTCGACAAATATACAAATGTGAAGGCTAAAAGGAGCCTAAGATACCATTGTGAAATAAGGATATCTATTTTATGTACTCATAAGTTGTAGAGTAAAGATGATACACATTTTAATTGTGGAGGGCGTGGATGTTGAAGTCAAGGAACTACTTATAGTTCATATTTTTCCAAGGTATTGAAACTAGAAACTAGAGTACCTGGTAGGTACCCAAGAGTTTGCTCACCTTGCAGGGATTACACGGGTTAATCGCCCTTATACTTAGTTATAATCAGCCTTATACTCTGGTTGTTCTGATAACCTAGTCATTGAGTTTTTTTCATTTCATACGGTTTGAGTGATAGCAGCTCAAATTCGGATAAAATATGCTGAGTTTAGAGTAGGTAGTTTTTCTTGTTTGCCTAGAAAAGACAAAAGAGTAAAGTCTTCAGAGACTTTCCCGTTGTCTCCCCGTTGGTTTCCAAGGTTTGCAGAAGTGATAGCTAGGCACTAAGCGGGCGGTGTATGGATGCCTAGTTCCTAGACAGTAGCCTAGAACATGGTGACAAGCAGCCAAGCAGCCAACCGAATACCTGGGCCAAGGACCATGCATCCAAGAGCAAAAATACATAGGTAAGGGAGTAGGATGGAGGGTGTATGTGGAGAATGTACAGGTCGTTGCAGCAGGCAGCTGGAGGAGGATGTTTTGTGGTGGTAGGGGAGTGTGGCTCGTGGAGTCTGGAAAATGATGTCCCCTGTCCCCATGTTTTAGTCCATAAAATGGAGCGTCTAAGCAGCGCCGAATAGCACCTTTAGAACCTTGATTAAAGAAAGCGGACCTGAATCCTTCACATTGTTTGTCCCTCGTCAAAAAAGAGAAATTCCTATATAAGGATAGCACGGATCTTGACACAAACTGAATGGTCTAGATAGAGGGTACACTGGTATGTGGGTACAAAAAATCCACACTCCATCCTAATACTGTTCCCCACTTTTCTCCAACATATCAGCCCCTGGTTTTTATAATCACGGTGACTGTAGACATCTCCAACATTATTTCTTGTTGCACCTCATATATGTATTGTATTTCTCTGATCTTATCTTTTTTATAGGTGAAGGAAACTGTGTGCGACGTGGCATTTTTACAGAACGAGCAACTCTTTGCAGTCGCCCAGAGAAAGTAATTTATTGACTGTACTCAAGCTTTGCGACATATTTCCATTTCTCATGAAGTATATCAACATGTTCCATGTGCTAAAAAAGATGTAATAAGATGACCCCTACAGCTTGATGATGTAAAGAAAGGATGGACAAACCCATGCTCAGCAAAATAAGAACCGTTGTCAGAATATGTTTGATATGTGGATCAATCAGGCTACAGAATGACGCAACATTTCAACATGATTCACTACACCGTTTCCCTGTACAATTTCCCATGAGTGGGATCATCATAAAATGGCATCTGTGAACAAGACTAATTTTTGGCAGTTTCTTGAACTGTTAGTGCATAAATATGTGGGCTAGGTACAGCTTAGGGTTGCCTTCTGACTTCAATATTCGAGAATGGGTGATCTGGACTCTGGAACTGTTAGTTTCTTAAATCGTGTATTAATACTCTATGTGCAAATGGTGCTTACAAGCTGTGAAGGGCTGATTATGCTAATGATTTCTATAGATTTTTTATAGTTCCTCACAAGAATATTGTTCAAACAGGTATCCGTACATATATAATCGTCATGGCACAGAAATTCACTGTCTGAAGGTAATCATGATTTAAATACCTCTATGTTCTTGGTAACTTTGCCCTGGTTTTTGATGATTTTGAAGAAGTGGTTGTATGTATAGTAAATCCGGGAATAGGAGCCTTTGTATGATCTCTACAGAACTAGTGATTGATTAATATAACTCTTATGTTAGGTACATTCAGTGATTTGTTCTTAGATCAGCTAATGGGAATACATGACCTCCCTTTTTTGTAGTTGGAAAACTAATAACTAGTGCCCAGACCACATATTGATATGCATCTGCATGTCAGTGTGATATTCAGATGCATTTTCAACAACTGAAAGCTTAGTGGTGGCAAAATACCGGGCATGCAAATATCCGAATTGAATGTTCCTTTGTTGATGAATGTGATGCTTTTTTTCACATAGGGCTTTCCAAAAGGAACTTATTGGTACGTACTAAACAGTTGAGTACTGCAAAAAATTGGTCTCAAGGAATTACTTTGGACAGTGCTTCTGTTTCTTATAAGCATCATAACACTAGTGTAGCGACACCTTCATAGCTACCAGTCAATTATCGAATTTGTACCCAATGCGTCTCCACAAAAGACGTGCTATCTCCAAAATACTTCTTTTGAGAGTCTAACAGTGATCACTCTTCCGTTTCACAGGAACATGGCAAATCGCTGAAGCTTCAGTTTCTGGATAAACACTTACTCTTGGCATCGATAAACAGCTATGGGCAGCTCCACTACCAAGACATGAGCACTGGTGAGATGGTTGCAAACTACAGCACAGGTCTTGGACGTACGGACGTGATGCGGGTAAACCCCTACAATGCCGTCATTGGCCTTGGACATGCTCGTGGGAAACTCACCATGTGGAAGCCAACCAGTGTGAAACCCCTTGTCACAATGTTGTGCCATAAGGGCTCTCTGACTGCCGTCGCATTTGACAGGGGTGGTCACCTTATGGCAACTGCAGGTGGAGACCAGAAGATTAAGATTTGGGATCTCAGGAAGTTTGAGGTTGTGCATTCATACACCGCACGTGCTCAGTCCCTGGATTTCAGCCAGAAGGGGTTGTTGGCGAGCAGCAACGGATCTCTAGTGGAGATATACAGGGATTGCGGGGGCCAGGACTATAAAATCTATATGAAGCACAGAATGGTAAAGGGATATCAGGTGGGCAAGGTTTTGTTCCGCCCTTACGAGGACATCTGTGGGATCGGGCACTCCATGGGATTTTCCTCCATGCTCGTTCCTGGATCAGGCGAGCCAAACTTCGATACCTTTGTTGACAACCCCATGGAGACCGAGAAGCAAAGGCGGGAGAAGGAGGTGCAGGCCCTCCTTGACAAGCTCCAACCAGAGACCATCATGCTTGATCCGGATGTGATAGCCACTGTAAGACAACTGAAGAAGAAACAGAAGAAAACCAAGAAAGAGATCGAGGGCGAGATTGAAGGTGCCGTCGAGGCCGCCAAGAACATTAGGGTCAAGAAGAAGACAAAGGGTAGGAGTAAGCCGAGCAGGCGGGCCAAGAAGAAAGAGGAGGAGGTTCTCAGAGCCAAGAGGCCTTTGTTGGATCAACACAAGGAAGCCAGTGGGCACCCTGACAAGAAACTGCGGATTGGCGATGACACCGAGCTGCCGAAAGCATTGCAGCGGTTTGCCAAGAACAGGCAATCGTGATCTTAGTTATCAACTTATCATTAGCGAGTGTGTGCTGTAGTCTATTATGTGAAGGAGTAGCTGGCAAGTAGTAGTTCATGTGAACTTGTTAGAAAAATATGCACCTTTATTCTCTGCTGGGCATTACGTTCTCCAGGTTGAAGTTTGGTTTAGGTCAGCTCTTCTTCCTGGGCTGGCATATTTTTTATGTTTGATGATGCTGAGGTTGAGGCTTGAGAGTACCGTTTGATCTAATTACTTGTGCCTTGGTGGTGTCTAACACTGTTTTATGTGCTCAGCTCCAATTCCTATTGGAATTCAGAACACTGTTTTCATAGGATAAATGTCCTTGGGTCAGAAATACTCGACCAATGCAGCATAGAAAGAAACTATAAGTATAGGTCTGGTGGCTACTGGTTACTGCTGTGAAAGGAGCATGTGTTACTTGTGTATATGTTTGTTTTAGGATCACTCAGATTCATGAAGAAACTATCAAAACCCACTGAAAATTATACAGAACGATCTCCTGTTCCCAACCTTAGTTGTCGCCACCGCCGAAGGTCTCCATACCGCTGTCTCGGACCCTCGCCTCTCCCCTGTCTGATGTTCTCGTCGGTGACAATAGGAGTGGGGACCTGTTTTTGTTTTTTGTTTTTTATTAGGTTTTGTTTCCATGGCGGTGGTGGCGATGAAGGCGAGTTATTGACAAAAAAACTACCACTTTAGGACTTGTTCGGTTGCAAGAGTTTTGAAGAGGGTTGGGGAGGATTAAATCCCCTATAAGTCAAAATCCACCTCAATCCCTCCAAACCTCTCCATTCCTCTCCAAGAGAGGTTTAACTGAACATAGCCTTATGCTTCGTTTGACATGAGAGGTTTTGGGGGGTATCGAGTGGATTTTCCACACGTGGCCCAGAACCCTCTACAATCCTCCTTGGACCATTTGGCAGACGAGGTTTCGCTGGCCCAATCCATCTGATTCCCCCTCGATCCGCCTCGACCCACGCGGGTCAGAAGGCACGAGGAGGCCCTCGTGGAATTGGAGCCACGCGCGAGACCGAGCCTTCTCCTCGCGCCGCCGTCGGCAGCAGCCGTCCTCGCGGAGGGGATGCGTGGCTGGAGGGGATGTGTGGCTGGAGAAGGATTTAAGCTTTCAAGGGGATTGGGTGAAAGAGGGGGATTTACCAAATCCCCTAAAATCCCCTCCTCCCTAAACCTCCACGATCTCTTCCTGTCAAACAAAGCCTTAGGGGTTTGCGTCCCAGTGAACTACCACATTTTAAAAAGTGACCGAAAACTACCAATATTTTTTTATTTTGTGACAAAAACTATCACTTTCAGAAAATGATCAGTTTAGATGATTTAAACACGTTTATGACATCCGGGACCCACCTGCCAGGGCTGACATGGCGACAAAGTCAACTCCATTTAATTTGACTGTTAAGTTGACCAGTGGGGCCCACATGTCAGCATCAACTTCTTCCTCCTCATCCTCATCCTCCTCTCTCTCTCTCTCTCTCTCTCTCTCTCTCTCTCTCTCTCTCTCTATGTCTCTCTCTAAACTGTTATTACCTTGTATAACCACGACAAAATACTATCATCCAAGGCAACAAGATATAGTCATCATGCAGGTTGCCCTATTATTAGCCAACGGCTATAGGCAGCCAATCTTTTCAATGAACGCGCGTTGATCCCAGCAATCAAGTCTTGAGATTCATGTCACTACATAGGAAGCCTATCCCCCAAAATCCAATCAAACCCTTCCTATGCACGTCTTCACCTTCGACTATATAAGAAGCCTGCCCCATCTCCCTCCTGTCATCTGCAAACACAACTTCCTACATTCTCTCTTACTCCTTCAGAAGAAAAACTCCCGCAACAATGGCGGTTTCGTCCAAGCTTTTCCCGGCCGCCGTCCTCCTCCTGCTTCTCCTCCTGGCCACAGGTAATCGACTGCATGTTCGTCCTGACGGGCTAGTAACTTCCAACCTAACCTGAGACTGATCGTTCTTGATGCGTGCAGAGATGGGGCCTGTGCGGGAGGCCATGGCGTGCGAGCACGCCCCGTGCAAGAAGTGCACCGGGTCGTGCTTCGACCCGGAGGAGTGCGCCATCACGTGCCGGAACGAGGGCTACGACTCCGGCGACTGCACCGGCGGCGGAGCCTACCGTTGCACGTGCAGCAAGAATTGCTAGCTAGCTAGTGCGTGAAGAACACACGAGTAGAATAAAAAGGGGATTATAGTTCTGTGCTACTCTAGTTTGTTCTTTCCTTTTTGACCTTGGATTTTGTTCGAAGGTTCACACGAATGTGGCCGAAACTCAGTGGACTCCACTAGGGTCCAGTTCTGAGATTATTTTGTGTCGCAAGTTATGTACTAAGAGAGATTTCTCTCAAAAAAGAATATACAAAAAGAGAGTAACTGTTAGTCAAAGGTTTATCCTTCAGAACGGGAGTACGGTGGGCTATCAAATTGACATGCAATGAGACGTACTCCCTCCGTTCCCAAATATAAGTCTTTCTAGATATTCTAACAAGTGACTATATACAGAGCAAAATGAATGAATCTACACTCCAAAATATGTCTACATACATCTGTATATTGTAGTCTGTTTGAAATGTCTAAAAAGATTTATATTTACGAACGGAGGGAGTAGCCAATTGTTGACTCTATTATTAGACATGCTCTTTTAACTAACATCCAAGACTTTGTTTGAAAGACTAAGGGCATGTACAATAGTTGATAAGGTAGTCTTATCTTAAGTTTTGCATGTAATTTAAAGATGACAATATTTTGTCTACAATGAGTCATCTCTTAGGCTTATCTTCAATAACTAGTCATTCCTAAAAACATGGTGAGACATATTGTGCTAAAAGATCATCTCTTGTCTTCTCTTAAATAAGAGAAGACAAGCCTTTTCTTATGAGTTCTCTCTCCTCCACCTCATCACTTATCCTACGTGGCAATGCTAAGATAGCACCATTGTACATGCCCAAAACTGCTTAGCAGCGGTCGAATAAGTGGGTAATGTTGGGATGAACCAAAAAAGTTTGGTAGAGCTGGATCTAAGTGTTGGCTGGTAAACGTCCTGCAGTAAGTAAGATGGGTAGTTATAAACCCTGTCTTGATTTGAGGAGGGAAAATAGGGGTTGAGATTCATATAATCATCGCCAAAATCCAATCCAAACATATCTTAACATTTCAGAACTATCCCAGTGGCGGTTTTCTCGGTCATCCTTCTCCTGGCCACATGTACGTTGTAATTGATTGTTTATATATCCTAATAATATTGGGTGCTTACCTGGCTTGAATGCATGCATGGATTAGACGTCTCCAACCACAATGGTCAAATTTGACCCTTTTCCCCAGAAACATGTCCGAACCATGTACAATGTGTAGGCTCTAGACCCTCATTTGTCCATGTACACAACGATATCTCTCAATTTATTTCTAAATTGTCCAAACACATGCACAAGATTGATAGGGTGGTTTGCTCTCCATTAGATAGGAAAGACTAAAAAAGATAGAATGTGGTCAAAGATGGGAGGTCTGATGGACTATCGGGGCACCCCTATTTCTTCCACACTTATGGTTGTGTTTGGGGATTTGCGAATGGGGATTTGGGAACAACCAGGACAAATGAGAGGATTTGGAGGACTTGGTTGAAGAGGCCATTCTTATCCGCACATTGTCCAGGCTGTTTATTCGGATATATAGATATATGAGGACAATTTGAGTGTCTAGTTGAAGATGCTCTTACATGATGATCAGTAAACATAGGATCTGACCAAATATATTTCTTTGTCTAGCGTAGACTCATTCATACGTGCTAGAAAATTCTTGGAGCTGCCAGTTACACTCAGAGTTGGCAGCTTGGGGCTGCCACTCCGTTCCCGTATATAAGGTGTGTTTATTTTTTACTAATGTGTATTTCTTCTAATCTCACATATTTTCGTTTCTATCTATCCACCCTCATGTACGAAGCAACCTCACAATCAAGCCGAAAAGATGCTAGTATCATATCATGATACCGTAGCTTAATAAAAAATAGTACTATGATGTGTCATGCAAAACAATAAATAAAGTTATCTAAGATGCTAACACGTTAGAATTTGCACTAGGAAGATAATATTTATACACTACGAGTAGGCTAACCGTACGTGTGTGCTACACAAAATAATTTGTTCCCGGCGGAAAGGCATGCAACATGCATTTCTGTTTTTACAGATATATACTTCTAAGGGACCCCGCAAAAAAATACTTCTAAGGGATTATTCAAGGGTATTTTTGTCTCAAACTCTGCTAGATTGCGTGCCTTGCTGAAAAAATACACCTGACATATGAAGGGGGTAGAAAGAAAATTACTTCACGGTTTAAAAAGAAATCAAAATTCATTTATCCACTAGTAAAAAAGGGGCTTTCGTTCGGGCCTGGCCAGCCCATTAGTCCCGGTTCTGCCACGAACCAGGACCAATGGAGGCATTTGTCCCGGTTCGTGAGCCCAGGGGGCCGGCCGAGGCCTCGTGGGCATTGGTCCCGGTTCGTCTGGGCCCATTTGTCCCGGCTCTTGGCACGAACCGGGACCAATGAGCCTCGCTCCTGGCCCACAACCATTGGTCCCGGTTCGTGGCAGGAACCGGGACAAAAGGATGGCCTTTAGTCCCGGCTCCAGCCACGAACCGGGACAAATGAGTTGCCTATATATACCCCATTGCCGGCGAGCAGAGCACTCCACAGTGCTTTGTTTTTTGCTGGCCGGCGAGGAAGGGCATTTGGGTGCTCTAGCTCACCTCTTATGCATGTGAGGTGTTCGATGAAATGCCCGAGCCACACTAGTTAAGCTTTCTCCTCTCGAAGCTCGACCTCCGAGATCCATTTTTTCCAAGATTTGTCTAGGTTTAGCGGTCCGTCACGTCGCGTCCTCGTCTTCACCACCGTCGATCGCCCGCGCCGACCTCGTCGCCGGCACCACCGTGGTGAGCCTCTTGTTCTTATCTTCTTTCTGAAAGAAAAAAATCTTACTTTAGATAGATACTTGTCTAATTTTCTTACTTTTGACACACATAATTATATATAATGCACGCAGATGAACCGGCAATGGATGTACGGTGACAGACACACCTCTGAGTACATTAAGGGCGTGCATAATTTTCTCAAAGTGGCTGAGGCAAACAAGCAGAATGGTTTTATGTGTTGTCCATGCCCTAATTTGTGGGAATACGAGGTCTTACTCTGACAAGAAAATCCTTCACACCCACTTGCTTTATACGGGTTTCATGCCACACTATAATGTTTGGACGAAGCACGGAGAAATAGGGGTTATGATGGAAGACAGCGAAGAAGAAGAGGACGATGACAACTATGTGCCCCCTGAATACGGTGATGCTGCAACGGGGAAAGCTGAAGACCGAGAGGAAGCTGAAGATCCAGAGGAACCAGACGATGTGCCCTATGATGATCTCCGCCGGGTCATTGTTGATGCAAGGGAAAAGTGCGAAAGTGAAAAGGAGAAGCTGAAGTTCGATCGCATGTTAGAGGATCACAAAAAAGGGTTGTACCCCAATTGCGAAGATGGCAACACAAACCTCGGTACCATACTGGAATTGCTGCAGTGGAAGGCAGAGAATGCTGTGCCTGACAAAGGATTTGAGAAGCTGCTGAAAATATTGAAGAAGAAGCTTCCAAAGGATAACGAATTGCCCGACAGTACGTACGCAGCAAAGAAGGTCGTATGCCCTATAGGATTGGAGGTGGGGAAGATACATGCATGCCCTAATGACTGCATCCTCTAACGCGGTGCGTACAAGGATTTGAACGCATGCCCGGTATGCGGTGCATTGCGGTATAAGATCAGACGAGATGACCCTAGTGATGTTTAGGGCGAGACCCGCAGGAAGAGGGTTCCTGCGAAGGTGATGTGGTATGCTCCTATAATAACACGGTTGAAACAACTGTTCAGAAAGAAAGAGCATGCCAAGTTGATGCGATGGCACAGTGAGGACCATAAGAAAGACGGGAAGTTGAGAGCACCCGCTGACGGGTCGCAGTGGAGAAAAATCGAGAGAAAGTTCTGGGCTGAGTTTGCAAGTGACCCAAGGAACGTATGGTTTGCTTTAAGCGCGGATGGCATTAATCCTTTCCGGGAGCAGAGCAGCAATCACAGCACCTGGCACGTGACTCTATGTATGTATAACCTTCCTCCTTGGATGTGCATGAAGCGGAAGTTCATTATGATGCCAATTCTCATCCAAGGCCCTAAGCAACCCGGCAACGACATTGATGTGTACCTAAGGCCATTAGTTGAAGAACTCTTACAGCAGTGGAATGGAACAGGTGTACGTGCGTGGGATGAGCACATGGGGGGAGAATTTGACCTAAGGCGTTGCTATTCGTGACCATCAATGATTGGCCCGCTCTCAGTAACCTTTCAGGACAGACAAACAAGGGATACCACGCATGCACGCACTGTTTAGCTGACACCGAAAGTATATACCTGGACAGATGCAAGAAGAATGTGTACCTGGGCCATCGTCGATTTCTCCCGACCAACCATCAATGTCAAAAGAAAGGCAAGCATTTCAAACGCAAGGCAGATCACCGGAAAAAGCCCGCCATGCGTACCGGTGATCACGTACTTGCTATGGTCTCTAATTTACACGTAATATTTGGAAAGGGTCCCGACGGACTAGCTGTTCCGAATGACGCTGAGGGACGCACACCCATGTGGAAGAAGAAATCTATATTTTGGGACCTACCCTACTGGAAAGAGCTAGAGGTATGCTCTTCAATCGATGTGATGCACGTGACGAAAAACCTTTGCGTGAACCTGTTAGGCTTCTTGGGCGTGTATGGGAAGACAAAAGATACACCTGAGGCACGGGAGGACCTGCAACGTTTGCACGAAAAAGACGGCATGCCTCCAAAGCAGTACGAAGGTCCTGCCAGCTACGCTCTTACCAAAGAAGAGAAGGAAATCTTTTTTGAATGCCTGCTCAGTATGAAGGTCCCGACTGGCTTCTCGTCGAATATAAAGGGAATAATAAATATTCCAGAGAAAAAGTTCCAAAACCTAAAGTCTCGTGACTGCCACGTGATTATGACGCAACTGCTTCCGGTTGCATTGAGGGGGCTTCTACAGGAAAACGTCCGATTAGCCATTGTGAAGCTATGTGCATTCCTCAATGCAATCTCTCAAAAGGTGATCGATCCAGAAATCATACCAAGGCTAAGGAGTGATGTGGCGCAATGTCTTGTCAGTTTCGAGCTGGTGTTCCCACCATCCTTCTTCAATATCATGACGCACGTCCTAGTTCATCTAGTCGACGAGATTGTCAATCTTGGCCCCGTATTTCTACACAATATGTTCCCCTTTGAGAGGTTCATGGGAGTCCTAAAGAAATATGTCTGTAACCGTGCTAGGCCGGAAGGAAGCATCTCCATGGGCCATCAAACAGAGGATGTCATTGGGTTTTGTGTTGACTTCATTCCTGGCCTTAAGAAGATAGGTCTCCCTAAATCGCGGTATGATGGGAGACTGACTAGAAAAGACACGCTAGGAGCGGACTCAATAATATGCAGGGACGGGCATTCTTCGTCTCAAGCACACTACACAGTTCTACAGAACTCTACCTTGGTGACCCCGTATGTCGATGAACACAAAAACAGTCTGCGCTCCAAACACCCGGAGCTGTGTGACGACTGGATTACATGTGAACATATCAGGACTTTCAGCAGTTGGTTGGAAACACGTCTCAGAGGTGACACCACTGTTTGTGATGAGCTGTACTCGCTGTCCAGGGGACCATCTTCGACTGTATTGACTTACAAAGGATACGAGATAAATGGGAATACATTTTACACGATCGCCCAAGATCAAAAGAGCACCAACAAAACAGCGGTGTCCGCTCTGATGCAGCAACCGAGAGGGGAAAGGACACATATTATGGTTACATAATGGACATATGGGAACTTGACTACGGACATGATTTTAAGGTCCCTTTGTTTAAGTGCAAATGGGTCAATCTGTCAGGAGGCGGGGTACAGGTAGACCCACAGTACAGAATGACAACAGTGGTTCTGAACAATCTTGGGTACACTGACGAACCGTTCGTCCTAGCCAATGATGTGGCACAGGTTATCTATGTGAAGGACATGTCTACCAAACCGAGAAAAAGAAAAGATAAGCAAGCGAATACATCATACAATGAGCCAAAGCGCCACATAGTTCTTTCAGGAAAAAGGGACATTGTGGGAGTGGAGGGCAAGACAGACATGTGAAGATTATGAAAAGTTTCATGAAATTCCTCCCTTCAAAGTCAAAGCAAAGCACACAAGCGAAAAAAAGTGAAGACTTTCTCTCCACAACTATTATGATGATACCATGCCAACTTTCAACCTTTTCGTAGTTCATTTGAAATGTCTGTTGTAACAGACGAGTTTCCGTATGAAATCCTGATACTTTGAAACAGATTGTCCGTTTTGTACACGAAGTGCATCCAGTTTTTGCCGTAACCCTCTCTAATTTTTTGCACATGCTATGTGGGTGAAATGATGATACCATGCCAACTTTCAACCTTTTCAGAGTTCATTTGTAGTGCTTTTCAATTTCATGGTCTTATAGCTCAAAATAATCAGTAAATGCATGGAAAATAACAAATGAAGTCAGAAATGGTTGAAAATTGATGATGTGGCTTTGAATGGTGCATTTTGAACACAGAAAAACTATGGAGTTCAAATAAGTTCTAAAAAATGAAATCCCTTTGTAACAGACGAGTTTCCGTATGAAACCTTGATACTTCGAAAGAGATTGTCCGTTTTGTACACGAAGTGCATCCAGTTTTTGTCGTAACCCTCTCTACTTTCTTGCACATGCTATGTGGGTGAAATGATGATACCATGCCAACTTTCAACCTTTTCAGAGTTCATTTGTAGTGTTTTTTAATTTCAGGGTCTTATAGCTCAAAATAATCAGTAAATGCATGGAAAATAACAAATATCATAAAAAAGTAATTAGAAATGGAATAAAATAAACTTTAATAAAATATATAAGTAGAAACAAAATAAAATAAACTTTAATAACATAAATAAAATTTATGAAACTAAAATTATCAACATATTTTCTGTTCAAAACATTATAAGCAACCTCTAGTATTACTGAAACTAAAATTATATAAAATTGATGCAACTAAAATTATCAAAGTTTTTTCTGTTCAAAATCATTAAAAGCAAAAAGAATTTTCATAAAGAACTTTTTTGTTAGAAACTTTAATAGCAAAAAGAATTATCATAAAATAAAATAAATAAGTAATTAGAAACAAAATAAAATAAAATAAATAAGTTTTTTGTTGTAAGTAGAAACAAAATAAAATAAATAAAGCAAAAAATAAAAAAATAAACTGGGAAAAAATAAAAAAGCCACCTACTAGGCCACCACGGCCTGAATACGACTAGAAACCCACCCATGGGCCAGGATTCAGGCCCGTAGAAGGCCCAATAGGCCCACAGGCAGATACAGTGTGTTTAGACCCGAAAGCCTGCATTTGAGAGGAGCTCGAGAGGGCAGCGGGAGTGGGGCTTATAAACCACTCTCGAGCTCCCTCAGCTAGCGAGGTGGGACTAAACTTTCGTGCCACGATGCGGGCAGCACAAGGCCTTTAGTCCCGGTTGGTGCCACCAACCGGTACTAAAGGCATACATTGGTACCGGTTCATGCCAACAACCGGTACCAATGCGCACCCTTTAGTCCCGGTTTGTGCCACCAACCGGGACCAAAGGCCTCTGCTTCCCGCCCTTTGGACTGCTGAAAAGCGACCTTTGGTCCCGGTTGGTGGCTCCAACCGAAACTAAAGGGGTGCTTTGGTCCCGGTTACTGCCACGAACCGGGACCAAAGGTCTGTCTATATAAGCCACACTTGTGAAATTTTCGGTTCAGTTCTTCTTCCCACTGCCCCGACGCCGTCGCCGCGTGCTCCTCTGCCCCGACGCCATCGCTACGCGCGCCTCTGCCCCGACGCCGTCGCCGTGCCGCCGCCCCCTGCCCCAACGCCGTCGCCGCGCGCCGCCCCGCGTCCTCACCGCCCCGGTCCGCGCCGCCCCTGCCCCGACGCCGTCGTCGACACCGCCCCCAGTGAGCCCCGCCTCGCACCCCTGCCCTGCCCCCCGCCGCCGCCGCCGTGGCCGCCGTAAAAAATATATGATTAGATGATTTTTTTTTGTTCATAGATGTGATTTTTTTTGTTCATATATCATATGATGTTTTTATATTGTTCATAGATGATCGGTCATATTTGTTCATATGTATCCAAGCGAAGTCGTTGTAGTTAGTTGTACTGTTTAGGGTTAGGGTCGTCGAGGAAAGAAATTAAGGAAAGAAGAAAAGAGGAAGAAGGAAGAAGAAGAAAAATAGGAAGAGGACGGAGAAGAAGAAAAAAAGAGGAGAAGGAGAAGGAATAGAGGAGAAAAAATAGATTAAATTCTTCTTCTCCTTTATTCCTTCTTCTTCTCCTTTTTTTCTTCTTCTCCTCTTTTTTTTCTTCTTCTTCCTCTTCCTATTTTTTATCGGGTATGTCGTTGTCGATATACCCCCTCCCCGATAACTTCGACATGAGGGGGGGGGGGGGGGCGATAAATAATAGAACTAGTTAAACAAGTTTATTTTTAGTAAGTACTACTTTATTTTCTTTATAGTAAGTGCTTAGTAGTTGAACTAGTTGATTTAATAAAACTACTTTATTTCACTATATATAGAACTAGTTTATTTTTAGTAAGTACTACTTTATTTTATTTATAGTAAGTGCTTAATTAGTAGTTGAACTAGTTGATTTAATAAAACTACTTTATTTTACTATAGAAGTAGTTTATTTTTAGCGAGAAAATTAATAGAACTAGTTTTTTTTAGTTCAAGCAATTATTCCCGCATCGACGTTGACGATGCCTATCCCGCATCCTCATCGTCGACTCGGCGGAGGAGGCCGGCTTGATCAGAGGGGCCATCTCCGGGACTGGGCTCCGCCGGGCTGGTATTGGGAGGTGCTACCTTCCGAGGGGCGTAGGTTGGTGAGGAGCCAGCCCGTCGTTGACCCGGTCCTTGTTTGGTGGCGGTCGTGTGGGCCAGTGATGGTGCCTAGGCTTCCGGACACCGCGGAGGTGGTGATGAGGACATGTACCTAGGGTAGGGTCACATGCCTGACCTAAATACCTTCCCCAAGGACATCACTCTAAAGCCAGAAGCATTCGAGGGGTACCATCACCCACTCGACCAGAAACATTTCCACTCGGAGGAATCAAGATCACTCGACCGTAACAAGAAACACTCGACGGACAGAAGACCTAAAGCCACTCTACACAGCAACGGTCGAGCATTAACTCCTAGACTTAATAGCCATTTATAACACTTTATTACGGACGTTACCAGTAACGCCCCCCTCTTGATGTACCTTAAATCCCTTGTAACGTGGGCTGGCCGGGGTGCTGGCGCACTCTATATAAGCCACCCCCCTCCACATGCACAAGGGTTCGCACCCCCTGTAACACACACGCATATAATCCAGTCGACCGCCTCCGGGCTCCGAGACGTAGGGCTGTTACTTCCTACGAGAAGGGCATGAACTCGTAAAACTCGTGCGTACAACTTCTCCATAGCTAGGATCTTGCCTCTACATCCCTACCCCCCCCCCATTCTACTGTCAGACTTAGAACCACGACAGTTGGCGCCCACCGTGGGGCAGGTGTCTTAGCGACTTGTTGGAGAAGTTGCAATTTTTTCGATCCCCATCAGCATGGTTTCAGGCAGAGGATTGGCCGAGGACTGCGAGATCCGTCTCGGCGCGCTCGTGTTCGTCGCCGACGACTCCGCTTGGCTCCAAGAAGCTCCACTCGACGTCGAGGCGCTCCCCGTCCGCGGGGCAACGCACTTTCGCGCGTGCGTCCGCGGCGTCCTCTTGCGGCAGCCGTCGACCCAGTATCGGTCGGCTCCGGTGGCGTCTCCACTCCCTGCTGCCCGCCGGCGCAAGCGTTCCGGTCGGTCGAGGCTCCAGCAGTGGGTGAGGCACGCGGTGGCTCGCCACTCGGCCACCCCCCAAGTCGTGGCAATCGAGCCCGACGAAACTCTCTACAGCCTGTTCGACCTATCGACTGGCTCCGTTGAGACCGCATCCGAGTGCGACAACAGTGACCCCGCGACGGAAGTCCTGATGGTCAACGGACCGCGCAGTCCTCCTGGCTTCCCCCGCGACGACGGTGGTGATGGCGGAGGCGATCCGTCGCGTGTCCACGAGGAGTACCGCCCCGAGCCCCTCTCTTCGCAGCAGAGGGAAGAGCTTCGCCGCCGTAACATGGATGCACTTCACACTCCTATCGTTGGAGAAACCCCCGAGGCCCGGGCCTTGGAGGAGGTGCGCCTGGCCAACTTGGATGAGCACACTCGACTGGAGAATCTCCAGCACGCACTCGACGAGCGTGCTCGGCAGCGAGTTCCTGAATCCAGTCGACGACAACTTTTTCCGCCTCCAACCCAAGTATATCGAACTCCGATCCAGAATCTCACAGCTGCTGCCCGAATAGCAGAGTCGATTCAGCCTTCCCAGTCGGAGGCTGGTAGGGGTTTGATGCAGATCCAGGCTTTGCTCCGGGCGGCGGGGGAGCAGAACACAGCAGTGTCATAGTCTCGGAATAGGATTCATAGTAGATCTGTAATGGCAGACACAGCTCAGTCGGCTCACAGCCCGAGATCACCTCCAAGGCGCGAGGGACGTGGAGATCGACAGGATCAGTACAGAAACCGTGAGCAGTATGATCGTCGTCGAGTACCCACGCCTCCCCCAAGGAGTGGGTCATACGCGCCTCGGCAACACGATGACAGGCGCCCTCACAGTGGTGGGCGAAGGATTCCAGTCGACCCCCGGGAGCCGGGCTTTGACGCGAGATCCATTCTCGTTCAAGGTCTGGTTGATAGAACAGAGCACACAGAGATGGCCACGATAGAGATTACCTGACCGGCAGCAGGGTGCATGTTTTAGGTCCCGAGTGTTTCAGCAGAGCCATCAGAACAGCAGTGATTCCTCCCAACTTCAGGTTGGCGACTGGAGTCAGCAAGTTCACTGGTGAGTCCAAGCCTGACACTTGGCTTGAGGACTACCGAGTGGCTGTGCAGATTAGTGGTGGTAATGATGAAGTGGCCATGAAGCACCTTCCTCTGATGTTAGAGGGCTCGACCAAAGCGTGGTTGAATCAGTTAGCACCTAGCAGTATTTATAGCTGGGAAGAGCTTGCCCGAGTGTTTGTCAGAACATTTGAAGGTACATGCAAACGGCCAGCAGGGCTAACAGAGCTACAGTCCTGTGTGCAGAAGTCGAATGAAACTTTGAGAGATTATATCCAGATATGGATCCCGTTGCACCACACGGTGGAGAATGTGTCTGATCACCAAGCAGTTTGTGCCTTCAAGGAAGGCGTCAAGTATAGAGAATTGAATCTGAAGTTCGATCGGACCGGAGATATGTCTCTGAGTCGAATGATGGAAATTGCCACCAAGTATGCTAATGGTGAAGAGGAGGATCGGCTCCGGAGTGGCAAGCATAAAACAGTCGCCCACGAACCGGGGGAGGGAACTCCAGTCGGAAGCAGAAGCGTAAAGCCGAGCCAGCTGCTCCCGGAGAAGCCTTAGCCGTGACTCAAGGAAAGTTCAAGGGGAAGCCCAAAGGGCCATGGAACCCCAAGAAAGTAAAAGATCAAGATGGAAATGATGTGTTGGATTTACCATGCCACATTCACACCAAAAAGGATGAGGAGGGTAATCTCATTTATCCGAAACATACCACTCGACAATGTCGGCTCCTAATCCAGCAGTTCCGAGAGAAACAGCCCAAAGAAAAGGAGAAAGAATCGGACAAAGTTGAGGATAAGGAAGAGGACGATGATGGTTACCCCCACGTCAATTCCACTCTGATGATTTTTGCTGATGTTGAGAGCAAGAGTTGACTGAAAGTCATCAACAGAGAAGTGAACATGGTCGCTCTGGCGACGCCCAGTTATTTGAAGTGGTCTCAGACTACCATTACATTCGACCAGTCTGATCACCCGACACACATAGCCACCCCTGGGAGGCAAGCGTTGGTGGTCGACCCAGTCGCCGAAGGCACTCGGTTGACTAAGGTTCTGATGGATGGTGGCAGTGGCCTGAATATACTGTATGCGGAGACCTTGAAAGGAATGGGCATTCCGATTTCCAGACTCAGTGAAAGCAATATGAGTTCCCATGGGGTTATTCCTGGCAAGAAGGCTGAGTCACTCGGCCAGATCGCCCTCGATGTGGTTTTCGGTGATTCCAAGAATTACCGCAAAGAAAAGTTGACGTTTGAAGTCGTCGATTTCTAGAGTGCTTATCATGCTATTCTGGGCAGGCCGGCTTATGCACGTTTCATGGCTCGACCATGTTACGTTTGCCTCAAATTGAAGATGCCTGGTCCTAAAGGAGTGATCACTATCACTGGCAATCGGAAGAAGGCAGAAGAGTGCTTCCAGAAGGGCTCAAAGATCGCCGATGCGCAAATGGCAGTAGTGGAATTGCAGGAGTACCCAAAAAATGCAGATCCAAGTGATTTGTTGCGAGCTAAGAAGCCTGCCACGGATTGAGCATTTCAGTCGTCTGGTGAAACGAAGCCGATTCATATTCACCCGACCGATGCCAATGCTGCTCCGAGTCACATTTCGAAAACACTCGACTCCAAATAGGAAGAAGCGCTCATCCAATTCCTCCGTGAGAACTGGGACATCTTTGCATGGAAACCTTCTGACATGCCGGGTGTTCCCAGGGGGCTGGCTGAGCACCGTTTGCGAGTCGACCCAAAAGTGAAACCAGTCAAAGAACATCTTCGACGGTCCGCCGTACAGAAGAGAAAAGCAATCGGTGAAGAAGTGGCTCGGCTCCTAGCAGCTGAGTTTATCCGAGAGATTTACCACTTCGAGTGGCTAGCCAATGTTGTCATGGTCCCCAAGAAGGACGACTCACTTCGCATGTGCATTGACTTCAAGCATATCAATCGGGCCTGCCCGAAAGATCACTTTCCTCTCCCCGCATCGATCAAATAGTTGACTCGACTGCAGGGTGTGAGCGCTTGTCCTTTTTGGAAGCTTATTCCGGGTATCATCAGATCCGACTGTATGGACCCTATGAGATAAAAACAGCTTTCATCATTCCTTTTGGGTGCTTCTGTTATGTTACCATGCCATTCGGCCTGAAGAATGCTGGAGCCACATTCATGAGGATGATTCAGAAGTGTTTACTCACTCAAATCAGTCGGAATGTGGAAGCATACATGGATGACATTGTGGTCAAGTCACGTAAAGGTTCCGACCTGTTGGCTAACCTTGCTGAAACTTTTGCCAACCTCAGAAGGTGCGATATCAAGCTTAATCCATCAAAGTGCACATTCGGAGTTCCGGGCAGAAAATTACTCGGATTCCTCGTTTCCGAACGGGGGATCGACGCTAACCCAGAGAAAGTTGGTGCCATTCTCCGAATGAAACGCCCTGTGCGTGTGCACGATGTCCAGAAGCTTACAGGTTGTTTGGCCGCCTTAAGTCGATTCATTTCTCGCCTCGGTGAAAAGGCATTGCCTCTTTACCGACTGATGAAGAAGTCTGATAAGTTCGAGTGGACTCCTGAAGCTGATGCAGCATTTGCAGAGCTCAAAGCCCTGCCTTCCACCCAGCCGGTGCTTGCTGCCCCAATCAGCAAAGAGCCTTTACTGCTTTACATTGCAGCCACTGAACAAGTCATCAGTACAGTACTTACGGTCGAGTGGGAAGAAGAAGGAAAAGCCTGTAAAGTTCAGCGCCCAGTATACTATGTTTCTGAAGTTTTGACTCCGTCAAAGCAAAGATATCCACATTATCAGAAGCTTGTTTATGGGATTTATATGACCACGAAGAAGGTTGCACATTATTTCTCTGACCACTCCATTACAGTCGTCAGCAGCGCTCCATTATCAGAGATTCTGAACAACAGAGATGCAACCGGTCGAGTGGCAAAGTGGGCGATTGAACTCCTTCCCTTGGATATTAAGTTTGAGGCAAAGAAAGCTATCAAGTCCCAAGCAATAGCAGATTTCCTCGCCAAGTGGATCGAACAGCAACTGCCGACTCAAGTCCACTCGGAGCACTGGACCATGTTCTTTGATGGTTCCAAGATGCTGAATGGTTCCGGTGTTGGGGTGGTACTAGTATTCCCCCGAGGAGACAAGCTCAGATATGTTCTCCAGATTCACTTTGATTCCTCCAATAACGAAGCGGAATATGAAGCACTCTTATATGGGTTACGTATGGCCATCTCGCTCGGCGTCCGTCGCCTCATGGTCTACGGTGACTCAGATTTGGTAGTCAATCAAGTGATGAAGGAGTGGGATGTCAGAAGCCCAGCTATGACTGGTTACTGCAATGCGGTGAGGAAGTTGGAAAACAAGTTTGAGGAGTTAGAGCTCCATCATATACCCCGACTGAAAAATCAAGCAGCCGATGATTTGGCAAAGATAGGCTCCAAGAGGGAAGCCATTCCCAGCAACGTGTTTTTGGAACACATTCATACACCTTCAGTTCAAGAAGATCCTTTCACTGAAGAGCCCCCGCAGCCTAAGAGTGCCACAGATCCGACTGAAGTCGAAGTCCCAGCCGTGGTCAACCTAATCACGGAGGTTTTGGTCATCACTCCCGACTGGACAGTGCCATACATTGCGTAT
Organism: Aegilops tauschii subsp. strangulata; assembly: GCF_002575655.3. Lineage (NCBI taxonomy): Eukaryota > Viridiplantae > Streptophyta > Magnoliopsida > Poales > Poaceae > Aegilops > Aegilops tauschii. The sequence continues at coordinate 471,372,646 of NC_053035.3, forward strand.
ATCCTTAGGAAGGAACTCCCAGAGGATGAAGAAGAGGCTCGACAGATCGTCCGTGGATCCAAAGCTTTTACTGTGATAAGAGGACAACTGTTCAGGGAAAGCGTAACCGGAGTCAGCCAGAAATGCATAACACCAGAAGAAGGTCGAGTGATCCTCGACGACATCCACTCGGGGACCTGTGGTCACCATGCGTCCTCTCGGACCATTGTGGCCAAAGCATACCGAGCTGGATTTTATTTGCCACGAGCAAATGAAATGGCGAAAGATATAGTCGACAAATGTGAAGGCTGCCAGTTTTACTCCAATATGTCCCACAAGCCTGCGTCAGCCCTGAAGACCATTCCACTCGTCTGGCCCTTTGCTATTTGGGGATTGGATATGGTTGGACCCCTGAGGACTGCTAGGAGCGGCTTCACTCATGTGCTTGTAGCAGCCAACAAGTTTACCAAATGGATTGAAGCCAAGCCTATCAAGAATCTTGAAGCCAGTACTGCCGTCAGCTTCATCAGAGAATTGACATTCAGATATGGAGTTCCGCACAACATCATCACTGACAACGGGTCAAACTTCGATTCTGATGAGTTCAGAGCCTTCTGTGCTTCCCAAGGCACACGAGTCGACTATGCTTCAGTCGCCCACCCCCAGTCGAATGGACAAGCAGAAAGAGCAAATGGCTTGATTCTCAAAGGACTGAAACCCCGACTGATGCGTGATCTCAAGCACGCAGCAGGCGCCTGGGTCGATGAACTTCCATCAGTTCTTTGGGGATTGAGGACAACTCCCAATCGGTCGACTGGCCGAACTCCATTCTTCTTGGTTTATGGAGCTGAAGTTGTTCTACCGAGTGACTTGCTTCACAATGCACCCCGAGTCGAGCTCTTCTCTTAAGATGAAGCAGAATAGGCCCGGCAGGACGCAGTCGATCTCCTAGAGGAGGAAAGAGAGATGGCCTTAATCCGGTCGACCATTTATCAGCAAGACTTGCGTCGATTCCACGCCAGAAACGTGAGGGGCCGAGCCTTTCAAGAGGGAGACTTGGTTCTTCGAGTGGATCAGCAGAAACCACACAAGCTCGCCCCTGCTTGGGAAGGTCCCTTCATTGTCACCAGAGTTCTCCACAATGGAGCATACCATCTTTACAATGTGAAGCATCAGAGAGACGAGCCACGGGCTTGGAACGCGGAGCTGCTCCGCCCCTTTTATACTTAAGTACTCATTCGGATGAGATGTAATAAGAAATACCTTTGTAGTTTGTTTATCAAAGACAAGAGCTTTACAGTCTTCCTAAATGGTTGTTGTTGCTTTTGTTTGTGTCTGAAATCCCCCAGTGGGTAACTTTGCCGCGAATCTGTTTCGCCTAAAGTTTGAAAAATCCTACCGAGTGATGAGCAAGCCTCTCACTCGGGGGCTTAGCCGTGAATCTGTTTCGCCTAAGTTTGAAAAAACCTACCGAGTGATGAGAAAGCCTCTCACTCGGGGGCTTAGCCGCGAATCCGTTTCGCCTAAGTTTGTAAAATCCTACCGAGTGGTGAGCAACCATCCCACTCGGGGGCTTAGCTGCAGTCCAGTACTCGCCTAAGTTTGAAAAATCCTACCGAGTGGTGAGCAACCCTCCCACTCGGGGGCTTAGCTGCAGTCCAGTACTCGCCTAAGTTTGTAAAATCCTACCGAGTGGTGAGCAACCCTCCCACTCGGGGGCTTAGCTGCAGTCCAGTACTCGCCTAAATTTGTAAAATCCTACCGAGTGGTGAGCAACCCTCCCACTCGGGGGCTTAGCTGCAGTCCAGTACTCGCCTAAGTTTGAAAAATCCTACCGAGTGGTGAGCAACCCTCCCACTCGGGGGCTTAGCTGCAGTCCAGTACTCGCCTAAGTTTGAAAAATCCTACCGAGTGGTGAGCAACCCTCCCACTCGGGGGCTTAGCTGCAGTCCAGTACTCGCCTAAGTTTGAAAAATCCTACCGAGTGGTGAGCAACCCTCCCACTCGGGGGCTTAGCTGCAGTCCAGTACTCGCCTAAGTTTGAAAAATCCTACCGAGTGGTGAGCAACCCTCCCACTCGGGGGCTTAGCTGCAGTCCAGTACTCGCCTAAGTTTGAAAAATCCTACCAAGTGGTGAGCAACCCTCCCACTCGGGGGCTTAGCTGCAGTCCAGTACTCGCCTAAGTTTGAAAAATCCTACCAAGTGGTGAGCAACCCTCCCACTCGGGGGCTTAGCTGCAGTCCAGTACTCGCCTAAGTTTGAAAATTCCTACCGAGTGGTGAGCAACCCTCCCACTCGAGGGCTTAGCTGCGGTCCAGTGCTTGCCTAAGTTTGAAAAATCCTACCGAGTGGTGAGCAACCCTCCCACTCGGGGGCTTAGCTGCAGTCCAGTACTCGCCTAAGTTTGAAAAATCCTACCGAGTGGTGAGAAACCCTCCCACTCGGGGGCTTAGCTGCAGTCCAGTACTCGCCTAAGTTTGAAAAATCCTACCGAGTGGTGAGCAACCCTCCCACTCGGGGGCTTAGCTGCAGTCCAGTACTCGCCTAAGTTTGAAAAATCCTACCGAGTGGTGAGCAACCCTCCCACTCGAGGGCTTAGCTGCAGTCCAGTACTCGCCTAAGTTTGAAAAATCCTATCGAGTGGTGAGCAACCCTCCCACTCGGGGGCTTAGCTGCGGTCCAGTGCTCGCCTAAGTTTGAAAAATCCTATCGAGTGGTGAGCAACCCTCCCACTCGGGGGCTTAGCTGCAGTCTAGTACTTGCCTAAGTTCGAAGTCCATCCCTATCCGCAAGGACGACGAGGTGCAGGTCGACTGCAACTTTCTCCTTCGGAGCTGCGCCACAAGTACAACATGCGCTCCACCCCTATCCGCAAGGACGACGAGGTGCAGGTCGACTGCAACTTTCTCCTTCGGAGCTGCGCCACAAGTACAACATGTGCTCCACCCTTATCCGCAAGGACGACGAGGTGCAGGTCGACTGGAGCATCAACCTCAGAGCTACATCTGAAGCACAAAGATTATTCCGTGTGAAGAACAAATTCCACTCGAAGACAAATACAAGCATATTCAGAGATAAATCAAGTTCAGATAAATTCTAAAGTTCAAGACCACGGATCAAAGTACTCGGGCGTTCAGCCCGAAGGAGTTTAACGGTTACAAAATCACTCGGCATTCCGAGGCAAATTTAAGGCAGAGCATAAAAGTTTGTTCACTCCGCAGGAGGAGGGCTGGCAGGCTCGACGAATTCGTCCAGGTCGATCCCGTCAGCAATCCGAGTGGCGGCAGCAATGAAAGTCTCCATGAAGGACTGGAAGTCGTGCCTCTTGGTGTTAGCAACTTTAATCGCCACTAGCTTCTCTTCCCGAGCTTCTCGACAGTGGACGCGAACCAGAGATAGTACCACATCAGCGCTGCACCGGGCAGAAGACTTCTTCCATTCTTGAATTCGACTGGGAGCTTCATTGAGCCGAGCCATCATAGACTCGAGGTCATTCTGAAGTGTTGCCATGGGCCAGAGAGCTGCGTCAATCCGCGACATCGCGACTTTCAGTCGGGCGAGATAATCGACAACACCAGTGATGCGGGATTTCAGTCGGAGCACGTTCATGGCAGCTTCATCCTTCACTGGAGAGTTGATGGGGTCCAAGCTTGGTTCAATTCGCCCGGTCTCTTCCTCGAAGTCCCGGCAAAACTCTGCATACACAATTCAAGGGTAAGCCAATGATCATATGTCGAGTCGACAAGAACAAACCAGTCGGATCAAAGGAAACACCTTCAAGCATGACGAACAACTTCTTAGCAAGGCTTCCCAGATAATTCTCTAGATCGTTCCTCCTGCGGGCAATACCTTCCATCTTCTCGTTCAGATTTTCCTTGTCCTTTTTCAGGCGAGTCACTTCCTTATTGGCTTCATCAAGGGCAGTTTTCAGCCTGGAGTTTTCTTCCTCCAACTTGCCGACTGAAGCCAACTTCTGTTCAGCGAGCGCGGTTTTCTCATCAGCTTTTTTCTGCGCGGCCGCCAGATCTTGATCCGTTTTCGCCAGAGCTTGGTTCAGTTTCTCTGAAAGAAATAATGTTGGATTCAGAAAAAGCAGAATGAAATCCGGTTCAGGGGAAACTCAGTCGAAAGGTCTTCCTTACCAGCGGCGTCATCCTTGGCTTTCTGCAGTTCTGTCTTGGCCAGCTCCAGATCGAGGTTGAGCTGAATCTGCTGCTTCTCCAGGTCAGCAAAACGAGCTCCAAGATCACAAGATTTCTGCAACCAAAGAACAGGTCAGTCGACTGGTGAAAAGATTGGTTATTTCGGAGAGGTAAAAGGATAAAGCCAACAAATTCTAAGACTACTGCCGAATCGAACATCCAACAGTAGTCTCGGGTACTACACCCAGTGGGTGCACTTAGCGTGGCCCCACTGGTTCAGTTTACACTCGACAAGGCCTGTCCAGCACGAGTGCAAAAAACAGAGTCTTCACACCATAGTCGACTGCCAGCAGTCGACCACGGTCTCGAGGACTACACCCAGTGGGTGCACTCAGCGTGCCCCCACTGGTTCAAAGTTCCACTCGACATGGCCCGACCAGACCGAGTGAAGAAATTCAAATTCTGATGCTCAGACCATAGTCGACTGCCCGCAGTCAATTATGGTCTCGGGGACTACACCCAGTGGGTGCACTCAGCGTGCCCCCACTGGTCAAAAGATTCAATCGACAACAACATTATCAGCTCAAAGTGCGAATCTGTTCAGTGACAAATCAAAACACCCAGTGGGTGTACAGATGCAAGGCGCAGACAGATGCAAAGATTCTTGGAAAGAAAGTTTTCAGGTACCATATCCTAACAGAACAAGCCAAAGGAGTCAGTCGACGATCTACTAACCTGGACGTTGCTCTGGAGAGCGGAGCTGGCATCATAAGCAGCTTGGCTGGCTTCCCGCACCATCTTCATCTTCTCCATCATAATGCCCGCCTGGCGTATAGCCTCTTTTGCAGCACCCACTTGGTCCTCTGGGACGTGATGTGTAGCAAAAAGTGAAGGTGGATCGGTGGGAGTCTGTGCAGCTGACGAGGAAGGCCGAGCACTCGACAACGGTATGGCGAAGGAGACGGAAGTCCGATTGGCATCGCCAGCATCCTGAATTACCGGTTCCGCCATCGGTGTCGATTGAAGCGTCTTGCCAGCGGACGTTTTCCTATTTCTTCTCCCCAAGGGCCTCTGTGGCTCGTCCTCGTCGTCGTCGGGGAGGTCAATGATGTTGAGGGCTGTAAAAAGATCAGTCGCCAAAGTTTCATCACCCGATTGGATATATCGCAGTTCAATCGACAAATCGAAGATAAAATCACGAGGATTGTACCCGGATTGGAGGTCGCCGCATCTTCCATTTCCTCATCCTCGTTCTTATAAGCAGAGGTCCTAGAGGTAGCCGCACTGCCAGTTTCAAGATTCATTCGGTTAAACCAAGGGAAAAATAAACAGCACAGAACGTCGAGTAAAAGCGAAAGAAGAACACTCACACAGAAGCAACGGGAACGTCTGTCGGAGTAAATGGCCACGGGTAGCCTAACCGACTGCCCCTGGCTCTTCCAAAAAATTATCAGGCCTTTGGGCCTTCAAGCACTGGACCGCCTCCCCTGGCCGGCTACCTCTGAAGCCGACTCATGGAAGGCGGCCCGGCCTGAGCAACCTCCCCCCAGGACAACCACGGGGTGGCCGACTCCAGGAAGCCGGCCTCGAAGAGCACCGACTCCAAGAGGCCGGCCAAGACCGCAACCACCAAAGCTACGCCACATAACGGCGACAAGACGGGGTGTGGCCACAGCATGGCCCACTACCCCCGAAATCCGAGGCAGGCATGGCCACAGGACGCCGTACGGGACGGCCATCTCCCGTCCGGCTCGGCACTGTAGCCATGCCAGCCTCGACGTCACCCACGGACGACGCCAGTACGGCCCACGGGCGGTGGGTCCCTTCGGCCAGAGAGAGGCGCGGAGGCGGCTCGGCCTCCCCCAGTCGGCCAAGGGCGTAGCCGGCCCCCAGAAGTCGGCTACCCCCTCCCTCGAAGCATGCGCCACATTAAGGAGACAAGACGAGGTAAGGCTACAGTGAGGGCCCTCGAGGCGGCTCACTGTAGCCACGATTACCTCAACGAAGCCCTCGTCATCAGGGGCGAGGCTACAGTAAGCAGCCGCCGACAAGATCCTAGGCGGTGGGGCCGGCCTGTCGACCAAGAGGTAGGCAGCCGGCGGGACCCACTAGTCGGCGGGCCCCAACAGCCGGCGGAGAAGCCGGCGAGCGTAGACACTGACGGCTGGGACCAGAGCCCAGCCGGATTACAATTGTACCCCCGGGGGGTGGGCCTATATAAACCCCCCGGGGCACCCATGCAAAGGGTTGGCTTCTGAGCATAGCACACACACCATAGAGAGAGAGAAGCAAGAGCTAGCCTTGTTCTTCTTCTCCCTTGAACCCAACAGCTCTAGGAGCGATTGTAGCTACCTTTTCCTGATCTAGTGATCATGCGGAGACCCCGCAGAGCAGGACTAGGGGTGTTATCTCCTCGGAGAGCCCCGAACCTGGGTAAGATCCACCGGCGTGCATGTCTTCGCCTCATCCCGTTTCCAGGCACCGGCGACGTCTTATTGGCACCCACAATGATAAGCCACCCGTTGGCATATGTCGCACCTACCACCCGACATTTGGCGCCCACCGTGGGGCCAGGTGCACCGTCATCCGGAGACCTGTTCTGGACGGGAACCCTCTTCCTCCCCCGCGAGCGCAGCCAGCCTGCTGCGCCCGATGGCGTTTGCCTCGACGCGCTGCAAGGCGTCGACGACGCCTGCGCAGCGAGCTGCCTCGCCGATCTGCTCGGCGAGACTCGCCTCTCCGACGAGCCTGCGTCCGACGCAGGCACGGACTACCCCGAGAGCCGCCTCGTCAGCCTCCTCGACCAGCTTCACGTCTCCAGCGAGCCTACTGCAGATGTGGAGTCGGTCGGCTCCACCAACCCGATGCTCGTCGACTCCGACACGGCATCGCTCGACGCCTACCCCTCCGACGTGGTGGTCTTCGACGATCCCCTCCCTCGAGCTGACAGCGGAAGCAGCACCGTCACCGAAGTGTTGGTCATCAGCCACGTCGCCAACTCGGGCGAGAATGCCCACGACGCCCTGCAAGCGGCGATGCACGACCTCTCCGTCCCCATCCCGGCCGACGCCGACGCCGAGACCCTGGAGGCACGCCGCCTCGCCCTCATCGCGGAAGGCCAGAAGATAGCCTCCATGAGACGCCTCACCAAGGCCCACCAGCGCGAAGTCGACCGCGCCGCCTAGCGGCCCGAGCCGAGCCGGCTTCGTCCAGAAGCGCGGCGCGGCCGTCGCCGGCATGCTGGGGGCAGATCGCCCCGTATACGCCACCCCGCTCGAGAATCTGTGAGCCGCTCAGGTGGCCGCAGAAGAGCTCAATGGGCTGGGAGCCGATGAGCTCCCCTACATGACAAGAGGGATCCAGCAGCTGATCGACGCGGCTGCAGAACGGCACGAAGCCGGGGCCCGTGCTAATAGTCATCCCCCGCGCCGGGAGCACGCCGCGACGTCCCGCTCGCCGACTGCGAGCGGTGCCCACCAGAAGAAAGACAAGGAGTCGGCTGCTAGCCGCAGCCGGACTCGCATCACCATCGAACGCGACGCGGAAGGCCGCCCACGAGCGGTGGAGCACCAAGGAAATCTGCCTCCTCCCCCGCCTCGAAGAGAGAGACGTCTCACCCCGCCGCCTATCACGCACCCGACACTTGGCGACCGACTCGGCCGCCGAGAAGGAGTCGGCGAGAACGACGCCCGCCACCGGATCGACCGCCTTGCTCGATCCTTGGCGTTAGAAGAAGAAGACGATGTCGGCCCGCCATGTTTTGGCCCCCGCATCCGCGACGAGCCCTTCCCCATAGGGTTCTCGCTCCCCAGAGACACGCCCAAGTACAACGGCTCAGTGAAGCCGAAAGATTGGCTCATCGACTACTCCACGGCCGTCAGCATAGCCAACGGCAATCGGCGCGTCGCCGTGAAGTACGTCCCCCTCATGCTGCAAGGCACGGCGCGCACATGGCTCAACAGCCTCAAGCCCTACAGCATCAACAGTTGGCTGGACTTCACAGAAGTCTTCGTCCGCAACTTCACCAGCACCTACAAGCGGCCTCCCAAGCCTCGCCAGCTCTCCCTCCGCGTCCAAGGACCCAACGAGTCGACCCCCGACTACCTCACGCGGTGGGCCGAGCTCCGCAACTCCTGCGAGGGGGTGCACGAGGTTCAGGCCATTGAGTACTTCACCGCCGGGTGCCGAGAGGGCACCCTCCTCAAGCACCGACTCCTCTGCGACGAGCCGGCTACCCTCGACGAGTTGCTGGTCATCGCGGACAAGTACGCCACGGCCGACTCCTCGATGAAGACCGAGCTTCGAGTAGACGCCTCGGGAAAGGTGATTGCTCCGGCTCCCAAGACGCCGGCTGGCGACCATAATCGGCGCCCCTACCAGAACGATCACAAGCGCAAGGCCCCCATGCCGACTTCCACCAGTCGACAGGTGGCCACAGTTGAAGATGAGCAGCCCGAAGAACGGCCCGCTCCCAAGAAGAAGGGTGGCAGGCCGGCTTGGCAGCCGACTTTCTCTTACGAGCAGGCTCTAGACGCCCCCTGCAAATTCCACAGCGGCGCGAAGCCGTCTAACCACACGACCCGAAAATGCCACTGGCTCACGCGAATCACCAAGGGCGAGGGGATGTTGCCGCCTCCGCCTCCCGGTCCGCCGCCTCCAGCCCCCCAGCAGTCGGCGGCTCGGCCGGCAATCGGCGCCATCCAAGACGAATTCCCTGAAGAGCACGCCGCCTACGTCGTCTTCACCAGTCAAGCCGACGACAAGCGCAGTCGGCGCCAACAGCATCAAGAAGTTAATGCAGTCGCCTCTAGCGCCCCCGAGTTCATGCACTGGTCAGAGAAGCCAATCAGCTGGAGCCAGGCTAACCACCCAGAGGTGATGCCCTCTCCTGGCTCCTATGCAATGGTCTTGGATGTCACCCTCGCGACGGAGAGGCGAGCTGCCCGATTCTCCCGCGTCCTGATAGATGGCGGAAGCAGTATCAACATACTGTACCGCGATACCATGGAGAATCTGAACATCAAAACGAAGCAGCTTATGCCGAGCCGCACCATCTTCCATGGTATCATCCCCGGCATGTCTTGCTCCCCAATCGGCAAGATCAAAATGGATGTTCTCTTCGGAGACAAAGATCATTTTCGCCAAGAAGCAATCTGGTTCGAGGTAGTGGATTTGGAGAGCCCCTATCATGCTCTGCTTGGCTGACCTGCCCTGGCCAAGTTCATGGCTGTGCCCCACTACGCCTACCTGAAGATGAAGATGCCGAGCTCGAAGGGGATCATCACGGTAGCCGGCGATTACAAGAAGTCCATCGAGTGTGCCATGGCCAGCAGCCGGCTGGCCGAGTCCCTCGTGGTGGCAGAGCAGAAGAAGATGCTGGAGCGGGTTGTGGCCATGGCCGGCAAGCAGCCGGCCCTGTCCCCCAACCCCAAAGATTGTGATGCGCAGGGCTCCTTCCAGCCTGCCAAAGAGACGAAGAAGATACCTCTGGACCCGGAGAACCCGGAGAGGTTCGCTGTCATTGGGGCAAACTTGGACAGTAAATAGGAAGGCGAGCTCGTCGACTTCCTCCGTGAGAATCGAGACATTTTTGCATGGTCCCCAAAGGACATGCCGGGTGTCCCGAAGGATTTCGCCGAGCACAAATTACATGTCCGCGCCGACGCGAAGCCGGTCAAGCAACCCCTCCGCCGACTGTCAGAAGAGAAGCGAAGAATCGTGGGAGAAGAGATAGCCCGGCTCCTTGCCGCTGGCTTTATCATGGAAGTGTTCTTTCCAGAATGGCTTGCCAACCCAGTTCTGGTTCTGAAGAAGAATAACAAGTGGCGTATGTGCATAGACTACACCAGCCTGAACAAGGCCTGCCCAAAGGATCCGTTTGCTCTACCACGGATTGACCAAGTGATAGACTCCACAGCCGGATGCGAGCTGTTGAGTTTTTTGGATGCGTACTCAGGGTACCATCAGATCAAGTTGGATCTAGCTGACCGCCTGAAGACTGCCTTCATCACACCCTTTGGAGCTTTCTGCTACCTGACTATGACATTCGGCTTGAGGAATGCCGGTGCCACTTTTCAGCGTTGCATGCAGAAATGCCTCTTGAAACAACTCGGAAGAAATGCCCACGTCTATGTAGACGACATTGTGGTGAAGACAGAGAAGCGCGGCACCTTGCTGGAAGACCTGAAAGAAACATTCGCCAACTTGCGCCGATTCCAAATCAAGCTCAACCCCGAGAAGTGCGTGTTCGGAGTACCAGCCGGCCAGCTGCTAGGCTTCCTGGTCTCCGAACGCAGCATCGAGTGCAACCCCGTCAAGATCAAGGCCATCGAGAGGATGGAGATTCCCACCAAACTGCGAGATGTGCAGAAGTTCACCGGCTGCTTGGCCTCCCTGAATCGTTTTATCAGCCGACTAGGAGAGAAGGCTCTTCCCCTGTACCGACTCATGAAGAAGTCCACTCACTTCGAGTGGAACGACCAAGCCAACCAAGCCTTCCATGAGTTGAAGAAAATGCTGACCACTCCGCCTGTCCTGACAGCGCCGACTGAAAAGGAGCCCATGCTCCTCTACATCGCCGCGACTAGCCGGGTCGTCAGTACTATTGTTGTGGTCCAACGCCCGGAAGAAGGCCGAGCCCAGCTAGTCCAGAGGCCGGTGTACTACCTAAGCGAAGTGCTATCCAGCTCAAAGCAGAACTACCCGCACTACCAGAAGATGTGCTATGGGGTATACTTCGCCGCCAAGAAACTGAAGCCCTACTTCCAAGAGCACCCCATCACGGTCGTGTGCACCGCCCCGCTCGCCGAGATCATAGGCAGCCGGGATGCATCCGGCCGGGTGGCTAAATGGGCCACTGCACTGGCGCCCTACACGATCTTCTACCAACCCCGCACCGCCATCAAGTCCCAAGCATTGGCCGACTTCCTCGTCGACTGGGCCGAGACCCAGTACCTACCGCCGGCTCCCGACTCTACCCATTGGCGGATGCACTTTGACGGGTCCAAGATGCGCACCGGCTTGGGAGCCGGCATCGTCCTCACCTCTCCCAAAGGTGACAAGCTCAAGTACACGCTGCAGATCCACTTCGCCGCCTCCAACAACGTGGCCGAGTACGAGGCGCTCGTACATGGGCTCCGGCTAGCCAAAGAGCTCGGCATACGCCGGATCCTGTGTTACGGCGACTCAGACTTGGTGGTCCAGCAGTCGTCTGGCGACTGGGACGCCAAGGACGCGAACATGGCGAGCTATCGATTCCTCGTCCAGCAGATCAGCGGATACTTCGAAGGTTGCGAGTTCCTCCACGTGCCAAGGGCCGACAACGACCAAGCAGATGCCCTAGCACGGATCGGCTCCACCCGACAAGCCATACCGACTGGCGTCTCCCTCCAGCGCCTCCTCAAGCCGTCCATCAAGCCGTCTCCAGAGTCGGACTCTATCTTCGTACCGCCTGCGCCAGATGCAGCCGGATCCGACTGGAGAAACCCCGCAGGCGGCACGGGGACTTCAACAACTGGCCCGGGGACTGCCGTAGTCGCACCCGGCCCGGGGACTGCAGTAGTCGGCCCGGGGACTGCAACGACACAAGAAGCGATGGCCGACTCCAATGCCGTGCAACCCAACCCACCCACCCGAGTCATGGTGGCTACACTAACAGAAGAAGAAGTCACAGCTCCGTCATGGGCCCAGCCCATACTCAAGTTCCTGGTCAGCAGAGAGCTGCCGGCTGATGAGATCTCAGCAAGATTAGTGCAACGACGAGCCGCAGCATATGCAATAATCAACAGAGAGCTTGTGAAGCGCAACGTCACTGGAGTCTTCCAGCGTTGTGTCGAGCCAGAAAAAGGAGTGGCAATCCTCAAGGATATCCACCAAGGCGAATGCGGCCACCACGCAGCCTCAAGATCACTCGTGGCCAAGGCTTTCCGCCATGGTTTCTTCTGGCCGACTGCCTTGGAGGATGCTAAAGAAATAGTCAAGAGCTGCAAAGGATGCCAAGTTTTTAGTTCCAAACAACACCTGTCGGCTTCTGCACTCAAGACCATTCCCCTCACCTGGCCTTTTGCCGTCTGGGGACTGGACATGGTGGGCCCTTTCAAGACAGCCCGCGGCGGCTTGACGCATCTACTTGTCGCTGTGGACAAGTTCACAAAGTGGATCGAAGCAAAGCCGATTAAGAAGCTGAACGGGCCGACTGCCGTGACATTCATCACTGACATCACTACTCGGTACGGCGTGTCGCACAGCATCATCACCGACAACGGCACGAACTTCGCCAAAGGAGCACTGGCACGTTTCTGCGCGACGCAGGGCATCCGACTGGACCTAGCGTCCGTTGCCCACCCGCAGTCAAACGGCCAGGTCGAGCGAGCAAATGGACTCATCCTCTCCGGCATCAAGCCCCGACTGGTTGTACCACTGGAGCGATCGGCCGGCTGTTGGCTCGATGAGCTGCCGGCTATCCTCTGGAGTCTGCGCACTACACCCAACAAGTCAACCGGCTTTACTCCATTTTTCCTCGTGTACGGTGCCGAGGCTGTCATCCCAACAGACATCGAGTTCGACTCGCCTCGGATCACCATGTACACGGAGGAGGAGGCCAAGGAAGCAAGAGAAGACGGCGTCGACCTACTGGAAGAAGGTCGGCTGTTAGCACTCAGCCGGTCCGCCATCTACCAGCAAGGGCTGCGCCGCTACTACAATCGCAAGGTCAAGCCAAGATCCTTCCAAGAGGGCGACCTTGTGCTCCGGCTGATCCAGCGAACAGACGGCCAGCACAAGCTCTCGGCCCCTTGGGAAGGCCCCTTCGTCATCAGCAAGGCACTAGGCAACGACTCCTACTACCTGATCGACGCGCAAAACCAAGAGCACGCAAGAGAGACGACTCCGGCAAGGAGTCAGAGCGACCATGGAACGCAAACCTCCTGAGAAGATTTTACAGTTGAAAGCAGTATGTATCATGCTACCCTTTTGTATTAAGTACAAACCAACAGGCCCCCCGAACAGTACTCGGGGACTGCCTTTGTTTATCTATGAATGACAAGTGTCATATCCATGAATGTATTATTACATTTGATTTCTTGTCTGGCACCGGGTTCGACTAGTCGGCCCGGGGACTGGCCGCCTTGAGCTATATTAAAAGTTCTACCTGAAGTCAGAAAAGTAGTGTGCCGGCTCCCGAGTCCTCTCTTGTTGAAAGTCGCAGCTCGAAGAACCGACTGTCCGACTAGCAAGAGGCAAGGCAGAAAGGATGCCCACACGAAAAATGGCTAAGGAACAACGAACTTATATAGCAAAAAGATGGCCTCCAAACACGCCTGCCGGCTGTCAGAACAGCCGGCTGGCCGGCTTCCTAAACACTTAGCTTTAGTCCAGCAAAGCTAGAGTACTTCCCCCCCCCCCGAATTGGCCAAGCACTCCTCCAGCTACAGATTGCAGAGCAACTGTCTGACTGGGGAGGCGGCAACCAAGGGAGGGCGGCAAAGGAAACAGCAGAAGGATAAAAAGCAAAGTACGAGGAAAAGCCAAATGCATGCATAAGTTATATATACATATAAAGCCCCCAACAGGCCAGCAATCAACATGGTTCGAATACACCCCCAGTGGGTGGAATTGTGCAGACTTAACAGAGTATTGTTCCGAAAGTAACAGGATAGGAAAACAAAAGATGGCAGACTAGACTAGGGCGTGGTGCGGAAGCTGAGCTGGTCGGTGGAGACGGCGTCGCCGGCTGAAGGAGTGGCCGCCTAGCGGGTCTCGGCTTGGTCACCACCAGTGGCAGGCGACGCACTCGCGCGCGACATAGTACTGGAGGCGCGGTTAGGCTGAGGCTAGTCGGCTGCTCCATCAGCCGGCTCGGCGTCTTCACCCTCCTCCTCCTCCTCTTCGCCCTCGTCGCTGGAGTCGATCTCCTCCGCCGAGTCTTCATCGTCTGCCGGGTTCAGCCCGAACCACTCCTCCGGCTGGGCGACACCGTTGTCATCTACCTCGGGGGCGAAGACGCTGGTGTCGGTGTAATCGGCGATCGCCGAAGCCCGCCGGATGATAGCCGGCCGCGCCGGCTCCAGCTCCGTGTCGGCTTGCTGCCGCCAGCTAGCCAGCTGATCCAGGCTCAGGCCGGGATACCAGGCCTTGACGAACTCCAGCGCCCGCATGGCGCCAGACCGAGCCGCCGAGGCCTTCCAGGCTTCGAAGCGGCCGACTGCCACCTCCAGCCAGTCGGCAGTTCGACTAGGGGTGCGAGGAACTGCTTGGCCGGGCCAGAGGGTGGCCAATACTTGCGCCCCGGCACGCTGAAGCCGGCGGAGCAGTCGGTGAGCCGGCTGGATGCGGGCCTGGATCGCCAGGAGCTGCTCCTCCAGCGAACGGCCGGCGGTTGGCGAAATCTCGAAGCCAGCCTGCCTTCGCGCTTGGCGGCGGGCCTCGATGATCTGGTTGGCGGCGGTAGAATAGCCAGGGAAATACTCTGTGTAAGAAAGAAGAAGAAAAGAAGAGAAGAGCACCAAGTCAGAAATCGAGCCAAAAGCGGCAGACGGCAAGAAAGGATGAAGAAGTAGGCGGCTTACCGTCAACCAGATCTTCGATCTGACCATAGCCAGAGATCAGAGTTTGCCTCGCTTCAGCCCAGCCAGCCGCCTCCGTCTCGTACTCGGCCTGGAGGGTGGCTTCGCGGTCCTGCACCGCCTTCAGAGCCGCCTTGTGGCCCTCCTCCTGGTCGGCCAACTTCTTGGCCAGGCGGTCGCGTTCCTGCACCAAGGCGGCGAGCTCGGCATCCTTGGCACGGAGGGCAGTCTGAGACTCTCCTAGTTGTGCCCTCAAACTGGCGTTGGCCGCTGCAAAGACGGCAGAGAAAGAAAGAACAGTAAGAGGAAGTTGTCGAGGAAGATCCGACCCGACTGCTCAGCAGTCGGCCCGAATCTCGGGGACTACACCCAGTGGGTGCGCTGACGCGCCCCCACGTGAGATAAAGAACAAGGCATGTACCCCGGCTCTCAGTAAGGTCGGCGGTCTTCTGGGTCAGCTCCCGAGCCTGGGAGTTGAAGGCAGCCGCACGAAGATTGTGGTAGTCCTGCAAGATAGCCAGAAGATCGAAGTAAGAACAAGAATAGCAAAGCCAAATCCACTAAGAAGTTCCAAGCCGCCTGCTCAGCAGCCGACTCAGAACTCGGGGACTACACCTAGTGGGTGCGCTGACGCGCCCCCACGGAAGAAATCAAGATCAAGAAGAAGCAAGATGGGAAGACTAACCCGGATGGCCGCCCGCGTCGCAAGGAACTCGTCGGTGAACTGCCTCAGCGCCGTAGCCTGGGCCTGGAGCCGGGTCCGGACGTCCTGCGCGGCCACGTTCATCACGGCCGTCCCTCCGCCTGGCGTCCACCCCGAGGTAGCGCTGGCCACCTCCACGTCCTGGGCCGACGAGCTGGAGCCCACGGCCGGCTGCGGCTCCTACGCGGCCTTCTGTGGCTCTGACACAGCCTTCCCCGCGCGCCGGCTCGGCGGCATCCGGACCGCCATCTCAGTCCTCGCGGCCGGCTCGCCCCCCGCCGACTGCGCAGGCGGCAGATCAGGCCAGCCGCCTTGAGCCGCCCCAGTTGGTGGGGTCGGCACCGGTGCCCTCTCCAGGACGACGACGTCGTCGTCCCTCCCCAGCCCTGGCTGGTCGCCGCCGGCTCCTTCTGGCGAGGCTCCATGGCCCCAGGCGCTGCGACGCGCGGCGGGGTGACCATCAAGGCCTCCTCCGCCGCCGCCGCAGCTGCAGCCTCCGCTTGGGCCTTGGCTGCGGCGTCGGCGAGCGCCTTCACCGCCTCCTCCTCCTGCGCCGCCTGGGCGGCCGCCGCCTTCCGTGCCTCCGCCTCTCGCGCCTCCCGCTCCTCCCGCGCCTCCCACGCGTTCTGTTCTGTCGCTTCCTGAAGGTCGGCACGGGGGTCCACGCAACGAGTGGCGCTCCCAGACCCCCTCGGCGACTCGACGACGGAGGCGGCAGCCGCCCGCTCAAGCGACAACGGAGCTCTGGTTGTTTGGAGAAAAAGACAAGGGTTCAGGAACCACCAGAGAAAAGAAAGAAAAAAGAGTGCACAAAAGAATTCGAACTTACGCCGACACAGTCTGTGGTTGCTTCACCGTCTTGCATAAGCGAGCCGCCTTCGCGGCCGCCTCCTCCCGCCTGGTTGCCGCCGCCCCGCCCCTGGGTTTCTTCGTCCGACTACCGAACAAGCCCTGGGCGGCGCGACGCTTTTGCCCTCCGCCCCGAGCAGGCGGTGCAGCGGAGGAACCCACGCCACGTCCAGATGCCGGCCGGCGATGCAGGACGACTTCGGCCTCATCGTCGTCCGGCCAGTCGTCGAAGGTGACTCCATGCCCGGAGCCGCCTGCTTCGCCGCCGGCTTGGCCACCACCCGGCTCGGTGTTGTCGTCCATAGCGGCCGCCCCCAAGTCGGGGTCCTCCAGGTCGTGCTGCGTACGGTCGGGGACGAATCGGCGCTCCGCATCCGACCCGCTGGCAAGCCGAAGGAAAGGACTCTGTCGAAGACAAGCCGACTAGTCAGAGTCGGCCAAAGGAACTCGGCGACAAAGTTAAGAGAAAAAGAAGAGACAAGGAGAGCATACCGTGGGCGGTGGATTGGCTCGGCTATATGGCTCCTTGCCGAACTGCCACTCTTCGGAGAGTTTGCAGTTCGCGAGGTAGTTCACCATATAGGCGACCTCCTCGTGCGGCATGTCCTTGGTACACATCCGGCTCGGATCGAGCTGGCCGCTCATCTGACAGATCAGATGAGGACGGCTCTGGAGCGGAAGTACCCGGTGCGTGACGAAGGCGGCCAGCAGGTCGGGCCCCGTCAAGCCCTCCGACTGGGTCATCGTTCGCACTCGGGCGACGGCTGCGGACCCAGCCGGCGTCAGAGTCACGGCCCAGTAGGACCACTGGGGCCGCCTGCCCGCCGGTGGGCCGGCTACGTAAGCCGGCAGGTTGACGTAGTCGCCCTGCGGGGCGATGCTTCTGACGTAGAAATACGACTTTTGCCACTTCTTCACCGACTGGATCAGCGGGATGACGGGGAAGGGGTTGTCGGCGACCGCCCTCCGCGCCGCGATGAAGGCGCCAGTCTGAGCCGGCACGCCCTGCATGCGCGTGCCCAGCTTGGACTGGAAGAGCTCCCCCAGAGCTCGAGGGTAGGGAGGACGCCGAGGTAGCCTTCGCACAGGGTGACGAAGGCAGACAGCAGCACCACCGCGTTTGGGGTGAGGTGGTGCGGCTGGAGCTGGTAGAACTCAAGCCAGGAGCGGAAGAAGGCGCTCACGGGCAGGCCGATGCCGCGCAAGAAATGCGAGCGGAAGACCACCCGCTCGCCCTCCCGCGGCTCTGGCGTAATCTCCTTCGCCAGCGCGAGACGGACCTCCACCTTGTCCGCGCTGGGCAGCCGCCGCATCTTGCGGAGGAATTCGATGTGATCTTCGTGGACGTTGGAGCCATCCCAATCCCCGCCATATTGCTCCGTGGCGGGAGGCATGGTGAACACGAGCGCGGCGGCGGAGGAACGAGTGGTGGAAGAGCGCGGCGGCGAGGCGCAGTCGCAAGAAACGGCAAGAGAAAGAAGATGGTGGAAGGAGGAGGAGCGTGCGAGAGCCTGCCGCCCTCCCTCTCCCCCTACTTATAGCTTCGCGAGGTGAAGCCGGGGAGGCCGGACATGGGGTGAGACGTGGGATTAACTGCACCCACTCCCCCCACGCCTCGCAATTATTACGCCCTAAAGGCGTGCCGAAACTGCCGCAAGGAGACGTGCGGGCGGTTTCGGGCTGCAGAGAATCCGCGCCTGGGCCCGGGCGTGGACGTGGCGGGCCCCCACCCTACGGCGACGTCCCGTCGCGCGCGTGGGCTGGCAGGCTTTCTGGCCGAGAGAGGCCACGTGGTTCACAGACGGCAAGTGGCCGGCCCGCGGCCCGGTGCACGTACTGGCAAGCTCCCGCCCTCCGACCCCGGAGTTTTCGACCAAGGCGGCGCGCCTAACCAAAGCCGGCTCCCAGCTGCCGACTTGTCAAGATAGGAAGCTGACCGAGCTTCTCAACTCCTACCCAACCTCGAAGCCCAATCAGCTTCGGGGACTACTGTCGGAGTAAATGGCCACGGGTAGCCTAACCGACTGCCCCTGGCTCTTCCAAAAAAATTATCAGACCTTTGGGCCTTCAAGCACTCCAAGCACTGGACCGCCTCCCCTGGCCGGCTACCTCTGAAGCCGACTCATGGAAGGCGGCCAGGCCTCAGCAACCTCCCCCCCCCCCAGGACAACCACGGGGTGGCCGACTCCAGGAAGCCGGCCTCGAAGAGCACCGACTCCAAGAGGCCGTCCAAGAGCGCAACCACCAAAGCTACGCCACATAACGGCGACAAGACGGGGTGTGGCCACAGCGTGGCCCACTACCCCCGAAATCCGAGGCAGGCATGGCCACAGGACGCCGTACGGGACGGCCATCTCCCGTCCGGCTCGGCACTGTAGCCATGCCAGCCTCGACGTCACCCACGGACGACGCCAGTACGGCCCACGGGCGGCGGGTCCCTTCGGCCAGAGAGAGGCGCGGAGGCGGCTCGGCCTCCCCCAGTCAGCCAAGGGCGTAGCCGGCCCCCAGAAGTCGGCTACCCCCTCCCTCGAAGCATGTGCCACATTAAGGAGACAAGACGAGGTAAGGCTACAGTGAGGGCCCTCGAGGCGGCCCACTGTAGCCACGATTACCTCAACGAAGCCCTCGTCATCAGGGGCGAGGCTACAGTAAGCAGCCGCCGACAAGATCCTAGGCGGTGGGGCCGGCCTGTCGACCAAGAGGTAGGCAGCCGGCGGGACCCACTAGTCGGCGGGCCCCAATAGCCGGCGGAGAAGCCGGCGAGCGTAGACACTAACGGCTGGGACCAGAGCCCAACCGGATTACAATTGTACCCCCGGGGGGTAGGCCTATATAAACCCCCCGGGGCACCCATGCAAAGGGTTGGCTTCTGAGCATAGCACACACACCATAGAGAGAGAGAAGCAAGAGCTAGCCTTGTTCTTCTTCTCCCTTGAACCCAACAGCTCTAGGAGCGATTGTAGCTACCTTTTCCTGATCTAGTGATCATGCGGAGACCCCGCAGAGTAGGACTAGGGGTGTTATCTCCTCGGAGAGCCCCGAACCTGGGTAAGATCCGCCGGCGTGCATGTCTTCGCCTCATCCCGTTTCCAGGCACCGGCGACGTCTTATTGGCACCCACAATGATAAGCCACCCGTTGGCATATGTCGCACCTACCACCCGACAACGTCAATCTTGATTCTCGGCAGCGCCTTCCGAGTCTTCTGCACTACAACCTTGGACTGCTTTGGAGCTTTTTCAGTTGGTGCCGGAGAGGACGTCCGAGGACGCTTTGACGACTGCCCGGTCTGAACGGCCGCCTTGTCACGGGCGCTCGCCGGGTCGTGAGTAAGTTTGGATCGCCTTTCCCTGCGGGGAGGAGAGTCGACCTCTTCTTCGTCACTCGGGTCGTCGCTCTCCTCGTCCCCCTCTCCGTCGGAATGCCACTCGCCGCTTTCACCTCCGCTTGCCTCCCCCTCCGAATCCTGCTCCTGCTCTCCGTTGGGCATCGAATACATTTCAGTAAGGGCCTAGAAGAAAACAAGCAAGACAAAGTCAGTCGGTGAAGCATAAACAGTTGCATGTTAAATCAAGATGACACTCGGTAATTCAGAATCAGACCTTGTCTGGTTCGTAGGATTGGTCAAGTGGAGGGATTCTCCTGGCTCCTCTGGGGTTATCCTTGTTGCCTGTGATACTCCTCAACCACTTCTCCACCGTATCCTCGTCGACTTCTTCTGGGTGCACCCGAGTGGAATCTTCAATGCCCGAATACATCCACTTCGGATGGTCGCGGGCTTGAAGTGGCTGAATACGTCATCTAAGGAAGACTTCCAGCAGATCCATTCCAGTTACACCCTCACGGATGAGATAGACCACTCGCTCAACCAGCACTTTCACCTCCGCTTTCTCCCCTGAAGTCACTTTCAAGGCGGAGGGCTTCTCTATGCGAGCCATAGAAAAAGGAGGAAGTCCAGTCGACTGACCTGGAGTCGGCTGGTCTTTGTAGTAAAACTAGGTTGACTGCCACCCTCTTACTGACTCAGGAAGAATTATGGTTGGGAAAGAGCTCTTACCCCTCATCTGAATCCCAAGACCCCCACACATCTGGATCACTTAAGTCCTCTCGTCACTCGGGTTGGCCTTTTTGACCGACTGGGAGCGACACGTGAAAATGTGCTTGAAGAAACCCCAGTGTGGTCAACAACCCAAGAAATTTTCGCACAGAGACACGAAAGCAGCAAGATATATGATGGTGTTGGGGGAAAAGTGATGAAGTTGTGCCCCAAAGAAATTCAAGAAAGCCCGGAAAAAAGGATGCGGAGGCAGAGAAAATCCACGGTCGACGTGAGTGGCGAGGAGGACGCACTCACCCTCCCGCGGTCGAGGTTCAGTCTCATCCTCCGGGAGCTGCGCCGATCCGTGAGGAATTAGCCCCTCCTCCGCCAGATCGTCGAGGTCATCCTGACTGATCGTCGACCGGATCCAGTCGCCCTGGATCCAGCCGCGCGGCAAACCGGACCGCGACGAGGATCCGCCCCGGCTGGACTTTTTCCCCTTCGCCTTCGCCGTCGCCTTCTTTGCGCGCTCCAGAGCCACCGTCTTTTCTTTCCCCATCGCCACGGACAGAGCTCGAGCGGAGCGGCGGCGCTGGAGGAGGAGCAGGCGCAGTGGGGAAAACTGAGAAGAGAGAAGAAGAATGAGGACGCACTGTTCAAAAACCCCGGTCCGGCGCCTTATATGGGGTTGCTTCCGAGTGACTGACCTGTAGGCCCGGGCAATCTTATCAAATCCCGCAACAGTTGCGCGCGTGATACGTGGCAAAAAAGGCGGTGCGGGAATCGAGGCGGCCTTGCCTTATCCATCCCGATTACTGCGGCCTCCCCCGCCCCGCGCGCTTCCCGAAATTCGAATCCCGCGAGATCCGCGGGCAGCAGAACAACTTGTCAGATGGAAGATCTCCACCACATTAGCACTCGGATCTCTTCCAGCAAAAGTTCACTCGACAAAACCAGGAATGGATCAAGGCGACTGAAAAAGAAGTTGGTGTCACCACCTCGGTTCGTTGATCCAAAACAAGACACACCCGAAGCGCGAAAAATGAGTCGAAAGTATTTTCAACTCCTTCTCCACTCAAACCCTGATCCATTCGGGGGCTAATGATGAGGACATGTACCTAGGGTAGGGTCACAGGCCTGACCTAAATACCTTCCCCAAGGACATCACTCTAAAGCCAGAAGCATTCGAGGGGTACCATCACCCACTCGACCAGAAACATTTCCACTCGGAGGAATCAAGATCACTCGACCGTAACAAGAAACACTCGACGGACAGAAGACCTAAAGTCACTCTACACAGCAACGGTCGAGCATTAACTCCTAGACTTAATAGCCATTTATAACACTTTATTACGGACGTTACCAGTAACGCCCCCCTCTTGATGTACCTTAAATCCCTTGTAACGTGGGCTGGCCGGGGTGCTGGCGCACTCTATATAAGCCACCCCCCTCCACATGCACAAGGGTTCTCACCCCCTGTAACACACACGCATATAATCCAGTCGACCGCCTCCGGGCTCCAAGACGTAGGGCTGTTACTTCCTCCGAGAAGGGCCTGAACTCGTAAAACTTGTGCGTACAACTTCTCCATAGCTAGGATCTTGCCTCTACATCCCTACCCCCCATTCTACTGTCAGACTTAGAACCACGACAGGTGGTACGTCACCGTGTCAGCGAGAAGGACGAGCACGTCCGTCGCTACATGGTTGCGTTGGAGGGCAGGTTCGACAATACCTGGCAAGTTCTTCAGGGATCTCACTGGAGCTATGATCCTATGATGGTTCCTTCCCTTTGGGTGTCCACCGCCCGCGCCGATACCCGTCGGGCGCTACGGTTCTAGCTGTACTAGCGATGCTATATATATGTATGATAGTATTCGAGGTGTATTAGTGATAATATTCGACGATGTACGGACGGAAGAGATGATGTAGTTTTGCTTATAATTGAATGCATGCTAATTTGAATACTACTTTATCTTACGATTTGGTTTTGCTTATTGAATGCTCAAATTGGAAAACTACTCCTACTTTGAATGCTAAAATTGGAGAGCACTATGCAAGGCGTATGCATATGATTAGTTGATAGCTTTTAGGGTTTTTGTTGTCGCAGAAATCTAGGAGCCCCCCTCCATCATCCCCGCCGTCATCCCCATCACCGACCCCCTCCGACCTCGAGGTGAGACCAGCCAAATCCTTTTTTAGAAAGATAATTAAACGATATTTCGGGTTGACTTTAAGTTTGTCGAGTCTCCACCATATATGAGAGGACGAAGAATCCCGACTGTTGTCGTGGGGTAGCTTCTCCTTCGTTCCCGTGTGCTACACAATTTGGTGTAATGCACTCGGGAACGAAAGGAGGAGCTACCATCACCGACGATCACAAATGTCAGAGAGGAATCAGTGAGGGAGAGTTCCACCATATATATATGAGAGGACGAAGAATCCCGACTGTTGTCGTGGGGATCGCTTCTCCTTCGTTCCCGTGTGCTAGACATTTTGGTGTAATGCACTCGGGGACAAATGGAGGAGCGACATCACCAACGGTCGAATGTATACACCACGTGAGCTGAGAGTTTTCAAGAAAAGATTCGACAAACCGATAGTCAACCCGTGATGAATAATAATGATCTAATTTAGTTTTTGTAGTACATATATTTAATTGTACAAGTTTCATCTTTGAATTATGAACGTAGGAAATGTCGTCATCGGATGACGAAAGTCTCCCGGGGGAGTGCGGCTGGTGCCACGATGAACGAGGCTTGTGCGACAGGCCTCACCTGGACGATGATCGGCGCTTCAGCATTAAGCCCGAGGAGACCTTCGATGTTGAAACGGTACGCAACGGCGACAAGTGTATTTTTCGTAATTAAGCATGACTTCAACTATTTCAACGTGTAATTTTCATCTTTTACAATTCGAGTATAGCTTATCCCATGCCATGCAAGACGCTATGTCTTAGAGAGGATGGATTTTGAAGACCATAAAAATTTTGAAACGAAGAAAATTCACCTAAGGACCCATCATGATGTGGATTTTGAAGTAAATCTGTATAATGCTGAGAGCGTAACCCATTTTGGTTGCAAAATTTGGGAAGCATTTTGCAAGATGTATGGTTTTGATGAGGGTATGCTTGTCACCATGGATCTTGGTGATCCTGACATCGACCAAGACAATATGGACATTTGGGTCCTTGTTGATACGCCTCCAATTCTACCGCTATGTGAGTTTCTCAAACATAGTTAATTATTAACTAATTTATATTGTTTATTTCAAAATAGTTGACAGCTTATTTCCATTGACAGCTTATTTTGATTGTTCAAACAATATGCGGAACATGGTAGACAAAACCCACTACACCGATGGCTCCGAGTTAACTTATCAGGAGAAAAATCATCTGGTCGGATTTTGTACTGATCTTGAGAATTATAATATCTACAATCAAACTCCTCAACATTATGGTCAATACGTGCCACTAGTGCACGTGTTAAACTACGGTAACTACCATGGAGATACCCTGGTAAGATTTTTTTACTATTACGACATCCGTGCATCTTTTGCATACTTCTAAAACTAGTACATCATTGTTAACTATGAAGTTATTACTATGTTTTTCAACAGAGAATCCCAAAGGATTGTGTGCCTCATTTGATGTATCAGAATGGCAGCCTTCGTGTTTTGAACATATATCCAGGTCATCTTAAGAATCTCAACTGTCCATACCGGATTTCTAAAAGAAGTGAAGACATGCTAATCAGAGAATGGAAAAAATGTATGGACAGTCGTAAGGAGGTTCTTGGAAGCAAAAGGAAGCGCCGCGCAAGAATTGGAGACGGGATGATCTCCATTCTCCATAATGGAGAGTCAGGGTCTATATTGTTTTATGCTATTTTACCTTAAATAGGGTATTTAGGTCCTGCATAATACTGATGATCATGTGCTAAGAACAATTAAGTAGGGTTGGTTCGATGACTATCAGGATGATGATCGTATGACTTGTTATTAATAACGAGTAGAAGTTGTATGATGATGATTAGTAGGACTTGTTATTATGATGATGCATGATGGGAGCATGAAGAGTTATTATATATCTGTGGGTGAAATGAACGTGGATTGGATTGAAGTGAAGGCCACATGCATGTGGTGCATGTCGAAAGTAGTACAATCCAAACTTGATCAAGTTAGGATTAGTATTACTTTCGACATGCACCACATTTTGCCTCACTTCAATCTAAGTCATGTTTAGGCATAGCAGTAGCAGTAGCACGGAGATAAGAGAGGACACATCTCTCTATTAGCTACCTAAAACAACCTAAATTAACCCCCAAAACCCCTAAACCACCTCCTTTCAAAAAAACAGCCCCTGAAATGCTGACGCGTGGAAGCTTATTGGTCCCGGACCGGGACCAAAGGCCCTCCTGCCTGGGCTCGCCGGAGCGGCCACGTGGAGGCCCGTCTGTCCCGGTTGGTATAAGAACCGGGACTAAAGGCCTAGGGCATTAGTAACGACCCTTTAGTCCCGGTTCCCGAACCGGGACAGATGGGCCTTATGAACCGGGACAAATGGCCCTTTTTCTACTAGTGCTCAAGGCTTGATAAATATGGTGAGCGCAATTCCATTACGGTGAGGTTAAATTTAGCCATTAATTGATTTGATATTTGTTCCCGAAAAAGATGTATTTTGGAAGGCACACGATGAATGTGTCCTGACCTCTTAGGAAAACGGAAGGCAGATACCAGTTGTCAATTTTATATAAATACAAGGTGGGTACTTTTTAATTGATTTAAAAAGATAAAAAGGAAAGTCAAACTCTTTTGTTTCTCTGGAGAAGTCAAACGAGTGAGGCATTTTGGAGCTCAGGCTCCATGGATCTTTTTTCTTTAACATTCAAAAGGTGTATTTCAGAGGCTCAAAAAATATACTTGTGTCATAAGGATGATTTTTTGCGGGGTAAAGGGAGTTTTATTGCATTGTAAGAGTGTTATAGTCAAGAGGCCACAAATTCTCAATACAAGATGGAACCGAGTTTAACCACACGGCATTAGTTCTCTCGAAGCGGCCATAATTGGCCAACCAATCTGCAACTCTATTATGACTACGATGAATTTTCTGAGAATAAAACTCCCTACTACTCATTAACTATTTTATCTCTAGAACTATATAAAGTTTCACTATGTACAATATCATGTGAGCTACATAAAGAGATAATTTCGTGTGTTTTTAAATAATGAACAATGCATGCACACTCACCTTTTTCAAATCACGAATTTATCTTTTTGTTCACTACTCCCTCCGTTCCACGATACATGCCTTTCATTTGTCAAAATATAGATGTATCTAGACATGTCTTAGTATATAGGTACATCCATTTTTGGACAAATGAAAGTCAAGTATTTTGGAACGGAGGGAGTACTTTTTTGTGTAACTATCATCGTCCAACTTTACACATATGTAGTGCACATCCACATGAACATGTGTGGTTATTTCTTTTGAAACTTCAAAATGTGAATTTTGATTATTGTTCTTTTTAAGATCCGTCTCCATTTTCGAAGTCAGATGCTATTTAGCATTTCATAAATGCAAACTGGATTGTAATTTTTGCATCCTGCAAATTTCAGCTTTGCTTTGCGAACGATGATGTATGGGCTTGCAGCTCGTGAGGTATGAGGGCCTTAAAACAAAAGCCCAAACAAACGTGGTAAGTTGAAGAAAACCCTAACTCAGGTTCAGGCCGCACGCGCAGACGAGCCGGCGGAGGCACATACTCTGTTTCCGGGGAATAGCGGCGACGTCGTCGGCGCGGGCGACGCAGCGAGCGGAGCGACGGCGACTCCGTGGCCAGGTTTGCCCCTCAGCTCGTCCATCTCAACTCTGAAACTTTGGGATGCCAACATTTTCGATCGATCCATCCGCAGATTAGGCCATGTCGTCCACGTTCGCCGGTGTATCCGTCCTGGCCGGCGGCGAGCTGTGCCCTTCCACAGAGTCGTCCGTCGTCACCAGCACGGACTGGGGGTACCACCTGCTTGTGGTCCAAGACTACTCGCGTACCAAGCAAGCCACTCCCACCGGCGAGTGGATCAGCTCTCGTCCTTTCATGGTAGGAGGCCATGAATGGAGCATCGACTACTATCCTAACGGCTACACGAAGAGTTGTGCCGACTTCATTTCTCTATTTGTTAACCTTCTCGACGAGGATGCCGAAGAGCCTGTGAAGGCGAAGTTCAATGTCAGTTTCATCGACGAGGCGGAGAAGCACAAGCCAATGTACATTTCGGAAACTGAAACATTCGACTTCCGCTCTGAGTCCATGCTGGGCTACAACATGTTCATGGAAAAAGATGTCCTTGAACAATCATCGCATCTAATGAATGATTGTTTTACCATCCGGTGTGACATCATGGTATTCAGCTCCAAGGATGCCGGTGGCGATAAGGTGCCCCTGCCTGAAATAGACCAACATTTAAACAATCTCCTTCAAACTAAGGTGGGTGCTGATGTGACATTCGAGGTCAGCGGCGAGATGTTCGCTGCGCACCGATGTGTGCTTGCAGCCCGGTCTAAAGTCTTCATGGCACAGCTCTTTGGCCCCATGAAGGAGGGCACTACTACATCCTGTGTCATACAGATCAAAGACATGGAAGCAAAAGTGTTCAGGGCTCTGCTTAGCTTCATCTACACAGACTCACTCCCTAAGATGGAGGAGGACGAAACAGATGCTGTGGAAGAAGGAGAAGAAGAGGAAGGAACAGAGGATGAAATGTCAGAAGTTGCGGAACAAGGACAAAGAACGAAACCACCAGAGACTGTGCAATGGCTGCAAGGCTTGCTTGTAGCCGCAGACAGATATGATCTCCAACGGCTCAGGTTTATCTGCGAAAGGCAGTTGTCCTTGCGCATAGGTGTGAGCTCGGTGGCGTCTACTCTTGCTCTAGCTGAGCAGCACCACTGCCGCCCATTGAAGGCGGCATGCTTGAAGTTTATCCAAGCCCAATCTCCGTCGTGTTTGCAGATAGTAATGGCGACCGATGGCTGGGAGCACTTAATTACGACCTATCCCTTTGTTTTGAACGAGCTCTTTGCCATGGTTGCTTTGAACCAGAAGTAACACTTCATATGGTATGCATGTTCCTTGGATCGGTAATGACACTTGTGCATATATGGGATTCTCTAGAGATCGTAGTATGTCTGTCTTGCTTTTGCCTCGTCATTTAATTTGCCTATCTGCTGAATCGGACAAATCCAACATATGGGCAAATTGTCTCCTCATGGTCTGTAAAATGGGGAGAACTCCCAGTGCAGATCGTTGTCTATATATTGATGTCAGTTTGCAAGAAAGCAGAGATATGAATCATCACTCTACCTATTTGTAAATTATCAGCAAAGAAAATATGTGAAAGTGTCTGTGGCCTATTTTAACTTGAGGAAACTATGTGCTTTTTGACCGCTCGTAACTTGTTGCTATTGGCGCGGCGGGTTTCAGCAGAAATGTATGTGGGGTTGGAATTCATGTTACAAATTGGTGTGCAAGGTAGGCCAACCATTAGTGCATATTGGTTTCTGCATGCACCTGGCAATCAGGCAACATGTTGCCTGCTTATCTTTTGTTTATCAGAGCTACTACTACATGAAAATTCACGCAACAAAGATATATAGTTTAGCGCATCGGTCGACCTGTAGAACAGTAGAAAGAAATCTTATATGCAGGTATGGCATACCCTGACTTGCTAGACATCTACAGCAGAAGGCACCACTATAACTCTGTTTTCAACCATCAGAAACAAAATATATGGCAATCAGAAAATTACTTCTTGTATCGACTTAGCCATGTGTCTCTCACAAGAGACAACCTGCCATTTTACGCAAAAATAAAAAGTAAAAAATTAAGAGACAGCCTGCCATGCCATAGTATCTTGGGAGTTCGGTTCTCGTCTTCAGTGCCGTTGGAGGCAGGACCACACAGGCCTCGAATAAGATTATCTAAAATGTTAACATCTTATACTATGCACTACGAAGGTGGTATCATACACTACGAGTAGCCTAACTGTACTGCGTGCTATTAGCTGGATGCAGGCCACAAAATCATTTGTTTCCCGACGGAAGGGCATGCAACATGCATTTCTGTTTGTACATATACTTCTAAGGGATTAGTCAAGGGTATTTTTGTCTCAAGTTCTGCTCGATTGCGTGTGTTGCCGAGAAAATATACCTTACAAAAAGGACGAAGGGAGTAGAAAGAAAATTACGTCACGGTTTTTCCCGTCGGGATTTTGAATCTAACTCTGATATAATTATCAGTGGTTTTAAAATGAAATCAAATTCATTCATCAAGGCCCCATAAATGTGACGATCGCAATTTCATTATAGTGAGACTAAATTTAGCCATTAATTGATTTGATATGTGTTCCCGAGAAATGAAGGTATCTAGATCTCTTTGGAAAACGGAAGGCAGAGATCATTTGTCGATCTCAATAAATACAACGTGGATACTTTTTAATTGATTTACAAAGATAAAACAAAGGCCAGTCAATTTTTTTGTTTCTTTGGGGCAAGTCAAACGAGCGAGGCATTTTGGAGCACAGGCTCCATGGATCTCCTTTTTTGGGAAATTCAAAAAGTGTATTTCTGGTCCTAAAAAAAATGGAAATATCATCATATTCATATGGATGTGTTTATAAGTGTATAAATTTTTCACGATGAGATTCATTGACATGTGAGCTACACAAAAGAGACAAATTCGTGGGTTCTTAATATTGAACAATGTGTGCACGTTCACCTTTTCAAATCACAAGTTTATATTTGTGTTCATTATTAAAAAGTAAAAAATCACGAATTTGTCCCTTTTGTGTAGCTCTTACGTTAATGTATATCATCGTCAAACTTTACACATATGTAGTATACATCCATGTGAACATGTGTGATTTTCTGCAAAACTTATTGAAACTTCAAAATGTGAATTTTGAAAAGAAAAAAAAAAAGAGCTGCATCTGCATTTTTGAAGTGAAATGCTATATAGCATTCTATAAATGAAAACCGGATTGTATTATTTTTCTGAAATGAACTGGATTATATTTTTGCATCTGCAGATTTCTGCCCGATTCATTTCAGGCTTTGGTTTGCCCAAAAAAAATTAGATTCTTGGTTTGCCCAAATCAGTGTAACGAATGATGTATGGGCTTGCAGCTCGTGGGCTGTGAGGGACTTCAAACAGAAGCCCAATCAACGTGGTAAGTTATAGAAAACCCTAACTCCTTGCCTCAAAAAAAGAAAAAGAAAAAGGCAGGCTCAGGCCGCACGCACAGACGAGCCGGCGGCGCATACTCTGTTTCCAGGTTGAAGCGACGGCGTCGGCGCGGGCGGCGCAACGAGCTGAGCGACGGCGACTCCGTGAGCAGGTTTGCCATGTCGATCCACTCGCAGATTCGCCAATGTCAACTCTGAACTTTGGGACATCAACATTTGGATCCATCCACTCGCAGATTCTCCATGTCGTCGACGTTCGCCGGTGTATCCATCCTGGCCGGCGGCGAGCTGTGCCCTTCCACCGAGTCGCCCGTCGTCACCAGCACGAACTGCGGGTACCACCTGCTTGTGGTCCAGGACTACTCGCGGACCAAGCGAGCGACACCCACCGGCACGAGCATCTGCTCTCGCCCTTTCATGGTGGGACGCCATGAGTGGTGCATCGAGTACTATCCTAACGGTCAGAAGAAGAGCTGTGCCGACTTCATTTCTCTATATGTTAACCTTCTCAACGACGACGACGATGCCAAAGAGCGTGTGAAAGCGAAGTTCGAGTTCAGTTTCATCGACGAGGCGGAGAAGCACAAGCCGATGTACATTTCTGGAACCGAGACACTCAGCTTCCGCGGCGAGTGTCTGCGGGGCTACGGCAAGTTCATGAGAAAAGATGTCCTTGAACAATCGGCGAATCTGATGGATGATTGTTTCACCGTCCGGTGTGACATCATGGTCTGCGACACCGAGGATGCCGGTAGCAGCAAGGTGCTCCTGACTGAAATAGACCAACATTTAAACAATCTCCTTCAGACTAAGGTGGGTGCTGATGTGACATTCGAGGTCAGCGGCGAGATGTTCGCTGCGCACCGATGTGTGCTTGCAGCCCGGTCTAAAGTCTTCATGGCACAGCTCTTTGGCCCCATGAAGGAGGGCACTGCTGCATCAGGTGCCATCCAGATCAAAGACATGGAAGCAAAAGTGTTCAGGGCTTTGCTTAGCTTCATCTACACGGACTCACTCCCTCTATTGGAGGAGGACGACATGGAGGAGGACGAAGGAGAGGCCATGGAAGAAGGACAAGAAGAGGAAGCAGCAGAGGATGAAATGGCAGAAGTTGCGGAACAAGGACAAGGAGAGGATGCAGCAGAGGATGCAACGGAGCTGCAATGGCTACAAGACTTGCTTGTAGCAGCAGACAGATATGATCTCCAGCGCCTCAGGTTTATCTGTGAAAAGCGATTGTCTGAGCGCATAGGTGTGACCTCGGTGGCGTCCACTCTTGCTCTAGCTGAGCAGCGCCACTGCCGCGGATTGAAGGAGGCGTGCTTGAAGTTTATCCAAGTCCAATCGCCCTTGTGTTTGCAAAAAGTAATGGCGACTGATGGCTGGGAGCCGTTAATTACGACCTATCCCTCTGTTTTGAACGAGCTCATTGCCAAACTTGCTTCAAACCAGAAGTAACACTCTGTGCTGTACGCATGTTCCTTGGACCTGTAGTGACTCTTGTCAGTCTTATGCATATATGGAATTCTCTAGAGATATTGTAGTCTGTATGTCTTGCTTTTGTCTCGTCGTGTAATCTGCCTATATGCTGAATCAGACAAACCTGGCATATGGGCATACTGTCTCCTCATGGAATGGTGGTCTGTAAATTCAGGAGCAATGAAGCAATGTTCATCTGCATTGCAGCAATGTGCAAGTTCCTTAGGCCTGTGGCGACTCTCTTATCAGAAGCATCGATGTTTATCTGTGTTGCAGCAACGTGCGAGTTCGCCAGCTAGTCGTTGTATCCTCGTATATTTCTCTGTGCATTAGTTGTGTCTTATATTGTTTGCTGTCTACCTTCCCTGTCATGTTAAAAATCATTTTTCCAGTGGTTATCAAAAACATGTAAATCTTGATCCAGTACGCACCTTATCCTGGGTGCTCTGCTGTTCTCCTTGGCTGGTGCCGCCCATGGGAGAGGAAGGTCGGAGCTCCAGAAGTCCAATGCTGTAGGTGTGCCCCTGTTTTGAAGCGCCGTTGAATGCAATGCAGACAGGGGCCCTACTTGGGAGCTATGCTCGTGTTAACCTAGATAGGTGTGCAATCAATTGATATCTTAGCTGCTTCGATCCTGTTACAATTCCTTGCTGGGTATTAGAATCGAAACATTTGGCGGTGAACACGTTATTGTCTATATGTTCATGTCAGTTTGCATGAAAGCAGAGGATATGAATCATCAGTCTGCCTGTTGGTAAATTTTCATCATCAAAGTAAATATGAACACGTGTGGCGTAAACCGTATGCTCTAACTTGAGGAAACTTAGGTGCTTTTCGACGCTTGTAACTTGGCGTGATTGGCACAATGGCTTTGAGCAGATGTGCATGTGGGGTTGAATTGTTGGCCTATGATTCATTTTGCAAATTAGTGTGCAGGATAGGTCAACCTTTAGTACATACTGGTTTCTGCATTCACCTCCCAATCAGGCAACATGTTACCTGTTTATCGCACAGCCACGGTTACATGAAAAATGTAGTGCTGCCAGCAATGTTATGTTCAATTGTGTAGGTTTAATATCACAAGCAACACGGATATATAGAGTTCCGCAACTCCGTCGATATAATTCTGTTACCAACCACAACTAACAAAAACATGACATATGGCTGTGACTTCGATCAGAAAAATATGTGCCCGTATCAACTTAGTCAAGCGTCCATCACAGGACACGCCCTGCCATGCCAGATGACATACTTTCAGCTACCTACACTGCATTCCCCGAGATTCAAGCGGCATGCGCAGCGAGATAGGCAAGGCGCCTCTCTTCAAAGGAGTACTCGGTGCTCTCTAGCAAACACAGCTCCGGCTTGTCATTGGAGACGCAGACAGGTGCAGCTCTTGCGGCAGTCAGAGCAGGCGTTGTGGTCATTTGCATAGGAGAGGTCACCGTCATCGGCGTCCTAGGACTTGGTGCTGCGAGTATCTTGGGAGTTCGGTTCTCGCCTTCGGTACCATTGGAGGCAGACCGCACGGGCGTCGATTGGATGCTATTTCCGGGTGTGATCTGCGTGAAGGGTTTACGAGGGGTTTCAGTCTCACCAAGAGTACTTGCCTTGAATGATAACTTCTTGATCGGAGGACTGGCAGTGCCTTTGCCTCTACTACCTGAAAGCGTTTTTTTTTGTTTTCATCAGAGATAGTCTGTTAATTTGAAAGTAAAGAAACTGAACAACTGCATCAGCTATGGTTAAGTGAACTTGCCAGGGGACAGAGTGCCACTATCTTCTGTCTTCTTGGCTGAACGGACGGATCTTGACTGAGGTGTCAATGATTTTGGAGTTCGCACTGGTCCTCCGCCGACAGACAGCCTCCGGTTTGTACCAGCCGAGGGGTTTCTGGTAAGCTTCTTCCCGCTGTTCGACCTTGATGAAGGGCTCGGCTTTGATCCGTACAGCAGCTCCTGCTCAGCTTTGAATTGATCCTCAAGCTTCTTCTGGTCCTGCAATTGCTCACACATCAGATACCATCCGCAGATGAACACAGATACAAGTGCAGAAAAAGTTAAGCAAAATATGAATACCCTTTGCCTCTTCTTTTCCTGCTCCTTTTCTTCCCGAACTATCCTATAGTCATCAAGCATCGACAAAAGACTAACCTGAAAAGGTTGAATGGCATGAACTTTTGACAGCATAGAAACAGATATTGTGTTTACTCACAAATATAGCAGTGAAATTACGGATACATACGCCATCGTAAGTAAACTCAGTGCCCCTTTCTTTCTCCCAAGCTATAACTTTATTTGTAAGAACGTCTACAATTCCTGCTTCATGCAACAATAAACAGATCAGCAGCAGCATTTTTAAAATAACAAGCAGAAAACCGCAATTAGTAAGGGTGTTTCACCTGGTATCTTGTTAACCAAAACACGGGCTTTTTCAGCTCTCTTGAGCATAATATGTGCACCCCTCCCAGCATTATATCGGTTATCATCCTAACATAACATGTAGATAGTGAAATTAGTAGTGGTTGCTATAGAGAGCTTTGCCATATAGAGCCCCAATCAAGTCATCAAACACAACCATACTTTGCTGTAATCCTCTAACCAAGCTTCCTCCTCACATGCATTTAGCCACCTTTCAACTCGCTCAAGAATATCCTTCCTGCTAAAAGCGTCTTCTTTAACTGTAGCGATGTATGCCTCGATTTGTTCCAGAAGAAGTGAGGGATCAATAGCACCTGCAATGAAACAAACAATTACAACATTAATAAATGAATCAATAAACACATCTGTTTGTATCTGAATGCTGCAGCAGCGAAATTTACAGGAAAAAAATCCTTATTCTGTCAGATGCACCAAAGCATGTTAGAAAGCTAGAAACATACCGGCTTCAATTGCCTCGATATTGAACTGAGTTGCATAATGTTCATCCCCAACTAAATGTGCCCGTCGACGATGCTCTTCTAATTCTGTTTGCTTCTTAAGAACTAAGTCCTTCATTTTACTGACTTTCAGTTGCTCAAGCCTCAATACCTCAGCTTCTACCTGCATCAAAGAATATCATCTCCACTAAGCTAACCAAGAAAAACAATTAAAGCAAGTTCTGCAAACAACACATTGACTCACAAAGTTCATGACGTCAATGGAAAGGGCATTGGCCTCTGTTATTTCAGGTTCTGATGCAGCAATATTGCATGTTATATTCTGGAATGACTGTTGCTCTTCTATCGGTGTATCCATAAGATTCCATAGTTCGAGCATTGTAGATGAGAGATCTTGAAGCTGTCAGAGCTAACAGAGTTAAGGGCTGAAAGCAGTCATATGATGAATTTTCTAGATTAGAAATGTAAGATGCTAACCTTCTGCATCCTTTCAATTTTTGTTTCCCGTAGTCTCTGTATTGCCAACGCCAACCTCTCAATTGTGGTGTTGCTTATGTTCATTGGTACGCCATCCTCATCGAGACTGGGGTGTACATCAGATATTGTTTGTTTGAAGTCAACGGCAAGTACTTTACATAAGGAATGCAAAGTATTCAGGTAATCCATTACTTGCTTTAGCCGCTCACTCTGCAAGATATTTAGAAAATAACAGAACAGCATATGTGAGAAATAGAAAATGTAATCAGTGGGCACAAAGGGCAAAAGGCATGAATATGAACCTTCTCTTTCTCTAGGGACTGCAGCTCCATCCTTAACTCTTCTAGCCTTCTGCAGGATAGGTCAGATTGATCCACAGGTGCTTTAAAAGGGACAAAATCTGCAGGTCTGATCTCGGATGATATCTTTTTTATCTTGCCTATAACATCAAGAATCTGGTTCCATCTTTCAACCTTTCTCTTCTTCATCTCTTCCAAATATGGGACGATTGCACTCAGTTCCTCCCGTAAGCCGCATCCTTTCTGTTCAGAATAAAGAAAAGATATGATGGAAAATACTCATTATTGGTAGAATCTGAATAGAGGTAGGAAGTGTCACGCCTTCGAGATTAGTTGCATTAAGTGGAGCGAACGCGCAACATCATTATTCTGAAGCTGTGTTGTACAGTTAAATTGGTCGGTTAATAAACACAGCTGCCTCGTTAGGATGGAATCAAAATGGTATGGCTGCAACCAAATTTACATGAGCCATAGTTTTCCTCTGCATGGATTGGTTGGAATCGCATTATGAACACATCAGCCAACATATTGCTGACAATTAGGCATACTTGCAACCATCTATGGAAGAACTCGTGTATTTATTTATTTGAAAGAGGATTCATATTTCAATATCCTGCTTTCTCATCAGATGAACGAAATGACAGAAGTGACAAAAAATAGATATCTGCTGCCTGTCCTGGCACAGAATTAAGTTCCTAACACAATTAGGACCGACTGGATAACAGAATTGTATGGACCCGAAATTCATTTTTACAGTGTAACTGCACGCCAATTAGCACAGTAGTTTTTGTCTTATAAACACAGGTTCCTTTGCGGCATTTG
Source organism: Aegilops tauschii subsp. strangulata (assembly GCF_002575655.3). Lineage (NCBI taxonomy): Eukaryota > Viridiplantae > Streptophyta > Magnoliopsida > Poales > Poaceae > Aegilops > Aegilops tauschii. The sequence goes on from NC_053035.3 coordinate 471,408,115, forward strand.
AGAAAACAACAGGTCGAGCAGTGACCAACCTGCCTGACGAGGAAGCGCCAAGCCTTTAAAATTAGTTGCATTAAGCCATTAACAATACATGTGTGGAGCGAACGTGCAACATCATATTCTGAAACTGTGTTTTACAGTCAAATTGGTCAGTTAATACACACGTCTGCCTCGTTAGGATGAAATCAAAATGGTATGACTGCAACCAAATTTACACAAGCCTTAGTTTTCCTCTGCATGGATTGGTTGGAATCACTACCATTATGAACCCATCAGCCAACTTATTGCTGACAATTAGGCATACTTGCAACCATCTATGGAAGAACTCGTGTATTTATTTATTTGAAAGGGGATTCATATCTCAATATCCTGCTTTCTCATCAGATAAATGAAATGACAGAAGTAACAAAAACAGATGGCTGTCCTGTCCTCGCAGGAACTTCTAACGTAGCTGACCTGCCTTGGCACAGAGTTAAGTTCCTAACAAAATTAGGATCGACTGGATAACAGAATTGTAGGGACCCGAAATTCATTTATACAGTGTACACTGCACGCAATTAGCACAGTAGGTTTTGTCTCATCAACACAAGTTCCTTCGCGGTATCTAAGGAGAAAACAACAGGTCGAGCAGTGACCAACCAACCTGCCTGACGAGGGCGGGCGACTCGGCCATGGCGGAGCAGACGGCGGCGAGCTCGGCCTGGGCGTCGGCGATGGCCTGGCGCAGCTGGGCCCGGCAGCGGCTGGCCTGGTCCACCTTCCTCCGGTAGGCGTCGAGGCACTCCTGCTGGAGCTGGAGCAGCATCGTGTCCCTCGCGGCGCCCTGCTCCCCGATCTCGTCCCAGATGACCTGCGCGCACACACACACGCAACCAGCCAACACAACCACGAGCGATCATCAGACCCGCCGCGAATCACACCGTCGCCGCACGTAATCGAAGGGGCAGCGGGCGCGCGCACCTGGAGCTCGCGCATGAGGGCGCCGCACGCCGTCTCCATCTGGAGGAGCTGGTCGCCGCCGCTCATCCCGGTCCCGGCGAGGGCGCCGCGGCCTGCGAGGGGAGCGAATCGAGGGGGATCAGTTAGGGCCTGGCGCGGCTTAATTTCCGCCCCCGTGATTACGAGCTCACTCACCAGTGTGCGGCGCCTCGGCGTGCGGGCGGGGCGGAGGAGCGGTCGACGGGGGCGGGCGGAGGTGTCGCCGGAGAGGGCGGCGCGATTGGGGTACGGCGGAGGAGAGGTTTGATTTGAAATGGGTTGGAATGGGGAGGGAGGCGATTGCGGGGCACACGGGGTTGGCGTTTGTGTTTTCGGGATTTCCGGGGAGGAAGAAGGAACTGCGCTGGTCCCCACTCGTTTCGAATTCGCGTCAGGATCCGTCCTGGGCCTCCCGTTTTTCTTTCGTTGGGAAGGCGACGTTTGGGTTTGGGCTCGCCTCCTCATTCTGTGCATTCTCATTCTTTCTCAAAAGAAAAAAAGGAAATGCGCATTTTAAAACTGAACTCAAAAACCATGCCAAAAACAAATCGAACCGGTTTTTTTATATGGTCTTCATGGTATACGACATCGTTTTGAATTTCGGTTTCTTATATATACCAAAAAACCAGAAGATGAATTGAATTAACTGAAGTATTTATATTTCTTGAGAGAACACCATACGAAGCAGTCGATTCCATGAGCTTGTCGAGCTTGCACTGTCCAATATTCACATGCCGAAGCACAGTCTTCTATACACCTCGCATCAACCACGTGGCGTCTCTATTATTAAAGGGGAATGTGTATGTTGTCGTCGTTCGTACGCAACTATCAATGCGAAAACATTTTGAAAATCAAGCGTCGGATTAGTTTGGAAATCAAGCCATTAATGAATTAATTAGCAAGACAATTAATTACATGTGCAATTAATTAGTCCAATTAAATAGAGATTTTCCGTGTGGAATCAATTATCGAGTCATTAATACAATTATTTAATTACTAGGCAGCCAGTTAATAAGGCCTTCCAGATAATTAGAAATAGGGATTTAACTCTATTTTCCAGAATAGTCTAAACTGCTCATAATCTACCACCTCGCATGCCACAACTCTTTAAATATTGTTTCATCCCTAGCAACTTTTTGCATGCCACCACAACATTGTTTCATCCCATAGAAAAGCTACTAAAAGATTAAAAGAAGTTGCTGCCTGCTCACTCAGGCCCATGGTACAAGTTAATGGGCAGACCAAAGGCCCAATAAAGCTTGTAACTTGTTGTGTGTGTTTTTTTTGCAAGAGCCAGATTCGTTAAGCACGTCCATTTTATTTTAATTTCTTTGTAACAATGTCTTGGTAAGGATGGATAACTCTAGGGTGGCTGATGCTATACGCTTAAATGAGGGACATTTTATGGTGGCGGCTCCTGTTCTTAACGACTATAGAGAATTTTTATGAGAGTTCAGGAAGGTTATTATTGAGCATTGTAATAGAAAAATCAAATGTAGTTGCTCATGAGCTAGTTGAGTAGGGGCATACAAACACCCCTTCTGTATGGGTGGATGCACCTCCGGTTTCTATTCCTAAAAAAGTAGCAGATGATGTAAGCATTATTTGAATGTAATAAAACTATTCCCTCCGTTCCTAAATATAAGTCTTTGTAAAGATTCCACCATGGACTACATACGGATGTATATAGATGCATTTTAAGTGTAGATTCACCCATTTTGTTCCGTATGTGGTTCATAGTGGAATCTCGTCAAAGACTTATATTTAGGAACGGAGGGAGTAGCTGTAAAGGCCTTTCCGTAGAAAGCAACATGTCCATTTTTTTTAGTTTTTGGTAAAGTAGTCATGTTTCTCTACAGAAAACATGCTAAGCACGCGGAAATTGCTAGTGGAAGTTGAGCTCCACGGAGACCTTCAAATATAAAATTAAAAATTTGTGAAAATCCATATTTTTACATTTCAAAAAACTGAAAGAAATAGAGATAGATAAAGGCATAGTGCATGTGTAAATTTTCAAGACGAAATACGTTGAAATGAGGGTTGTGCAAAAAAGACATCTGAGGCTTTTTAACAAGTCGCATTTCAACGTATTTCATCCTGAAACTTTACACACATACACCTCACATCTTTATTTATTTGTACAATTTTTTCAGATATTTTTGAAACCAAAAATTTCGAATTGCGGTTTTTTCTAAAAATCAGCCCCATGGAGGCCAAGAGCCAAAACGCCATTCTCCTAAAAGCATCTCCAATAGATGGTCCAATTTTTTCAGATATTTTTGAAACCAAAAATTTCGAATTGCGGTTTTTTCTAAAAATCAGCCCCATGGAGGCCAAGAGCCAAAACGCCATTCTCCTAAGAGCATCTCCAATAGATGGTCCAAAATTTGACGGTCCAAAATCGGAGATGTAAAATTTGGACCGCCAAAAAATGCGTTTCGGAGCTCCGAAAAACGCTCAACTCCAACAGATGGTCCAAAAGAACAACTCCAATAGATGGTCCAAACCAAAGATGTAAAAATCTGATAGTGGTCGCGCGGCTGCTGCCAGCCACTGTTCAGCCGCGATTGCATTGAAATAGCAACAAAAATTTGAAAATAAAGTGCATCATCATCATAGTTTCAATCAAAAGTGCATCACCATCATAGTATCAACTCCCTCTACCAAAAGAGCATCGTCTCAATCAAAGTTTTTCGCCCTAGAAATTGAAATGCACATGAATATTACTCATGCGGGTCACCAACACCACCGGCGTTGTGAACCGTGGTACGATCATCATCTTCACCACCGTCTTTGTCGACGTTCTCAACAAGCGGTGAACTCTCGTTGCCGTGAGCACCACCGGAAGCATCTTCATTGCATCCCATGTTGCCGCCATAGCCACCTCCAGCGCCACTCATGTTGCCGCCATAGCCACCTCCCAAGCCACCCATCATGTTGCCACCAAAAGCACCTCCCATGCCGCCAAAGCCACCTTCCATGTAGCCACCGAAGCCACCTCCCATGTTTCCGCCAAATGCACCATTCATGGAACCTCCAATCATGTTCATGTAACCACCCATGGCACCTCCCATGCCTCCTCCCATGGCATCTCCCATGCCTCCTCCCATGGCACCACCCATGGCACCTCCCATGCCTCCTCCCATCATCATTTGCCTCATGAGCATTTGCTCCTTCATGAGCATTTCATCGCGACAAAGTTCAACATATGCCTTTGCCTTGACATCAAGAGTTGATGTGTCCATAAACATAAACTTGAGTGTCCTCTCCTCAACCATCTTCCTCTCGTCGGCCGCGGCCTTCTTCTCCTCTAGGTCTACCTTCCTCTCCTCGGCCGCGGCCAACCTCTCCTCGGCTGCCGCCCTCTTCTCCTCGGTCGCCGCCCTTCGCCGCTCGGCCTCACTCCTCTCCTCTATTTCCTTGAGCTTCAAGATTCTTTTCTCTTTGGCATACTCTTTCCTCGCCATGACAATGGCATCAAATCCTTCCTTGAGATCATTGTCTCCGGCCTTGGTTCCGTTCGCTTTCTTGTTTCCATTGGGCCTATAAGATTTTGTCGCGGAGTGAGGAGTGGGGCTCATCTCCTCAATGGCGACATCTTCTTCATCCTCAAGCAACGCATTCTTCTTCTTCGATGATTCAAAAGTCTCTCTAGTTTTTCACTTCTCCACATCCTTGAGCTCTTTGTAGCAATGATGAAAAGTGAAAGCTTTTCCTTTCCTTTTCTTCTTCTCGCCTTTCATGTTCCTCTCTCAAAACAATCCTTGTGCAATCATTTTCTACAATGAAACAAGCAACACATCATCATCAACATGTGGAACAAAGAGGAAATATTTGACAAAGCACGGACGAAGAGGAAATATTTACCAGATCACTATCACCGCAACCACTTGGGTTCATGCGAGCAACGTTTGACAAGCAACCGGCCCACTTTTGGCATTCGGCGTTGATGGTGGACCAACGTTGGCGTAGAGAGTCGCTCGAACGGAAGTGACCACTTGTGTTGCGCTCATCGAAATACTCCTTGATGCGTTGCCAATAGGTGTTCACCGTTTGGTCGCTTCCAACGCTTGCATCTTGAGAGATTTTCTTCCAAGCGGTGCATATCAACACATCCTTCGCGGTGGTATAATTTCCACTTCTTCCCTTGACAACAAAGCCCTCATCGTCCACATCAAGATTGTCATCGTCATATTGGGTTTCATATTCTTGTGACGCATACATGTAATCATCATTTGCCACATTTGTTGCGTGCATGAAAGCTTCATCATCAACACTACAATTGGACGCACAAACAATCAAGAACACATACAATTTGAAACAACAAACGAAAGCACAACCGAAATTTTTTATACCTTTGCGACATTTCGTCGAACATGTTGGAGGCGGTGGCCATCGGCGTGGCCACATCTTCCTCCACGGCCGGCGGTGGCGGCGGGGGAGGTTGAGGAATGGATGTGTGGCTGCTGGAGGAGGCCGCCGGCCGCACCGTCTGCGAGTCGTCACCCCGAGCCGCCGCGACCGCCTTAGAGACCTTCGTCTGTAGCGTAGAACTGTCGGTCGGGTTGCGGTTGCGGTTGGCCGGCCGTTTTACGCTGCCTCCTCGTCCCTTCGCCAGCTTCGCCACCGGCTGGGGCGGCGCCAATCCGGGCCGGCAGGCGGGGGGCGGCGGCATGGCAGCGGTTGCGGGCGAGATGGCAGCGGCGGCAGCGGCTGCGGCGGCGGCGGGGTTGGCGCCATCGGCCATGGCGGCGCCGGACGGCGGGGGGCGGCAATGGCCGGGAGGCTCGCGGGCGGGCGGGAAAGGAAATGAAGTGGCGGTTGGGCGTTCGCGGGCGGCGGCTGATTTTGGACTAGATGCACCTCGTGATGTAAATTTGCACCGCGAGGTGTTGTATTTTACATCATGAGGCCGCCGTCCAAATTTTTTTACATATAGACCGTCTGTTGTAGCAGCGTTTTTTGCCCTTTACCGGTTCAAAAGTTAGGTATTTTTACATTTGAACCGTCTATTGGAGATGCTCTAAGCACGCCCATAGACTACAAAGCAAAGTAAAGCATGCATATGCAGAGCACTTCCGTTCAGCAAAGCATTCATTCAAGATCAACATTCCCAATACTCTACATAACTAAAACATACAAAGAAGCCACAGTACTTAAACAAGGGTCGAAAACAGATGCGATGTTTGACTTTGCTTGCAATGATATTTCTATGTTATCATAACAAGAAACCCATCCTTTTCACCAGAAGAAAAAACACAGGACACCCCTTAGTGGCACACACGATGCGATGTTTGACATTGCTTGCGTTGACTTGAATTTATTTTTCTATGTTTCTCAGAGAAACCAAACAAGACACGACATAGAAAACGAGGCCATTTTTTAAACCTGAACAAGAAACAGCTTCGCCAACAACAATAAACTAAACCAATTCATGATCTGTCGGATCTGCATTACAAAGGGCACAAGTGTTTTCCAAGCCAAGAGTAGTGTTGCTGTTGTGCAGACTAAACCAATGTCACTGCAGTTGCTTATTACGGGTAAATTGGAGTAAAAACGAACAAAAACAAGGATCCCTCAGCAGGAGCTGGCACACTCCTGCTCGTGAGCAAGTCTCGGGCGAACAGCTGAAACCCAAAAAATTTAACTTGTACAGAGCGGTGGTAACACCTCGTCATCAGGCATTCTCGCTGGCGATCTTCTCTGCCTTGGCGATGACTTCGTCGATGCCTCCAACCATGTAGAACGCGTGCTCCGAGATGTCGTCGTACTTGCCGTCCAAAACACCCTGCACGATTCACCAGGCACGTTAGCAAAGCGCACACAGTATAAACGAGCAGTCATATGAGAAACAGTTACTCTTAAACAAGCAACTGCACACAAAAGAGTGTCTCAAGTTGCTGAGTAAGATGATCATAAGCAGCAGAGACGCAAGAAGTTTTGTGCAATGTTCATGCTGCATGGGCTGTCCACAGGTTTGCAAGCATGTGCAAATACCGACTAATTTTCAAGAGCAAGCACTTCCAAAACAATGGCATTACTTACTGTTCTAAAAAGAACTACCGTGGTTCAATTCTCACCTGGAAACTTTGGACACCCTCCTTTAGGTCCACATACTTCCCTGGAGCACCAGTGAAAACTTCGGCAACATGGAAAGGCTGGCTCAGGAACTTCTGGATCTTCCTTGCACGAGCAACCGTCATCTTATCATCTTCACTGAGCTCATCCATACCCAAAATGGCAATGATATCCTGAAGATTCTTGTAGTTCTGAAGAACCTTCTGGACACCACGGGCAGTGTTGTAGTGATCCACACCCAGAACGTGGGGAGAAAGCATTCTTGATGTCGAGTCCAAGGGATCAACAGCAGGGTAAATGCCCAGCTCAGAAATCTGCACAGGTAGCTCATTACAGTCATAATGAGCATATTGTGTGTGCGTTGAATAATGATCATGTACGAAGGACGACGGACAAACCTGTCGTGACAACACAGTAGTAGCGTCAAGATGGGCAAAGGTGGTAGCAGGAGCAGGATCCGTCAAATCATCAGCAGGCACATAAATAGCCTGGACGGATGTAATAGAACCCTTCTTTGTCGTCGTAATCCGCTCTTGCAGTCCTCCAAGATCGGTAGCAAGAGTTGGTTGGTATCCCACAGCAGATGGAATACGTCCAAGGAGAGCAGACACCTCAGAGTTTGCCTGCCATTAAGAGTAATAAAAAATAGAACTATTAAGACTTGATAGCAATGGTAACAGCAGGTTAGAAAGAGAAATATTGTTCAACACAATATGGAGCACAGAAACAGAGGTGTCAAGTCAGAATTTACCTGGGTGAAACGGAAAATGTTGTCAATAAACAGGAGCACATCTTGTCCTTCGGCGTCACGGAAATGTTCAGCAACAGTCAAACCAGTAAGACCAACACGAGCACGGGCACCCGGGGGCTCGTTCATTTGCCCGTAGACAAGAGCACACTTGCTTTCAGCCTGCCACAGAAATCATTTTATAAGGAAAGATAGCTTGCATATATGAGCTTCAGAGCTGAAATTCGAACTCCATAACAATTACCTGCTTCTCATCGAGCTTAATGACACCACTTTCAATCATTTCCCTATACAAGTCATTACCTTCACGGGTACGTTCTCCGACACCAGCAAAAACAGAGAAACCACCTAAGGAAAACAAATAAGCCGGGTACAATCAGTAAACCATAAGAAGCAGCTACACAATATAAACAATACAACTCTGTAGAATACCAACCGTGGGCCTTGGCAACATTGTTGATCAACTCCATGATAAGAACAGTTTTACCCACTCCTGCACCACCGAAGAGACCAATCTTCCCACCCCTTTGGTAAGGTGCAAGCAAATCCACGACCTGTCAGATACAGAACCATCACACTACGATTAACACTTGTCACATTATGGCACATATGCTCACACTGCATTCAATGAATGGTTACATGAAATATCCTAAGATAGTCAAGGTGATAGTGAATTGCTATACCTTAATTCCAGTAACAAGAATTTGCTGCTCTGTGGCTTGCTCAACAAAAGCAGGGGCCTCACGATGAATAGGAAGGAAGTCGTGTGTCTCTACAAGATAGATATGTATCAATAATAACAATGATAAAAAGACATAAGTACACAACTCCATAAATAGGTACATGAAGGAACCTGGCATAGAGAATGTCACTTACTTATGTCACCCTTGTGGTCAATTGGCTCACCAATAACGTTAATGATACGTCCAAGGGTGGCCCTCCCAACAGGAACCTGAGAAAGAGAAACAACTTCCAAGTCAAACAAATGAAGAACACTGTAGGTAAGTATGATTCAACTTCCAAAAAGAACACCAAATCACCGGTGTACATGTATACATCATATAAAAGCAGAGGCTCTTGCAGCAGACTGTAAATTGATCCCACTAAGGACACGAAAACCAAGTTTCTAGTATTCACAAAGAACACTTGATATAGATAACTGTAACAAACAGACTTAATTGAACAGCTGGTGGCTACAGGCCTATGGAGCATCAAAGCTGAACCTAGATATATCACACAGATGCACATATATGATCAAAATTAACTTCAAAGGATTGATAATCGAACAGCAGACTACCAACACCTAACCACAGCAGTCAGAACTTGTGAATAATACGTATACAAATATCAATGTTTAACAATCTATACAGATCCTAACGGAACAAAACAAGCAAGCAAGCAATCGGCATATCTGTAACGATGGAAGATAAAAGAGAGGTATATCCGCCACGTGCCAGTCGGATTCGTGCATCCAGATCAAATCTAACCCCGCCAGATCTACATTTCATCAGATCGGGCACGACAGGAAATGCACATGCGGAAACGGCGAGCGGGAAGGGAGATGCGGTGATTACAGTGATGGGGGATCCGGTGTTGAGCACTTTCTGGCCGCGCACGAGCCCCTCGGTCCCGTCCATGGCGATGGTGCGCACGACGTTCTCGCCGAGATGCTGCGCCACCTCGAGGACGAGGCGGATGCTGTTGTCGAGCACCTCGAGCGCGGTGAGGATGGGCGGGAGGCCCTCGTCGAAGCGCACGTCGACGACGGCGCCGATGACCTGGCAGACCTGGCCGATGGAGCCGGCGCCGGTGAACTCGTCGGTGATCTTGGCGCCGACGTACTTGTCGGAGGTGGGGGGCAGCTTCTCGGCGGGGGCCTCGGCGGCGGCCGCGGAGGAGGTGGCGTAGGCGGCGGCGCGGTTGAAGAGGTAGCCGGCCGGGGACGGGCGGTGGAGGGGCGCGGCGCGCGGGGCGCGCGGCGACGGGGAGGCCGCGCGCGCGCGGGAGGCCGACCGGAGGAGGGAGGAGAGGGCCCGGCGCGTCGCCATGGCCGCGGATCGGGCGCTGGATCTAGGGTTGGACTTTGTGCGGCGGCGGCACCGCTGGGTGGGGGTGGGGGTGGGGGGTGGGAGAGGGGAGGAGGGGAGTGAGGTGTGGAGAGGGCGTGGGGAATAAAAGCGGGTGTGGTGGTATCGAAGGGCGGAATGCGGGGTGCGGGTGGACGCGGTCCACGGGGGCCGCGAAGCGTGGGGGGACGGACGGCCCGTTTGGTCGCTCGCTCGCGGGGCGATCTGGCTGGTGGTGTATGGGGCCGGTCCAGTGGACTGCTGGGTGTTTTGATTCGGGATGGATTCATTGTGGCTTCGTTTCGCAGCTGGGGCGGTGGAATATGTTCCTGTTTTTGTTCGCTCTCGTTTGATAAACTTTTTATTTCTTCGCTTTTTTGGAAGGAAATGATAGCTGGGAAACGTTCCCTGGTTAGGAGGTCCTAATGAACGCCCCCTAGCCCTTGGATAAAGATCACACAAATGGCAAAACAAAAACAAAATCATGACATTTTTTTTACGATACATGGCAATATCCACTTTTGATCATGACAAGCTTTGTAAAGTTGCCATGGTAGATTTTATGAAGTTGTTGTGGCGAATTTAGTTGAAATTGAATGGTAGTTTCCAGCGTTCGCTCGGAAAGCACTCTCAGGGAATGTTTTTCAGATATCGCGATGCTTTTTAAAATACTGTATAAAGGCATATGTTCATATACACGAACACATATTCTTCTTTTTGACAGTAAACACACACTCGTTCATCTGTGAGCGCACATGCTCTACCCCAATGACCATATGATTATAAGCCCCTTCGGAAGACTCAGAAGGAGGGTCTCGAGATTAGCGAAGTTAGCACGCACGCCTCAATATTAACAAAAACATCCGCTCCTGTTTCCCTAAAAAGTTTTAACTTCTCAAAAGATTCCCCTTTGAAAAGTTAATCGATATGTAACCCTTCCTCGGAAGTCGTTTACCTCCTCAAAACTATGAGAATTCCCCACCCAGCCTAAATTTGAGCACTCAAACCAATTCTCCTAAAAAAACGTGTGCGACTCCTCTCTCTCAGCTTCGTGAACAATTGGCTTCCCTCACCGCATGTCTCCACACCAACGACCCCCCCCCTCTCCCCCGAACATACGTAGCCTTACCCACTTTGTGCACCATTGCCGAGCTCCGGCGAGATTTTGGCGATGAATTCCTTTGGTTTCTCGTCTTCCACATCGTCTCTGTCCACTGTCCTGATCCTCTCCATCGTTCCCAGCCACGAGAAGAGCAACACCACACACACAATCGGCACGTGCAAAACCAATACATAAAGAAAAGCACATACATGCTTGTCAACTGCCATCACCGATTCTGATGAATCATTGTGTACAGACCACACCATCGTTTCACAGGGAGGACGAAGAGGAGAAGAAATCATCCAGGAAAGATTGCCCAATCTTGACTACCTCATCGCACGCATACGTCATGCTCAGCGAAACATTACCTAGAGCAGGCATCACTCACTCCATTATCATCTTATCTCACCACATAGCGACATCCATACAAACCCATCCATCGACACCCTATGTCGAAGGCCCAATCCTCTCCACCATCATAGAACACCTGAGACATGCTATAGTTTGTCAGACCAAATCGCCACATAGAAATCCATGAACCATGTCGTCGTGTGTTGGGGAACGTATTTATTTCAAAAAAATTCCTATACACACGCAAGATCATGGTGATGCATAGCAACGAGAGGGGAGAGTGTGTCCACGTACCCTCGTAGACCGAAAGCGGAAGCGTTAGCACAACGCGGTTGATGTAGTCGTACGTCCCTCAAATTCCGATCCAGCCGAGCTTTGAGGGAGAGTTCCGTCAGCACGACGGCGTGGTGACGATGATGATGTTCTACCGACGCAGGGCTTCGCCTAAGCACGCTACGATATTATCGAGGTGGATTATGGTGGAGGGGGGCACCGCACACGGCTAAGAGATCCAAGAGATCAATTGTTGTGTCTCGAAGGGGTGCCTCCCTCCCCGTATATAAAGTAGTGGAGGAGGCGGAGGGGGCCGGCCACCCTAGGCGCGCCCCATGAGGAGTCCTACTCCCACCGGGAGTAGGACTCCCCCCTTCTTTGTGGGAGTAGGAGAGGAGAGGGAAGGAGAGAGGGGGGAAAGGAAAGGGGGGCGCCCCCCCCCCCTTGTCCAGTTCGGACTTGGGGGGGGGGAGGGGGCGCGCGGCCGCCCTTGGCCGCCCCTCCTCTTCTCCACTTGGGCCCAATAGGCCCATTAGTCTCCCGGGGGGTTCCGGTAACCCCCGGTACTCCGGTATATGCCCGAAACTCCCCGAAACCATTCCGGTGTCCGAACATAGTCGTCCAATATATCGATCTTTACGTCTCGACCATTTCGAGACTCCTCGTCATGTCCGTGATCACATCCGGGACTCTGAACAACCTTCGGTACATCAAAACACATAAACTCATAATATAAACGTCATCGAACTTTAAGCGTGCGGACCCTACGGGTTCGAGAACTATGTAGACATGACCGAGACACGTCTCCGGTCAATAACGAATAGCGGAACCTGGATGCTCATATTGGCTCCCAGATATTCTACGAAGATCTTTATCGGTCAAACCGCATAACAACATAGGTTGTTCCCTTTGTCATCGGTATGTTACTTGCCCGAGATTCGATCGTCGGTATCTCAATACCTAGTTCAATCTCATTACCGGCAAGTCTCTTTACTCGTTCTGTAATACATCATCCCGCAACTAACTCATTAGTTACAATGCTTGCAAGGCTTATAGTGATGTGCATTACCGAGTGGGCCTAGAGATACCTCTCCGACAATCGAAGTGACAAATCCTAATCTCGAAATACGCCAACCCAACAAGTACCTTCGGAGACACCTGTAGAGCACCTTTATAATCACCCAGTTACGGTGTGACGTTTGGTAGCACACAAAGTGTTCCTCCGGTAAACGGGAGTTGCATAATCTCATAGTCATAGGAACATGTATAAGTCATGAAAAAAGCAATAGCAGAATACTAAACGATCAAGTGCTAAGCTAACGGAATGGGTCAAGTCAATCACATCATTCTCCTAATGATGTGATCACGTTAATCAAATGACAACTCATGTCTATGGCCAGGAAACATAACCATCTTTGATCAACGAGCTAGTCAAGTAGAGGCATACTAGTGACACTCTGTTTGTCTATGTATTCACACAAGTATTATGTTTCCAGTTAATACAATTCTAGCATGAATAATAAACATTTATCATGATATAAGGAAATAAATAATAACTTTATTATTGCCTCTAGGGCATATTTCCTTCAGTCTCCCACTTGCACTAGAGTCAATAATCTAGATTACACAGTAATGATTCTAACATCCATGGAGCCTTGGTGCTGATCATGTTTTGCTCGTGGAAGAGGCTTAGTCCACGGGTCTGCAACATTCAGATCCGTATGTATCTTGCAAATTTCTATGTCTCCCACCTGGACTTGATCCCGGATGGAGTTGAAGCGTCTCTTGATGTGCTTGGTTCTCTTGTGAAATCTGGATTCCTTTGCCAAGGCAATTGCACCAGTATTGTCACAAAAGATTTTCATTGGACCCGATGCACTAGGTATGACACCTAGATCGGATATTAACTCCTTCATCCAGACTCCTTCATTTGCTGCTTCCGAAGCAGCTATGTACTCCGCTTCACACGTAGATCCCGCCACAACGCTTTGTTTAGAACTGCACCAACTGACAGCTCCACCGTTCAATGTAAACACGTATCCGGTTTGCAATTTAGAATCGTCCGGATCAGTGTCAAAGCTTGCATCGACGTAACCATTTACGACGAGCTCTTTGTCACCTCCATAAACGAGAAACATATCCTTAGTCCTTTTCAGGTATTTCAGGATGTTCTTGACCGCTGACCAGTGATCCACTCCTGGATTACTTTGGTACCTCCCTGCTAAACTTATAGCAAGGCACACATCAGGTCTGGTACACAGCATTGCATACATGATAGAGCCTATGGCTGAAGCATAGGGAACATCGTTCATCTTCTCTCTATCTTCTACAGTGGTCGGGCATTGAGTCTTACTCAACTTCACACCTTGTAACACAGGCAAGAACCCTTTCTTTGCTTGATCCATTTTGAACTTCTTCAAAACTTTGTCAAGGTATGTGCTTTGTGAAAGTCCAATTAAGCGTCTTGATCTATCTCTATAGATCTTGATGCCCAATATGTAAGCAGCTTCACCGAGGTCTTTCATTGAAAAACTCTTATTCAAGTATCCTTTTATGCTATCCAGAAATTCTATATCATTTTCAATCAGCAATATGTCATCCACATATAATATCAGAAATGCTACATAGCTCCCACTCACTTTCTTGTAAATACAGGCTTCTCCAAAAGTCTGTATAAAACCATATGCTTTGATCACACTATCAAAACGTTTATTCCAACTCCGAGAGGCTTGCACCAGTCCATAAATGGATTGCTGGAGCTTGCACACTTTGTTAGCTCCCTTTGGATCGACAAAACCTTCCGGCTGCATCATATACAACTCTTCTTCCAGAAATCCATTCAGGAATGCAGTTTTGACATCCATTTGCCAAATTTCATAATCATAAAATGCGGCAATTGCTAACATGATTTGGACAAACTTAAGCATCGCTACGGGTGAGAAAGTCTCATCGTAGTCAATCCCTTGAACTTGTCGAAAACCTTTTGCAACAAGTCGAGCTTTATAGACAGTAACATTGCCGTCAGCGTCAGTCTTCTTCTTGAAGATCCATTTATTCTCAATGGCTTGCCGATCATCGGGCAAGTCAACCAAAGTCCACACTTTGTTCTCATACATGGATCCCATCTCAGATTTCATGGCCTCAAGCCATTTTGCGGAATCTGGGTGTCGGTGTCAAAACCGGCGGATCTCGGGTAGGGGGGTCCCGAACTGTGCGTCTAGTATCGATGGTAACATGAAACGGGGGACACGATGTTTACCCAGGTTCGGGCCCTCTCTATGGAGGTAATACCCTACTTCCTACTTGATTGATCTTGATGAATATGAGTGTTACAAGAGTTGATCTACCACGAGATCGTAATGGCTAAACCCTAGAAGCCTAGCCTATGTGTATATGGTAATGAATGTGTCCTATCCGGACTATGCTCTCCGGTTTATATAGACACCGGAGAGATCTACGGTTACATGGAGTCGGTTACACAAGAAGGAATCTTCACAGCTGGTCGCCTAGCTTGCCTTCCACGCGAAGGAAAGTCCAATCCGAACACGAGTATGGTCTTCGGTCTTCACAGCCCATCAGTCCGGCCCATGGATAGCAGGCCGGACGCCCGAGGACCCCTTAGTCCAGGACTCCCTCAGTAGCCCCTGAACCTGGCTTCAATGACGAGGAGTCCGGCGCGCAGATTGTCTTCGGCATTGTAAGGCGGGTTCCCCTTTCTCCGAACTCCAAGATAGTCTTCGGATGTAGTAGATATATCCGGACCTGTATATATAGTTGCAGGAAACATACGAGCCTAATTTATTGGTAACTGTTTATGACATCAGGCCTGCCCGGTCACTATTTCCAACCGTTGGCTGGCGCGTCGCCCCACGTCTCGGGCCGCGGTTTTACTGGCTTGTCTTGCCAAGGCAGAGATCGTGTTTCCTTTTTCACGGGATTTCCATTAATGCAGGCGTGGGTAACCCAACCGTCCCCCGGGTACAACTCTCTGGAGGTTGGTAAGTTTCGAGACCCAGGTGGATACGCTTAGTGTAACACCCCGAGTTTCGGAATGTTTTAAGAATTTTTTACCAAAAATCAAGGCGAGAAAATTTCATTTGTTTTATTTGGTAACAAAGCTTAAATTGAACTTTTATAATTTGGAGGATTTAACTTGATCTAATGCGAACTTAAATTTAACTTGAGTTTTGTTCTTCTCTTTTAGTTGGGTTTTGTTTTTCTCCCTTCAGCATATTAAATTATGCGCATTTGTATTTTGTAACTTCTGTTGAATTTGTTAGCTTCTATTCCTTTTCTAGATTTTCTTAAGAAGGAAAATATATTTAATTTCTTTTCCCAAACTCTGGGCAATATTCGATGCCCAATCTACCTTCTCTATTTTCCCTTGTGTTTCTTATGCCTCTCACCCGAATGGACCCATCCCATCTCTTTTCTTTCTTTCTCCATCTCTCTTGGACCGTAGCCCAACAACCCCCTCTCTCTATTTTTTTTCCTTCTTCCCTCCTTCCTCATGGGTCTGGCCGATCTGGCCCATCTCACCCAGCAGAGCGACCTCTCTTCTCCCCCCTCTCTGTACGCTCACAATCCTACAGAAAGGAAACGTCAACAGCCATGATTCCTCCTCTCCTTTTATTTCCCCTAAACCCATCGGTTTCCAAAAGTGAAAGGCCTTATCGTGCGCCTCCACCTCTTCTTCCACCTCGATCACTTCATCTCCTTCTTCCACCCACGCTTACACGCGCACCCATTACAGAGAAGAGAAAACCTACAGCCACTATGCACCCCGATCTCCTCTCTCATTCCTCTCAGCCCTCCTGCCTTCTCCCATCTTTGTTTTGCCAAGAACCCTCCTCAAACTGCTGCTGCTCCATGGACACGAGAGCTTGTTCCCGGCGACTCACCACACCTCCATCCAAATCCTTGCGCTCGAAGGTCCTGCTCCATGTCGTGGTTCCATTCAGAGAAGAAGGAACGCGTTCCGTCGACCACACGCGAAGAATTTCACATGTCTGTCTACACTGTTCGTCCAGTTCATCGCACCGTTCCGTCAAACTTGGTGAGCTTCTATCAAATTCCTTTTGCACGCGTACTTGTCATCACCGAGTGTATCCCTTAGACATCATGATTCAACCTATCTATGTCGTTGGCCGCGTGTGTCCAAAACCGAATTCGATTTGATGACATCGGCTTGTCTTTTTATTTTCTGTCCATCGAATGATCTTGTGGTCAACATATGAAATGTATCTTGTGGCTGTAGAAACTCAGTGGTGGAGTTAGATTGTTGGTTCTATCTTGTGAACGGTAGAATGGATATAATCATACTCGTTTTTTTTTGTATTCAACGGTCTTTCGAGTATGGTTAATGTGTTCTTGATATTCTTATGAGTGTATGCTAGATATCTCTTAATCTGTGTGTCATGTGATTTATTAGATTTATTTTACTCTTGTTAAAATTGTTTTGGCTCGATAATTTGTGTGACCACATATAATTATTTTTATGCATGTGTATTGTTTTTTAGGAATCATTCTCATGTTTAGTGTTTTGTTTAGATTTTGTTTGAGTTACTAAATATAGTTTTATGTGTTGTATCGTATTGATATTGTTTTATGCGTTATGGTGTCCTTTCTTATGCATGCGTACAATATTTGGTGAACATTCGCCATGTTTATAATTTTGTAAGATTATTCTAAGCTTTGCTTTGTTTATCGAATCATGAAATACTTCATATCTTGACTATTTAATTTTGTTTAGCATGGTGATATCTTAGATATGGTTTACATATTCATTTTCGTCCATGTCGCATGTTTGTTTTATTGGTTTGAAATCATGGCATGCATCTGATAGTTATTAAGCATCATTTGTAGGTGTTTTGCATAGTTTTCTTTATGCTAGATGTCAAATAAAATGCCTTGTTGTTTGGAAATGAGTGCATTATAGTTTGTTGCGTAGAATATAATTCCCAAGTTGTTCCTCTTCTTTCTAGATGTTTGTTATCCATGATTTCATGGTTGGATGCTTTATGTCATTCATATTTGTATTACTATATAGAATCATTCTGATGGAATAAAACTAGTTTATTGCATATTGATAATTACCATGTGTGTTTATTTATATTAGTTTATTACCATGCCGTGTTAACAATTGCTTATAGTAGAATGCATGTTGGTTGTATGCATACCATGTACTATATCATTTCTAGTTTGTATTGTATGACTACACATCTGGTTAGCCTTGATTTACATTATAGTAGTTTGTTGATCTTGTACATTCTTTTATTGAGCAACTTCTTGCTTGATCGATACTATGCCATGTTGTTGGGATTGTATAAATGGATTTCATAACATGTGTGTAACGACCCATGTATTTCATAACATGATGCTTAGGTTGTCCAGTTTTGTATTAGCAAGTCTAGGTTGTACTAGGTAGAAATACATGTCTTCATGTTATTCATGCTAGTATAGCACATTGCTTGATGTGATTGATGCTATGACCTAGATGTGTACCTGCTTAGTATGCTTTTCCCTTTTGTTTATAAGTCACAACTAGCATGATAGTGCTGTGTGCTAATGCCATTCTTGATAGTCATGTTAGTTGATATCAATTAAGTTATGTCGTAGTTATAAGTTGTATTCTACTGGTAGCATAGTTTGGCATCTTGTGTCATGATCATCCATGCTTAGCGTTATATCTAGTCTACCTCACTATTACATTGTTGTATGCCTAGACTTCTTCATATCTACTTTATCTAGTTGTTGTATTGTTATATGTCTAGTTGTCACTCATGCAAGTGATCTTTCATCTCTTGTTTTGTCTATGTGCTATAATTGAGTACTTAGTCTCTTGTGCGTTCTTATGGATGATCACTTTGGTCTTATGATAGCCTCAGGAGTGTTGGGTCTTGTTGCGATATTTTAGCACATGCTTAAGATAGTTTACCTTTCATGTTAGTTGAGTTGTATCTTCCTCATATGCTTAGTGTGCATAGCTTGATCTGTTATGTAAGCATGAAGTGGTAATCTTATTGCTAGTGGTTACTTGAGTATTAGTTATTGTTTAGTAGTAAGTCCATATTTTAGGTTAGTATCTTATCATGAGCACTCGTATGTGTCATGCTTGTGTTATTTTCTCAGACATATAATGAATCTATACTCACATGTATTGTGTGAGATGTGTGTTATTATTAAGTTGTTTAATTAGTTTCTACCTTAATTAGTATTGGTTTGTCTTCTTTTATAGAAATGCTTGCTAATAGTTTTTATGATTTATGTTTAGTCTTTGATTGTTGTTAACCATTATAAGTAGTTGGATTCATCCAAATATTTATTCTTAGTTGATTGTTACTCTTAATCATATCATGCCTAGGATAGTTTCATCCATTTGTTTTGTATGTTGTATAGTTCCTTGTTAATTGTTTGGCAAATGATTTGGTTTGATATAATGTACTTGATCCTATATTCTTTAATAATGATTTAGTTCTAGACCTAGATTGATTCAATTCATTTTATTGAGTTATGCCTGATTGCTTGACTACTATGGTTTATAATGTTAGTTTGGTTATCTTAGGGAATGCTTCCTTTTGAACTAGCATATAGCTTATGTAAATGTTTGTTGCTACTGACCATTATAAATATTTAGATTCCATCTAAATATTTATTTGTGGTTATCTTCTACATTTATCATGCCATATTGTACTTGTGTAGTTAGATGCATAAGATGGTTCCTTTTCATGCGTGTTTATAGTTTTTTCTATATAGTTTGTCGAGGTGCGTAGTGGGAACTACTTGTGGTCAATAGCATATTTCGTATCAGAACATTAGTCTTGATTGCCGACCCTCCTTAGCTGTATCAACCTAAACCCTAAACCATGTCGCTTCAGTGAATCCCCCTCTTACATCCTAATCAACCTCATTTCTAAGTCTCCATCTTGATCAATATCTTGTTGTCCATCCAATTTTAAATTGTTTTGGATGTTATTTGGATCTACTTTTGCTTTGGTATTTATTGTTTGTCTTTTGCTATCGTTCCGACGAGTAGGGAGTGACGATATCGATGTTGGACATGGAAAGAACATGTTACTGAAGGACTCAACAACGAAGGCATGCCTCCTTCTTTGATCATACTTATCCTATGGTTTACAAAATTGCATTGAGTTTTATTGTTTCTATGTGCATGCTATTTTAATTCTCGTAGCTAGCGTGTCGATTGACACATTACCTTGATCCGCTTGTCGCCTATTCACTTGACACCTGAGTAGAATTATAGTATTCTTGTAGAGTAGAAATGCTTAGCCATGCTTATTACCCTATAGGTGCTTTGTTGAATGACCTCTGAGTCATTGACAGTTGAAACTTACCGCTGAGCTAGGCCAGATGGCCCTTATGGATATACTCTACTCTCTTCTACTCTGGGTGAAACTTACCATCTGAATATTGGCGCGGGCGACGGCTGAATCAAGGATTGAAGGAGCGATTGGCTGCCCTTCACGAGTTGAAGGGGGCAATCAGTCGTCCGTGCTGCTTAAGGCCTAATAAGTCTTGGATTTGAAGATTGTGATAACAGTACAACCACATGCTATATGAGCACTGGCTTGGTCAAGTAAGCTAGTCAGCCTTAGGTGTCGATGTCGCCGTACCGCAGATGGTATAGCTGCCTTGTGAGGATTATCCTCGGCACAGATGGGGGGACTGGTTTGAGGACGTACTCTCAGTTCCGTGCGCCAGACCCGGTGGGCATGTCACATCTTTGGGGGATCTAGTCTAAAGACCTCGTCACAATCTCCCTGCCAGTATACCAGATGGTGTACTATGCTAGCGACGGCTAGTGGCAACAAGTCGGGATTGTGTCGTGTGGGTAAAGTGTACAACCTCTGCAGAGTGTAAAACTATTCGAATAGCCGTGTCCACGGTCAAGGACAACACATGAATCTTTCTCGACATACAGGACCTGTCTTGCTTATTCCCTCTTTGCCCCTATTCTCGAAACCTATGAAGGACGTGAGTTGATCGAGGATCCTCACTTGAAGAAAGTTATTCTGGAGATAAAACATGTTTTCATCTAAAACTGCTTTTATCCAACTGCTTTATTTGTCAAACAAAATTAGCTTTATGCAAATGAGCCATATAGCCTTCCTTTGAAGCCACATGTAGCTATTAGGTCCTTCCCTGTGGGAGGCATGTTGAGTACGTAATGTACTCATGGCAATAATTTTGTTGACAACAGAGTTCCATGAAGACGAAGGTGATGACTACGACTACTATGGCGATCTGTAGGAGTGAGGTCACGTGGACTACATCGACTCCCTGTGGCTGAGGTGGAGTCACTACGCATTTTACTTTCTGCTGTTTTCTGATTGTAAATGTCATGAGACATCTCACTAGGTATGTCTTGTGACAAATATACTACTTGTAATGCTTTTACGTATTCTGCAATGATATCATTTCACTGTGTTGTCAACAATGATCCTGGGGTTGACAAATATACACAGGAGGATCCGGAAGTTGATTCTAGGTTCTCATACTTAGTACTTGGGGTCTTTATATAGGGTCCCAGACTCGTCTTCTTCCTTTGCTCTCGCTTCTTCCTCAACCCTAGCCACCCCAAGTTCCAACCCTCGGGTTCCCATCGCCACCAGCCCCAATCATGTCCGGATCCAGCCGTCCAGGCCGGTGGGTGGCTTCTTCTGTCATAGAGGAGGATATTGCGAAGCTCCGCGCAGCGAGGTATCTGACCCCGGAAATCCTCCATCAGCTTCCTGCACAGGGGCAGGTCGTTCCTACCCCCAAATCCGGCGAGAGGGTAGTGTTTGTGTCCCACTTCCTCCATGGTTGGGGTTCGCGCTTAACCCCTTCGTCCGCGGGCTCATGTTTTACTATGGCTAGACTTTCACGATCTAGCCCCGGACTCTATTCTCCACATCTCGACATTTATCGTCACATGTGAGGCCTTCCTCCGGACTCCTCCACACTTTGGTTTGTGGCTCAAGACCTTTGACATGAGGCCGCAGGTGACAAAGGAGGAGCAGGCAGAGTGTGGCAGTGTCACAATAGGCAAGCTTGCCAGCGCGGTTTGGTTTGAAGGATCTTTCGCCAAGTCTTCCGACCTATGGCAGCAGGGGTGGTTTTATATTAATGAGCCGCAGGGCTCCAAGTGGGCGGCTACGCCTGCGTTCCGACCCGGCCCTCCAATTCAGCTTGCTTCATGGATCAATAAGGGACTGGACTGGGGATCCGTCAATGAAGTGCAGACTCTGCAAGGTCGCGTCCGAAGCCTTACCGAGAAGGGCATCGGTCTTGTGAACGTCGTTCAAGTAATGCTAGTTCGCCGGACCCTGCCATGTCAGCGGCGGCCTCTCTGTATGTGGGAGTTTAATCCCGAAGGACGGCGGACTCTTCAGCACTTCCTCGGCACTACGCACGAGGGAATGTGGAAATTATATTTCGGGGAACGAGAGCAATGGTCAGACACCACCGAAGATGTTGGCCTCGACTGCAATCATCCGGACACCGCGGTAAGTATTCGATCTCCGCACACCCTTTATTCGAGTATCCCTTGGTAAGATATTGAACAATCCGTCCCTTCACAGGACTGGATAAAGAAAGCGGTGTTGATCTGGTGTCCGGCGCCCCTTCCCGAAGACTCTGCGAACGCCCTACTAACGAGGATGCTGACTCCGACACCGTACCAGGTGTCTGCGGAGGAGGGTGAGAACAGGGAGGCCGAAGGTGGTCTCTGCCCCAAGGATAAATCAGACATTGTGTTCGGGGAAACCGAAACCCTCTTGCCCGAGGGCAAAGGTGCAGAGGAGGCCTTCCATGGCAAGAAAAGGGCCGCTTCTGAAGGTCAGGAGGGGAAACTTTCCAAGAAAGGGAAAACGCCATCGACGGGCGGCTTGGGCCGGGCAAGCGATGTTGACGTGGAGCTTTATGACGAGGATAAACCTCTAGCCAAACTGTAAGTGCAACAGGGTACTTAAACCATACCTCCTTCCTTTCTTATTACTGAAGTAATCCTCCGACATACGTATGTCCTCGCAGGTTAACGCCTGGGGTTTCCCAATCGTCCTCCTCCTCGGGAGACCTTCTTCCAGAGATGATGGAGAGTGACACGCCTTCTCCGGCCCCCTCGCCCAACAGGGCGGATGATTCTGAGGTATCGTCCCGGGGGGCTCCTCCTGGTCGACAAGCAGCGCAGGAAACGAAGAGGGCATTACCCGAAGGTGGTGTCTCTGTCACTCAGGGTTTGGGAATCAAGCATGGCAGCCCCGCCCTGTCCGGTTTAGAGCCGGAGACGATCCCCGGGGCGAGTGGGCGGATTCCTTCAAAGGAATACCGTACTCCGGCAGCGGCTTTCGAAGACCCAGAAGCGCCGGAAATGCTGACGGACATGCTACGACAAGCGTCCGTTTCAGAGGAACACCGTGCCTTGATGGTTATGGTGGTCGAAAAGGTTCTATCCGCGAAGAGCAGGTTGAACGAGGCCTTCACGAGCCTCCTAAGGGGTTTTGAGGTTTGTGATGTAGTTTTGCCAATTGAATAATATTGACAGAATGCACCTGTTGTATATGCAGTAGCCCGTGAGACTTGGATTGCCTTCCGACGGAAGCGATCGGAGGATCAAAAAGATATGCTCAGTTGCTAACCTTGATTTAACTTGGAATACAGGCTGCCTCCCCTCCCGCGGCTACCCGAAATACGGAAGTGGCCGAACTGCAGCGAAAGTTGGATATTGCGGAAGATGACATTGCATTGATCAACAGGCGTCTTGACGACTCGCAAGGTATATATGTCGAGCATTCCTTACACCGATGTGCTTGTAATGTAGGCCTGATGCCGAAAAGGGTTTATATGAAATGTGCATGATTGCAGATGGTGCTGCCGCCGTTGAAGCTCTTCGAGCAGAGCTAGCCCGGGCCAAGGAGCAGGCCCGACGTAGTGATGCGGCTGCCGAGAAGGCATCGACTGATCTAAGAGCCGAACAAGCAGCTCGGCGCCAAGGTGAGGAGAAAATATCCGCGCTGGCACTTGAATTGAAGAATACTGCCAGCCGATGTGAATTCCTTGAGAAGGAGAGTAAAGCCAAAATGGCTGAGCTTGATAAGGCGGTACAAGAGGCGAGTGAAGCTCGGTCTGAATCTAGGGCAGCTCGTGAAGAGATTCGGCAGGCTAAGGAGATAGCGGCCGGGAAGCCCTTTTTGCTTCAGACCAAGTTTGGTGATCCGGACTATGCTCAGCTAAACCAGGTTTGGAGTTCTCCGGCTGAATTTTTGGACTTGCCGAAGAGTTCTTCCGATGCTGCGCAATTTTACCACGCACAAGAGGGGTATGCAACCGAGAAGCTTTTCTGGTCACAATTCGGCGCATCGAAGCGCCCTCTGTTGCTCAATGAACAGATGTCCCAGTGGACCGAGCTTCATAGGATATCTGGCGACGCCATGAAGAACGTCATAATCCGGTTGTGGCCAAGTGAGCCTATTCTGAGTAGCTATTTTGGCCTGGTGCGGCGGCTTGTTGACGTGGTGCCACATATCGACGCTGTGAAGCGGTCGGCATGCATTGAGGGTGCACGGATGGCCTTTGCCCGAGTCAAAACATTTTGGGGAAAGATGAAGGCCATTGATGTTGCGGCGAGGAGTCCACCCAAGGGCTAGGACCGTAATGAGCCGGAGCACTATTTTGAAGACATCTTAGATGCCGCCCGCTTGATAGAGGGTCAATGCTCGAAAGATATAATGTTTGAGTGATTTATATAATGATGTAACAGACAACTTTATAGTTAATCTATTTATATTTTGCTCAAAAGCTTGAATTCCTCCTCTGTGGCCATTTTAGTATAATCTGAAAGTTTTCCAGTCGTCGGCTTCAGCCCCCTCGTAGGAAGTACGGGGGTGTTCGGAAAAGCATTTAACACTCTTTATCCAACGTCTTGGTCCATAAAGGAGGAGATAATGTGGCGAACCAGGCAACCGGACTATAGGGCGTTAACACTTTCACTTAGCCATAGGAGTTTTATGGTGGGGCTACGACATAGCCCCTGGTATGTATACGGCGCATAGTGCCTTACATATGTTGATCTCAAAAAGATCCCTCGTGTGACATGGAGAATCACTAAAGATTCGAATAAGTCGTCAAGTGGTTGACCAGCTCTCGCCGCATCATGACAGTCAGTTTTCGGCTTTCTCTACTGAGGTGCTCATCCGGTCTAGGCCAGGGCACAATCGCAGTAGTTCTCCCTTTACTACCCTAGCCGATAGAGCGGAATGTTGGGTAGCAAGCACAGGAGCCGGGCAACCCAACTATTGACCAAAGACAATGATTTGGAGCTGATGCATATAAGGCCAAACTTGCGACGCTGAAGTACGCTATAGAGTTGTTCAGACTTTTACTGGCGACTCGTTTGTTCCCATACCGGGCCCCTGTCAAGTTATGCCGAGGTGCGTCCTGTAAGGCAGCCGTTACGGCCGGACTCATTATAGAAAGAGCATGAAAGATTAGTTCGGATAAAGTTTACTGGGAGCGGAGCAATATGCCAATGATAAATATATATAAAGAGTAAAAACCACAACCCAACTATTTGACATGCTTGGGGTTGGGAACAGAGGAGAAGGGCATGGTACAGGCTCAAAAGAAAGAGTGCAGTCTACAAAAGCTTATTTTAGACCTCCTGTCGCACGTCTGCGCCGCCCGTCCTCGGGGAGGGGAATCCTTAACGAGAGTGGCCCCGTAGGTGAGTATGCTGATCCGAACTTCGAGAGAGTCCGATGTAGATGCTGTCCTGATGGTCACCTATTTTTAAGAAATGATACAAAAAAATAAGAAAGACGGATAAGAACGTTACGGGGCTTCTTGCAGGGTTGTCCATATTGTGCTTCCGCCGATGCCCATGGTATTTTGAGTGCATAGTGATGTACGCGTGGTGTGAACTTTGCCAGTACAGTGGGTGGGCGGCGGAAGCCGAACTATTATTTCCGTTCTAGGAGTGGTCGAACTTCAGAGGGAAAATGTTTCTGGCCCTTGGTGTTTGGCTGGCGAGCCGATCCGTCGTCTCTATCGCCTGGTGGCCTCCTCCCCTTGTGATCGGCATTGAGCTTGCTTGCCTGCTTGAGGACCCAACAGTTTCTGTTGGTATGATTAGCTGGCCTATCAGGGTGACCGTGAATCTGACAAGGTCGGTCCAATATCCTGTCAAGGGTGGATGGTCCATCCTGGTTTTCCTTTAGTGTCTTCTTCCGTTGACCGGGCTTCGGATTGTGAAATCCGGTGTTCACCGCTGTGTCGCGTGTATTACTGCGACTGTTGTGTTCGGTTTGTCGTGGCTTATCGTTGCCATCTTGAATTTCGGAAGTTCCCGGGTCGCTGGCGTTGTTGCTTTTACGAGCGAGCCAGTTGTCTCCTCCCGCACAAAAGCGAGTCATTAGAGCGGTAAGGGTTGTCATGGACTTGGGTCCTTCCTGGCCGAGGTGACGCGCTAGCCTTTTATCCCGGACGCCGTGTTTGAAGGCTGCGAGGGCTTCTGCGTCCAGACAGTCGACAATTTGGTTCTTTTTGGCTAAGAACCCAGTCCAGAGCTCCCTGACTGACTCGCCGGGCTTCTGGACAATATGACTTAAGTCATCGGCATCTAGAGGCCGGACATATGTTCCTTGGAAGTTGTCTCGAAAGGCGTCTTCCAAGTCTTCCCAGCTACCAATAGAATTTTCTGGTAAACTGTTTAGCTAGTAGCGAGCCGACCCGTTAAGCTTGAGTGGTATGTATTTAATGGCATGAAGGTCGTCTCCGTGAGCCATGTGAATATGGAGGAGGTAATCCTCAATCCATACCGTGGGATCTGTTGTTCCGTCGTATGATTCGATGTTAATGGGTTTGAACCCGTGTGGGAATTCATGCTCCATTACCTCGTCGGTGAAGCAGAGAGGGTGTGCGGCTCCCCTATGTTGGGCCACACTGTGAAGCACCTCCGGCGGACTCCGCTTATGGAGTTCGGACCAGGCGTGGTCGGCTCTGTAGTGTCCGAATGGGTGACCATCATAGTCGGTCGGGGTGTATCTCCGTGATCTGTACATCGATCTTGTGCACCCTGCTCTATCCTCCGGGTCTTGGTTGATGTCGCGAGTATTTCCTCGCGCTGTTTTGCTCTTGATTTGACGGCCGGATGGGTTGGTATGTTGCTCTGTTTGGGCTGCTGCTTTGTCTGGACCGAACTGTGGCCAGCCCGCCGCATTGTTTGATGGTGGTGTGGGCTCCAGCGCCCTGCCATCGTATTGAGGGAGCCACCTACCCTTTGGGTGGCTTTTGTCTGGGCTACTAAGGCCGTATTCTTCGGCGGCCAAGACCTCGGTCCATCTATCATTGAGCAAATCTTGGCTTGCTTGAAGTTGCAGCTGCTTCTTCCTTAGGCTCCTTGCAGTGGCTATAAGCTAGCGTTTGAAACGCTCCTGCTCGAGAGGTTCCTTAGGCACGATAAATTCCTCGTTGTCGAGGATCTCCTCTTCCTCGGAGGGTGGGAGATAATTGCTGTCCTCCGAGTCTCCATATGTGGCCTGCTCATCAAGGCTGTCTTGCCCGCTTTCCCGTTCCTCCTGTTCGGATTCTACCTCAACAGGGTCTTCATTGTCCGTAGTGTTATCTTCTCTGGTGCTAGCAGTGTTTTCTCTTGGGCGATGTGGCTTGGAGCGGCGCCGTGGGCGCCGGTGTTCGGACTGTGTACCAGGAGGTTTATTCTCGACTGGATCCTCCTTGTCATCGTCGAGAGCGTCGCCGGGTGTGTCTATCATACACACGTCATACCAGGAAGTGGCCATCCTGTGTCTAGCGGGAAGAAGGCTCTGCCCTGCCCCTCATCATCGTCTATACCGGCGATGTCTTCGGAGCGGGGGTCAGGCGTGTTGGTTGGGTCCTCGACGGTGGCTATAAAGTGGGTGGCGGGTGGGGAGCAAAATTCTCCATCATCCGCCGTAAGTTCAAACCGAACATAGTTCGGTGACGAGCCATCTGCCAGGGATAGGTTTTTTAATGAGTTTAGTAGGTCGCCCATTGCTACCTCTTGAGCACTGCGTTGGTTTTCCCTTGAAGAGGAAAGGGTGATGCAGCAAAGTAGCGTAAGTATTTCCCTCAGTTTTTGAGAACCAAGGTATCAATCCAGTAGGAGGCCACGCATGAGTCCCTCGCACCTACACAAACAAATAAATCCTCGCAACCAACGCAATAAAGGGGTTGTCAATCCCTTCACGGTCACTTACGAGAGTGAGATCTGATAGATATGATAAGATAATATTTTTGGTATTTTTATGATAAAGATGCAAAGTGAAATAAAAGGCAATGAAAATAGCTAAGTGTTGGAAGATTAATATGATGGAAAATAGACCCGGGGGCCATAGGTTTCACTAGTGGCTTCTCTCGAGAGCATAAGTATTACGGTGGGTGAACAAATTACTGTTGAGCAATTGACAGAATTGAGCATAGTTATGAGAATATCTAGGTATGATCATGTATATAGGCATCACGTCCGAGACAAGTAGACCGACTCCTGCCTGCATCTACTACTATTACTCCACACATCGACCGCTATCCAGCATGCATCTAGAGTATTAAGTTCAAAAGAACAGAGTAACGCTTTAAGTAAGATGACATGATGTAGAGGGATGAACTCATGCAATATGATATAAACCCCATCTTGTTATCCTCGATGGCAACAATACTATACGTGCCTTGCTGCCCCTACTGTCACTGGGAAAGGACACCGCAAGATTGAACCCAAAGCTAAGCACTTCTCCCATTGCAAGAAAGATCAATCTAGTAGGCCAAACCAAACTGATAATTCGAAGAGACTTGCAAAGATAACCAATCATACATAAAAGAATTCAGAGAAGATTCAAATATTGTTCATAGATAAACTTGATCATAAACCCACAATTCATCGGTCTCAACAAACACACCGCAAAAGAACATTACATCAAATAGATCTCCACAAGAGAGGGGGAGAACATTGTATTGAGATCCAAAAAGAGAGAAGAAGCCATCTAGCTAATAACTATGGACCCGAAGGTCTGAGGTAAACTACTCACACATCATCGGAGAGGCTATGGTGTTGATGTAGAAGCCCTCCATGATCGATGCCCCCTCCGGCGGAGCTCCGGAAAAGGCCCCAAGATGGGATCTCATGGGTACAGAAGGTTGCGGCGGTGGAATTAGGTTTTTGGCTCCGTATCTGGTAGTTTGGGGGTACGTAGGTATATATAGGAGGAAGAAGTACGTCGGTGGAGCAATGTGGGGCCCACGAGGGTGGAGGGCGCGCCCAGGGGGGTAGGCGCGCCCCCTACCTCGTGCTCTCCTGGTTGATGTCTTGACGTAGGGTCCAAGTCCTCTGGATCACGTTCGTTCCAAAAATCACGTTCCCAAAGGTTTCATTCCGTTTGGACTCCGTTTGATATTATTTTTCTGCGAAACTCTGAAATAGGCAAAAAACAGCAATTCTGGGCTGGGCCTCTGGTTAATAGGTTAGTCCCAAAAATAATATAAAAGTGTATAAATAAGCCCATTAATGTCCAAAACAGAATATAATATACTAACTAAGCAATTATGTCCTCTCAAAATAACATGGCCAAAGAAAGTTTATCCCTACAAAATCATATAGTTTAGTCATGCTCCATTTTCATCACACAAGAATGCTCTCATCATGCACAACCCCGATGACAAGCCAAACAATTGTTTCATACTTTAGTAATCTCAAACTTTTTCAACCTTCACGCAATACATGAGCGTGAGCCATGGATATAGCACTATGGGTGGAATAGAATATACTGATGGGGGTTATGTGGAGAAGACAAAAAAGGAGAAAGTCTCACATCAACGCGGCTAATCAATGAGCTATGGAGATTCGCATCGATTGATGTTAATGCAAGGAGTAGGGATTGCCATGCAACGGATGCACTAGAGCTATAAATGCATAAAAGCTCAACAAAAGAAACTAAGTGGGTGTGCATCCAACTTGCTTGCTCACGAAGACCTAGGGCATTTTAGGAAGCCCATTGTTGGAATATACAAGCCAAGTTCTATAATGAAAAATTCCCACTAGTATATGAAAGTGACAAAAAAAGAGATTCCCTATCATGAAGAACATGGTGCTACTTTGAAGCACAAGTGTGGAAAAAAGGATAGTAGCATTGTCCCTTTTTATTTATTTATTGGGCCTTCTCTCTTTTTTTTATTTGGCCTTTCTCTTTTTTTATTGGGATAATGCTCTATGAATGATGATCATCACACTTCTATTTATTTACAACTCAATGCTTACAACTCGATACTAGAACAAAGTATGACTCTATATGAATGCCTCCAGCGGTATACCGGGATAGCAATGAATCAAGAGTGACATGTATGAAAATTATGAATGGTGGCTTTGCCACAAATACGATGTCAACTACATGATCATGCAAAGCAATATGACAATGATGAGCGTGTCATAATAAACGGAACGATCGTAAGTTGCATGGCATTATATCTCGGAATGGCTATGGAAATGCCATAATAGGTAGGTATGGTGGCTGTTTTGAGGAAGATATAAGGAGGTTTATGTGTGAAATAGCGTATCATATCACGGGGTTTGGATGCACCGGCGAAGTTTGCACCAACTCTCAATGTGAGAAAGGGCAATGCACGGTACCGAAGAGGCTAGCAATGATGGAAGGGTAAGAGTGCGTATAATCCATGGACTCAACATTAGTCATAAAGAACTCACATACTTATTGCAAAAATCTACAAATCATCAAAAACCAAGCACTACGCGCATGCTCCTAGGGGGATAGATTGGTAGGAAAAGACCATCGCTCGTCCCCGACCGCCACTCATAAGGAGGACAATCAAAGAACACCTCATGTTTCAAATTTATTACATAATGTTTACCATACGTGCATCCTACGGGACTTGCAACTACTCAACTAGCACAACTTTAATATCACTACCTCCATATCTCAAAACAATCATCAAGCATCAAACTTCTCTTAGCATTCAACACACTCATAAGAGAGTTTTTTACTAGTCTTGAATACCTAACATATTAGGATTAATTTCTCAATTTAAGAAAATTACCATGTTGTTTAAGACTCTCAAAATAATATAAGTGAAGCATGAGATAATAATAGTTTCTATAAAACAAAACCACCGCCGTGCTCTAAAAGATATAAGTGAAGCACTAGAGCAAAAACTATATAGCTCAAAAGATTTAAGTGAAGCGCATAGAGTATTCTAATAAATTCTGAATCATGTGTGTTTCTCTCAAAAGGTGTGTACAGCAAAGATGATTGTGGTAAACTAAAAAGCAAAGACTCAAATCATACAAGACGCTCCAAGCAAAACACATATCATGTGGTGAATACAAATATAGCTCCAAGTAAACTTACCGATGGAAGTAGACGAAAGAGGGGATGCCTTCCGGGGCATCCCCAAGCTTTGGCTTTTTGGTGTCCTTAGATTATCTTGGGGTGCCATGGGCATCCCCAAGCTTAGGCTATTGCCACTCCTTGTTCCATAATCCATCAAATCTTTTACCCAAAACTTGAAAACTTCACAACACAACACTTAACAGAAAATCTCGTGAGCTCCGTTAGCGAAAGAAAACAAAACACCACTTCAAGGTACTGTAATGAACTCATTCTTTATTTATATTGGTGTTAAACCTACTGTATTCCAACTTCTCTATGGTTATAAACTATTTTACTAGCCATAGATTCATCAAAATAAGCAAACAACACACGAAAAACAGAATATGTCAAAAACAGAACAGTCTGTAGTAATCTGTAACTAACGCAAACTTCTGAAACTCCAAAAATTCAGCCAAAATAGGAAGACCTAGATAATTTGTTTATTGATCAGCATCAATTGGAATCAATATTTTATCACGTTTTGGTGATTTTTAACAATTATTTTCGTGAACAGAAAGTTTCTGGAATTTTCAGCAAGATCAAATAACTATCATCCAAGAAGATCCTATAGGTTAAACTTGGCACAAACACTAATTAAAACATAAAAACACATCTAACCAGAGGCTAGATCAAATATTTATTCCTAAACAGAAGCAAAAAGCAAAAAACTAAAAATAAAATTGGGTTGCCTCCCAACAAGCGCTATCGTTTAACGCCCCTAGCTAGGCATAATAGCAAGGATAGATCTAGGTATTGCCATCTTTGGCTTTCAATTTTTTAGCGGAATCAAGCTCGAATCCGGGAGGTTCTTTACGTTTCCCTTCATATTCGGAAATTTTTAGATCTAAAGAATCCAACCGCTTATTGCAAAGAGTAATCAACATATTCATGCAGTGAATATTTCCGCTAACGCTCTTAAGAGGTTCAAGAGACTTTTGTAAAATCTTAGTTACTTCGCAAATTTTTTCAAAAACTTGTGTCTCTTCCTGGGTATGTTGTGGCCCCTTTTGTTGGGTAGTGTTCCCACTACCCCCTCTATGATTTCATGCGCAACACTGGGATCAATTTCAATAAAATTTCCTTTGGCCACACAATCCAAGAGTTGTCCACGGGACATATTTAGTCCAACGTAAAAACTGCGAAGCAAAATTCTAAAACTCACCTCTAAGGTGCAATTACGATAAGATTCCATCATCCTATACCAAGCATCTTTTAAATTTTCTCCTTGTGTTTGTTTAAAGTGAAGAACTTCATACTCAGGGGACAAAGGAACAGATATGGGACTAGCCATAACGACAAGCAAACGAAAAAGAGAGGGCGAATAAAACGGCAAGGGTGAAGTGGGGGGAGAGGAAAATGAGAGGCAAATGGCAAATAATGTAATGCGGGAGATAAGGGTTTGTGATGGGTACTTGGTATGTTGACTTTTGCGTAGACTCCCCGGCAACGGCGCCAGAAATCCTTCTTGCTACCTCTTGAGCACTACGTTGGTTTTCCCTTGAAGAGGAAAGGGTGATGCAGCAAAGTAGCGTAAGTATTTCCATTAGTTTTTGAGAACCAAGGTATTAATCCAGTAGGAGGCCACGCACGAGTCCCTCGCACCTACACAAACAAATAAATCCTCGCGACCAACGCAATAAAGGGGTTGTCAATCCCTTCACGGTCACTTACGAGAGTGAGATCTGATAGATATGATAAGATAATATTTTTGGTATTTTATGATAAAGATGCAAAATAAAATAAAAGGCAATGAAAATAGCTAAGTGTTGGAAGATTAATATGATGGAAAATAGATCCGGGGGCCATAGGTTTCACTAGTGGCTTCTCTCGAGAGCATAAGTATTACGGTGGGTGAACAAATTACTGTTGAGCAATTGACAGAATTGAGCATAGTTATGAGAATATCTAGGTATGATCATGTATATAGGCATCACATCCGAGACAAGTAGACCAACTCCTGCCTGCATCTACTACTATTACTCCACACATCGACCGCTATCCAGCATGCATCTAGAGTATTAAGTTCAAAAGAACAGAGTAATGCTTTAAGTAAGATGACATGATGTAGAGGGATAAAATCATGCAATATGATATAAACCCCATCTTGTTATCCTTGATGGCAACAATACAATACATGCCTTGCTGCCCCTACTGTCACTGGGAAAGGACACCACAAGATTGAACCCAAAGCTAAGCACTTCTCCCCTTGCAAGAAAGATCAATCTAGTAGGCCAAACCAAACTGATAATTCGAAGAGACTTGCAAAGATAACCAATCATACATAAAAGAATTCAGAGAAGATTCAAATATTGTTCATAGATAAACTTGATCATAAACCCACAATTCATCGGTCTCAACAAACACACCGCAAAAGAAGATTACATCAAATAGATCTCCACAAGAGAGGGGGAGAACATTGTATCGAGATCCAAAAAGAGAGAAGAAGCCATCTAGCTAATAACTATGGACCTGAAGGTCTGAGGTAAACTACTCACACATCATCGGAGAGGCTATGGTGTTGATGTAGAAGCCCTCCGTGATCGATGCCCAAAAATAATATAAAAGTGTATAAATAAGCCCATTAATGTCCAAAACAGAATATAATATAGCATGGAACAATAAAAAATTATAGATACGTTGGAGACGTATCACCCATGGGCGAGTCTCGGAAAACATCTGCGGCGCTGAACTTGAAGATCGATAACCGATCGAGTTCGGTATCCGTGGGCTCGCAGGGTTCGGAACTCGACACCGGAGAAGAGTCCGGGGTTCCGTTGATGCAGATGCCGTACGCAGCGGAATCTGCGAGCGGCTCCAACGCCGCAGAATCGGTAGCCCCCGCGATGGGGTTGAGCTTCCCATCTTCGGGGGACTTGATCTGCTCCGAATCTTAGGCCAGAGTTGCTGCAGGAGCTCTCTCCTGGATGCGGCCCGATGACAGGTTTAAGCCATGTCCATCTGGTCGGCGGGGAGCGATTGCCGCGGTCTCGAATCCATCGAAGATCAAGTCTCCACGGATGTCCGCAACGTAGTTCAAGCTTCCGAATCTGACCTGATGGCCAGGGGTGTAGCTGTCGATCTGCTCCAGATGGCCAAGCGAGTTGGCCCGCAGTACGAAGCCGCCGAACACGAAGATCTGTCCGGGGAGAAAGGTTTCTCCCTGGACAGCGTCATCATCGACGATTGAAGGGGCCATCAAACCTTTTGACGACGGCACAGTGGAACTCTCAATGAAAGAACCAATGTCGGTGTCAAAACCGGCAGATCTTGGGTAGGGGGTCCCGAACTGTGCGTCTAGGATCAATGGTAACAGGAGACGGGGGACACGATGTTTACCCAGGTTCGGCCCCTCTCTATGGAGGTAATACCCTACTTCCTGCTTGATTGATCTTGATGAATATGAGTGTTACAAGAGTTGATCTACCACGAGATCGTAATGGCTAAACCCTAGAAGCCTAGCCTATGTGTATATGGTAATGAATGTGTCCTATCCGGACTATGCTCTCCGGTTTATATAGACACCGGAGAGATCTAGGGTTACATGGAGTCGGTTACACAAGAAGGAATCTTCACAGCTGGACGCCTAGCTTGCCTTCGACGCCAAGGAAAGTCCAATCCGGACACGAGTATGGTGTTCGGTCTTCACAGCCCATCAGTCCGGCCCATGGATAGCAGGCCGGACGCCCGAGGACCCCTTAGTCAAGGACTCCCTCACTGGGCTCACCATCGCTTCTTCATAGTTCGTAGGTTCGTTATGGTCTAGTAACATAACCTCCAGAACAGGATTACCATACCACTCTAGTGCGGATCTCACTCTGGTTGACCTACGAGGTTCAGTAGTAACTTGATCTGAAGTTTCATGATCAATATCATTAACTTCCTCACTAATTGGTGTAGGTGTCACAGGAACCGGTTTCTGTGATGAACTACTTTCCAATAAGGGAGCAGGTACAGTTACCTCATCAAGTTCTACTTTCCTCCCACTCACTTCTTTCGAGAGAAACTCCTTCTCTAGAAAGGATCCAAATTTAGCAACAAAAGTCTTGCCTTCAGATCTGTGATAGAAGGTGTACCCAACAGGTTCCTTTGGGTATCCTATGAAGACACATTTCTCTGATTTGGGTTCGAGCTTATCAGGTTGAAGCTTTTTCACATAAGCATCGCAGCCCCAAACTTTAAGAAACGACAACTTTGGTTTCTTGCCAAACCACAGTTCATAAGGCGTCGTCTCAACGGATTTCGATGGTGCCCTATTTAATGTGAATGCAGCCGTCTCTAAAGCATAACCCCAAAATGATAGCGGTAAATCAGTAAGAGACATCATAGATAGCACCATATCTAGTAAAGTATGATTACGACGTTCAGACACACCATTACGCTGTGGTGTTCCGGATGGCGTGAGTTGTGAAACTATTCCACATTGTTTCAAATGTAGACCAAACTCATAACTCAAATATTCTCCTCCACGATCAGATCGTAGAAACTTTATTTTCTTCTTACGATGATTTTCAACTTCACTCTGGAATTCTTTGAACTTTTCAAATGTTTCAAACTTATGTTTCATTAAGTAGACATACCCATATCTGCTTAAATCATCTGTGAAGGTGAGAAAATAACGATACCCGCCGCGAGCCTCAACATTATCGGACCACATACATCTGTATGTATGATCTCCAACAAATCTATTGCTCACTCCATAGTTCCGGAGAACGGCGTTTTAGTCATCTTGCCCATGAGGCACGGTTCGCAAGTACCAAGTGATTCATAATCAAGTGGTTCCAAAAATCCATCAGTATGGAGTTTCTTCATGCGCTTTACACCAATATGACCTAAACGGCAGTGCCACAAATAAGTTGCACTATCATTATCAACTCTGCATCTTTTGGCTTCAATATTATGAATATGTGTATCACTACTATCGAGATTCAACAAAAATAGACCATTCTTCAAGGGTGCATGACCATAAAAGATATTACTCATATAAATAGAACAACCATTATTCTCTGATTTAAATGAATAACCGTCTCGCATCAAACAAGATCCAGATATAATGTTCATGCTCAACGCTGGCACCAAAAAACAATTATTTAGGTCTAAAACTAATCCCGAAGGTAGATGTAGAGGTAGCATGCCGACCGTGATCACATCGACTTTGGAACCATTTCTCACGCGCATCGTCACCTCGTCCTAAGCCAATCTTCGCTTAATCCGTAGTCCCTGTTTCGAGTTGCAAATATTAGCAACAGAACCAGTATCAAATACCCAGGTGCTACTGCGAGCATTAGTAAGGTACACATCAATAACATGTATATCACATATACCTTTGTTCACCTTGCCATCCTTCTTATCCGCCAAATACTTGGGGCAGTTCCGCTTCCAGTGACCAGTCTGTTTGCAGTAGAAGCACTCAGTCTCAGGCTTAGGTCCAGACTTGGATTTCTTCTCCTGAGCAGCAACTTGTTTGCTGTTCTTCTTGACGTTCCCCTTCTTCTTCCCTTTGCCCTTTTTCTTGAAACTGGTGGTCTTGTTGACCATCAACACTTGATGCTCCTTCTTGATTTCTACCTCCGCAGCCCTTAGCATTGCGAAGAGCTCGGGAATCGTCTTATCCATCCCTTGCATGTTATAGTTCATCACGAAGCTCTTGTAGCTTGGTGGCAGTGATTGAAGAATTCTGTCAATGACGCTATCATCTGGAAGATTAACTCCCAGTTGAATCAAGTGATTGTTATACCCAGACATTCTGAGTATATGCTCACTGACAGAACTATTCTCCTCCATCTTGCAGCTGTAGAACTTATTGGAGACTTCATATCTCTCAATCCGGGCATTTGCTTGAAATATTAACTTCAACTCCTGGAACATCTCATATGCTCCATGATGTTCAAAACGTCGTTGAAGTCCCGGTTCTAAGCTGTAAAGCATGGCACACTGAACTATCGAGTAGTCATCAGCTTTGCTCTGCCAGACATTCATAACATCTGGTGTTGCTCCTGCAGCAGGTCTGGCACCTAGCGGTGCTTCCAGGACGTAATTCTTCTATGTAGCAATGAGGATAATCCTCAAGTTACGGACCCAGTCCGTGTAATTGCTACCATCATCTTTCAACTTTGCTTTCTCAAGGAACGCATTAAAATTCAACGGAACAACAGCACGGGCCATCTATCTACAATCAACATAGACAAGCAAAATACAATCAGGTACTAAGTTCATGATAAATTTAAGTTCAATTAATCATATTACTTAAGAACTCCCACTTAGATAGACATCCCTCTAGTCCTCTAAGTAATCACGTGATCCAAATCAACTAAACCATGTCCGAGCATCACGTGAGATGGAGTAGTTTCAATGGTGAACATCACTATGTTGATCATATCTACTATATGATTCACGCTCGACCTTTCGGTCTCAGTGTTCCGAGGCCATATCTGCATATGCTAGGCTCGTCAAGTTTAACCTGAGTATTCCGCGTGTGCAACTGTTTTGCACCCGTTGTATTTGAATGTAGAGCCTATCACACCCGATCATCATGTGGTGTCTCATCACAAAGAACTTTCGCAACGGTGCATACTCAGGGAGAACACTTATACCTTGAAATTTAGTGAGAGATCATCTTATAATGCTACCGTCAATCAAAGCAAGATAAGATGCATAAAAGATAAACATCAAACGCAATCAATATAAGTGATATGATATGGCCATCA
This sequence comes from Aegilops tauschii subsp. strangulata, assembly GCF_002575655.3. NCBI lineage: Eukaryota > Viridiplantae > Streptophyta > Magnoliopsida > Poales > Poaceae > Aegilops > Aegilops tauschii. Next base: position 471,445,824 of record NC_053035.3, read on the forward strand.
TCATCTTGTGCTTGTGATCTCCATCTCCGAAGCATCATTATGATCACCATCGTCACCGGCGCGACACCTTGATCTCCATCGTAGCATCGTTGTCATCTCGCCAACTTATGCTTCTACGACTATCGCTACCGCTTGGTGATAAACTAAAGCATTACAGGGCGATTGCATTGCATACAATAAAGCGACAACCATATGGCTCCTGCCAGTTGTCGATAACTCGGTTACAAAACATGATCATCTCATACAATAAAATTTAGCATCATGCCTTGACCATATCACATCACAACATGCCCTGCAAAAATAAGTTAGACGTCCTCTACTTGGTTGTTGCAAGTTTTACGTGGCTGCTACGGGCTTAGCAAGAACCGTTCTTACCTATGCATCAAAACCACAATGATAGTTTGTCAAGTTAGTGCTGTTTTAACCTTCTCAAGGACCGGGCGTAGCCACACTCGGTTCAACTAAAGTTGGAGAAACTGACACCCGCCAGCCACCCGTGTGCAAAGCACGTCGGTAGAACCAGTCTCGCGTAAGCGTACGCGTAATGTCGGTCCGGGCCGCTTCATCCAACAATACCGCCGAACCAAAGTATGACATGCTGGTAAGCAGTATGACTTGTATCACCCACAACTCACTTGTGTTCTACTCATGCATATAACATCTACGCATAAAACCTGGCTCTGATGCCACTGTTGGGGAACGTAGTAATTTCAAAAAAATTCCTACGCACATGCAAGATCATGGTGATGCATAGCAACGAGAGTGGAGAGTGTGTCCACGTACCCTGGTAGATCGAAAGTAGAAGCGTTAGCACAACGCGGTTGATGTAGTCATACGTCCCTCGAACTCTGATCCAGCCAAGCTTTGAGGGAGAGTTCCGTCAGCACGCTGGTGTGGTGACGATGATGATGTTCTACCGACGCAGGGCTTCGCCTAAGCACCGCTACGATATTATCGAGGTGGATTATGGTGGAGGGGGGCACCGCACACGACTAAGAGATCCAAGAGATCAATTGTTGTGTCTCCAAGGGGTGCCTCCCTCCCCGTATATAAAGGAGTGGAGGAGGGGGAGGGGTCGGCCACCCTAGGCGCGCCCCATGAGGAGTCCTACTCCCACCGGGAGTAGGACTCCCCCTTTCCATGTGGGAGTAGGAGAGGAGAGGGAAGGAGAGAGAGGGGGAAAGGAAAGGGGGGCGCCGCCCCCCTCCTTGTCCAATTCGGACTAGGGGGGGGGGAGGGGGCGCGCGGCTGCCCTTGGCCGCCCCTCCTCTTCTCCACTTGGGCCCAATAGGCCCATTAGTCTCCCCGGGGGGTTCCGGTAACCCCCCGGTACTCCAGTATATGCCCGAAACTCCCCGAAACCATTCCGGTGTCCGAACATAGTCGTCCAATATATCGATCTTTACGTCTTGACCATTTCGAGACTCCTCGTCATGTCCGTGATCACATCCGGGACTCCGAACAACCTTCGGTACATCAAAACACATAAACTCATAATATAAACGTCATCGAACTTTAAGCGTGCGGACCCTACGGGTTCGAGAACTATGTAGACATGACCGAGACACGTCTCCGGTCAATAACCAATAGCGGAACCTGGATGCTCATATTAGTTCCCACATATTCTACGAAGATCTTTATCGGTCAAACCGCATAACAACATATGTTGTTCCCTTGAGCACTGCGTTGGTTTTCCCTTGAAGAGGAAAGGGTGATGCAGCAAAGTAGCGTAAGTATTTCCCTCAGTTTTTGAGAACCAAGGTATCAATCCAGTAGGAGGCTACGCGCGAGTCCCTCACACCTATACAAAACAAATAAATCCTCGCAACCAACGCGATAAGGGGTTGTCAATCCCTCCACGATCACTTACAAGAGTGAGATCTGATAGATATGATAGGATAATATTTTTGGTATTTTTGTGGTAAAGATGCAAAGTAAAATAAAAGCAAAGTAAAAAGCAACGGAAATAACTAAGTGTTGGAAGATTAATATGATGAAGATAGACCCAGGGGCCATAGGTTTCACTAGTGGCTTCTCTCAAGAGCATAAGTATTTTACGGTGGGTGAATAAATTACTGTTGAGAAATTGACAGAATTGAGCATAGTTATGAGAATATCTAGGTATGATCATGTATATAGGCATCACGTCCGAGACAAGTAGACCGACTCCTGCCTACATCTACTACCATTACTCCACACATCGACCGCTATCCAGCATGCATCTAGAGTATTAAGTTCATAAGAACAGAGTAACGCCTTAAGCAAGATGACATGATGTAGAGGGATAAATTCATGCAATATGATAAAAACCCAATCTTGTTATCCTCGATGGCAACAATACTATACGTGCCTTGCTGCCCCTACTGTCACTGGGAAAGGACACCGCAAGATTGAACCCAAAGCTAAGCACTTCTCCCATTGCAAGAAAGATCAATCTAGTAGGCCAAACCAAACTGATAATTCGAAGAGACTTGCAAAGATAACCAATCATACATAAAAGAATTCAGAAGATTCAAATATTGTTCATAGATAAACTTGATCATAAACCCACAATTCATCGGTCTCAACAAACACACCGCAAAAGAAGATTACATCGAATAGATCTCCACGAGAGAGGGGGAGAACTTTGTATTGAGATCCAAAAAGAGAGAGGAAGCCATCTAGCTACTAACTATGGACCCGAAGGTCTGAGGTAAACTACTCACACTTCATCGGAGAGGCTATGGTGTTGATGTAGAAGCCCTCCGTGATCGATGCCCCCTCCGGCGGAGCTCCGGAACAGGCCCCAATATGGGATCTCGTGGGTACAGAAGGTTGCGGCGGTGGAATTAGGTTTTTGGCTCCGTATCTGATCGTTTGGGGGTACGTAGGTATATATAGGAGGAAGGAGTACGTCGGTGGAGCAACAGGGGGCCCACGAGGGTGGAGGGCGCGCCCTAGGGGTAGGCGCGCCCCCTACCTCGTGGCTTCCTCTTTTGTTTCTTGACGTTGGGTCCAAGTCTCCCGGATCATGTTCGTTCCGAAAATCATGTTCCCGAAGGGTTCTTTCCGTTTGGACTCCGTTTGATATTCTTTTTCTACGAAACTCTGAAATAGGCAAAAAACAGCAATTCTGGGCTGGGCCTCCGGTTAGTAGGTTAGTCCCAAAAATAATATAAAAGTGAATAATAAAGCCCAATAATGTCCAAAACATAAGATAATATAGCATGGAGCAATAAAAAATTATAGATACGTTGGAGACGTATCAAATACCTAGTTCAATCTCGCTACCAGCAAGTCTCTTTACTCATTCTGTAATACATCATCCCGCAACTAACTCATTAGTTACAATGCTTGCAAGGCTTATAGTGATGTGCATTACCGAGTGGGCCCAGAGATACCTCTCCGACAATCGGAGTGACAAATCCTAATCTCGAAATACGCCAACCCAACAAGTACCTTCGGAGACACATGTAGAGCACCTTTATAATCACCCAGTTACGTTGTGACGTTTGGTAGCACACAAAGTGTTCCTCCGGTAAACGGGAGTTGCATAATCTCATAGTCATAGGAACAGGTATAAGTCATGAAGAAAGCAATAGCAGAATACTAAACGATCAAGTGCTAAGCTAACGGAATGGGTCAAGTCAATCACATCATTCTCCTAATGATGTGATCCCGTTAATCAAATGACAACTCATGTCTATGGCCAGGAAACATAACCATCTTTGATCAATGAGCTAGTCAAGTAGAGGCATACTAGTGACACTCTGTTTGTCTATGTATTCACACAAGTATTATGTTTCCAGTTAATACAATTCTAGCATGAATAATAAACATTTATCATGATATAAGGAAATAAATAATAACTTTATTATTGCCTCTAGGGCATATTTCCTTCACCGTGGACTTGCTTTGCTCTAACCTGGTCTCCTAGGCATGCAGGCAAATCTAGCAGAGATTTTTGTTGTGTCAAATTATGCCTTTTTGTGTAGCCTACAAATTGTTGTATTGTTTAATGGAATTTGTATAGACTCATTTACATTCATCATGATATTTTAACTTTCCATCAGCAACCAAAATGAATGGCGTACACTAAAAGAAGTAAATCCTAGTTTTGGGGGAGAAGTAGTGATTCACAAGACGAACTTTTAAGACTGGGCAATACATGTTCAATTATGCATAACTCCAAAGTCATTATCCATCAAAACATTAGGTTATAGTGTAAACTAAACGGAGGCTAGAAAAACAGAGGCAAAATGCCTCCTTGGAATCAAAAGATATGTTTCAAAACAAACACAAACCGTAAGAAATTCGCTTCTCGCTAGTCACGAAGACAACTCGACTACAATGCCTTAGCATGCATCATAAAACAATACGGGTGCTCCATGGCATTCTTTCTTTGCTGAGATCCTCTTCATCGACTCATACTTGTTGCCTCATTTTTTCAAGGATCACATTCATAAATTAGTACAAGATTCTTATAAGAGCACATCTTGTCTGTTTTCTACAAGGATCAAGTAGCATGAATACACATGTTTGATTACTAACCTCAAGCAGATCAAGACCACTAGCGTAGAGACAATTTCGAGAAGTTCTAGCGAGGGTACTCATGTGAGTTTGGGAACTTGCATACTCTTGGTCATACATCATCGTTCGGAGTGCCCAAGAACATAGCATTCAAAAACCAAGATACTCCATCTACATTTCATACCTAATACTAATGGCAATCGATAAGACAAGCAACATGTGATAAGGTGTGTGGCGCCAAGGACCTTAATTAGGGGGCCCGTACCATAGAGTATGGATCTGCAAATGAATTTAGATGTGTCACGAATAGACCAAAGAAAGGGAATTGTGCAGAATCAACCATCGTTAGGTGCAATAATGTTAATAGAACCCGTTGGAAATTTTAGTGGGTCGATAAAATCCACTAAAAACTAAGCACCATAAGCCTTGACCAAGCTTCAAATTTTCAAAATTGCCTCGGGAATATTGTAAAAATATAGGTCCACATTCTCCAAATTCAGAGGCATGCATGCTCTCTAATTTTCTTGGTTTTGTTTATTAAATGTTTTGTATAACATGACAGTGAAGTACACAGTGAAAGAAAATACAAGACTCCAAACCAAAAGAAAGAGAGTCTAAATATCAACATAAAACTAAAGAGTATAGACATTGTGAACCAAATTGGACAATATATCGATGTCCTATCGGTAAGGTACCGCATTACAACTAAAAATATGTATCTCTTTGGAGAACACATACAATGTTATTGTAAATCAAACCAAAATCATGGTAGAAGAAAGTGAGTAAACTACGAATATTAGTTGCATAACTTTTATCATTCATGGTGTATGGACAATACCTCTGCATCACACCACATAAGCTTACCTTCCTATTGTCGTTGGCGTATAGATTTATGTAGATATCGCCAATGTAGTTGCAATGGGTGGTGCATCCAACAACAATGTCTGCAAAAACTTCTGATAAACAATGGTCTATCCAGCATCAGTATATGACTGGATTGAGAATTAAAAGATAATAAGACGGAGATAAAAGAGCAATCAAGGGGGATTTACATCAAATGCGAACAAATAAGAACATTTTGTGCTCACTTTTCAAGTTATCACATATCCCCTCAACCGCATTATATGGGTATAATTTGTGCCAACCAAAGTGAGAAAATAAAAGAGCACACTATAGTTTGAGAGGACAAAATTAGTATATTTTTGCAAGCTAATTGGGACAGAATAATGCAACTATAGTTTGATTGTAGTAGGAACTCCTCTAAACAAAGGACAACTATGGCACTTGAGCACTCTTTATAGGGTGATGAACAGACTTGAAAGTCCTAGAACATTCATCAAACATGGTTAAAGATGTAGTTGGTGTGGGCACGTGATGAGCTTGTGGAATCAAAGTAGACACGGTTGTCGGTGTCAAAACCGGCGGATCTCGGGTAGGGGGTCCCGAACTACGCGTCTAAGGTCGATGGTTAGCAGGAGACGGGGGACACGATGTTTACCCAGGTTCGGGCCCTCTCTATGGAGGTAATACCCTACTTCCTGCTTGATTGATCTTGATGAATATGAGTATTATAAGAGTTGATCTACCACGAGATCGTAATGGCTAAACCCTAGAAGTCTAGCCTGTATGACTATGGTAATGAGTATATATCCTTTCCGGACTACACCCTCCGGTTTATATAGACACCGGGGGGATCTAGGGTTACATAGAGTCGGTTACATAAGAAGGAATCTTCAGAGTCGGTCGGCAAGCTTGCCTTCCACGCCAAGGAGAGTCCAATCCGGACACGGGTATAGTCTTCGGCCTTCGTGTCTTCACAGCCCATCAGTTCGGCCCATGGATAATAGGCCGGACCCCCGAGGACCCCTTAGTCTAGGACTCCCTCAGTAGCCCCTGAACCTGGCTTCAATGACGAGGAGTCCGGCGCACATATTGTCTTCGGCATTGCAAGTCGGGTTCCCTCTTTTCCGAACTCCAGGATAGTCTTCGGACGCGATGATAGTATCCAGACCTGTCACACACACACCATACACAACCACAGAGAGAATATAATTTTACACAAGTCCAATCCGCTGACAAATTTTTGTAGCATGACATCACGTCCGACCGGTCATAATTCCGGACCGTTTTGTGCCCGTCGTTCCACGTCCCGAGACACGGTTGCCATTGGCACGTCTTGTCAAAGCAGAGATCGTGTCCCTTTATCGTGGGATTCTCATCAATGCGGGCATGGGTAACCCAACCGTGCCGTTTACATAGGCCTTGGAATAGGCGAATTCTAAGGCGAATGGCGAGGCGTTCAATATTTACTGCCTTTATAAGGGGATAAGGACTCCCTCTTCCTCTCCCACACCTTCTCTCTATCTCCGCCCTTCCAAGCTCGAGCTCCAGCGCCCAAGTTCTCATCTCCTTTCCACTCGAGCTAGCACTCAACCATGTCCGGATCCGGAGGTCAGGGCAAGTGGATGGTCTCCTCCGTCAAGGAGGACGACATTACCGAGCTTCGGGCGGCCGGATACCTAGCGAAGGACAACGCACACCATCTGCCGACCGAGGGACAAGCCGTCCCCATGCCGGAGCCCAACGAGAGGGTGGTATTCATCCCTCATTTCTTTCGCGGACTAGGGTTCCCGCTCCACCCTTTCGTCCGCGGGCTGATGTATTACTACGGGATAGATTTCCACGATCTGTCCCCGAACTCCTTCCTCAACATCTCGGCGTTTATCGTCGTGTGCGAGGCCTTCCTCCGCATCCAACCCCACTTCAGGCTGTGGCTCAAAGTTTTCAACGTGAAGCCGAAGGTGGTGGATGGCCAGCACGCAGAGTGCGGAGGAGCCATGGTGAGTAAGCTGTCCAATGTCTCCTGGACGAAAGGCACTTTTGTGGAGACAGTAAAGGAGTGGCAGAAATAGTGGTTCTACATCACGGAACCCCGCGGCACCACCTGGGCCGCTGCTGCCGAATTCCGCTCCGGCGCTCCCATGCGACTCACCTCCTGGGTCGAGAAGAGTCCGAACTGGTGTTCTCCCGATGAGCTGATTGCGCTGCAGACGCCCGTTCAAAGTATGATAGCCAAGAGCGTCAAGCTTGTCGATGTAATTCAGGTGATGCTGGTTCGCCGGATCCTCCCGTGCCAGCGCAGAAGTCGCCCTCTGTGGGAGTTTAATCCGAAGAAGCACCAAACCCTGGTGAGGCTCTTTTAAACCACTCACGAGGGTGCCTGAAGGTTGCTCTTTAAGGGCAACGAGAAACCGCCGGCCACAGATTCAGACCGTGGGCACGACATTAAACACTCCGCCAGCGAGGTATGTTATTTTTAACGCATCCCCTACTTGGTTGTTTTGAGGATGATGTCTGAGCTTTTATCATTGCTTTCTCAGGATTGGACGGAGAGGGCGAAGCGGATCCAGTGTCCGGCTCCGCTGCCTGAAGAACCGGTCATCCCGTGTCTGGCGAAGATGTTGGTGCCGGCACCATATAAGGCGTCGGAGAAGAAGGCCAAGGGGGCCAAAAGTGGCCCCCGTCGCAAGGGTGCTTCGGACATGATGTCTGAAGACGAAGAAACCCATTCCTCCGTCCCTGAGGACGATGACGAGGAGGAGGAGGAGGAGGAGGAGAAGAAACCTCCCCCTGAGGAGGGAAAGCAGAAGAGGGCGGCTTCCACGAATCTGGAGGCGGGAACGCCCAAGAAGGGGCAGGTCGCCCTTGCGGTCAACACCGCGTGGGACGTTGACAGTAGTCCGGAGCGAGTACTATGACTCACGTATACAAGTGTACCTGACCTCTCCTCTTTATTGTTTTGACATGGGTAATTGTGCTATTGTAGTCCGACCCGTGACAGCGTGCAGCGATCCTCATCTCGAGGTTCATTGGACCGGCGGAAATGGCCAGGATGTCACCGCCGCCCGCTTATTCCCCCGGGGCCAAGGACGACACTGAAGTGTTGTCCCGGAGGACTGCTCCGAGCCGCGGAGGGGCCCAGGACACTGTCCAGGAGGTGCAGCAAGGCGAGACCTCCGCAGCCGGACACATGGGGGAGCCGATCCTCCTAGAGACTGGCGAGGAGGGACGTATTCAGTTCGGCCCTCAGCCAAATACGATTCCGGAGACCAATACGGCCCCGGAATCCGGCGAGCACCCTCCTCCGAAGGAGGCAGGTGCGCCAATTCCATCGGTGGCCCTGTCCAACCAGGGGCACCGGATAACCTGATGGAGGCGCTACGAGGCGCCTCCATTGTGGACGAGCACCGTGTCCTTATGTGTACGGTGATCGAGAAGGTTCAGTCCGTCAAGAACGGACTAAACGAGGCCTGCAACAATCTGTTGACAGGTTTTGAGGTAAGTCTCGTAGAAAGAGAACACCCCGTGCTGACAGTAGCCCCTGAGACACTGTCCAGTGTTCGGAAAGAAAGGTCGGACAGAGGATCAACCCTTTGTAGGAGACTAACTTGATATGTATGAATGAGCAGGCGTCGCTGTTGGCCGCGACCTCGCATGCTGCCAAAGTCTCTGAACTGAAGCAGAGGTTGGAGCGGGCCGAGAGCGAGCTCGGCGAGGTGAAGATTCAGCTCCTGGAGAAGCAAGGTGAGTGACGACTTGCTTTGTATTCGGAAAGAATAAGCGGTGAGTATTGACCAGAATGTCATAATATGTGTAGGGGCGGCGACCGAGGTCGAGGCCCTAAAAATGCCCTGGCCGAAGCCGAGGGGAAGTCTTTCCAGCAGCAAGCCGCCCGTAAAAAGCTCAAGGCCTGGGTCAGTGAGGTCCAGCAGGAGCTCCAGGACACGGTGAAGAAGTGCGAAGCCTTGGAGCGCGAGGCGTCGGTTCAAGAGACCGGTCTTACCAAGGCTCCCCAGAGCGCGGAGACTGCACGGAATGAAGCCCGGGACGCTCTCCAAGAGATCCAGGAGGCCAAGAAGATTGCAGCGGGTAAGGCTTTTATCATGCAAAGCAATTATGCGGAGAGGAAGTACCTTTTACTAATCCGGATTCGGAGTTGCCTAGGGGCTTTTGCGGATCTACCCCGCAGCGTGTCCGATGCCACGGAGTTCTTCCGAGCCAGAGAAGGGAATTCCACGAAGAAGCTGTTCTGGTCGTAGTATATTGTGCCAGAACATCCGGTGCGCTTTGCCGATCAACTGAAGCAGCTGGTCGAGCTGCACAGGGTGGCCGAACTGGCCATGAAGGATTTGATAATCCGGCTGTGGCCAGCCGAAGCTATGCCTAGCAGCTATTTTGGCCTTGTAAAGAGGGTGGTGGAAGCCTGTCCGCGGCTAGACATCGTCAAGCGATCAGTTTGCATCGAAGGTGCCCGCATGGCCTTCGCCCGTTGCAAGATGTGGTGGGCAAAGATGGACGCCGTCGAGGTGGCCAAGGGGCCGCCAGAGGGCAAGGAGCACCGCACACCCGAGCGATATTTTGCGGATGTCCTAGAAGGGTCTCGACTTGCAGCAGCGCAGTGCGGGCAGGACATTGTTTTCGAATGAATACACTCGTGTTTTGTCCTTGCCTTGTATGATAAAAACAAAGCCGGTTTGTAATATAATGTTTGTTATGTTTTAATTGTTTCCTCCTGTGCGGCCGTGTTGTATGGAATCTGAGGGTTGGCCAGTCGTCGGCTTCTGCCCTCACATAGGTAGTACAGAGGTGTTTGGGATGGAATCTAAACAATCTTTATCCAATTATATGGTCCTTGAAGGAGTTGTTTAGCGCAACGAACCAGGCAATCAGACTATGCGGCTTAAACACCCTCACTTAGCCATAGGAGTTTTATAATAAAACATAGGCGCAGCCCCTGGTATATGAACCAGAGTGCTGTCAGCGTCTGATCGGGAAGTACCGATCCTTCGCGTAATGCGGAAAAAATCTCCACTGATTTCAACCTCTCGAACAGCTGACCGGCTCTCGCCACATCATGACAGTCAATTTTCGGCTTTCTCTACTGAGGTGCTCATCCAGGTAAACCAGGGCACAATCGCAGTAGTTCTCCCTTTACTACCCTAGCCGATGTAGCGGAACGTAGGGTAGCAAGCACAGGAGCCGGTGAAAGAACATGCGGTGCCCCCATGTTTGGTTTTGGTAATTGATGACAATCTCTATGGACTAATGGTTGCCTTGAGTTATATTTGAAGGATTTGTCCATAGGCAATTCTTGAAGTCCATGTGTTGGTTTCAAGGAGTTTATGTGGTGACCAAGGTGTTATTAAGGAATTATCCAAAGATTGGTCATGTGAGAGTAGAGCTTATTGCAAGCATGTCTTGAAGAAGAAGATTGTGTGATCATTCATGCTTACCTTCAAGACATCATCCAAATGAAGAGAGTTGGAAAGAGTCAAGGTTGATCAAGACGAAGTCAAGAGTGAATCAAGTTGATCAACACACAAAGCGCACAAGATGTACCGAGAGGGATCAAGCGATCCCATGGTGTGGTAAGCATTGTCAATTACGCTTTGTGTACTAACCCATGATCTTCGTGAGAGTTCTTTGTGGGGTTAGGTTGCGGTGTGCAAGTTCAAGTGAAGTATCATGAAGAGATCAAATGCTTGAAGCTTGCCGTCCATTGTGGCGACAATGGACTTGTGAAGATGTTGCGGTGTGCAAGTTCAAGTGAAGCATCATGAAGAGATCAAATGCTTGAAGCTTGCCGTCCATTGTGGTGACAATGGACTTGTGAAGATGTGCGGAAGAGTGGCTCACCCATAGTGGAGTATGGGGGAGCAATCAACTAGTCTTCATCGAGCCAACACAACCAAGAAAGGTGGTCCAACTTGAGGGAGTCAAGATCGTCATCATCTAGCTCAAGTGGACCATGTGCAAGGCAAAGGTTTGCTCTTGATAGGTTTTCTATTTTACCGGTCTCATGATGGTAGTTGGGAGACCGGGTTATAGGATCGATTGCCGTACTATCAAGGGGGGCTCTCGATGAGTAGCTTGATCGTATCGTTCATAGAGAGCTCAAACCATTGCATCCTTGCATCATCTTTGTTGGTTCTTGTTTGGTTCTTCTCTTTGTGAGTTTTGGAGCTTATGGTCATCGTGATGACAAGCTTGAGTTCATCGAAAACGGAGTTCACTCGCATCTTCTATGATGTTTTCGATGTTGGAGGTTATGTCGGTTCTTCTCGGTTAGAGGTTTCACTCCTCTATTTGTTGGCATACCTCCCCTGCCTCTTCTTACTATAACCAGTCGCTGTTTTGATGCTACTCATCGTCTTGTATCCAACAAGCTTGAGTTTGCTCAATTCGGAGCTCATATGAAGAAGTTATGGCAGTTCTGGTTTTCTCCCTGCGGTAGTACCGCGGCCAGAGCGGCAGTACCGCTTATCGCCCCAAGCGGTAGTACCGCTGTCCTCAGCGGTAGTACCGCCTATGGCCATAAGCGGTAGTACGGCTACGGTTCCGCGCTGGTACCGCCTCGATTTTGGGTCTTGCATTTTTCGTGTCGGGTTTAGCAGTAGTTGCACGGCAGTAAGGCTCGGCAGTTCCGCCTATAAGCGGTAGTACCGCCCTGATGGGCGGTAGTACCGCCTGTAAGCGGTAGTACCGCTCCGGTCGGGCGGTAGTACCGCTACTGCATTTTTGGTCCCGTGTTCTGCTCCTCCAGCGGTAGTACCGCTGGGGTGCGCGGTAGTACCGCTTATATGCGGTACTACTGCCCCAAGGTTCATGTTTGGTTGCTCCTTTTTCCCTGCTTCTTCCGCCAGAGCGGTAGTACCGCTCGTGGAGCGGTAGTACCGCTCGTGTGCGGGCTGAGCACATAACGGTTGGATTTTTCCCCTTCTATAAAAGGGGGTCTTCTTCCCCAATGAACCTAATCTCTTTAGCTCATGTTCTTCCCCTATTGTTGACCTTCTTCGAGCTTGCTAACTCTCAATCCTTCCATGGATTCTTGCTAGTTTTTGAGGGAAAAGAGAGAGGAGATCTAGATCCACATTTCCACCAATCACTTTCTCCTCTATGTGAGGGGAACCCATTGGATCTAGATCTTGGAGTTCTTGGTGTTCTCCTTCTTGTTCTTCCTCTCTTTTTCCTCCCTAACATTAGTTGCTTCGGTGGGATTTGAGAGAGAAGGACTTGGGCACTCCGTGTGCCCTTGCCATTGCATTTGGTGCATCGGTTTGAGTTCTCCACGGTGATACGTGGAAGTTACAAGTTGAGAAGCTTATTACTCTTGGGTGCTTGGTGCCATTGAGCTTGTTCCTCTTGGGTGCTTGGGCGCCCTAGACGGTTGGTGGTGTTCGGAGCTCAATCATTGTGGTGTAAAGCTCCGGGCAAGCGTCGGGGTCTCCAATTAGGTTGTGGAGATCGCCCCGAGCAATTTGACGGGTTCCGGTGACCGCCCCCAAGGGTTGCCAAAGTGTACGGGTTCGGTGACCGCCCCCAAGGGTTGCCATTTGTACGGGTTCGGTGACCGCCCTCAAGGGTCCCTTAGTGGATTCACGGCATCTTGCATTGTGCGAGGGCGTGAGGAGATTACGGTGGCCCTAGTGGCTTCTTGGGGAGCATTGTGCCTCCACACCGCTCCAAACGGAGATTAGCATCCGCAAGGGTGTGAACTTCGGGATACATCGTCGTCTCCGCGTGTCTCGGTTATATCTTACCCGAACCCTTTACTTATGTACTTTACTTTGTGATAGCCATATTGTTTCTTGTCATATATCTTGCTATCACTTAGTTGTTTATCTTGCTTAGCATAAGTTGTTGGTGCACATAGGTGAGCCTAGTTGTTGTAGGTTTTGTGCTTGTCAAATTAACCGCTAGGTTTATTCCGCATTTGTTCAAGCCTAAACCGTAATTATTTTAAAGCGCCTATTCAACCCCCCCTCTAGGCGACATCCACGATCTTTCAGCCGGGCAACCCAACTATTGACCAATGACATGATTCAGAGCCAATGCATATAATGCTAAATTCGGGATGCAGAACTTATCTATAAGAAGTGTTCGGGCTTTGTTGCCGTGTTATGGGGCGGTGAGGAGCCCCTGGCAAATATGAAACGTACCAAAGTGTACGGGTGCTAAAATGTAAGTAATTAATGGGGAAAAGGAAAACAGAAAGAGAGCAGAGGTAATATCTTTGGCCCTTGAACCTGGGCCATGAACTGTTTCCATTATAATTGGATTGATGTGTTAAAGCGCATTGATACAAATAGTGCGATAAACAACCGGCTTTTTAACATGCCGCCACTGAGGGCAAGCTGCGTGTGAGTCCTGAAAACAGGTAGAGTAATTGTTAAATTGACCTCTAGAGCTTCTCCTGTACGCCTGTGCTTCACGCTGTTCTGGTGTACTTATCCTTGGACAGGACCAGCAATCAGGCCCTCGAAGGAGGCCTGTGTAAAACCTGAGGAGGGGAGAGGAAATAGTTAGGGGTGTATGTGAGTCCGGGATCGGTCTAGCCGAACTGTGGATCACAAGCTAGCTGTGCCTCCGTCGATGCCCATGGAATTTGAGTGCGTAATTATGTACACATGGCACGAATGCCACTACCTCATCGGGACTGGGACGGAGGCTGAATTGCTAATCGAGCTCTTGACGAGCCGAGCTATCCTGTTGAAGTGTAGTCCGGACCCTCTTAATGATGTCCAGGGGCTCGGCAGCCGGATTATGGTGCTGCTTGAGAAGGCCGCTCTGTACCTCTGCTGCCAGGGCGGCGGTGTGCTCTTCTGTACGGAGGGAGCGTTCCGTGTTTCCATTGACTGTTATGACGCCGCGTGGACCGGGCATCTTGAGCTTGAGATAAGCATAGTGTGGTACCGCGTTGAATCTTGCAAACGCGGTTCGTCCGAGCAGTGCGTGGTAGCCACTGCGGAAGGGGACGATGTCGAAGATTAGCTCTTCGCTTCGGAAGTTGTCCGGGGAACCGAAGACCACTTCCAGCGTGATTGAGCCCGTACAACGGGCCTCTATGCCTGGTATAACTCCTTTAAAGGTAGTCTTTGTGGGTTTGATTCGTGAGGGGTTAATGCCCATCTTGCGCACTGTATCCTGATAGAGCAGGTTGAGGCTGCTACCCCCGTCCATTAGGACTCGTGTTAGGTGAAATCCGTCGATGATTGGGTCGAGGACCAGTGCGGCCGAACCACCATGGCGGATACTAGTTGGATGATCTCGACGATCGAAGGTGATCGGGAATGACGACCACAGGTTGAATTTTGGGCCGACTGGCTCTACCGCGTAGACGTCCCTGAGTGCACGCTTGCGCTCCCTTTTGGGGATGTGTGTATCATATATCATGTTCACCATTTTGACTTGAGGGGGAAATTTCTTCTGCCCCCCAGTGTTCGGCTGCCGGGGCTCTTCGTCTTCGTCCTCACTTTGTGATCCCTTTTCCTTGTTCTCGGCATTTAACTTGCCAGCCTGTTTAAAAACCCAACAATCTCTGTTGGTATGATTAGATTGTTTGTCTGGGGTGCCATGTATTTGGCACGGACGGTCGAGTATGCGGTCCAAGCTGGATGGTCCTTCACTGTTCCTTTTGTAGGGCTTCTTCCGCTGACCGAACTTGGAGCCGCTGAATCCGGCGTGAACCGTAGTGTCATCGGTGTTATCTCCATTGCTTCAGCGTTTGTGTCTATTGCGCCGGAGCTTGCCGGTGCTGTTTTTGGCCTCGGAGGGGCCTGCCTCGCTGGCTGTGTTTTTGCTACGCGCCAGCCAGCTATCCTCACCCGCGCAAAAGCGAGTCATGAGTGCCGTGAGGGCTGCCATGGATTTCGGCTTTTCTTGGCCGAGGTGGCGGGCGAGCCATTCGTCACGGATGCTGTGTTTGAAGGCCGCTAGGGCTTCGGCATCCGGACAGTCAATGATCTGGTTCTTTTTGGTTAGGAACCTAGTCCAGAATTTTTTGGCAGATTCTCCAGGTTTTTGAACTATATGACTTAAGTCATCGGCGTCTGGTGGCCGGACATAAGTGCCTTGGAAGTTGTCAAGAAAAGCTTCCTCCAAGTCCTCCCAGCTGCCGATGGAATTTTCGGGCAGGCTATTTAACCAATGTCTAGCTGGTCCTTTTAGCTTTAGTGGGAGGTATTTGATGGCGTGGAGATCGTCTCCTCGGGCCATATGTATGTGGAGAATAAAATCTTCGATCCATACTGCTGGATCGGTTGTTCCGTCGTATGATTCCATATTGACGGGCTTGAACCCTTCGGGGAATTCATGATCCAGCACTTCATCGGTGAAGCAAAGAGGGTGTGCGGCGCCTCTATATCGGGCCGCGTCGCGGCGCACCTCTGATGAAGTCCGTCTGCGGTTATCGGCCCGGGCGTGACTAGGTTTGTCACGTCCGAATAGGTAGCCGTCATCCCGAGTTGGAAAGCGTCCTCGCGATCCGTAGATTGATCTAGTGTGTCCTGCTCTACTGTCCAGTTCCTGCCGAAGCTCGTATGTATAGTCCCGAGCTGTTTTGTCTCTGTTTTTGCTGGGCGGTGGGGCGTTCTGCTGTTCGGCACGAGTTGTCGTTTTGTCCCGACCGCGGGGTGGTCGGTCCGCCGCACTGTCCCGACCACGCGGTGGTCGTTCCTCATTGCGTGAGGGAGGTATGGGCTCCGGTGCCTCCTCATCGAACTGAGGTAGCAGTGTGCGTTTTGGGTAACTCTTGGCTGGACGCTTGGGGCCGTATTCTTCGGCTGCCAGGACATCGGTCCATCTGTCAATGAGTAGGTCTTGATCAGCTTGAAGCAGCAGCTGCTTTTTCTTCAGGCTTCTTGCAGTGGCAATTAGCTGGCGCTTGAAGCGCTCCTGCTCGAGGGGTGCCTCAGGAACGATGAAGTCCTCGTTGCCGAGGCTCTCCTCATTCTCGGACAGTGGATGATAACTATCGTCATCCGGGTCGTTGGGCATGGCCTGTTTATCAGGTTTAACTTGCCCGTTGTCTTGTTCCTCCTGTTCGGATGTTGCTCCAACAGGGTCTTCATTGTTTTCGGCGTCATCCGGAGTATTATTTTCTCCGGTGCCAGTGTTGCCATCTTTTGAGCGACGTGGCTTAGAGCGGCGTTTCGGCCGCCGACGCTTGGACTGTGTCTCATGAGGTTTATTCTCAACTGGATCTTCTTTGTCATCGTCATCAGCTTTTTTGGGTGTATCAACCATGTACACATCGTATGAGGAGGTGGCCGTCCAACGTCCAGTGAATGGCGGGTTTTGACCCTGCTCCTCATCGTCATCGTCGTCCATGCCGTTGATGTCTTCGGAGCCGTAATCAAGCGTGTCGGTTAAGTCATCGACAGTGGCTATGAAGTGGGTGGCGGGTGGGAAGCAAAATTCTCCATCGTTAGCCCCTAGCTCGAACCGGACATAGTTTGGCTGTGAGTCCCCCGCCAAGGACAGGTTTTTTAACAAGTTTAGCACTTCGCCCAGGGGCGAGTGTTGGAGGATGTCTGCGGCGTCGAATTCGAAAATCGATAACCGATCCAGCTCGGTGTCCGTAGGTGTACATGGTTCAGAACTTATAGCCGGAGACGAGTCCGGAGTTTCGTTGACGCAAATATTGCAAGGTGTCGAGTCTGTGTGTGGCTCCAAGGCCGTTGCAGCAACAGGAACCATCTCCTGGATGTGATCCGATGACAGATTTAAGTCATGTTCATCGGAGCGAGGGGGAGCGATCGCCGCGGTCTCAAATCCGTCGAAGATCAGGTCTCCACGGATGTTCACGACATAGTTCAAGCTTCCAAATCTGACTTGATGGCCAGGGGCGTAGCCGTCGATCTGCTCTAGATGGCCATGCGAGTTGGCCCGCAGTACGAAGCCGCCGAATACGAAGATCTGTCCGAGGAGGAAGGTTTCTCCCTGGACAGCATCACTATCGATGATTGAAGGGGCCATCGAACCTTTCATCGACGGCACAGTGGAACTCTCAATGAAAGCACCAATGTCGGTGTCAAAACCGGCGGATCTCGGGTAGGGGGTCCCAAACTGCGCGTCTAAGGTTGATGGTTAGCAGGAGACGGGGGCCACGATGTTACCCAGGTTCGGGCCCTCTCTATGGAGGTAATACCCTACTTCCTGCTTGATTGATCTTGATGAATATGAGTATTACAAGAGTTGATCTACCACGAGATCGTAATGGCTAAACCCTAGAAGTCTAGCCTGTATGACTATGGTAATGAGTATATATCCTTTCCGGACTACACCCTCCGGTTTATATAGACACCGGGGGGATCTAGGGTTACATAGAGTCGGTTACATAAGAAGGAATCTTCATAGTCGGTCGCCAAGCTTGCCTTCCACACCAAGGAGAGTCCAATCCGGACACGGGTATAGTCTTCGGCCTTCATGTCTTCACAACCCATCAGTCCGGCCCATGGATAATAAGCCGGACGCCCGAGGACCCGTTAGTCCAGGACTCCCTCAACGGTGACGACCGTCATTGCATCCATATGTTTTCTCTTGATTCAATGCTTTATAGAAGAAATAAGAGAGAATATAGGTGATGGGATAAGGGAAAGTCTTGTGTGACACAACATTCATAGTTGGATGAGGTTCTATTCACTTCAATTATGCACTATTTGCTGGTCGGTTCGCCCGAATGGACTGGAATGTTCACAATTTCAACAAAATTTATGAAAGATTGGTAATTTTGGTTGGTGCCTAGAT
Organism: Aegilops tauschii subsp. strangulata; assembly: GCF_002575655.3. NCBI lineage: Eukaryota > Viridiplantae > Streptophyta > Magnoliopsida > Poales > Poaceae > Aegilops > Aegilops tauschii. The sequence goes on from NC_053035.3 coordinate 471,463,920, forward strand.
ATTTGTAACGTTAAAATGTTAGGTCAAACTCATCAACCAATTTTAAATTGATCCCAGTTTTGTTGACTCATCAAATTTTGGTAGGTTGAATTTCGGAATGACAACTGGGTGATGCCAGCAGGACCACCTAAGGCAATGAGGTTACTATATGTATGGCTTGCCAAACCAACTGAGCAAATACCTTTATTTGTTGATGATCATGAATAAGAAGAATCATAACTGGTGTGATATGAGCATGACCGGTCTAAGGACTAGTGCATCACTCCCTTTTCGGCCATAATTATGATTAGAGTAAAATACACCCTAGATCCTAAATTTATTCATGGTGTGTCAACTGGGTCCTAAATGTTTAAGAATGCATGTGTAAATCCTAATTGTTTGTAAATACCCCCATTCATTAGTTACTTAAAATACTATTACAATCATTCGTTACATCATACACCATGAAGGGCGGAAAACTATTACGAAGAACACCTTCCGATCTAGTATCAAAACTATACTTCACAATCTCATGTGCCACCCCATTGGCCAGGTGGTTAATTTTAAAAACTTTAAAATTCTGAAGCAGCCTGGAAATGGTTAGAGCCTCCTTATTCAAATCAACAAGAGGGGACCAGTTAAGTTTTTCACTTGCAAGGAAGAAAGCAATAAAAGCACAACCAGTCCAACATAGAGACCGGCCAGGCAAGCCCGAATCTCGGCTATATTCACACTGGAATTCCGCCCAATGAAATCCCACGAAGATGATGACATCATCAGAGAAAACCCTATCAACAAACCCACGCTCGTGGCATCAATGCTCTCCACAAAACTGACATCAAGGTTGATCCCGATGTAATCGCGCGGGGGAGGTTGCCAAACCATGGTCAAATAACGGAGCAGTGGTGAACTTTAAACCATCTGCCTTTCCCTTCCTTTTGTCGTTTGAATCGACCTCAACATCAAAACGATTGGATGAGAAGGATGATCAATAATTACCAGCAAAATTTGTAGAGCAACAACATATTCTTGTCCCTTCCCAAAAATCAAGTCATTTCACAAGTGCCAAGCTATCCGAAAAATAAATAAAGTTTGCTTACAGTGCTGCAAACTTACTTGATCCTACAAAACAAGCAACCAATCCGGCATGGGAATTTGAAAACCTCTTCCCTGGGAAATTCCAAACGTCCCTTAATGCCACACACAGTGCACGAGCTTTAGGACAAGTCACTGGAGCATGAAAAGTTCTTTCATCTTCCACACCACAAATATAGCTGATAACCCACAAGTATATGGGTTCGCGATAGTCTTCGAGGGTAGTATTTTACCCAAATTTATTGATTCAACACAAGGGAAGCCAAAGAATATTTATAAGCCTTAGCAGCTGAGTCGTCAATTCAACCACACCTAACAAGTTGTTTCTTTGCAACAAAATATTAGTAGCACAGTAATATGATAGTTTTGATAGTAGTGGTAGTAGTAGCAGCTTTGTAGCAGTTGGAACAACAGTAGCACTAGTAGTAACTTAGCAAAGGGAATATGAGCAAAGCATAAGCATGGAGTAGCGATGGATATTTGGATAGAATTCATCATGTAACAGTCACAACCTAGAGCGATACACAATAGCTCCAATTCAGCAATCACATGTAGGAATGTATTATGTATATAGTCATACGTGTTTATAACAAGAACTTGTAAAACATCTTTTGTCCTACCTTCCCGTGGCAGCGGGGTCCTAATGAAAATCTAAGGGTAATTAAGGTGCTCCTTGTAATAGAGCGCCGGAACAAAGCATTAACACTTAGTGAATACATGAACTCCTCAAATTACCGTCATCCCAGGAGAGTATCCCAATTATTGTCACCTTGGGGTCTACGGATCAGAAAAATAACATGGGCATTTTAACTTGCAGATAGGATCAAGAACTCAAATATTCATGCAAACATAATAGGTTCAGATCTGAAATCATGGTACCTGGGCCCTAGTGATAAGCATTAAGCATAACAAAGTCATAGCAACATCAATCTCAAAACATAGTGGACACTAGGGATCAAGCCCTAACAACTTGACTCAATGACATGACGAATCCCATCCATCTCCATTCCAGTATGCCTACAATAAAATTACTCACTCCCGGTAGTGAGCATCATGAGGTTGTCGATGAAGAAGAGTTGTTGATGACGAGGGCGGCGAATTACACCCTCAGGAGACCCGAACGGACTCCAGACCAGGCCTCCCGGTGAAGAACAGGAGGTGATGATGGCTCCGTATCGTAAAACTCAATGAAAACTTCTTCTCTTATTTTTTTCTAGGGAAGACGGGACTTATAAGACGGGAATTAGGTCAGACAGAGGTCAGTGGGCCCCAAGGCACCAAAGGCGCACGCCCCTGCCTTGTGGGCAACCAATGGCCCCCTCTAGTAGATGTTTGCACCAGTATTTTTCATATATTAATAAAAAAATCTCCATCAAGTTTCGTCCAATTGTGATAACTTCTATTTTTGCACAAAAAAACAACACTAAAGTAGTTCCGCTGAAAACGGCGTCAGTGTGGGTTAGTTCCATTCAAATCATGCAAATTAGAGTTCAAAACAAGAGCAAAAGTGTTTGCAAAAATAGATACGTTGGAGATGTATCAATAGCACATACCTGAAACAGTCTGGTGGTGTTTAACTCTATTAGTCTGAACCGCCAAACTATTAGTTGCGGCTCATCAAGCGAAAAACTGATCTTGTAGGGGGACATTGGCCTTCCAAATAATATCCCAAAGCCTCATATCCCCATTTGGTGTGACGCTAGACCGCCCCATATCCTCTTTACTGTCCTTCAGATTGAGCGCAAGATTGTACACACCTTTAACTGAAAACATACCATCATTTTCATAGCGCCACACAATAATGTTCCTAATCAAATTCTCATCCCAATATGTCAGTCCACTCATGAATAAATCAGACACTTACTTCAGGCTAGTATGTTGCTTTTTAGCTGAAATGTTTATGCCAGAACTCCTGGGCAGCCAATTATCTCACTAAATCGTGATATTAGAGCTATCAACCTGCCTCCAGATGACTCCCCTTTTTAAGCAACTCCAGTCCATGCATAATACCTTGCCAAGTCATGGATGTAGACTACAAAAAAACAGTGTGAAGAATATGTCCCTGGGGTTAATACTTTGCCTTCAACAACTTGGCACACAACGAGTCAGGGTAAACCAACATGTGCCATGCCTGTTAACCAGAAGAGTTTTGAATAACCTGAGATCACGAAATTTCATACCGCCCTTGCCTTATGGCCTGGTCATTTTGTCCAAAGCTAACCAATGAGTTTTCCTTCTGTCCACCTCATCAACCACCAAAAATTCTGGACAAGCTAGGATAACTCCTCACACAGTGAAGACAGAAATTTGGAAATACTCATAGCATAAACTGGGAGTGTCTGGATAACTGACTTCATCAAAGTTTCGTTTCCTTCACAGTAAGCATATTTTTTAAATCCAGTCCGAGAGCCTTTTCAACGCCTTATATTTGGTTGACTTACACTTACCCACCTTCATTCTACCTTCTGACATCGATAATCCAAGATATTTATCCTCAAATCCATCAACGGTAATTTTTAAAATTACCATGGTGGACACTTGATACTCTAAAATACACTTTTCTTCAAACATTATCGAGCACTTATCAGGACTTAAAACTTTCCCAGTCCCCTTCTCATAAATCGTCAAAATCTATACCTATACTAATTACAGACTTCTTAGAAATTTCCACATTAATTAAAAATTACCGGCCGTTAATCTGATAGGACCGAGTTATAACGGTGCAGATCCAATCATAAAATCCTTGCAATACAAAAAAAACCAACTTAACGTAGCTGTAAAAAAACCAATCTAAGGTACCTATAAAAAAACAATCTATCATACTACTCCTCACGCAAAACTAATCCTTGGGCAATATTTTTCTCCCTGTGGCTCCTAATCGTGAGAATATTGATGCGGATGAATAGGAAAATCGGTTGACATCTTGAGGAGGTAGAGAAGGGCAGCGGCATGAAGATCCTGACAAGGACCATGGCGTTGCGAAGGCAAGAGGCGGCCGCTAGCTGGATGCTCCTGGCATGGCTGAAGTGGTAGATCGGATAGCAGTGTGTGCGTTCCTGCTTCTCCTCGCTTGAGGAGGGTCAACGGGGAAGATCTTCCGCAGAGAATATCAGAGGAAGACGAGACTGCAGAGAGGATTCAGCAGAAGATGATGTTGCTATTGCTCTTGGATCTCACTGTTGGAGGGTAGGAGGATCCACGAAGGAGGTCGGGGAGGATTGGAGGGGGGAGGAAGAACTTGCGTTGGGCAGATGCTGCTGCAGGTCGCTGTGGTAAGGGAAAATGATTAAGCTGATGGTGATTATCCTAATGGTGCTCTTCACAATCAATGGAGTCTGGAGACTGGACAATTTTCAGTGCATACGGGAGATAAGATCAGTAAGAATGTCAGCATGTCTTCTTAAACAAAACCGGTAGCAGCGACTTCACGGAGAGCGGGGTCTGTAACGAGGTCAGACATGCCCTTCATCCTGCATGGCTAAACCTACTTCTCCTGTCTTGACTCCCCAGATGCTGACATAAAGTAATTGATTTTATGAAGCAGGTTTGATCTACAATTCTACACAACACTGGCAAAGTCAGCGGCAGGAAGAAATCCATCTATTACGTGTACTTTCGATCCTAGCGCATCTACCTGGAATCGACCGACCTCTTCGTGAAAGTCAGCTTTCTTTTTCTTTGTACAACTCCCACCCAGCTCCTTTCTACTGCTGCTAGCTAACTCCGATGATCTTCTCGAGCTATTTCTGACGGATTCTGAGATAGCTTCACTGCGCATATACCTGCTGATAGGCGGTGCTTCAGCGCAGAAGGCAACATCTGTTGGCCCTGAAACTATGAGATGCATGGTGTTGCGGCGCAGGTATAGGCGGGGATGGTGAGATGCTTCAACGTATTTGTCCAAGTCAAGTCAGGTTTGAAATTTGATAGGTATATATATCCTATGAATTATGATATGTTAATTCTCTATCATGCAAATTAAAACTGATGTGCTTTTTCTAACTTATTTTCTGATGAGCGAGTAGGAATAGTACGAAGTAGCGCAGACTGTTATGAATTAGCAAAGGAGACCCTCCGTACTAGCATAGTAGGATTCAGATTTCAGTATACACTAGCGTCTTCCTTAAGGAGCTCGGAAAGAATAACTGAAGTACTCAGGTTTGAGTTTCCGCTTCAAGTTGATTCGTTCGAGACATTGTAGGTTTGTTTAATTATTTTGTAGTTATCTGTACATAATTTGCCATGCACAGACTGACGTGCAAGAAAACAAATTGAGAGCTTCAGAAACTCTATTGATTATCTCTTGCCCCTAATCATCTATCACTTATTGTATGGGGAATGATGTACTCGATTGGAGTACGTTGCTCTGCGTACATGAAGACCCGCGGTCAATATGTGCTAGCACACTGCAAGATGCATTGTTGCCCTTTGACAGGACTGCAGGAGCTAGATTCCATCAGTTCCTCATCCTGACCTTCCCGTGCTACCTAGGTTGTTCTCCCTTCAATAATAAAACAGATGCAAAGCACGCAGGCGAGCACACATGGCATTGGCAACAAGAGACAAGCCTTACTTTTTGGAGTCCTGCTGCTAGGGTTGATGTCCTATTGCTGGAGAAAGAATAGCAGCAACTACGTCCTTAATATCATATGCGTGGTTCATACTCAAGAAAGGTACTCGCTGCTTTTTACTAGATCTACAGTTTTATCTCTGTAGCTGTTTATGGTTGAAACTGATTACGTATTACATGCATGACTCAGTTCATAGTTTACATAGTGTCTTGGACTGTTATTTTTTACACTATGGTAACATTGTCAGTCAGATCTTTCTCTTTGTTAGTTTCTTTGCAAGATAATTATGTGGTTGATTGCTATTGAGAGTGCAAACATTTTGATCCCTATACTTCAAATAGGCAAAATTTTCGAAATACAAATCAAATCCCTCTATAATTTTGGAAAATCATGATTTTCTCCAAACATGTAAATGCCCGTTACGTGTATATGTAGGATCAAAAATATATTTTATTAGTCTTTCAGTGTAGCGTACAAAATAAATTCTAATAAACTTTAAAGTTAGGGAGTACACATCTAAATGTACACTTTTTATGGAACTTAAAGAAACACTTTTTCTGTATTTTATAGCGGAGCTGAAAGGAGCCATTCAGGGTTTCCGCCCAATATTATCATGTATTAATGTGATTGATTAGTAGACAGTGGAGTTGGCAATCAAACGAAGTTTTTAATCGCACTATTAATAAAAGGAGAAAGATACTATTTTTGTGATCGAAAATACAATTAAGCTTTTTAGAGGAAGCCATGTTACCAAATAAGAGATCCAAATCGCACATATACAGATGAAATAATTCATGAATACCATACTATTGTCGAAGCACGTGTGTGATTTCATGTTTTAATTAACTTAAATACACTACGTCAAGCGTGTATCACTTGGAGTATAAAGATATCTTTCAACATAGGCACCCAACGCTTAAGCTAGACATTGCTGTTGCTGAACCGTGGAGGCTAGGCAGCAAAGTGGCCTCTAAAGCTTTGTTCTTCTTAGTGGCAACTCACCAACGTACCTAATGGTTACATGACATAACACCCAACTGCCAACAATAGAACCTATTTATCCTTCTAACTCATGATTACCTTTAGACACAATAAAAGTTAAATAAGTTCACCTAGCACAACAAAGAATCTTATGTTTTGTTTTGCTACTACCAGTTAATCTAACTCTGCCCTAAAAAACGAACCTTACTTTTACACATGTAGTCTAGCTAAACAATAATTTCGATATAATATATTCGTTGCAAATTAAATATGTAAAACAGTAACGTTATCCACTTAATTTAGCTGACAAGATTACTATATCCTTAGAAATACATGAATGTCATATGTCATGCTTCTATGGTCCAATGGGAAACAGTGTCATGGATCGACCAAATTAGTATGTAGGGATACCATCCTCATATATATTTCTACAAGTGTCATGGATCGACCAAATTAGTATGTCATGCTTCTATAAGCCTCAAATCACTAATTCCCGATAAATCTTCTCTCCTTTTATTCTCTATATTCACTTACTTCAAATTTCTATAGTATCTAATGACTTTGACACTGAAAAAACTTAAACACAGCAAAAATAAATTGTAATTATCTTTTCGGGCACATATCGGATATACAAAGAAGCAAGATTAAAGAAAACAAAAAATAAATAAACGCCAAATAGTTAAAAGACATTATTCGTATCATATTTTGTCACTTAGAATTCAACTAATAATGAAATAAAAAAATGGAGACACCCTACATGTGCTCGAGGTTGACTTGGATGGATGGGTGTTTCACTTTTTTCCTTTCAGGATAGATATTATTTATGCCCAAAAAATTACATAAAACTTATTGACTAACCCTTTTTTCACTTTACATTGGTCCACATACACAAAATTTCTGACTTTTCACGGAGTACTAGATCCAATAAAAGTGTGAAATACCTGGAGCATGCCCGTTCAACCAGAAATCCTAAAGGACCCCTCTTTCACAAGCACTATTAAGCAACAAAGGGAGTGACTCAGTCACAACATAAGTACGAGGATAATGGACCCCCTGCCTGAGACCACGGAAAAGGGAAAATGCCTTCAACAACTAACCATACAAATGCATCGCAAATTTCACCGACATGACACAAGTCATAATCCAGCTAATCCAAAGCGGTGTATAAGCCAAATCCCCAAGCATACTTTTCATGAAATGCCAATCCACACGGTCATAATAAGTGATTCACCATGGATGCTATTTGCATCTGACCAGGCCACATGCAGATTTGTCAAGTGCCACATAGCTAGGTGCCAGAGCAACACGCAACAACAACACCCTAATCAATCGCCCAAAACATGATTGGTGTCCAACGTGTGTCACTGTTCTATATAATCACGACCAACAAATAGTCAGGCCTCGCGGAGGTTGCAGCCTCCCCGCTTCGATGGTTGTCTATGCGAGGTGCGTGCCAAGGAATGCGCCATGTGCCGTGTGTCTAAGCCTGAGCTATAGCGAGAAGTCGTTTCTCTTGCTCGCGGACGAGAGCCACGCCAGTGCCACCAACAGAGACACATAGGTTGTTGTCGTTTGGCACTACGGGTTCTTGACCCCATCGTTGCATATGAACCTCAACACCTCCGAGGTACGCCTGGCCCGTTCTCCATGGACCATGGTCATATCCACGTCTGACCTCTGCTGATGGGCGAGTTGGCACGGTTGAACAAGATGACAACCCAGCCCTATGACCCATCATGGTGTCGCCATAGATGTTATATAGAGTAGAGAAAAGGAGAGAGGGGCGATAAATGAGAAGGAGAAGCCTACCAAGGGTGTTCATGGTGCTCATGTAAAATGTTGTCTACCTGACGCCAATCAACTTGCCACGTGTACTTATCAGATGCACATAGGACCCGCGATGAATCGCTTACTACAATTAGATCCCAAAATTTCATTTTAAACTCTTAAGACTTAGTTGACGCACCTCGAGTACTTTGCATATCACTCTTATTATTATTGCATTATTGAATTTGAAATCAGTGCTTTTGGGTTGTCATATGATGGACATTGAGATAGTAGCTCACAAGATTCACGCGAGGATAACACCGGGTGTTTTCCTAAAACTAGACATTGTGCGGGCTTTCTACTCCCTCTCATGGGCTTTCCTTTTTTAGGTCCTCCGGGCCAAAGGATTTGGAACCAATTGGCAATGATGGGTTGCGATCTTGTTGCAATCTGCTACCACGAAGATTCTGGTCAACGGTAATCCTGGAAGAAGGATTGAACACGCCAAGGGATTACGCCAAGGAGATCCTATTTCGCCGTTCCTTTTCGTTACACTACAAAAAAATACACTTCCGTGATGATACGTGTTTGTCACAGTAGGTCACGTTTTCTATCATGCATGTACATCCATGACAAATTTATGACAGAATCAAGATAGTCATACCTGTGCTATCGTAGAAGTGTTCCATGACATTACCAAAATTATCATCACAGAAGTGTCCACTTCCATGACGATAAATCGCGCGTCACATAAGTGCTTTCGTCAAGGGTGACCGACACGTGGCATCCACCGTAACGGAACGCCGTTAAGCTATCGGGTCCGGTTTTGGATCCGATAACCCGTTAACAGCCCCGACCAATGGGGATTTTCCACGTGTAAAATCATCATTGGCTGGAGGAAACACGTGTCGGCTCACCGTTGGGACAGATGTCATCCACTCATTGGACCCAAAGCGCCTATGATACGTCGACACGTGGCACGGCCCAACAGAGGCCCATTCCTATGAAAAGGCCGGCCCATTTGACTTGGTCAAAAGGTGGCGGACCGGCCCACGGCAAGCCCTGTTCGCATATAGCCCATTTACAGCCCGCTAACCCGGGGCCCGTTTACGGCCTATCCGAATTAGGCCCAGTAGCGTCATCTGGGCCGTCCAATATAATTCCAGCCCGTTTTAACTTCCGGCCCATGTATGACCCATGACGTCTTTTGGCCCATATGAGGCCCTTAGTGTATCACTTTATACCGATTAACGACCCATTATTCCATTGGGTTGTTTCCAGCCCATGTTATCTTTCGGCCTTCTCAGGGCCCATTTATTCTTGGGCTCATTTTCAGCATTCGGTTACTTACGGCCCGTTACTGTCATTTTCTGCTTGTGGGCCAAATTCAGCCCGTGCTTACAGTCGGCCCGTTTGTGGCCCGTTAATACATTGGGCCACTTTCGTAGCGTCATCAAATACGACCGATTAACGACGGCCCATTATGGTCGGCCCATGAACGGACGGTTCCAACTCTAGCCCGTTTACGACCATAAAGCGGTATGTTATTGGCCCATGTTTGGGCAATTGATGATACGGCCCGTAGAAGGCCCATTGATGATACGGCCCGTAGAAGGCCCATTGATAATACGGCCCGTAGAGGGCCCATTGTTTCTATGCCCCGTAGAAGGCCCATTGTTTCTACGGCCCGTAGAAGGCCCAGTGTCATTACAGTAAATATGTAGCCCATGGTTATTGTTGCCTAGTTTAAAAAAAAGGTTATTGCGGCCACTAGCAAACCGCGAAAAAAGAACATCACTGACTACAAGCAAACAAATAAACAAGACAATAAGGAAATAAATAAGCAAGCAACTTACGCTAGGCTAACACGGCTATTACACATATTACATCCGCTGGGCATCAAAGTTCGCCACCAGTGCAAATATAGGGAACAAAGCAGCATATCATATACACTGGTTGTCAAAGTTGGCGACCAGTGCAAATAAACGCCGCAGCAAAACAAGTCCAGAACTGAAACCACTTCAGAAGATCTCAAGAAACAATATCCTGGGTACCCATAATGCTGGCAAGATGCTTAGCAAGCTTATTAACTTTCTCTTGTTTGGCGCTTAAATCCTCCAGCGCTTGCTGTTGCACCAGAAAGTATGCATCTGAATTCTGCGGGGACTTCCTCAGTCCTTCAGCTTCCTGTCGCACCACATCTGGTCGATGTCTTTCAACTTGAAGCTGAGACTCAAGAAGATGAACTGATTCAGGCAGCGAGTTCGAAGAGCTTGTGCCAGCAGTAGTGGCCAGTAACTCGAACACTACATCAAGACAGGACTTCTGGGTTCTCTCACTGTCGTCAAGGTAGTTTTTATCAGCTTTCTTGGAGACCAACAGGGATGTCTCACTATCTTGAACCTTATTTGCATTACTTCCTTCACCATTGCATAACGGGGTACTGTTCTCCAATATTTTGTCCGCATTCTAAAAGAGAAACAAGCAGACACATCACAGGTTTACCATGTTGTATATGAAACTCATTTTGGTAAATCAGTTCAGTAGTAAAGTGCACAGGATAACAGCATGAAACAAACATATATCTATGTACCATGGTCATTTTATGGTCTATATCATTCTAGTTTTTGTTGCCAAATCAAGATAGAGACACAATTCAAATAATATTTGTTCAAGACAAAGCAGAATAGACAGAATATAAGTGTGGGAAACTATAGAGACACTTGTAATGTGCATGACATGAGAACATAACTGTTTATTCAATTGAAACTGAAATCAATATAGAGCAAGTTACAACAGCAAAATAGTTAAAGAAACAAGTTTAAAACATACCTGTTGCGCCATTGGAGTTTCAATTCCATCCTTCAAATTTGAAAATAGTTGGTCTGAGTAAATACAGTGATGCAAGAGCAAAGGAGTATGAACCATAGCTACAGAACCTGACCTGAGAACAATTCTTCTTCTCCTTTAAGCGTTGAGTTGGGATTCGGAGTGGTGGTCCTCGTGCTTTGGGCACTGCAGTTCCCTTACTAACTGCTCGTGTTTGGGTGCTCTGTGGTGGAGACGGTGATGTGTCAACTGGAACTGGGTTACTATCTGCTGGGGTTGGGGTTAGAAGGGGTGTAGCTGGTTCTCTGTCCAACTGGGTAGGGGTACAATCTGCGAGAGTCTGGGTTATGTGTGGTGGGGCTGGTTCTTGGGCAAGTACAACCGTGGTTCTATCTGCATCAACTGGTAGCACTATCTTTTCTGAAGACCGTGTTGTTACTCCCTTAGATACTGCCATCACCCTCTCCAATTCAAATGGCTGACAAACAAGAAAAGTAATTGAATGTACAGACATTGTATGATAGACAGGTGCAATGGATAGTGGGGAATAAAAGAGGGCATGAAATAATTCACATTTATGTTGTCTAACCAAACAGGATAGCATGACACAATTTCACATATATGATGGCTAACTAAACAGGATAGCATGATACAATTTCACATTATGATGGCTAACTAAAAAAGATGGAAAGACATAGTTCAAAATATGATGACTATGTAAACAGGATGACATGATATAACTATATAATGTGTTTATTAAATAGGTTGGCATGCCATAATTCACATACATGCCGCCTATGGAAACATGATAGCATGATATAATTCCCGGATAGAATGACATAATTCAAAATATGATGACTGTAAACACTAACATGATGAGATGATATAACTATATGATGTCTTTATTAAATGGGTTGCCATGCCATAATTCAGATAGATGTTGTGTATGTAAACATGATGGCATGATATAATTCAAATATATGATTTATATAGTAAGCAAGTAAGCAGATGGCAATCCATATATGATGTAAAAACTAAGCAATGCAAGACAACATGCATGACATGGGTAATATAACCCTGCCAAGTTTGAGCATAGACCTCGGGGGGAAATAGGACTGGTCATCAGTCTCTGAATCCTCCTTTGAGGAGCTCTCTGTATCCAGCAAGATGTCTGCTTCAGCAGGTAGCATTGTCTGCTCTGAATACCTTGTTTTCACTCCAGATACTTCCATCACCGCTTCAAATGGCTGATGCACAGGAAGAGTAGTTGAATATACAAACGTTGTCGACAAATGGAACACGTAATACAAAAAAATGATAGCATGGTATAATTCACATACATGATGATTGGCTCAACAGCATGGCATTGCATAATTCACATATATAATGCCTTTGCAACAAGATAGCATTGCATAATTCACATATATAATGTCTTGCAACAAGATGGCAATGCATAATTCACATATATGGTAATTAGACACTAAACAGGTGGCATTCACACAAAGCATGTCTAAACTAATCAAATGACATCGCAATGCAAGACACCATACGCATGATATGAGCAACATAACCCTGCCAAGTTAATTAGAGCATACACCTCGGGGGGGGGGGGGAATAGGACTGGCCATCTGCCTCTGAATCCTCCTCTGAGGAGCTATCCGTAACCAGCGAGATATGCGCTTCGTCAGATAGCATAGTCTGCTCTGAAGACCTTGTTTTCACTTTAGAATCTTCCATCACCGTGTCAAATGGCTGATGCACACGAAGAGTAGTTGAATGTACTAACATTGTTGACAAATATAATACGTAAAAAAAAGGATGGCATGATATAATTCACATATAAGATGACTGGCTAAGCAGGATGGCATTGCAAAATTCACATATATGATGCCTGGCTAAACAAGATGGCATTGCATAATTCACATAAACGATGAATAAACTAAACAGATGGCATTCACACAAAGCATGTCTAAACTAAGCAGTTGACATATTTGATGTATAAAGTAAGCAATGCAAGGCACCATATGCATGATATAACCAACATCAGCATGCCAAGTTAGAGCGAAGACCTCATGGGGTAAATAGGAGTGATCTTCTGCTTCTGAATCCCCCTCAGAACAGTTATCTTCCTCTTGATTACTATCCGAAATGGGTGGAGGGGGGGCTGCCTTTGCGCCCACCATGGAGCGACGTCTGCATGAAATTTTATTGCCACGCAAGGCTCGTCTCTTTTGCTCTACATGTTTAGTTCCATTGTGTACAATAACTGACATGCATAGGAATAAAACATAGTGAGATTATGTAAGGAGTGCATGCACAAATCCAGAGTGATGGTAGCAAACTGTGGATAGACCCAAAACCAATGATAGTAGGCAGATAATAGCTTTAGTTAAAAAATACAGATAATGGCTCCTTTAATGTTTGTTTGCACCCAACATGAAACTCATAGTAGACACCTGAGATTAACCAGATAGTAGACAGATAGTACTGATTGCTGCCCCAATATGTACCCCACAACCATTTAAAAACTCAAGTTTCAGCATAAGTTTGGACCTGACTCGGAGTCTAATAGGTGAACACGATGATAAAGTAGCATGTCATCATATTAAGCGATGCATAACGTAAGCAGACACGGAAGAGTGCGACCTCTCTTGCGGACCCGTGTAGTCCTCAAGGCCATCTGCTCAATTGATGATGGTAATGCAGTTGTCGTGGCTGCCGGCGGCGGGGAAGAAGATCTGAGGCGGCGAAAGACTGTCTGGAGAGCGGATCCCTGATGTGGTGAACCCTTTCGTCGTTGGAGCAGCTGAGCTCGGGTGGAACACAGCACCGCAGAAGCAGGACAAACCACACAAGGTTTTCTTTGACACATATCTGTAATAGAAGTAATTGTGTAAGGGCTTGTTTGAATTTGAGGATTCTAACAATACATGGATAGGAAATAGACAGGAATAGGATAGGAATGCACGTGCAAAACAGAGAATTTAAAAACACAGGATTTCTGCCAATCTGGGTGTTTGGTTCACAAGAATTGGAAGATCACAGGATGCAAAGAAGTATGGTGAGATTAAGTCAAACCACAAGAAAATGTACGGTTATAATGCTATTATGCTACTATCTCTTAGTCTTGTGCTTCATGAATAGGAATTTGAAAAGGAGGACAAGTGGAAATTAAAATTCCTACGGTTTTTCTTTCAAGGAGACACTAAAGGAACAAATCCTACAATTTTCCTATGCTCCATTCCTTTGCACCAAATTCATGAAAAGTAGTACCATACGAAACTTTCCAATTCCTATGATTTTCATTCACTTTTCCTTTCAAGCACTGGCGATTCCAGTAGGCAGGCTTGAGCAAGGAAAATCCTACACTAAAAAAAAGTTTTTGTGCTACTTCTATTAATTTGGACCTAGGCCACTGCCCTACTAGCTCAACTCCCAGGGCCATCGACAAATGCACAGCTCAAACGCGCAGAGATAAATAATGATGGCGTTCAAGAGAGTCCATCACAGATAGCTAAGTTGCCTGGTACCTCACTGATTGTCATATAGTAGGATAAAATAATCGTATTTCCCGTTACTCCGTGTGCTCAGTGGACAATATATATAACATGTAGAGTAAAAAAGATATGCAACAAGTGTACAACCTCTTTGGCAAAGCCATGTCGATCTCAGCATGATTGGGTTGCCCGGTGAGGATGCTCTGGCTGACTTGGCTGTCGGAGGAGGGGAAGAAGATCTTAGGCGTCTGGAGATGGAGCCCGAGGTACTGCTCCGTTGTGATGGAGGGTTTCGTCGTTGGAGCAGCTCCGGTGAGTTGTCCAACGCCGAGGCTGAAGCAGGACAAGAGAGACAACGTTAACCTGAGTGGAATTCTAATAGCATCTCAAATAGATGACGTAAAATACATAACCACAAAGTGCTAGATGTATACATCAGCCGCTCATCTCTAAACTTAATTGTCTAAACTGAATTTAACTGTCAAAACTGAACTTAACTGTCGAAACTGAATTTTGCTGTCGAAACTGAACGCACTAGAGGTGAGGCTACACGTCAGTCGACTCACTTTTTCATCTCTGGTCAGTCGATTTTGCAACCGTTGGATACGAAATCAAGGGCCTGCAGTTCATCTTCAACCTCCACCCCCCTGAGCCGCCAGCCGCCCCCCCCGCCGCCCGCGGCCGGCGGTGCGCCGCCCCGCCCGCCCCGAAAACACTCCCCACCGCCGGTCCGCCGCCGCCCCGGCCATCCGTGTAGGCCCCCCCGTGCCGAGCTTTTTCTCCGGCGATCCCCACGCCACCGCCCCACCACCGCCGGCGACCACCGCCTTCACCCTAAACCCTAAGATAGATAGTGGGGTACCTCTCCGGTGAGCCCCCTCCCCGCTGCGGCTGGTTCTTCCTTAACTCCGGCGAGCCCCCCACCCCCTGAAAATCGACTGACCCAAAAGTCGATTCAGTCGACTGAAGTGTAGCTAAATCGGAGCAGCATCGCAAGCAAGAGCAAGAGCGAGAGTAGCAGCACGAGCAAGAACAAGAGCGAGAGCAGCAGCGCGAGCAAGAGCAAGAGCAAGAGCAGACCAGGCAGGGGACCAAGAGCAAGAGCACAACAGCAGCGCGAGCGAGAGCTAAAGCAGCAGTAGCTCCTACTGATGTGGACGTCGCCGCCGAGGGAGCGACGCCGTGGAGTTAGTGGCCGGTGACGCCGCCGTGGATGGAGCCGTGCCGTGTCGGCTCGGGACCGAGCGCCGGCAGCACCGTGAGATTGAATCAAGAAGAAAATGCGGCGATTAGTGTACAACCTCTTTGGTGGTGCCGATTAGGCCGCAACTTCATCCGAGGAAACAGTTATGATGATGCTCTTCCCGTGGTGCAGGTGAAGACAGCGGTGTGGGAATGGAGGTGGCGTGAAAGACGAGGGGAACGTCGGGGCAGCTCCTTGGAGGTGGAGGACGGGGTGGCTGAACCGGCGGGACGACCAGATCGACGACGGATCCTCATCCGGTACGGTGGATCAGGGACGTCGAGGAGTTGCTGTGGACGACGTCGTCGGGGAAGAGGCTCTGGCTGGGTGGCGGACGGAGGAGGGTGTGGGGCTTCGCGGGTTTTTCCGGCCTCGGTGTACGAATGGGTGGGCAGATGGGATGGGAGTGGGGAACCATGGCTTAGGGACGCGCTTGTCCGAAATGTGGGGTAAGTTACGAAAGTACCCCCACTGATTTGAGGCGGTTCTTTCGGTTCAGGGGTATCACGGGCATTTCGCGTGTCGGGATTTCACAGGAGGTGGGAGTTTTCGCGCGCGTTGTAATTTTGGAATAGCAAGGCGCGGGTTGAGATGGAGGGAGTTGTCGGAGCACAACGAGACAAAGATTTATCTTAAATATTTCGGGCTAACAAGGCGCGAGTTGAAGAGGCGGGAGTTTCGCAGCACGATAGACAGAGATGCTAGCTTGAAATTTCGGCATAATAAGGCGCGGCTGGAAATTTCGGGAGAACAAGCTTAACGTGTACCCAAAAGAAAAAAAGACAATTTAGACTAGTATGATATACTACGTACAATGTGTTTAACACGCACAACACACACATAGACCCCATTTAGACTAGTAAGGTACACGTGCATTGCACGCATGAGATTTGGCAACCAAATTATGAATAAATACCACATTATAGCATGTAAGCTTTGAGTCATATATGCATGATGTAGATGTTCGTTTAATTCTTATAGTTCATTTCATTCAAAATCATCTAGTTTTTATAAGAAAGCTAATCTATTTTAAGATTCATGGAATTGTGCGTTGTAAGGCATAAAGTAAAAACAAATCATGTAGAAAAACATTTGGGCAATTCTGATACGGAAGATTCTAGAACAAAGAAGAAGTGCTTATGTTTTGAGGTTTGTGCATTATGCTTAAGTCCAACCATAGAGTCTTCTAGATTGTACATGTGGCAAAATCTGGTGGAATCTAGATGATATCCAACAGCCAGTAGTGCTCAAATTTTCCAGCTCTGCACCATCGGGTTGGCCTCATCCAACGAGCATCTTTCAAAGTTAAAGTTATCCGCACACTATATAAAAAATATAAAATATATAATATATATAGTGGTATAGATATAGATATGTGATGCGAAAGCCACCCATCATCTCCAATTAGAATAGTGTGTCCATGCACGGATGCAATGTGGCCAAACGATGTCTACCATCGGTATCTCAAATTCAAACCAGTCTGACCTTGTTCAATGTGTATACATTACAACATGCTCGTTTCCAAACCACACCGCGCAGATCTCCGTTATATTCATGCGTGCATGGGTTTCAAACATCATGATCTCTTATTCAAATATTTGAATTCAACTTTACATTGATTATGACCTCACCTAGTCTTTTACACCCACACCTTGGTCTTCTCTTTATAATTGTACCACAAACTTTCTCTCGTGCATGCATGCACACACACTACTAGTCGGCATTATCCATCGCACACATGCAATCTTTTTCTTCAGGTCGGTCTCCCATGAAGGCGCACACACACACACACATCCCCCTCTCCATCATATCAGGCATTTTTTATCTCTCACGTGCATGCACAACGATCGATGTTCCTCTATGTGTGTGTGTGTGTATA
This sequence comes from Aegilops tauschii subsp. strangulata, assembly GCF_002575655.3. NCBI lineage: Eukaryota > Viridiplantae > Streptophyta > Magnoliopsida > Poales > Poaceae > Aegilops > Aegilops tauschii. The sequence goes on from NC_053035.3 coordinate 471,481,761, forward strand.
GCTAGGTCTTTCATAGTTTTCCACATAAACCGATCAATCTATATATCTAGTGAGGTCTCACCCTCTTTCCCACGTCCACATCGATCAATCTATACCTCTCTATATAGGATTACATATATAGCTAATACACCCACATTAATTATATATCCAATGCCCCCCTGTCATCATCCATGCCTTCCGCTTCATCTCTTAGACGCGCGCACAATGGCAAAGACAGGGGGCAGCAAGGGCCCTGCCCCCCAATATTACTATATATCGAGGCTAATATGAATGTGATCATTAGACAATTGCTGTAAAAATGGTTTAAGTTGATGAATTGGCCCTCCTCGTAAAGGATTAGCAATGCTTGGGGCCCCTAGCTCATGGGACATTTTTCATGGCTACGCCACTGCGCGCAACAGCGCACGTTCTCGCCCCCTCTCTCTAAATATCGATCTCGCAGTTGTGCACTCCTTCATAGTCTCCCTCCACTCGGCTCCTCGCACCATCTTCTAGCCCCCCACCGGATTTTGCCACATGTACAATCTAGCAGACTCCATGGTTGAACTTAAGCATAATGCACAAATCTCAAAACAACAGTGGTTCTCCTTTGTTCTAGAATCTTCCGTATCATAACTGCCAAAACTTTTTTTCTAGTTGAATTGCCATTATTTGTTTTTACTTTATGCTTTACAACGCACAATTCCATGAATCATAAATAGATTAAGGGCTTCTTTGATTCAAAGGATTCTGGAAGGAATTTTGGAGGATTCTAATCCTTAGAAATTTTTCCTATCTTGGTTGTTTGATTCGTAGGATTGTAAACCATAGGAATTTTTCCATATGATTCATTTGCACTAGATTTCATAGGAAACATCCCATCCACTCAAACCTCTTTGAAAGAATTCTGCATTTTTTCTATGCACAATCAAACACTCGTACCATCCTGTAGGATTCAAGACGACATTCCACTCTAATCCCATGCTCTTCCTATTCCCGCGTTTTGGAAATCCTATGAATCAAAGAGGCCCTAGGTTTTATAAAAACTAATTGATTTTGAATGATATGAACTATAAGAATTAAACGAAGGACTACATCAGGCATATACGACTGAGAGCTTACATCCTACATTGTGGTATTTATTCATAATTTGGTTGCAAAATCTGACGCGTGCAATGCACGTGTACCTTACTAGTACTTCGAGTATGTGCAAAACACAATGGCACGCTACACAGTGTCTCTCTTACAGTTCATGAAGCCGCGTGGCACATGTGGAGGCGTTGTCGCGACATCCTTGTGTGGATTGATTACAGTGACGTGCTGCTGGTTCCAGAAGAATGTACTCGTCCTCCCTGAGCCGCACTGGTGGTACATGCACGAAGCGAAGATGTGCACGCACGCCACGCACGCACTCATTCCCTTGCACGCACACGCGGGTACACGGGCGGACGCAATTTTGTACCAAGATCCACCCCATGTGATAATTTGACGCGTGTAAAGTCCTTCACTTCATTGATGGTCAATTAATACAGCGCATGCAAATTGAGTGGACGTGATGGCGGAAGAAAGACATTACTACTCCACTGCGCGCATTCGAGTAGTTAAATCATGGGTTGCTAGTAGTACTTCCATTGGTCTCCTTCGTATTTTGTGCCAATTTTTGACAGTAACATAATATTTACGCATCTGAGCAGTGTAGTCTACTTGAAATTTATGTTCTACTAAACTCATCGGGATCCGTTTCGGGCCTCGAAACCAAAAACCATCAATTAATCTTTACCTTGTTCCCATCACATTCGAAAGTACTAGTGCTACAATTAAGTGCAAGCCTGCTCACACCTACCAGTACGTACCAAACCTGAACGTGTTCCCACTATGCAGGTTTTAGTACTAGTGCTAGTACTTAGGTTATAAAAAGGGGAACTACCTAACCAAAAATTACTCTACCTTCCTCCTCATAAGTCCTCCTTCTTCGTCCGTCCTTGCCATGGCCAGTGTGCAGAGCTTTAGGTCGAGAACTACTCGTAACAAGGGAGCGGCAACCAAGGCTGCGGAAAAAAAAGAAAGGGCTCGCCGCCACGCAGAGACCTCGAAAGATCTCTCATGGGCAGGCGATGGCTCCCAGGAGCGCCCTAGACGCGGAGGCGAACATGCTGAGCTGGCGGCGCTGGAGTCGTTATCCCTCGACGGCATGCCCGATCAGCTCAATAAGCACCTCAATAAGCAGAAGGAGTTCATCCACGGCTTGGTGGAGCTGCTGAAGGAGAGCCTTGACGACATGCCCGCTGAGCTCAATGAGCAGGGGGAGTTGAACGCCGGCTTGCTGATGCTGCTGAAGAAGAGCATTGCCTCGGAGAAGAAGGCGACCGGTGAAATCCTGCAACTTTAGGAGGACAAGGCGAAGCTCTGCCACGAGCTCGACCTGCTGAAGGAGGAGAACGCCGGCTGGAAGAAGCTGCATGAGAATAGTAGTTCCTCAATGAAGATGTTGCCCTCGTCATGGAATAGAAGGAGGAGTTGGCGAAGCTCCGCATTGAGCACCCAGCTGCTGTGAAGAAACGTAATGCGGCCATGGAAAAGATGATGAAGGCTCGCGTCGAGAAATCCCGCGTCATGGACACAATGATGAAGATGGCGGAGGAGACGCGCAAGGAGATGGAGGTCGTGGAGGCGATGAAGAAGCAATTAAGACTCCGCGGCCAGCAACCCTTCATGTAGTGAGAGCAGCGCCCAGACTTGTGTGTGCGTCTTCCTTCTTTTTTTGGGGTGATAATCCTCCTTCTTCTTTTGCTCCTGTGTTTCTTCTTTTGCTTCGAGTGTTCCGCCGCACGTGTCACCTTCTCTGCGAGGCATGAATAGAACAATGCTAAAAATGAGATGACTAGCAAATTAGATCATTCTTTATCGCCAATAGAACAATGCCTCTTGCTAGTAATATATAATAAGAGTAGAGAGTAGAGGATATGGCACTGGGCTGCCGTGTTTCGTGCTCCTCCGTCGTACACCAGTGAAAAACTTGAGTATACTGCACGGTTCTTTGCTCCTCCTCAGGTCGGCGGCACATTTATACGAGCAGTCAAATCACAAGGCCCCGCCTTCTAGCAGTAATGAGCCGTCAAATCACAAAGGCCCTCGCCTCTCGTGAAAAGGACCAAGCTAGACTGCCCCGCACTCTAGCCTTTTAAAAAATGTATACATTTGTACAGTAGTAGTATCGATGGATTGCGCCATAGAGCAAAACTAACAAGATGTAATTAAAGAAAAAAGGTGGTACATATAGAGAGCGCTCGTCACCAAATTATGCATATACTATATGACACTACCCACTATGAAGGTACTAGTAACATAGACTAGTAACTAGTCTATGCTACTGTCCACTATGACCAGCCAAAGTCGAGGCGCGGATACCAACGAGGGCCTGGTTGTGTCTATACTTGGACAACTCACCTGACTGCATGCGCACCAGGCAGACGAAGCTCGTGTCGTGTTGGTGCCGTGTGCGGCCCGCACACTAACCAAAACCTCGCACCTCCATCTTATCCTCCGCGTTTTAAACTTCTCAATCTCAAGGCCAAGGAGCAACGTGAAACCTATGATAGAGCCAATCGGATGGTTGAGAACACTACAGTTCGTAGCTAAAGATGCGTGTGTGAGAGAGGACGAGTGCGTGCGTGCACCTCTTCTCAGAGTACAAGTGTATGTGGGTGGCATCGAGCTAGGGAGCAGTGATGGTGCGTGTGAGAATTCCCGAGAGATAGGTGTAATGCGTCTGGAAAAAAGACTAGTCTATAGCTCGCCACAAGGCTATTCCTGTCGAACGCCTAGCGTAAGATATGTATCCGATGGTGCCAGTTTTTGCACGTACACAACAGTAGAAAAAGAACTAGTACCATGGCATATGCTACACCATGGCCGAGAAAACGTGCCGACGTTACGCCATCCGGGAATAGTGCCGCACTTCAAAACTAGAACCGTCAATAAATTTTGAGCGCGTCTCGTCACATTCCGAATTACTACTACTACCACGCTATATTTAATTGCAAACCTGTTCACACCGATCACAACCTAAACGGTTTCCCACTTAGGAGCGTACTAGTAGTACTCGGTTATAAATACTACTATGCTAAGATGACTGCACATTCCTCCTCAACTCCTCATCCCCAAAAAACAATCAAGTCAATCAAGCCATGGCCAGCGTGAGTTATGGGTCGAGAGATTTCCACCAGGGAGAGGTGAGCATGGAAGAGGAAGCACGAGAGATGTCCCGCCTCGCCGCTAAAGCAGCCGACCTGTCCAGCCGCGCAGCAGTAGCAGCACAGAGGTCCCGCCGCGCCGCCGAAGCAGCACGGAGGTCCCGCCACGCCGTTGATGTAGCAGACTGGTCCGGCCACGCCGCGGAAGCAGCAGAGATGTCCCGCCGTGCCGCCGAAGCAGCACAGAGGTCCCGTCGTGCCGTGGCGGCCTGGGAAAATTTCTCACGGGCAGGCGAGGACTCTTACAGGCGCATGCATGCGATGGTCCATAGCCAGATGGATCAGATCTCCGGCTGGGCGAGGATGCAGGACGAGGCTACCGGCGTCATCCGACAACTGGGGGAGGGCAATGCGAAGCTCCGGGGCGAGCGCGACCTACTAAGGGCGAAGATCGTCGGAAGGGCGAAGCAGGAGGAGGAGACCGCTGCCGTGTTGCAGAGGACGGGCGTCATCATCAAGAAACTTATGGACGAGAATGCCATGATCCGCATCGAGCGCAATAGGCTAGTGGAGGAATCCATGGATGCTGCCAAGCAGCGTATTAAGGACATGAAATTGATGAAAGAGATCATCGCCCGCCGCGAGAACTAGTCTCCGCGACCTGCAGCGCATAAAGAAAGTAGAGATCAGCGAGCCAGATCGTTGTATGTGTCTTCCTTCTTCTTTTGCCCTTGTGTATTTCGGGCGTAGCTGCATGTGGCTTTTTTAATTATCTTCCTAATTATGTAAGACAATTATTATCCACCCTCGTTGTCCTTATATATATTCGCCAGTCTTGCTATAAGTCGCAGTAGATGCTATATCGGTCCGTCGGATCTTACATCAAGATCCGTGCAAAATTTTCTTTTCAGATTTTCTTTTTTCTCTCTTAAATCTCAGTCGAGTGAGACATTGCCACGCCATTAAACAGAGGCTCGGGCGCCATTAATGGAGACCTTGGGAGAGAGGTGGACGGCAGATAGAGGTTAAAGGGCTCTCCTCCCGATAAGCACGCACATGGGTCTGATCGCACGCCTCCCGTACTCAAATAGCTACCCTGCACGACGCCTCCTAGCTAATAAAAAAAGGGGACGCGTGGCGGCACGTAAATGGTAAATAGAACGCCCACGGTTTCAATAATACTTGTGTTTTCGATTGTAACGTGACAACACTTGTTCCAAAATGACTTTGTTGATTGTTAATGTGTGCGCCTTCGCAAATCGGACAGCAAAATTACCACAGCATGTTGGTGCCATGTCATGACACCAAGCCAAGTTTCATGATTTTCATGCGTGTTTCGGATTTACAGGAATTAAAAAACCAAGTTCCATCCGAGCCATGACGCCCAGATGTTTGAATTTCATTCCCATTTCTGGCATGGGACCTAGAAATTTACCCGAGGACACACATGTGATTTTTCAACCAGCTTTGGTGCACTGGAGCATGTGCTTGTATTTAAAATTTGAATTATGCACACAAAGGTGACACATTCCCTCTCAGAACCACGAGCCTTCTTGAGAGAAGCTCCGGTTTGCAAAAAGATTATACCAAAACTTGTTCCTATTCTGCAATTTTTTTTACCACAGCATGTTGGTGCCATGACATGACACCATGCCAAGTTTCATGATTTTCAGGTGTGTTTTGGATTTACAAGAATTTTAAAACCAAGCTTCTCAATGTTCTCGGCCGAACCACGATGCCCAGATGTTTGAATTTCATTCTCATTTCTTGCATGGGACCTAGAAATTCACCCGAGGACACACATGTGATTTTTCAGTCAACTTTGGTGCACGGGAGCATGTGCTTGTAGTTCAAATTTGAATTATGCACATTAAATGACCAAAAACTCAATTAATGTATAAATAAGGCCAAACGAACCCGGAATAATTCCAAAATTTAACAGGGCACTCATATAGTCCTCTGTAAAGAAAATCTGGGGGGAGGCAGCATATATTGTTTCGCACACAAAGGTATAAAGAAATAAAGAAATTAGCATACCTATTTAATTCTTGGATTCTTATTATTTATGCCACTAGTTGTGTATCACTACTCAGTTTTGCCATTAGAAGTTACAACTACTCAAATAATGCCATCGATCCGTGAGATGCCTGCTCAAAAAATGCAATTAGATATCTAAAAAATGCCATCGATAAGTTAGATGTTTGCTCAGAATTACCATTAGACATTGTTATTTTCACGTCAAACCCGTTGACCATGTTACATGACAAAAATAAGCCGATTCTCACAATGATAAGTTAATGGTGTCCAGCACAACACACCCCTCAAATAAAACTAAGCACCCTGGAATTCTTTGACAAAACTAAGCACCCTGAAATTCTTTGACAACTAAACTGCTGGCTATATGATGTTGGCCATATATATTGTACGTATATAATGTCAAGAAACGAGTGGTAGTACTATACCAACTAAAAGATGAAATGTACGAAATATAACGAGAAGAAACATAACATAGTTCTGCTGGGGGGCTCAGCACAACACACCCCTCAAATAAAACTAAGCACACCAGAAATTAAACTAAGCAACTAATCCGGTAGACACTGCATTAGAACCACCATGAGCAATGACACTGCCACCTTACTCGGAGTCCTCGTCCACGTCCTCGACTTCGTCCTTGTCCCTCTTCCTCTTGGGCGATACTTCTTTGCTTGAACCGCACACTTGGCTCTTGCTCTTCATCCAACCCTTGTAAATATTGAAACAAAGGTAGCCATCCATTGCAGCGTAGTGGATGTGGTCTATATCTAGTACATTCCACTGCCATGCATGACGATGAAACGTGTACGGAGGTTTCTCTAGTTTACCGTACGAAGGATGAACCATGGCTCCTGCCAGGGTCAGCATTGAAGGCTGATCAAGGGAGGGCACCAGCCCTTCCTTCTGGAGGTCGAAGGGGTCGCCTACAACGAGGCCTATCCGACCCAGGATTTCCTTGTCGTTCCTAAAGTCTACAGTAACGAATTTGACTCGGCCTCCCTTGAGGAACTTCTTAAATTCCTCGCACTCAACGTCGGCATGGCATATGTGGTAGACCAAGCATAAGTCATGCACGCAAACCTGGATCACGGCGGGCTTCTTCTTCTCTGCCTTCTTTAGTTTCTTCTCGCTTCCCAGGACTGTGGTGTACTCAACATCTAGCCCAGCGACCCACTCATCATTTGAGTTTTCGAACATGCGTTTGAAGCGAGCAAGGCATTCTTTCACCGTTGCAGAAGAACGGGTGTAGATGACGTCGATCTCATCGTCGATGATGGTTCTAACCTTGTACTCACCGCCGATCATGGATATTTGGGACGCCATGGATTTGGGAGGAGGGTTAGGATTAGTGGAACTGCCGTAATGTCAAAGGACGGGACGACTAGGAGCGGTTTATCGATTGTAAAAATGTCGAGTGGGGGGGTGCGTGCGAATGGCAGGGTAGTGGCTTGCCTGGTGGATAAATGGATTCATGCACAGTACTATGGGGGCCCAATTAGATGTCATGTCTACTCGACGCCCAATTAAATGGCTTTCGATGTCATGTCAAGCGTCGGGAAAATTACAGGTGATACGAAGCTTACCATCCTCCCATGATACGGGCTTCCGAGAGCCCTTGGATCTAAGATTGAACGGTTGCATGGCGTGATTCTAGACCTATGGGTGAATATCCTATCCTGGAGGGTTATTCTGCAAATTTTCAGCAACTTAGCATGCAACCGTTCGATCTCAGATCCAAGGGCTGCCAGCAACCCCTATCATGGTCGCGCCTACCATGACCGTCGCCTCGTTCGCGCGGCCGCGCCCTTGGAGATTTAACACGGTGCGTTAGGCTATCTGATGTTGGCATGTCATACATAGTCATCACGTAGTCACTCATACAACAAGGTTAGCTATAAGAGTATTTTTTGTTTACTTCTCTCTATCTCTTTCTTCGTAGTATTCATTGTATTTGCCAAGGAGTGACCTCTTCCAGTGAAATGGTGCTTACATGAGGTGCTATGGGCATTAAATGGCTTAGCAACTCAAGTCTCCAATGCATAGGTGCTTAGTTTTTGTTGCTAAGTTTGCTTCATCTAGGTACACGCGCTTATCACTGTTTCTTCTCGGGGTCACCAAACTAGTCTCTCTCTTCTTAATTAACTTGCCACATCAGACTTTATGCCTATGTGGCAGGCTTAGCACCTGTAGGATCAAGTACAATAGTGGGCTATAAGCCCGCTTTACATGGCATTTTTGCATATGTGGGGGAAAGAGGCAAGGAAAAAGTGGAGGAGTGGGCTCTCAAGCAAGAGCCAGCCTCTACATGGTGGAGCATCGGGAGAGGCACCTGTATGGAGGTGGTCAGGAATCGGGAGACTCACGCCGGTCGTAGCACCGCAGTTAAAATGATAATGACAAGTCAAATCACCGGGCCCCACCTGTCCTGAAGTAACTCGCTGTCAAATCACACAGCCCTACGTTTGCAGCAGCCTACTCCCTCATCTTCTCGCGTCTTTGTCGAACCGACAAGGCGGAACTGCCCCGCCTACCGCGCGGGAAAAGCCCCGCCCTCGGCTTTTAAATAGTACAGTATACTAATTTTGTATCCATGGATTGCGCCATGGAGCAAAGCCTCAAGAAAACGGCGGTACACATGTATGGAGTATATAGCACGCCCGTCACGTTCGTGTCGCACCCCAGACGGTCGGTCGGTCTGGCACGCCACTCTCCGAATGGAACGTGCGTCATATTGTGTTTGCACACACATTTTTTCTTGTCATGTGGCATTTTTGTGTGTTATATGTTATAATCCGGTGCTTCAAATCAAAATGACGACAACTGCGCCTCCGGGGCACGTGCATGAAGACTTCTCGACAGTCATTGCTGAGGTCAAGCCGGCTCCGGCCGGTAGACAAAAGAAAACTAGTAGTACTCCACTATATAGGCAGGAGCCTCCGCGCTTGCTTGCTAGTGTTGCTCTCTTCACACTGTCTCGTCCTCTCCAGATCTAAACACGACAGCGGTGGCCACACACTCTCTCTCTCTACTCACCGCTGGTCACACAACTAGCCGGATCCTCTCCGCCGGGGAAGGTGAGAAGGTGCAACATTCACGCGGTCGTCCTCGGCGATGGCTCTTACCCACTGCCGACGCGTCCCGATCAGCGTGCCTTGCCGTTCTCTCCCAAGCATCGCTGGCGAGGGAGGGCCTCCTACCCCTTCTTCATCGCTGTCGTAGTGTGGGCAGATCTGGCCTCCCGCCGCCCACCTAGCGACATCCCGGCGACCCTCAGGTATAACTTCCTTCGAAACCGGCCTTGCTCTACTTCCCGAGCTCCTGATGTCGCTGCATTTGAATCTTTTACTATTTCTCAGGCCCCCTCATGTAGATAGGATCGATCGGCTGTTCGAAAACCACCTAATTTTTTACTGTTAAGAGGTAAAACTTGTTCATGCACTCGAATCTAGTAGTACTTAGTTCAAACAAGGAAGAAAAGGGGTGGGGGGTGGGGGAAGATTTGTTACCTGAATCTAGGACTTGGTCGAAAGAGGAAATAATGGGGGCAAAAAGTAGCAGAGACTGGCTATCCAACTGGTCTCTAGGTCTAATAGGGAAATAAAGGGAACGCAGTATAAACCCGATCTATTGGTTGAAAAAGGAAAGAAAGTGGGGCTGGGGGACAAGTCAACAGAGTAGGTCCAGCACTAGATTTGCTAGCCTCACACAGTATAAGGTGGCTATATACCGAACAAAAATGGGACCAACCCAGATATCCTCTTCTGATGTTTGTTGCCCCGAGCCGCTCTTATGTAATGCCACTGGTAAAATGTAGCAGTCGCACTGTTAAAAGTAAGGACACATTAAACCAATGTTGTTTTCAATGTAATGCCTCCAGTAATATGAATCAATGGCACTTTTTTTCATGTCCTACTAAATTTCCCATTAAGATAAGTTGCTTCTTTTCGTTAGAGATGCAACTGTCCTAGTCCGCCTACTCTCCAGGAGCTTCACGACCAACCTTGATGTTGCTCAATTTTATTGCAACTAATGAAGAAGAAGCTCTGTGGGTTTCGTTTTCTGATGGAAATGGAACCGGGGCTGGAGCCCTTTTCTTAAAAAAATAAGAAAAAGAAGCTGCTAGCTCATGGGACATTGCTTCATTATAGGTGAACTACACCAAAAGGTCCCATGAATTGAATCATCCATGTTGGTGACTGGTGTCATCCCTTCTACGATGGCGTTGACTGCAGATATGGTTCCCATCACGAGGTATGTTCCTTTTTGGTCTGACGTTTGCCAAAGATCCTGCATGTTGATCCTGCTCTTGTGCTACTGTTTTGGCACTGTCATGATAAAGCAGTAATGTTATTATTTTGCACCTTAATCTAGTGGCACTATTAATTTGAGGCAATGTTTTGGCACCGCCACTGTTTTTTTAATATCGAAAGAGGGGGTTCCCTCCGATTTCATTAAAGAAACCCAACCATAGAGAACCATTATCCGGCAACATCTCAGTGTAAACGGGCAGTTATGCAACTACTACTAGAACGGACTGAGTACTAGCAGGAGATAAGTTCACCACATAAGCTAGGCAGGTAGGGGGACGCAGCACCAGCTCGACCAAGTTTGGATTACAACCCAAATGCTACCACAGAAACATCAGGGGGAAGATAGGGACTGAAAGAGCCAGCTTCAGCATCCCAGTCTAAGCACCCCCGGCCTTCATCCTTGCGACGCACGGTACACCTCGTTTGCCACCTACTTGACCCTAGTGTCACTGATAAAATGAAGTAATAATACAGTTAAAATAGAGCGAGTGTCCTCTCTATCATTTCATTTCCAATGTAGATAAAGAAAGTGCTTCTCTTTGTTAATGTATGTTCATCAACTAGTCCCATTGTTAATGTTTAAGCGTTTCTGCAAACTGGGGTGCTTAATTTTAGTTGATCTACACAAAAATAGAGATTTGAATGTCTCAAGGCCCCTCCTTGTACTACCGCTGTACACTGATGTTCATCACTGGCAGAAGGTGTATCGGGGAGACTTGGGTCGATTTCCAGTATGATGTAATATTTTCTTCTGTTTATTAGTGTATGTTTCATCAACTAGTCCACTATAATGTAATCACGCCTTGTCATTATCTGTGCAAACAGGGTTATTCAGTTGCATTTTGGTGGAACTGCACAAATGTACGGATGGAACCGACATATATGCAGAGTGCGAGGTGCGAAGTAAAAATTACCGACACCAACCCTGCTCCATCTAAGCATTGTCATCCACCACCATCAGTGGGATGTGTGGTACTCACTGTGGACGGATCTTTCTCGGCAGCAAATCCTCTAACCAAATACTAGTAGCTTAGACTTCAAAAAAATACTAGTAGCTTATATTGACAGTTTTTAGGGGTGTACTCTTTTCTGAAAGACGCACCAATCAATTTTTCTTTATTTGTACACAGTGTCACAACTTTGACCCAAAGGTCCAGAGCTATTTTAGGGTGATTGGCGTAGTACTCGGAGACTGATTGTAAGCATGATTTTTATTAGTTGTCACACTGATTGTAAGCATGAGCAGATGGAAGATTAGGTTAGTGCGAAGCTTACCTTAAACCCTACTAACGCCGTTGAAACGAGGCGAGCGTCGAGGGAACCATGGAGAACGGCGGGGAAGCGACGTCGCGCCATCCGACCTCCTCTTGCGGTGGGAGAACGAATACTCCTGTGGCTCCGGCTGGCTCAGCACCCTCACGAACGGCACACCGTACTCGATCGATTCGTTATCCTCTGGGTGCTCGACCTTCAACCTGTACGCCCACCACCTCCGCCTGACTTTCGCCTCGGGCGAATCTGTCTGCTCCATCGCCCAGAGGAGATACTCGATGAACTCGAAGGACTACGGCGTGACTGCTGCCGAGGAGTACATCGCCGCCCTCATCGCCGTCGTCTCGCTCTTTCGCATACATTGCCACATGCACTACAAAAAAATACACTTCCGTGATGATACGTGTTTGTCACAGTAGGTCACGTTTTCTGTCATGCATGTACATCCATGACAAATTTATGACAGAATCAAGATAGTCATACATGTGCTGTCGTAGAAGTGTTCCATGACATTACCAAAATTATCATCACGGAAGTGTCCACTTCCATGACGATAAATCACGCGTCACAGAAGTGCTTTCGTCAAGGGTGACCGACACGTGGCATCCACCGTAACGGAACGCCGTTAAGCTATCGGGTCCGGTTTTGGATCCGATAACCCGTTAACAGCCCCGACCAATGGGGGTTTTCCACGTGTAAAATCATCATTGGCTGGAGGAAACACGTGTCGGCTCACCGTTAGGACAGATGTCATCCACTCATTGGACCCAAAGCGCCTATGATACGTCGACACGTGGCACGGCCCAACAAAGGCCCATATAGGTTAAAAAGGCCGGCCCAGTCAATGGCCCGTAGTACTTACTCAGGTACTAGTGGGCCAGCCCAATAACGACCTGCTTAATAAAGGCCCATTTACGGCCCGAAGCCAGATCTGGCCCGTTAATTGTTCGCCGAATATTTGGGCCCATTTACGACCCGAAGCCAGATCTGGCCCGTTAATTGTTCGCCGAATATTTGGGCCCAATTACAGCCTAGTGACTTTCGGCCTGTTAGAGGCCCGATGTAGACATGGGCCAATTTCAGCCCGGTGTGACTTTCGGCCTGGGAATGGCCCGTGCTGCCCATGGGCCCTATATGGTCCGACGGGACATCGGGCCCACTAATAGCCCGTGATAAAGGTGGCAACAGTAAAGCCCAACGTGACTTTGGGCCTGTTAAAGGCCTGTCACATAATTCGGCCCGTTGATGTCTGTACTAAGCTTTCGGCCTCTTAAAGGCCCATGATATCAGTGGGCCAACTAAGGCCCGAGATATGTTTTGGCCTGGTAACTGCCCGTGATATAACTGGGCCCAAAAAGGCCCGGTTTACATTTTAGTCTGCTGAAGGCCCGTCGACGACTAGTGAAAATTGAGGCCCAATATGCATTTCGGCCTGCTAAAGGCACATGGTTTCATCTGGGCCGTAACAGGCCAGTACAGTATTCAGCCTGTTAATGGCCCAACGCTACCCAGGGACGAAGCTCCCTTGTAGGCATTGGGGTCAACTGACCCCAATGAAATTAGGAAATGCTTCATTAATTTAGTACTAAGCACTATCAATTTATTGAGGATGACCCCAGCAAACTTTTTTGCTAGCTTCGTCCCTGACGCTGCCTGGGCCAAACTAAGCGCTGGGTCCACAAAAGGCCCAACTAAAATATAGGCCGGTGTAAGTTGTGGGCCTCACGCAAAGTGTGAAGGCCCCAATCATTCGGGCCCAAGAATGATGCAGGCCGACCCAATTGTGGCCCGCTAAACACGAGGCCCGTTAGAGGCGAATGTTTCGGCCTGGTCGACTACATCTGATTTTTTTTTCAGATAGCGAATGATGGAGTAACTAGTAGGAATTAAGAACAAACCTACTCTATACAATAAAGAAATTATGGCATAGTAACTAAGAATAAACCTACACTACACAATAAAGGATTTATGGTATATTACATCCACTGGGCATCGAAGTTCGCCACCAGTGATCATAAAGCGCAACGAAGAAGCATATTACAAAAACTGGGCACCATTACAGCGTAACAAAATAATACTGAACCGAGACCACTTCCAAGACAGTTCAAGAAAGGTTAGCCTTGCGCGGGAACTGCTGCGCAAGCTGCTGAGCAAGGTTGTGAGACCGGCCTAGCATGTCGGTCATAGCTTCCAGGTGTAGCTGTTTAGCGATGAGGTTCTCATTGGTGTTCCCCGCAATCTTTCTTAGAGATAGGACTTCAAGTCGAAGTTGAGTTGCAGAATGCCTTTCTGCTAGAACTTGGGACTGAAGAAGTCGAACTGATTCAGACAACGAATTCTGTGAGCTTGTCTGACTGCTAGTCTCAAGTAACTTGAACACTGCATCAAGAGAAGACTTTGGGGTTGTCTCGCTATCTTCAAGATGTTTTGCCTTCTTTGCTGCAATATATGTTGGGTTTGTCGCACAGCCTTCAGCAGACTTGTGCATGCCATCAGGCATATCACCCTGAAACAAAGCAGAGAGATGACATGTTTTGCACGTGTATAAACAAAGATGATAACTGTGCTGTCAATTCCATCCAATTTCAAATTAGAAAATAAAGAGTAAGTTCAAAATATCAATAGCATAATTTGGCATTGTTCATAATGCGGGGAGCTTCACCACACTACTGGATTACCATGTCAACATAACAAGCATAGATGAAGGGCAAAGAAAATCATTGTATCTATTTTGGTTAATGTGCATGGCATGTTGTTCATATCATCAGCCACATCAGTAAGATAAAACAGGAGATGACAAGGTGCAAACGTGGGCTGCTTCACCACACACTGGATTATAGATCCACAAAAACAAGCATACATATAGGGAGTATTGAGTAATGTGCATGGTATGAATAAGGAATTCGGTTTTACAAGTAAAACTTAGAACTTACGGTTCTTGTGAACATGCATTTTGGTAGAAACAGCAAACTAAACAGCAGTAAACGATAGGGAGTATGAGAAAATTAAACAGCAGTTGAGGATAAAGGATTTAGAAGGACTGACTTACATTAACAGTTAACATCGGCTTTATAATGCCCTTCTCCATGTCAAGGGAAGGATAACTCAAGAATTTCAGCACAGAATCTTCTTCATAAGCATTGCCTGTACTCTACATTTTGTAGAGAGTAATTATAGATATGATAATACTGGAAGGGATAGAGGATAATGAAGATAAGATGCAGATTGATGCTACATAATCAACTACCAATCCCTGGAAGTACAAGCATTACAGGACAAAATGTACTGACAAGAGCAATGGGCTACACTTCTGCACTGGCATTGTCTGTGTATTCTACTTTTTGGTAAGATTATAGATCTGATATTTTTTAGTAAATGGTGGGCGAGGGAGATAAGATGCAGAATGCTACACAATGAACCAATCCCTCTTCCCATAATACAAGAGTGTTTTGAACACTGGTGTACTGTACAAAACATTCTTATATTATGGGACGGAGGGAGTAGCTGTTAATGTAAGTACAGTCATAGACGACGTTCAGTCCTTACAAGAGGATTGCAGAGCTAAACCTCTTCAAAAGCATTGGGTTGATTCTAAATTTATGTAAGAGTCGATACGAATCTTATAATGTCCACCAAATGGACGATAACGAGGCTAACATGTGCAGTGATGCTACATAATCAAACAGCTATGAAAGTAAGTATGGTCATACAGAGCAAGATGTACTCACAAGAGCAATGCAGTGTGCAGTATAGTTGCGAGATTCTGTGGTCCCTTGAGAATGAATGTTCTCCTGCTAATAGTTTTCGTACAAGTGAGACGTTAAGGCAAATGCAGAAATGTAGTTCAAATTGTGATGTGATATCATAGATAGTACCTTACGCTGCAGCCGAGACCAATGTGTAACAAGATTATTCCAGTCACCGTCGGAGAAATGTAGCACCGGAGACTTTACAGAAATTTCGTTTAGAGGCTTGCCATCGAAATGCGCTTGCCTTAGGTAGGAACGATACTTCATCAACGAGTGCTTGAAAAGCGCAACCAACCCTTGCTCGTCTTCACAATCCAGTTTGGTCCTCGCCTATTTAAAAGAATGAAATCTTGTGTCTTCTGTCAGCAGAAACATATGCAGTAATGACCATGAATAACATTAGTACATTACTTACGCGTAAGTTGCGGAGGAAGACTGGAAATTGTTCTGTGTCTTTGGTATAATCTTTCCATGAAGGAAAGATGCGCACAAAGTTCCTGACAACAATATAAGCTTTGTCTTCTAAACTGGGAAGAAATGGAACAGGGGTCCTATTTGCTGCAATTGGGGCTCTCTCTGGTGCGAAAAGGGATTTGGCAACTGGATTTGGTGTACTCTTTGCTGGAATGTGGGTTTTGCGTCGTAGAGCTGGTGCTATGTCAACTGGCATAATCATAATGTTTGCTGCAGTTGGGGTCTGCTGAGTTGGGGCATCAGAAATGACCAGTGTAGTAGGGCTAGAGTCTGCTAGAGTTGGGGTGTTTTGTGGGTCAGGTGATATTGCAACTACACCTAATAGGCTATTTGATTTATCAGGTGCCACTACCTTTTCCAAATACTTTGCTTGCGCTCCTCCACGATCAGCAATCGCCCTCTTCCTTTTGAACGTCTGATACACAAGAACAGCATTTGAATGGATAAATATGGTATGATGACAGATGGAATATGTATTGAAAATGGATAGGCAAGCCGTATTCACATACACGATGTGTAAACTAAGCTAATGGCAGTTCAACAAAGTAGAAGCAATGCAAAGCATCAATTGCAAGATATGTGCGACAAATATAACCTTGGAAAGTTAGAGCAAGCACCTTGATGGGTGAATAAGATAGGGCATCTTCATCTGACTCCTCCACTAGGGAGCTACATTGACTTAGGTCTCCCTCTAGCTCAGAATCACTGTTAGGATCATATCTGAGCATGAATCTGTAGGTGGAGAGCGTTTGCATTGCATTGCATCCAGACTTGACTACAGTCCCTTAATGCCAAGTTTGATAGCCATGGCATTGTTCTGCTTTATTCTTTTCATGCGCGCAAGCTCATAATCATTATGATGCTGTTCAGAATATGAGATTCATGAAAACATAAAAAGTAGTCAGATTATCTATGGAATGCATTGCGGATTCAACTCGAAGAGTGTCTCCCTATAAACCCCTGCATATGCAAAGTTCACCCCCAACCATGCTGACCAGACCACACACAGAAATACAAACCCCTTATGTCTCTATAACAGGCAGACACACATTTCAAAACTGAAGTAGGAACATTAGAATTATATGAAATTCGTATTTGAACAAATAAACTAAGGAATTATGAGTGGCATAATGTTTAGCTTCAAGGGTGGAGTGTTGGTAGTGCGACACAAAGCAAGTAGGCAGATTGTATTCCCTGTAAAAGATCGAAGCCTATGTAAAAGCTGGAAATGACACTTTCTTTCTATACAATGCAGTGTTCGTTGCCCACACATGATGGAAGAGATCACATAGAGAAATACTATTCACTCATGTCTACGATTGCAATATTTAGAAACAGGGTGGTCCACCCTAAAAGAATATTGACAACAAATATGACAAGGCAAGCATAGATGTAGTGAATCAATCATTTACTTGTGAGCTCACTAGGACAAGTATGCAGAATTGTAACTGCAGTAAGAGACCGTCCAAAATCTGAATCACGAAGTTGGTCTAGCACTTATTGTTTGCAACTAATCGACGTGAATAATTGGATATTATATCGAATGAGTAAGAAAGACAAGTAAAATTTTCAACAAACCTGGCTTGCAGTAGTAATCTGGGTCAATGTCACTACGACCAACAATCCAAAATGACTAGTGTCTGTTCCTAGGGCCGGAATTTGAAAACCCTGTGAACTTTACAGGTACTAAAGATTACCGAAATACATCTGAACCATTATGTGTAGGTAGCACTAAGCACACAACAAACCCTAATGACAGTCCTGCCTAATGAGTAATGAATCAATTAGAAAATGGGTGATGAGGAGTGGCTGCTGAGTGTTGAGGACTTATCTCAGGATAAATCGGGTTGGCTTAGTGGGTGCTGCACGCCTGAGCCCTGAACGGACTGGGAAGGTAGGCACGGCGCCGCGCCCGGGCAGCGGTGACGCTGTTGGGCGAGCGGCTCCTGACCTCCTGTTAGTCCGGCGTCTCCTCCTAGAGTCATGTCGTCCGGGGACGGCAAGTCGCCGGCGAGGCAGGCGGCTGGGGGCGAGTAGAGATCGGAAGCGCGCAGCAGAACAGAGGGGAATCGGGGCCTGGGATGACCCAAAATCCCAGGGTAGAGATACACACCCGAGCGGCGAACATGCATTTTCGAAACTAATTTAGGAACATTTAGCTGACCAATTAAACGAATCTGTCTTAATAATATCAGATTCGTATTTGAACAACTAAGCTTGTTTAGCTTGATGGGTCGAGCAGTGCTATTATGACACAAAGCACGTATTCTGATCGTATAGTGATCATAAAAGGGGGAAACCGGAGAAATGATATTTAGCAGCCATTGTTTGCTTCGAACTAAGAACTAAATTCTAAGAGCTGAAAAGAAAGTAGAGTAACCAAGTTAAGATCTATTTTCTGGTTGAGATCAAAAAGTTGAGGAGATATGAAGTACCACCTCTCTTGCGGTGCCGTGTAGGCATCGGGGGTGCGATGGCTGTCGGTGGCGTTGAAGCATATCTGCGACGGTAGACAGGTGCATCGGGGGATAAGTCCCGTTGCGGTGGAAGAGAAGGTCGTGCGAGCGGCCCCGGCAAAGAGGACGACGGCGCCGATGAAGCGAGAGGACGTGATGCAAGGCTCTTGGTCTGTCGCCGTGGATGAGAAACGTCCATCTCTAGCAGTGGACGATGCGGTCTTGGTAGGCGCTCCAGCATGGTGGAGCACGGTGGCGATGGATGTGGTGGAGGACGGCGGCGATGGATGTGGTGGAGGACGGCGGCGATGGATGGGGTGGCGGACGGAGTATGGTGTTCTTGCGCGGACGGTGTATGAATGGGAAAATGGAGGGAGAGGTACGGGGAACCATGTTTTTGGGACGCGCTTGTCTGAAATATGGGAAAGTTATGATTTTAGCCCCCGTTTAAAATTTGGACGTCTCGTCGGTTGGGGATACTACGGTAATCCCGCATCTCGCCAATATTTGCCCAGAGCGATTTCGGGCGAGGAGAGGGTGGTTGGCGCCCATGGTTGGCGCCCACGGTGTATGAACGGGGCTGACAGGTAGGGCGGTTGTGTCACGTCTGAGTGAAGTTACAAACCTGCCCCTATTGAAAATATTTGCCTACATCGATTTCGGCCGAGTCGAGTTTGTTTTGCCGCCCACCGTGTATGAATGGGGAAATGGAGGGAGAAACAGAGGTCTTTCGGACGCGCTTGAGTCAAATGTGTTTTTCCGCCCATGTTTGGTGCCCACCGTGTCGGAATGGGCTCAGAGGCGGTCGTGTCACGTCTTATTGAAGTTACTATCCTACCCCTATTTAGAGCAGTGGAAATCGGGCCGATGGATTGTCCGTGTAATGGGTAGACAGTAATTTCCATCTCCCAAATACTTGGCTTCGGGCAGCCGACGTGGGAGTGGACATTTTGCCGCTTCTTTCGAATTTGGGGACAATAAGCATCCACGTTTACCCTGGCAACTAAATTCGAATCCATTTTGTATTCCTATGCAAATCTTTATAAATCATTCTGTGTGTTTTTATATATCTTCAAAAGGACGACAAAGATGTATTCCACTGTCATATATGAATATGGTTTACAAATGCCGATACTCAAATTCAGAAGCTAGAATCCAGTTTAAGGTGAATTCGAATATTTGGAACACTTCATGTCCAACTCAAATGTCACACGCATCATAATGTGTACTCCCATTTAGATATGTACACAAGCGATGTATCAAGATTCAAATACCGAGTGAATCAACCAAGAATGTATAGAACTAACATACATATAAACACTTATAGAGTATATGGATCAATAATATCAACTAACATACATAAGCCAGGCCGCTGAACTTTTCTTTGCTACAACAGCATCCTTTTTTTAGATAAAGCTACTACAGCATCTTGGCCCTTTCCGATGTGTGCCACTTATGGTCCATCTATACTACTATTATTGCTGAATGCACATTCAGCCCGATTGGCATATTTGTAGGTCTGGCACAGCAATCAAAATGAAATGTCTCCGAGTCTTGTCAATTAATACAGACTTGTGCTCAAATAAAATTACAACAAAAAACAACTATTACATGATCTCTAAAACAAATGGTTTGATTGATTACATGAACAAACAACACAAAGGTTATTCAACGATGGAAAGAACATTTCACCTATGATTTACCAAGTGGGAATTTAATTTCCTTTTTTCCTTCAGGACCTTAACAATGTGGTCAGTCTCAGCTTGCTTCGTTTTGAAATCCACCAAATATTTAATGGTTGTCTTGAGTACTGCTACTGATTGTGCTGTTTGCTTCCTCAACATGTCAACTTCATCTCTAAGTGCAGAAGCAGAATCTCTTTCTACCACTAGTTTAGCCTCTAGAGCATCAGCAGTTGGCAATTCATAATGCACGATTGGGTCGGTGCCACAGCTGTGGGATGATACAACGTCCATGGGGACCTCGCTCTTTGATCTTGGGCTAACCTGTTTTGCCATTAAAGTTCCAATTGGATTCAGAAAAGTTGAAGTTAGCAAAACATCTCAACTGGGAGTTATAACAGCAAACCAGTTAAACAAAAAAGGAATTAAAGAGTTTCAATTCAATGCTGAAAAGTAGTTATTAACATCATTGTAACCCGTTGTTGCAGCAGCAAAGCAGTTAAACAAACAAGTAGCTATTTAAGTTCAGGCAAACAGGTAATTCTTAACAGTAAGTATCAAACACATAGATAGGTGCAGTCTATAATTGGATTAACAGGCTGTGGCATTATGTAATCAGTAGCAAACTAAATTAAGCCAAGCAACGTAATTGAACAATTTTGCAATAAGTGGTAACTAAAATTCTGAGAAGCAGGTAACTGAACTTACGCTAGTTCTTTGTACAGGCACACTGTAACTTTTTTCGCTTACAAGGTTGTAGGAAGGAGTCCATGGCATCAATTGCTTGAATACGCAGTCCCAATACTTCTTTCTTCCCACACTGCATTGGTAAGTCGAATGGTTAATCTGGTAAGATGGTGCGTCCTTGACATGTTATATGAAGACGTGTAGTCAGACTAGTTGTAGCCACACACATCACACTGGCTTTTACTGTATATTTCATGCGATTACTTTTGGCATATCGAGATCTAAACAATCTACAATAGGATGAAAAGACTGGCATCCTTCACATTATTGGCGAACTCAGTTCATAGAAACAAGCAATCATTCTGTGGGTAAATCAAAAGCGCCACTGGAATATTTTTCACTACCCCTATCATACACGCAAAAAGGGGCGACGCCACCATAGGGGCTGGTATGGGCGGCCGCCTTGGGTGGCTCAAAAGTGTGCACCTAGTTTGAGTCGTCCAGGTTGGCCCAGGCTAGTTTTGTTCGTCCCAACGCAAGAACAGGCAATGTAAAAAATGAAGAAAAATGTTTCAATTTGGTTAGGCCAATAACATAAGTGCAAGGCAGGCCCTATAGCAGGCTCGCGGCCCAAACGAGCACCTCCCATATCGATCGACAGTAGGAAAAATCCCAATCATCCGCTCCAGCCTCCAGTCTGGTTCGCTCCTAACCTAGCCGCCGCTGGACAGACCGACACAGCACTTCCTCGCACCCTCGTTGGAGGGCGGTCGCCGGGCTTCAAGTGAACGGAAGGACAAGAAGATGAGGATCCAACCCTGGGTGTAGCCTGCGTGGGAGACAGCGGCGGCAGCACGGGCATGGCATCGAGCTTGCGCAAACGGACAGTCGCAGCTTGCAAGAGTAGCATGCGCAACGAGCAGGTACATCACAGCCCTGATTATATCTAATTCAACTCTTCAATCTCTGGCCAATAGTTAAACCTGACGGTGTTGTAAAACTGCTTGTATGTAGGGAGTCTATGAGAAAATGAAACCAATTTCTACTCATTTTATAACTCCCCCAATCAATACTGAACTGACTGAATCTGATGTATCTAATCAAGTTTCCGGTGCAAACATCCAAGCTCATGTTGTTCTTGAGCCTGAAGTGTCTAATGAACAGACTGCTAATGAAGGATTTGATGCAAACATTTTACATGCTCCTGGTGATGAACATATAGTGTCTAATGAGGCATCTAATGCAAGCATTTTGCAAGCTCCCATTGAAGGATTTAGTGTCTAATGATGATCTACTATGTTGAGAGAGACATAGAGATTTGCAGGCATTGATGACAAGCAAATTATAGTGCATTTTCATGGCTTGAGGAAACGTCGAGGCCATCTACCAGAAAGTCCCCGTATCATGACAACGTAGCATAAATACTTTTCTAATCTGTTGTTTGAAACTATTGGCATACTTGTGCAGGATAGATATATTGATATGCAGTTTGCGCACTGGTTATAGGTGCAATTACACTTCGATATTTTCAGCCAGAGAACGAATAATTCAAGCAGGTACATACCATGTTTGTAGTCCTTAAACACCATGTTGCATTTTGTGTTTTTTGGTGCTTGCATCATTTAGTGTTTATAATCTGAACTACTTTGGATCATTAGTTGGTTTTCAAAGTGCATGTAGCTTCACATTTCTCAAGTTATGTTGATTTCCGGAGTGCAAGTGCCTTCGTATTTTTTAAGTTAAATGTTCGCCCCTGGTAACTTGAATTCGTGTATCCGCCACTGCACACAAATCATACACGAATGCCAGTACGAATTAAATGAAATGCAGGGACTTACGCTAGCTCGTTGTACAGGCTCACTGCAGCTCTACTTGCACTTGGGATGTTCCATGTACAAGTCCATGTTACCACTTGCTTGGATGTGCAGGCCTTGTGCTCCTTGCATCCCCCTCTGCATTTTTGACACGGCGAATGGCTGATCAAATAAGAGGAATCGACCTTGCTATTGTGCCGGAGGACAGATACTTACAAGGTTATACGGGTGTGCAGGATGTGTACCAGATCCCGTAGCGCCGTCATGCTTCGCTAAAATATGGATTTGCTTGTTTCAGATGATATCTCCAGAAGAAATAAGAGTTAAAGTCAGAGTTGGATAGGCGTGTAAGCTAAGAGAGCAGTGAAAGGATATCCAAACATCGTCGGAACAGTGAAGGGAGTGATGTGTGGATACCTAGTTTGGGCCGACGTTTGGGCATGCTCGCCTAGCTAGAGTGCGGGTCACTTCAGAGCCGTTGAGGGTGATGCGCTGGCGTTGGCTGGCCGCGCACGGATGCAGATCTTGAGTGCAGCGGAGCGCTACAATGCGGTGGACGAGACCGTTGGTGAAGCCCCAGCGGCCTCGGGGGGCAGAGGCGTGACGATGTGCTCGTTGAAGTAGCCCCGGTGAGCTGGGAGACGGCGTCGGTGAAGCGCACCTGATGCGGTGGAAGTCGCTGTCTGTGAGGCACGTCGGTTGCGGCGGCCGACGTTGTCGGTGGACCACCCGGTGCGGTGGACGAGGGCGTAGATGAGGTAGCTCCCGTGCGGTGGTGAAGCGCGACCGTCGTCTTCGTCATCGTCGTCCGGCACAGAGGTGGGGAAAGAGACGAGATGAGGGGCGATTCGAACTTTGCTTGGGTTGGCGGCGAATTAGGGATTTGAGCAATCTGGGCGCGGAAGGGGACGGTGGAGAAGGGAGATTTTGCAGGGCTAGAATTGGGGCCGCCAGATATTTCAATCCAAAACGTGGAAGCGTGAACTTATTTTGTCGTCGTCCTTTTTTTGGGTGGGTGGCTGGGTGCTACGCGTCCGTCCGACACACGCGACCACCACGACACGACCCTGGTGCGCCTACATTTGAGAATGCAAACGAATCTTCTTTCATTGGCAAACGAATCTGTATGTATTACCATGCCCGTGTTTTCCTTGCAATAATTAGTCATTCGAAACGAGATACTATAAATTAATTAATGAGGAGTTATTTGAAAAAAATCGAAACGGTATCCACGCTAACGTGGATTAGAGTGTGTGTCACATAATTAGTTATTTGAATTAGAGTGTGTGTCACATAGCGATCTCCAATTCTAATGTGGATTTTGCATTTCACTGTATCCACGCTAGTTTTTTAATACAAATTCATATGTATATGATGAACACCATGGTAGTGAGAAAACTTTTGGATGGATTCAAACATATGACCTACAAAATAGCACAACAAATCGAGTCAATGTCAACTCTTCAAAACCTAGTATGGCACGAATTCGAAATAATTACCCATATGCATGGTCCTCAGTTCAAATCTTACAATGTACACCGAATTGAAACATCGATATTAAGTCTCGTACTATCTACATTCAAATGTTGTTTTTAGCCCCCTACCCCCGCACACACGCTACATACTTCCTGTATCGGTCAATCTTCCTCTCCTAACCACCTTAGGAAGCTATCGGTTTCCAACACACATCCATTCTTTCTCTCCATGTTTCGATCTCTAACTCTCTCAACTACACAACCCTCTTTTTCCACTCTATTACGAAATGTATTTACCTCACACACCCGCCATTGCACCCCATGCCGAGCTCTCTCTCTCCCTCTCCCTCTCACCCTCTCGTGCTAAATACATGCATTGCCTATCTAGCCCCCCAACCTCTCGTGCGCATGCACGCACGTTGTTTATCTAGGTCACTCCCTCGAGACTGTCTCACTCTTTCTTCTGCATGGCGGGCCACACTCGCTCAATTTCGCTCTCTTTATCTGAGTCTCGTTTAACCTCGTTTTCTTTCACACACAAATGATATATCTCCCTATTCGGACCTCGATTGACACACTCTATACTCTCTCACACAGATTGTCTATCTAGGTCAGTCCATCGAAGCCGCCCCCACTCTTTCGACCTCATGGCGGGCCACGCTCGCTCTCTCTCTCCCTCTCTCTCTCTCTCTCTTTGTATGTCTCGATTGACCTCGCTCTTTCTCGGACAAAAACGATATATCACCATGTTTGAGCCCAATTCGACTTATTCACATTGTATACTCTCCCACGCACATTGTCTATCTAGGTCACTCTCTCCAACCCGTCTCACTCTTTCGATCACACGACGACCCTATGTGATCGATCGACCTTGCTTCCTCCCATGCACAAAATATATCTACACGTCTGTGACTGGATCATCTCTCAAGCTCTATCTTACAGCCCTCACCCTTGCCAAAAGCTCAATCGGACAATATTGTTGGAAATATGCCCTAGAGGCAATAATAAAATGGTTATTATTATATTTCCTTGTTCATGATAATTGTCTATTGTTCATGCTATAATTGTGTTATCCGGAAATCGTAATACATGTGTGAACACATGGACCATAACATGTCCCTAGTGAGCCTCTAGTTGACTAGCTCGTTGATCAATAGATGGTTACGGTTTCCTGACCATGGACATTGGATGTCATTGATAACGGGATCACATCATTAGGAGAATGATGTGATGGACAAGACCCAATCCTAAGCATAGCACTAGATCGTGTAGTTCGTTTGCTAAAGCTTTTCTAATGTCAAGTATCATTTCCTTAGACCATGAGATCGTGCAACTCCCGGATACCGTAGGAATGCTTTGGGTGTACCAAACGTCACAACGTAACTGGGTGGCTACAAAGGTGCACTACAGGTATCTCCGAAAGTGTCTGTTGGGTTGGCACAGATCGAGACTGGGATTTGTCACTCCGTATGACGGAGAGGTATCTCTGGGCCCACTCGGTATTGCATCATCATAATGAGCTCAATGTGACTAAGTAGTTAGTCACGGGATCATGCATTACGGAACGAGTAAAGTGACTTGCCGGTAACGAGATTGAACGAGGTATTGGGATACCGACGATCGAATCTCGGGCAAGTAAAGTACCGATTGACAAAGGGAATTGTATACGGGATTACTTGAATCCTCGACATCGTGGTTCATCCGATGAGATCATCGAGGAACATGTGGGAGCCAACATGGGTATCCCGATCCCGCTGTTGGTTATTGACCGGAGAGTCGTCTCGGTCATGTCTGCATGTCTCCCGAACCCGTAGGGTTTACACACTTAAGGTTCGGTGACGCTAGGTTTGTAGAGATATTAGTATGCGGTAACCCAAAAGTTGTTCCGATTGCCGTATGAGATCCTGGACATCACGAGGAGTTCCGGAATGGTCTGGAGGTAAAGATTTGTATATAGGAAGTCTAGTTTCGGCCACCGGGAAAGTTTCGGGGGTCACCGGTATTGTACCGGGACCACCGGAAGGGTCCCGGGGGTCCACCGGGTGGGGCCACCTATCCCGGAGGGCCCCATGGGCTGAAGTGGGAAGGGAACCAGCCTCTGGTGGGCTGGTGCGCCCCCCCATGGGCCTCCCCTGCGCCTAGGGTTGGAAACCCTGGGGGTGGGGGCGCCCCACCTAACTTGGGGGGCAAGTCCCCCCCTTGGCCGCCGCCCCGCCCCCCCCTGAGATGGGATCTCCAGGGGGCCGGCGCCCCCCCAGGACCCCTATATATAGTGGAGGGGAGGGAGGGCAGCCGCACCCAAAGCCCTGGCGCCTCCCTCTCCCTCCCGTAACACCTCTCCCTCTCGCTAAGCTTGGCGAAGCCCTGCCGAGATCCCCGCTACTTCCACCACCACGCCGTCGTGCTGCTGGATCTCCATCAACCTCTCCTTCCCCTTGCTGGATCAAGAAGGAGGAGACATCTCTCCCAATCGTACGTGTGTTGAACGCGGAGGTGCCGTCTGTTCGGCGCTAGGATCATCGGTGATTTGGATCACGACGAGTACGGCTCCATCAACCCCGTTGTCTTGAACGCTTCCGCTCGCGATCTACAAGGGTATGTAGATGCACTCCTCTCTCTCATTGCTAGATAACTCCATAGATTGATCTTGGTGATGCGTAGAAAATTGTAAATTTCTGCTATGATCCCCAACAGTGGCATCATGAGCTAGGTCTATGCGTAGTTTCTATGCACGAGTAGAACACAAGTTGTTGTGGGCGTTGATTTTGTCAATTTACTTGCCGTTCCTAGTCTTATCTTGATTCGGCGGCATCGCGGGATGAAGCGGCCCGGACCGACCTTACACGTATGCTTACGTGAGACAGGTTCCACCGACTGACATGCACTAGTTGCATAAGGTGGCTAGCGGGTGTCTGTCTCTCCCACTTTAGTCGGATCGGATTCGATGAAAAGGGTCCTTATGAAGGGTAAATAGAAATTGGCATATCACGTTGTGGTTTTGGCGTAGGTAAGAATCGTTCTTGCTAGAAACCTATAGCAGCCACGTAAAAGTTTGCAACAACAATTAGAGGACGTCTAACTTGTTTTTGCAGCAAGTGTCATGTGATGTGATATGGCCAGAAGATGTGATGAATGATATATGTGATGTATGAGATTGATCATGTTCTTGTAATAGGAATCACGACTTGCATGTCGATGAGTATGACAACCGGCAGGAGCCATAGGAGTTGTCTTAATTTATTTATGACCTGCGTGTCAACTGGAACGTCATGTAATTACTTTACTTTATTGCTAACCGTTAGCCATAGTAGTAGAAGTAATAGTTGGCGAGACAACTTCGTGAAGACACGATGATGGAGATCATGATGATGGAGATCATGGTGTCATGCCGGTGACGATGATGAACATGGCGCCCCGAAGATGGAGATCAAAAGGAGCAAAATGGTATTGGCCATATCATGTCACTATTTGATTGCATGTGATGTTTATCATGTTTTACATCTTATTTGCTTAGAACGACGGTAGCATAAATAAGATGATCCCTCGCTAAAATTTCAAGAAAGTGTTCCCCCTAACTGTGCACCGTTGCGAAAGTTCGTTGTTCCGAAGCACCACGTGATAATCGGGTGTGATAGGTTCTAATGTTCGCATACAATGGGTGTAAGCCAGATTTACACATGCAATACACTTAGATTGACTTGACGAGCCTAGCATGTACAGACATGGCCTCGGAACACAAGAGACCGAAAGGTCAAACATGAGTCATATAGCAGATACGATCAACATGAAGATGTTCACCGACGATGACTAGTCCGTCTCACGTGATGATCGGACACAGCCTAGTTGACTCGGATCATGTATCACTTAGATGACTAGAGGGATGTCTGTCTGAGTGGGAGTTCATTAATAATTTGATTAGATGAACTTAATTATCATGAACTTAGTCTAAAATCTTTACAATATGTCTTGTAGATCAAATGGCCCACGCTAATGTCAACCTCAACTTCAACGCGTTCCTAGAGAAAACCAAGCTGAAAGACGATGGTAGCAACTATACGGACTGGGTCCGGAACTTGAGGATCATCCTCATAGCTGCCAAGAAAGCATATGTCCTTGAAGCACCGCTAGGTGAAGCACCCGTCCCAGCACACCAAGACGTTATGAACGCCTGGCAAACACATGTTGATGATTACTCCCTGGTTCATTGCGGCATGCTTTACAACTTAGAACCGGGGCTCCAAAACCGTTTTGAGCAGCACGGAGCATATGAGATGTTCCAAGAGCTGAAAATGGTTTTCCAAGCTCACGCCCGGGTCGAGAGATATGAAGTCTCCGACAAGTTCTACAGTTGTAAGATGGAGGAGAATAGTTCCGTCAGCGAACACATACTCAAAATGTCTGGGTTGCACAACCGCTTGTCTCAGCTGGGAGTTAATCTCCCGGATGACGCGGTCGTTGACAGAATCCTTCAGTCGCTCCCACCTAGCTACAAGAGCTTTGTGATGAACTTCAATATGCAGGGGATGGAAAATACCATCCCTGAGGTATATTCAATGCTGAAATCAGCGGAGGTGGAGATCAAGAAGGAACATCAAGTGTTGATGGTGAATAAAACCACTAAGTTCAAGAAAGGCAAGGGTAAGAAGAACTTCAAGAAAGACGGCAAGGGAGTTGCCGCGCCCGGTAAGCAAGCTGCCAGGAAGAAGAAAGAATGGACCTAAGCCTGAGACTGAGTGCTTTTATTGCAAGGGAAACGGTCACTGGAAGCGGAACTGCCCCAAGTACTTAGCGGATAAGAAGGCCGGCAATACCAAAGGTATATGTGATATACATGTTATTGATGTGTACCTAACCAGCGCTCGTAGTAGCTCCTGGGTATTCGATACCGGTGCGGTTGCTCATATTTGTAACTCAAAGCAGGAGCTGCGGAATAAGCGGAGACTGGCGAAGGACGAGGTGACGATGTGCGTCGGGAATGGTTCCAAGGTCGATGTGATCGCCGTCGGCACGCTACCTCTACATTTACCTACGGGATTAGTTTTAAACCTTAATAATTGTTATTTAGTGCCAGCTTTGAGCATGAACATTGTATCTGGATCTCGTTTAATGCGAGATGGCTACTCATTTAAATCCGAGAATAATGGTTGTTCTATTTATATGAGAGATATGTTTTATGGTCATGCCCCGCTGGTCAATGGTTTATTCTTGATGAATCTCGAACGTGATGTTACACATATTCATAGTGTGAATGCCAAGAAATGTAAGGTTGATAATGATAGTCCCACATACTTGTGGCACTGCCGCCTTGGTCACATTGGTGTCAAACGCATGAAGAAACTCCATGCAGATGGACTTTTGGAGTCTCTTGATTATGAATCATTTGACACGTGCGAACCATGCCTCATGGGCAAAATGACCAAGACTCCGTTCTCCGGAACAATGGAGCGAGCAACCAACTTATTGGAAATCATACATACTGATGTGTGTGGTCCAATGAGCGTTGAGGCTCGCGGTGGCTATCGTTATGTTCTCACCCTCACTGATGACTTGAGTAGATATGGGTATGTCTACTTAATGAAACACAAGTCTGAGACCTTTGAAAAGTTAAGGAATTTCAGAGTGAGGTTGAGAATCAACGTGACAGGAAAATAAAGTTCTTACGATCAGATCGTGGATGGGAATATTTGAGTCACGAATTTGGCACACACTTAAGGAAATGTGGAATTGTTTCACAACTCACGCTGCCTGGAACACCTCAGCGTAATGGTGTGTCTGGGCGTCGTAATCGCACTCTATTGGATATGGTGCGATCTATGATGTCTCTTACTGATCTACCGCTATCATTCTGGGGTTATGCTTTAGAGACTGCCGCATTCACTTTAAATAGGGCTTCGTCTAAATCCGTTGAGACGACACCGTATGAATTATGGTTTGGAAAGAAACCTAAGCTGTCGTTTCTTAAAGTTTGGGGATGCGATGCTTATGTCAAGAAACTTCAACCTGAAAAGCTCGAACCCAAGTCAGAAAAATGCGTCTTCGTAGGATACCCTAAGGAAACCATTGGGTATACCTTCTACCTCAGATCCGAAGGCAAGATCTTCGTTGCCAAGAATGGGTCCTTTCTGGAGAAAGAGTTTCTCTCGAAAGAAGCAAGTGGGAGGAAAGTGGAACTTGATGAGATGACCCCTCTCGAACCAGAAAGTAGCACAGCACAAGAAAATGTTTCTGTGGTGCCTACACCGACTAGAGAGGAAGTTAATGATGACGATCATGATCAAGTTGCCACTGAACTTCGTAGGTCCACAAGGACACGTTCCGCACCAGAGTGGTACGGCAACCCTATTCTGGAAATCATGTTGTTGGACAACGGTGAACCTTCGAACTATGAAGAAGCAATGGCGGGTCCAGATTCCAACAAATGGCTTGAAGCCATGCAATCCGAGATAGGATCCATGTATGAAAACAAAGTGTGGACTTTGACAGACTTGCCCGATGATCGGCGAGCGATAGAAAATAAATGGATCTTTAAGAAGAAGATGGACGCGGATGGAAATGTTACCATCTATAAAGCTCGACTTGTCGCTAAGGGTTATCGACAAGTTCAAGGTGTTGACTACGATGAGACCTTCTCACCCGTAGCGAAGCTGAAGTCCGTCCGAATCATGTTAGCAATTGCCGCATTCTACGATTATGAAATATGGCAAATGAACGTCAAAACGGCATTCCTTAACGGCTTCCTTAAGGAAGAATTGTATATGATGCAGCCGGAAGGTTTTGTCGATCCTAAGAATGCTAACAAAGTATGCAAGCTCCAGCGCTCAATGTATGGGCTGGTGCAGGCATCTCGGAGTTGGAACATTCGCTTTGATGAGATGATCAAAGCGTTTGGGTTTACGCAGACTTATGGAGAAGCCTGTGTTTACAAGAAAGTGAGTGGGAGCTCTGTAGCATTTCTCATATTATATGTGGATGACATACAATTGATGGGAAATGATATAGAATTCTTGGAAAGTATAAAGGCCTACTTGGATAAGTGTTTTTCAATGAAGGACCTTGGAGAAGCTGCCTACATATTAGGCATCAAGATCTATAGAGATAGATCGAGACGCCTCATAGGTCTTTCACAAAGCACACACCTTGACAAGATATTGAAGAAGTTCAATATGGATCAGTCCAAGAAGGGGTTTTGCCTTTATTGCAAGGTGTGAGATTGAGCACGGCTCAATGCCCGACCACGGCAGAATATAGAGAAAAGATGAGTGTCGTCCCCTATGCCTCGGCCATAGGGTCTATTATGTATGCGATGCTGTGTACCAGACCTGATGTAAACCTTGCCGTAAGTTTGGTAGGAAGGTACCAAAGTAATCCCGGCATGGAACACTGGACAGCGGTCAAGAATATCCTGAAGTACCTGAAAAGGACTAAGGATATGTTTCTCGTTTATGGAGGTGACGAAGAGCTCGTCGTAAAGGGTTACGTCGATGCTAGCTTCGACACAGATCTGGATGACTCTAAGTCACAAACCGGATACGTGTATATTTTGAATGGTGAGGCAGTCAGCTGGTGCAGTTGCAAGCAAAGCGTCGTGGCGGGATCTACATGTGAAGCGGAGTACATGGCAGCCTCGGAGGCAGCACATGAAGCAATCTGGATGAAGGAGTTCATTGCCGACCTAGGAGTTATTCCCAATGCATCGGGGCCGATGACTCTCTTCTGTGACAACACTAGAGCTATTGCCCTTGCCAAGGAGCCCAGGTTTCACAAGAAGACTAGGCACACCAAGCGTCGCTTCAACTCCATTCGCGAAAATGTTCAAAATGGAGACATAGATATTTGTAAAGTGCATACGGATTTGAATGTCGCAGATCCGTTGACTAAACCTCTTCCACGAGCGAAACATGATCAACTCCAGAACGCTATGGGTGTACGATTCATCACAATGTAACTAGATTATTGACTCTAGTGCAAGTGGGAGACTGTTCGAAATATGCCCTAGAGGCAATAATAAAATGGTTATTATTATATTTCCTTGTTCATGATAATTGTCTATTGTTCATGCTATCATTGTGTTATTCGGAAATCGTAATACATGTGTGAACACATGGAGCATAACATGTCCCTAGTGAGCCTCTAGTTGACTAGCTCGTTGATCAATAGATGGTTACGGTTTCCTGACCATGGACATTGGATGTCATTGATAACGGGGTCACATCATTAGGAGAATGATGTGATGGACAAGACCCAATCCTAAGCATAGCACTGGATCATGTAGTTCATTTGCTAAAGCTTTTCTAATGTCAAGTAGCATTTCCTTAGACCATGAGATCGTGCAACTCCCGGATACCGTAGGAATGCTTTGGGTGTACCAAACGTCACAACGTAACTGGGTGGCTATAAAGGTGCACTACAGGTATCTCCGAAAGTGTCTGTTGGGTTGGCACAGATCGAGACTGGGATTTGTCACTCCGTATGACGGAGAGGTATCTCCGGGCCCACTCAGTATTGCATCATCATAATGAGCTCAATGTGACTAAGTAGTTAGTCACGGGATCATGCATTACGGAACAAGTAAAGTGACTTGCCGGGAACGAGATTGAACGAGGTATTGGGATACCGACGATCGAATCTCGGGCAAGTAAAGTACCGATTGACAAAGGGAATTGTATACGGGATTACTTGAATCCTCGACATCGTGGTTCATCCGATGAGATCATCAAGGAACATGTGGGAGCCAACATGGGTATCCAGATCCCACTGTTGGTTATTGACCGGAGAGTCGTCTCGGTCATGTCTGCATGTCTCCCGAACCCGTAGGGTCTACACATTAAGGTTCGGTGACGCTAGGGTTGTAGAGATATTAGTATGCGGTAACCCGAAAGTTGTTCAGAGTCCCGGATGAGATCCCGGACATCACGAGGAGTTCCGGAATGGGCCGGAGGTAAAGATTTGTATATAGGAAGTCCAGTTTCGGCCACCGGGAATGTTTCAGGGGTCACCGGTATTGTACCGGGACCACCGGAAGGGTCCCGGGGGTCCACCGGGTGGGGCCACCTATCCCGGAGGGCCCCATGGGCTGAAGTGGGAAGGGAACCAGCCCCTGGTGGGCTGGTGTGCCCCCCATGGGCCTCCCCTGCGCCTAGGGTTGGAAACCCTGGGGGTGGGGGGGGCGCCCCACCTAACTTGGGGGGCAAGTCCCCCCCTTGGCCGCCGCCCCCCTGAGATGGGATCTCCAGGGGGCCGGCGCCCCCCCCAGGACCCCTATATATAGTGGAGGGGAGGGAGGGCAGCCGCACCCAAAGCCCTGGCGCCTCCCTCTCCCTCCCGTAACACCTCTCCCTCTCGCTGAGCTTGGCGAAGCCCTGCCGAGACCCCCGCTACTTCCACCACCATGCCGTCGTGCTGCTGGATCTCCATCAACCTCTCCTTCCCCTTGCTGGATCAAGAAGGAGGAGATGTCTCCCAACCGTACGTGTGTTGAACGCGGAGGTGCCGTCCGTTCGGCGCTAGGATCATCGGTGATTTGGATCACGACGAGTACGACTCCATCAACCCCGTTCTCTTGAACGCTTCCGCTCGCGATCTACAAGGGTATGTAGATGCACTCCTCTCTCTCGTTGCTAGATGACTCCATAGATTGATCTTAGTGATGCGTAGAAAATTTTAAATTTCTGCTACGATCCCCAACAAATATCTCTCCAGAGCATATATATTTGTTCCATGAATGTCGGACCACACTCACTTTGTCTCTCTATCTATATGTCTCTCGATTGACCTCGCTTTCTCACGCCGTATCTTCCACACATTGAAGCTAACTCTCCATCCCTCGCAAAGCCAGAGCTATTTACATTGCGAGGAGCACTCCAACCTTGGATTAATTTGTGTAGGCATTTATTCCGGTCGGTTTAGATTCTATTTTCGTAGCATTCGGCCCACAACTACTCGAAACACCATTGCAACCCCCGCAACTCCCCTAGTTGATTTCCCTCTGGCTCGGTCATCGCTCTCTCACATGTCCTTTCTCGGCTTCAACGTCGCACCATGGTATTATTGCAAAAAACTCTGTTGTTCTCTTTAATTATTATAAATAAGCTACAAAACTACACACTGATAGTCCACTTGGAATGGAACAAATTTGGACCCACAAATTAAAGTGCTACAAACTACACATCGAGGGGCCAACATGTCATGAAACAAATTTGGACCCATATATAAATTAAAAAATAAAGGACGAGGATCGAACATGCGACCAGGGCCTTCAAGCCGCACGTCAATAGGCAACATACATAGAACATCAATGTTTGTTGTACCTCCCTTTGTTCACATAATGTTTTTATATTACCACAACCTATTTAATTGATAACATGTAATATTATTTTTAGTACTATTCTCCTTCACTTACTGGTGGGTACCATGTGTGCTCTCTCTCCTCCCCTTCTGCGTTTAGACGCACGGGCATACACGAAGAACTCGCGGGCGATGTTGCCGTTGACCATATCTGGACGCATTCATAAGTTACGGCACCAGTTTCACGTGCTAGCAGCACTAGTCAGTGTGTACATGCAATGCACGTTAATTTGGAAGTATATTAAGTGCATGCGGATATTAAGTTGGATATTATTGCGTGTTATTATGTGATTAGCACTATTTTTGGCATGAAATTAACGGCACGCTAAACGTGTTGAGCGCTCGACATTGAAGCAGTCTAGGTCGTTGGATGACAAGGAATACATGTGGCTTGATGACGTTTTATATTTAATTTGATACGGCTCTAGCAGAACATTTAATCGATCAAACCATGGATTTTGTTCAGTCTGACTCCAACTTTAAATTATACGATGATCGATCTAAAATAAACGGAAATGATAAACGTTCGGATTTTAAGCATGGCAATCCGAACATTTTTCATGGCAAATTTAGATTACGCGGCGGCGGCGGGGGTGTCTTGCGGTGGGAAGCGGCTCCTCTGCCGTGCTCTGTGTGTCGTCGGGCCACTAACCGACGGCGACGGCGGCGTCTTGCGCCGTTGTTGGCGTACTCGTGGACGTTGGCCCTAGCTTCAAGGAAGGCCACAATGTTCTGGACTTCGTCTCCAGGAGCGAGTCAACTGGTGGGACGAGGCGACTGGCGTTGGTGCAAGGAAGCGGTCGACGGCGGCCATCCATGCCGCTGAGGGGGGCACTGTCACCTGCGCGGGGATAGGCACTGTCAACGGCCCGGCAGAGACATTCGTGTGCACGGGCACCGGCACGGGCACGCACGTCAGTGCACGCGCAGGCGCATGCGCTGGCAGGTGCACGGGCACTGGCATGGGCGTGCGCGTCAGTGCACGCGCAGGCACATGCGCTGACAGGTGCACGGGCGCGGGAAAGTCGGCGGGGACCTCGTGGAACCCCGTGGCATCAAGCTCGGCGACAATGTGCCGCTCCCTGCCCATCAATGCCACGGGGATGGGCGTTGGCGCAGTCGGGGCGACGGGAGCGGGGACAGGCGCGGCGCCTTCCCGCAAGGCCAGTTCAAGCTCGTCCCAAAGCGCCTTATGTTCTTGAGACTCCGGCTAGGTGTCTTCCTCAGGAAACTTGAAGACTAAGGGCAGACCATCGTGATGCGGCATGGCATACGTTTAGGTCAGGCTGGTTGGAGGTAGACGACAGGAGAATCGGAGAGGAAGAGAGAAGATTGTAGCGATACCGGGTAGTGCGGGGTTGATTTTAAACTACGGCGCCGACGACATTAAAAGTGGGAGCAGTTGGGACAAAGGTGGGCGGCGGAGCCTGGTCAAAGGGCTCGCCTCCCGGTGAGCCTGCACAGCGGTCTGCTCGCACGCCTCCGTGTCAGCCGGCGCAGCGGTCTGCTTGCACGCCTCCCGTTGACTCACACGCTTGCTCGGACGGCACCTGCCGATGAGAAGCGGGACTCGTGGCGGCACGTAAACGCCCACGGTTTCAATAGTGAAAGTGTTCGCCTTAATGTGACAGGTCTTTGTTCCAAAATAACTTGGCTCTTCATCTGTGCAACTTGTCATAAGCAGCTTGTCTCAAATTGAAGAAAAAATTATGAAGTAATATTTGTGCCATATCACGTGACCATGCTCAGTTTCAAGAATTTATGGTCACTTTTGGATTTTCTGAAATTTAAGATCCAGGATTCGAAACAATATCATAACCTGCATCATGCAATAAATTTTCAAGCCATACATCTGTCCTGTTGTATTTCTTAAGAAAGGATTTGGTCAAACATTTTGCTTAGTTAGACTTCAGACAAGTTATATATGCAGAGCAAAAGGATAATCCCTCCATACCAGTGCATTGCCTGATATATTAACTCAAGTACTAGGCACGAACAAACGGGCTCATCTGTGCTCATCCTGGTGTATTAGTACTACTACTAGGCAATGCAGGTGACCTTGGCGAGCGGCGACCGAGGGAATTGAACCGTGCTCGGCACGGTAGGTAACGTTGTCTAGTTACTTTTTTTTTAACACAACGTTGTCTAGTTACTAAAGCATCCCTCCGTTGTGCATCGGTAGTCATTATGGACCGGGGACATGAGGGGAATTTCCTAGGGCTGGAATTCTGGCCGCCAGATATTTCGACTCGAAACGCGGAGGCTCGACTGGTTGGGGTTGCCTAATGTGCGTACCACGCACGCCACCAGAAGGACACGAGCCCGGTTTTTTTATTTTTTATTTTTTAGGATCAACACGAGCCAAGGTCTGGTTGGTACGCCGTTGGGTCCTACCATTCGGGAATACGAAAGGAACCTTTTAAGTTGTCGAACGAATCTATGTGTATTACAATGCCCGTATTTTCCTTGCAAATACTAATCTCAACGTGGTAATTGATTTATGACGAGTTGTTGAATTAGAGTGAGTTTGTGATATAGTGATCTCAATGTGGGTTTCACATTTCATGGTATCCCTGCTAAGTTTTTCAATGCAAATGACACCCACACACGAACACAACAATAATCCAATAAGTATAGTGCATCTATTTTTCCAAACCATGCATGTATGACACTAATTCAAAAATACTCCTTCTGTTCCTAAATATTAGTCTTTTAGAGATTTCAACAAGCGACTACATACGGAGCAAAATGAGTGAATCTACACTCTAAAATATGTCTATACACATCCGTATGTGCCAGTCCACTTGAAATCTCTAAAAAGACTAATATTTAGGAACGAAGGGAGTAAAATGTAAGACATGCATGGTCCTCAATTCAATATTTAAAACGAACATGAAACTGAAACATGAATATTAAGTCTAGTACTACAGTACATGCAAATGTTGTGTTTAATTAGGCGGAGCTATGATTGTCGGGGGTCACCCCCTCGACCTTAGATAAAATTGTGAAGCTCTGTTTAGGGTTGTTTAGATTATATTTGTCCCCACCCTCCCAACCACCGATTGGTTGTGCACCCCCACCCCTCCTCCCCGGGAGAATATCATGTGCCCCCATACCTTAGATGCTATATGCCGATACAAGTTGCTTGGAGCTTGTAGATCTGAGATATAGCAGCTCACATGATGTCTTAATATTTTTACAGGAAACCTTGGTGAGTTTGAGAATTGCACACAATTTGTACAAAAACTACTCAGATGCCCTTGGATCCCATATCCAACGACCTCGAAGCTAGTATCACCGTAGCATCTAAGATGAAGGAGGACATCATATTCTCCTGTATGTAAGAATATCATGTGCTACCACACCTTAGATGCTTTGGTGATACAAGCTCTTCGGAGCCGTTGGTGTGCCCCCCATGGGCCTCCCCTGCGCCTAGGGTTGGAAACCCTGGGGGTGGGGGGGCGCCCCACCTAACTTGGGGCGCAAGTCCCCCCCTTGGCCGCCGCCCCCCCTGAGATGGGATCTCCAGGGGGCCGGCGCCCCCCCAGGACCCCTATATATAGTGGAGGGGAGGGAGGGCAGCCGCACCCAAAGCCCTGGCGCCTCCCTCTCCCTCCCGTAACACCTCTCCCTCTCGCTGAGCTTGGCGAAGCCCTGCCGAGACCCCCGCTACTTCCACCACCACGCCGTCGTGCTGCTGGATCTCCATCAACCTCTCCTTCCCCTTGCTGGATCAAGAAGGAGGAGACGTCTCTCCCAACCGTACGTGTGTTGAACGCGGAGGTGCCATCCGTTCGGCGCTAGGATCATCGGTGATTTGGATCACGACGAGTACGACTCCATCAACCCCGTTCTCTTGAACGCTTCCGCTCGCGATCTACAAGGGTATGTAGATGCACTCCTCTCTCTCGTTGCTAGATGACTCTATAGATTGATCTTGGTGATGCGTAGAAAATTTTAAATTTCTGCTACGATCCCCAACAAATATCTCTCTAGAGCATATATATTTGTTCCATGAATGTCGGACCACACTCACTTTGTCTCTCTATCTATATGTCTCTCGATTGACCTCGCTTTCTCACGCCGTATCTTCCACACATTGAAGCTACCTCTCCATCCCTCGCAAAGCCGGAGCTATTTACATTGCGAGGGGCACTCCAACCTTGGATTAATTTGTGTAGGCATTTATTCCGGTCGGTTTAGATTCTATTTTCGTAGCATTCGGCCCACAACTACTCGAAACACCATTGCAACCCCCGCAACTCCCCTAGTTGATTTCCCTCTGGCTCGGTCATCGCTCTCTCACACGTCCTTTCTCGGCTTCAACGTTGCACCATGGTATTATTGCAAAAAACTCTGTTGTTCTCTTTAATTATTATAAATAAGCTACAAAACTACACACTGATAGTCCACTTGGAATGGAACAAATTTGGACCCACAAATTAAAGTGCTACAAACTACACACCGAGGGGCCCACATGTCATGAAACAAATTTGGACCCATATAAAAATTAAAAAATAAAGGACGAGGATCGAACATGCGACCAGGGCCTTCAAGCCGCACGTCAATAGGCAACATACATAGAACATCAATGTTTGTTGTACCTCCCTTTGTTCACATAATGTTTTTATATTACCACAACCTATTTAATTGATAACATGTAATATTATTTTTAGTACTATTCTCCTTCACTTCCTGGTGGGTACCATGTGTGCTCTCTCTCCTCCCCTTCTGCGTTTAGACGCACGGGCATACACGAAGAACTCGCGGGCGATGTTGCCGTTGACCATATCTGGACGCATTCATAAGTTACGGCACCAGTTTCACGTGCTAGCAGCACTAGTCAGTGTGTACGTGCAATGTACGTTAATTTGGAAGTATATTACGTGCATGCGGATATTAAGTTGGATATTATTTGCATGTTATTATGTGATTAGCACTATTTTTGGCATGAAATTAACCGCACGCTAAATGTGTTGAGCACTCGACATTGAAGCAGTCTAGGTCGTTGGATGACAAGGAATACATGTGGCTTGATGACGTTTTATATTTAATTTGATACGGCTCTAGCAGAACATTCAATCGATCAAACCATGGATTTTGTTCAGTCTGACTCCAACTTTAAATTATACGATGATCGATCTAAAATAAACGGAAATGATAAACGTTCAGATTTCAAGCATGGCAATCCGAACGTTTTTCATGGCAAATTTAGATTACGCGGCGGCGGCGGGGGTGTCTTGCGGTGGGAAGCGGCTCCTCTGCCGTGCTCTGTGTGTCGTCGGGCCACTAACCGACGGCAACGGCGGCGTCTTGCACCGTTGTTGGCGTACTCGTGGACGTTGGCCCTAGCTTCAAGGAATGCGACAATGTTCTGGACTTCGGTCTCCAGGAGCGAGTCAACTGGTGGGACGAGGCGACTGGCGTTGGTGCAAGGAAGCGGTCGACGACGGCCATCCATGCCGCTGAGGGGGGCACTGTCACCTGCGCGGGGATAGGCACTGTCAACGGCCCGGCAGAGACATTCGTGTGCACGAGCATCGGCACGGGCACGCACGTCAGTGCACGCGCAGGCGCATGCGCTGGCAGGTGCACGGGCACTGGCATGGGCGTGCGCGTCAGTGCACGCGCAGGCACATGCGCTGACAGGTGCACGGGCGCGTGAAAGTCGGCGGGGACCTCGTGGAACCCCGTGGCATCAAGCTCGGCGACAATGTGCAGCTCCCAGCCCATCAATGCCACGGGGATGGGCGTTGGCGCAGTCGGGGCGACGGGAGCGGGGACAGGCGCGGCGCCTTCCCGCAAGGCCAGTTCAAGCTCGTCCCAAAGCGCCTTATGTTCTTGAGACTCCGGCTAGGTGTCTTCCTCAGGAAACTTGAAGACTAAGGGCAGACCATCGTGATGCAGCATGGCATACGTTTAGGTCTGGCTGGTTGGAGGTAGACGACAGGAGAATCGGAGAGGAAGAGAGAAGATTGTAGCGATACCGGGTAGTGCGGGGTTGATTTTAAACTACGGCGCCGACAACATTAAAAGTGGGAGCAGTTGGGACAAAGGTGGGCGGCGGAGCCTGGTCAAAGGGCTCAACTCCCGGTGAGCCTGCACAGCGGTCTGCTCGCACGCCTCCGTGTCAGCCGGCGCAGCGGTCTGCTTGCACGCCTCCCGTTGACTCACACGCTTGCTCGGACGGCACCTGCCGATGAGAAGAGGGACTCGTGGCGGCACGTAAACGCCCACGGTTTCAATAGTGAAAGTGTTCGCCTTAATGTGACAGGTCTTTGTTCCAAAATAACTTGGCTCTTCATCTGTGCAACTTGTCGTAAGCAGCTTGTCTCAAATTGAAGAAAAAATTATGAAGTAATATTTGTGCCATATCACGTGACCATGCTCAGTTTCAAGAATTTATGGTCACTTTTGGATTTTCTGAAATTTAAGATCCAGGATTCGAAACAATATCATAACCTGCATCATGCAATAAATTTTCAACCCATACATCTGTCCTGTTGTATTTCTTAAGAAAGGATTTGGTCAAACATTTTGCTTAGTTGGACTTCAGACAAGTTATATATGCAGAGCAAAAGGATAATCCCTCCATACCAGTGCATTGCCTGATATATTAACTCAAGTACTAGGCACGAACAAACGGGCCCATCTGTGCTCATCCTGGTGTAGTAGTACTACTACTAGGCAATGCAGGTGACCTTGGCGAGCGGCGACCGAGGGAATTGAACCGTGCTCGGCACGGTAGGTAACGTTGTCTAGTTACTTTTTTTTGAACACAACGTTGTCTAGTTACTAAAGCATCCCTCCGTTGTTCATCGGTAGTCATTATGGACCGGGGACATGAGGGGAATTTCCTAGGGCTGGAATTCTGGCCGCCAGATATTTCGACTCGAAACGCGGAGGCTCGACTGGTTGGGGTTGCCTAATGTGCGTACCACGCACGCCACCAGAAGGACACGAGC
Organism: Aegilops tauschii subsp. strangulata; assembly: GCF_002575655.3. Classification (NCBI taxonomy): domain Eukaryota; kingdom Viridiplantae; phylum Streptophyta; class Magnoliopsida; order Poales; family Poaceae; genus Aegilops; species Aegilops tauschii. The sequence goes on from NC_053035.3 coordinate 471,523,195, forward strand.
CCGGTTTTTTTATTTTTTATTTTTTAGGATCAACACGAGCCAAGGTGTGGCTGGTACGCCGTTGGGTCCTACCATTCGGGAATACGAAAGGAACCTTTTAAGTTGTCGAACGAATCTATGTGTATTACAATGCCCGTATTTTCCTTGCAAATACTAATCTCAACGTGGTAATTGATTTATGACGAGTTGTTGAATTAGAGTGAGTTTGTGATATAGTGATCTCAATGTGGGTTTCACATTTCATGGTATCCCTGCTAAGTTTTTCAATGCAAATGACACCCACACACGAACACAACAATAATCCAATAAGTATAGTGTATCTATTTTTCCAAACCATGCATGTATGACACTAATTCAAAAATACTCCTTCTGTTCCTAAATATTAGTCTTTTAGAGATTTCAACAAGCGACTACATACGGAGCAAAATGAGTGAATCTACACTCTAAAATATGTCTATACACATCCGTATGTGCCAGTCCACTTGAAATCTCTAAAAAGACTAATATTTAGGAACGAAGGGAGTAAAATGTAAGACATGCATGGTCCTCAATTCAATATTTAAAACGAACATGAAACTGAAACATGAATATTAAGTCTAGTACTACAGTACATGCAAATGTTGTGTTTAATTAGGCGGAGCTATGATTGTCGGGGGTCACCCCCTCGACCTTAGATAAAATTGTGAAGCTCTGTTTAGGGTTGTTTAGATTATATTTCTCCCCACCCTCCCAACCACCGATTGGTTGTGCACCCCCACCCATCCTCCCCGGGAGAATATCATGTGCCCCCATACCTTAGATGCTATATGCTGATACAAGTTGCTTGGAGCTTGTAGATCTGAGATATAGCAGCTCACATGATGTCTTAATATTTTTACAGGAAACCTTGGTGAGTTTGAGAATTGCACACAATTTGTACAAAAACTACTCAGATGCCCTTGGATCCCATATCCAACGACCTCGAAGCTAGTATCACCGTAGCATCTAAGATGAAGGAGGACATCATATTCTCCTGTATGTAAGAATATCATGTGCTACCACACCTTAGATGCTTTGGTGATACAAGCTCTTCGGAGCCGTTGGTGTGCCCCCCATGGGCCTCCCCTGCGCCTAGGGTTGGAAACCCTGGGGGTAGGGGGGCGCCCCACCTAACTTGGGGGGCAAGTCCCCCCCTTGGCCGCCGCCCCCCCTGAGATGGGATCTCCAGGGGGCCGGCGCCCCCCCCCCCCCCAGGACCCCTATATATAGTGGAGGGGAGGGAGGGCAGCCGCACCCAAAGCCCTGGCGCCTCCCTCTCCCTCCCGTAACACCTCTCCCTCTCGCTGAGCTTGGCGAAGCCCTGCCGAGACCCCCGCTACTTCCACCACCACGCCGTCGTGCTGCTGGATCTCCATCAACCTCTCCTTCCCCTTGCTGGATCAAGAAGGAGGAGACGTCTCTCCCAACCGTACGTGTGTTGAACGCGGAGGTGCCGTCCGTTCGGCGCTAGGATCATCGGTGATTTGGATCACGACGAGTACGACTCCATCAACCCCGTTCTCTTGAACGCTTACGCTCGCGATCTACAAGGGTATGTAGATGCACCCCTCTCTCTCGTTGCTAGATGACTCCATAGATTGATCTTGGTGATGCGTAGAAAATTTTAAATTTCTGCTACGATCCCCAACAAATATCTCTCCAGAGCATATATATTTGTTCCATGAATGTCGGACCACACTCACTTTGTCTCTCTATCTATATGTCTCTCGATTGACCTCGCTTTCTCACGCCGTATCTTCCACACATTGAAGCTACCTCTCCATCCCTCGCAAAGCCGGAGCTATTTACATTGCGAGGGGCACTCCAACCTTGGATTAATTTGTGTAGGCATTTATTCCGGTCGGTTTAGATTCTATTTTCGTAGCATTCGGCCCACAACTACTCGAAACACCATTGCAACCCCCGCAACTCCCCTAGTTGATTTCCCTCTGGCTCGGTCATCGCTCTCTCACACGTCCTTTCTCGGCTTCAACGTGGCACCATGGTATTATTGCAAAAAACTCTGTTGTTCTCTTTAATTATTATAAATAAGCTACAAAACTACACACTGATAGTCCACTTGGAATGGAACAAATTTGGACCCACAAATTAAAGTGCTACAAACTACACACCGAGGGGCCCACATGTCATGAAACAAATTTGGACCCATATACAAATTAAAAAATAAAGGACGAGGATCGAACATGCGACCAGGGCCTTCAAGCCGCACGTCAATAGGCAACATACATAGAACATCAATGTTTGTTGTACCTCCCTTTGTTCACATAATGTTTTTATATTACCACAACCTATTTAATTGATAACATGTAATATTATTTTTAGTACTATTCTCCTTCACTTACTGGTGGGTACCATGTGTGCTCTCTCTCCTCCCCTTCTGCGTTTAGACGCACGGGCATACACGAAGAACTCGCGGGCGATGTTGCCGTTGATCATATCTGGACGCATTCATAAGTTACGGCACCAGTTTCACGTGCTAGCAGCACTAGTCAGTGTGTACGTGCAATGCACGTTAATTTGGAAGTATATTAAGTGCATGCGGATATTAAGTTGGATATTATTTGCGTGTTATTATGTGATTAGCACTATTTTTGGCATGAAATTAACGGCACGCTAAACGTGTTGAGCACTCGACATTGAAGCAGTCTAGGTCGTTGGATGACAAGGAATACATATGGCTTGATGACGTTTTATATTTAATTTGATACGGCTCTAGCAGAACATTCAATCGATCAAACCATGGATTTTGTTCAGTCTGACTCCAACTTTAAATTATACGATGATCGATCTAAAATAAACGGAAATGATAAACGTTCAGATTTCAAGCATGGCAATCCGAACGTTTTTCATGGCAAATTTAGATTACGCGGCGGCGGCGGGGGTGTCTTGCGGTGGGAAGCGGCTCCTCTGCCGTGCTCTGTGTGTCGTCGGGCCACTAACCGACGGCAACGGCGGCGTCTTGCCCGTTGTTGGCGTACTCGTGGACGTTGGCCCTAGCTTCAAGGAAGGCGACAATGTTCTGGACTTCGGTCTCCAGGAGCGAGTCAACTGGTGGGACGAGGCGACTGGCGTTGGTGCAAGGAAGCGGTCGACGACGGCCATCCATGCCGCTGAGGGGGGCACTGTCACCTGCGCGGGGATAGGCACTGTCAACGGCCCGGCAGAGACATTCGTGTGCACGCGCACCGGCACGGGCACGCACGTCAGTGCACGCGCAGGCGCATGCGCTGGCAGGTGCACGGGCACTGGCATGGGCGTGCGCGTCAGTGCACGCGCAGGCACATGCGCTGACAGGTGCACGGGCGCGTGAAAGTCGGCGGGGACCTCGTGGAACCCCGTGGCATCAAGCTCGGCGACAATGTGCAGCTCCCAGCCCATCAATGCCACGGGGATGGGCGTTGGCGCAGTCGGGGCGACGGGAGCGGGGACAGGCGCGGCGCCTTCCCGCAAGGCCAGTTCAAGCTCGTCCCAAAGCGCCTTATGTTCTTGAGACTCCGGCTAGGTGTCTTCCTCAGGAAACTTGAAGACTAAGGGCAGACCATCGTGATGCAGCATGGCATACGTTTAGGTCTGGCTGGTTGGAGGTAGACGACAGGAGAATCGGAGAGGAAGAGAGAAGATTGTAGCGATACCGGGTAGTGCGGGGTTGATTTTAAACTACGGCGCCGACGACATTAAAAGTGGGAGCAGTTGGGACAAAGGTGGGCGGCGGAGCCTGGTCAAAGGGCTCAACTCCCGGTGAGCCTGCACAGCGGTCTGCTCGCACGCCTCCGTGTCAGCCGGCGCAGCGGTCTGCTTGCACGCCTCCCGTTGACTCACACGCTTGCTCGGACGGCACCTGCCGATGAGAAGAGGGACTCGTGGCGGCACGTAAACGCCCACGGTTTCAATAGTGAAAGTGTTCGCCTTAATGTGACAGGTCTTTGTTCCAAAATAACTTGGCTCTTCATCTGTGCAACTTGTCGTAAGCAGCTTGTCTCAAATTGAAGAAAAAATTATGAAGTAATATTTGTGCCATATCACGTGACCATGCTCAGTTTCAAGAATTTATGGTCACTTTTGGATTTTCTGAAATTTAAGATCCAGGATTCGAAACAATATCATAACCTGCATCATGCAATAAATTTTCAACCCATACATCTGTCCTGTTGTATTTCTTAAGAAAGGATTTGGTCAAACATTTTGCTTAGTTGGACTTCAGACAAGTTATATATGCAGAGCAAAAGGATAATCCCTCCATACCAGTGCATTGCCTGATATATTAACTCAAGTACTAGGCACGAACAAACGGGCCCATCTGTGCTCATCCTGGTGTAGTAGTACTACTACTAGGCAATGCAGGTGACCTTGGCGAGCGGCGACCGAGGGAATTGAACCGTGCTCGGCACGGTAGGTAACGTTGTCTAGTTACTTTTTTTTGAACACAACGTTGTCTAGTTACTAAAGCATCCCTCCGTTGTTCATCGGTAGTCATTATGGACCGGGGACATGAGGGGAATTTCCTAGGGCTGGAATTCTGGCCGCCAGATATTTCGACTCGAAACGCGGAGGCTCGACTGGTTGGGGTTGCCTAATGTGCGTACCACGCACGCCACCAGAAGGACACGAGCCCGGTTTTTTTATTTTTTATTTTTTAGGATCAACACGAGCCAAGGTGTGGCTGGTACGCCGTTGGGTCCTACCATTCGGGAATACGAAAGGAACCTTTTAAGTTGTCGAACGAATCTATGTGTATTACAATGCCCGTATTTTCCTTGCAAATACTAATCTCAACGTGGTAATTGATTTATGACGAGTTGTTGAATTAGAGTGAGTTTGTGATATAGTGATCTCAATGTGGGTTTCACATTTCATGGTATCCCTGCTAAGTTTTTCAATGCAAATGACACCCACACACGAACACAACAATAATCCAATAAGTATAGTGTATCTATTTTTCCAAACCATGCATGTATGACACTAATTCAAAAATACTCCTTCTGTTCCTAAATATTAGTCTTTTAGAGATTTCAACAAGCGACTACATACGGAGCAAAATGAGTGAATCTACACTCTAAAATATGTCTATACACATCCGTATGTGCCAGTCCACTTGAAATCTCTAAAAAGACTAATATTTAGGAACGAAGGGAGTAAAATGTAAGCCATGCATGGTCCTCAATTCAATATTTAAAACGAACATGAAACTGAAACATGAATATTAAGTCTAGTACTACAGTACATGCAAATGTTGTGTTTAATTAGGCGGAGCTATGATTGTCGGGGGTCACCCCCTCGACCTTAGATAAAATTGTGAAGCTCTGTTTAGGGTTGTTTAGATTATATTTGTCCCCACCCTCCCAACCACCGATTGGTTGTGCACCCCCACCCATCCTCCCCGGGAGAATATCATGTGCCCCCATACCTTAGATGCTATATGCTGATACAAGTTGCTTGGAGCTTGTAGATCTGAGATATAGCAGCTCACATGATGTCTTAATATTTTTACAGGAAACCTTGGTGAGTTTGAGAATTGCACACAATTTGTACAAAAACTACTCAGATGCCCTTGGATCCCATATCCAACGACCTCGAAGCTAGTATCACCGTAGCATCTAAGATGAAGGAGGACATCATATTCTCCTGTATGTAAGAATATCATGTGCTACCACACCTTAGATGCTTTGGTGATACAAGCTCTTCGGAGCCGTTGGTGTGCCCCCCATGGGCCTCCCCTGCGCCTAGGGTTGGAAACCCTGGGGGTGGGGGGGCGCCCCACCTAACTTGGGGGGCAAGTCCCCCCCTTGGCCGCCGCCCCCCCTGAGATGGGATCTCCAGGGGGCCGGCGCCCCCCCCCCCAGGACCCCTATATATAGTGGAGGGGAGGGAGGGCAGCCGCACCCAAAGCCCTGGCGCCTCCCTCTCCCTCCCGTAACACCTCTCCCTCTCGCTGAGCTTGGCGAAGCCCTGCCGAGACCCCCGCTACTTCCACCACCACGCCGTCGTGCTGCTGGATCTCCATCAACCTCTCCTTCCCCTTGCTGGATCAAGAAGGAGGAGACGTCTCTCCCAACCGTACGTGTGTTGAACGCGGAGGTGCCGTCCGTTCGGCGCTAGGATCATCGGTGATTTGGATCACGACGAGTACGACTCCATCAACCCCGTTCTCTTGAACGCTTACGCTCGCGATCTACAAGGGTATGTAGATGCACTCCTCTCTCTCGTTGCTAGATGACTCCATAGATTGATCTTGGTGATGCGTAGAAAATTTTAAATTTCTGCTACGATCCCCAACAAATATCTCTCCAGAGCATATATATTTGTTCCATGAATGTCGGACCACACTCACTTTGTCTCTCTATCTATATGTCTCTCGATTGACCTCGCTTTCTCATGCCGTATCTTCCACACATTGAAGCTACCTCTCCATCCCTCGCAAAGCCGGAGCTATTTACATTGCGAGGGGCACTCCAACCTTGGATTAATTTGTGTAGGCATTTATTCCGGTCGGTTTAGATTCTATTTTCGTAGCATTCGGCCCACAACTACTCGAAACACCATTGCAACCCCCGCAACTCCCCTAGTTGATTTCCCTCTGGCTCGGTCATCGCTCTCTCACACGTCCTTTCTCGGCTTCAACGTGGCACCATGGTATTATTGCAAAAAACTCTGTTGTTCTCTTTAATTATTATAAATAAGCTACAAAACTACACACTGATAGTCCACTTGGAATGGAACAAATTTGGACCCACAAATTAAAGTGCTACAAACTACACACCGAGGGGCCCACATGTCATGAAACAAATTTGGACCCATATACAAATTAAAAAATAAAGGACGAGGATCGAACATGCGACCAGGGCCTTCAAGCCGCACGTCAATAGGCAACATACATAGAACATCAATGTTTGTTGTACCTCCCTTTGTTCACATAATGTTTTTATATTACCACAACCTATTTAATTGATAACATGTAATATTATTTTTAGTACTATTCTCCTTCACTTACTGGTGGGTACCATGTGTGCTCTCTCTCCTCCCCTTCTGCGTTTAGACGCACGGGCATACACGAAGAACTCGCGGGCGATGTTGCCGTTGATCATATCTGGACGCATTCATAAGTTACGGCACCAGTTTCACGTGCTAGCAGCACTAGTCAGTGTGTACGTGCAATGCACGTTAATTTGGAAGTATATTAAGTGCATGCGGATATTAAGTTGGATATTATTTGCGTGTTATTATGTGATTAGCACTATTTTTGGCATGAAATTAACGGCACGCTAAACGTGTTGAGCACTCGACATTGAAGCAGTCTAGGTCGTTGGATGACAAGGAATACATATGGCTTGATGACGTTTTATATTTAATTTGATACGGCTCTAGCAGAACATTCAATCGATCAAACCATGGATTTTGTTCAGTCTGACTCCAACTTTAAATTATATGATGATCGATCTAAAATAAACGGAAATGATAAATGTTCGGATTTTAAGCATGGCAATCCGAACGTTTTTCATGGCAAATTTAGATTACGCGGCGGCGGCGGGGGTGTCTTGCGGTGGGACGCGGCTCCTCTGCCGTGCTCTGTGTGTCGTCGGGCCACTAACCGACGGCGACGGCGGCGTCTTGCGCCGTTGTTGGCGTACTCGTGGACGTTGGCCCTAGCTTCAAGGAAGGCCACAATGTTCTGGACTTTGGTCTCCAGGAGCGAGTCAACTGGTGGGACGAGGCGACTGGCGTTGGTGCAAGGAAGCGGTCGACGGTGGCCATCCATGCCGCTGAGGGGGGCACTGTCACCTGCGCGAGGATAGGCACTGTCAACGGCCCGGCAGAGACATTCGTGTGCACGGGCACCGGCACGGGCACGCACGTCAGTGCACGCGCAGGCGCATGCGCTGGCAGGTGCACGGGCACTGGCATGGGCGTGCGCGTCAGTGCACATGCAGGCACATGCGCTGACAGGTGCACGGGCGCGTGAAAGTCGGCGGGGACCTCGTGGAACCCCGTGGCATCAAGCTCGGCGACAATGTGCGCTCCCTGCCCATCAATGCCACGGGGATGGGCGTTGGCGCAGTCGGGGCGACGGGAGCGGGGACAGGCGCGGCGCCTTCCCGCAAGGCCAGTTCAAGCTCGTCCCAAAGCGCCTTATGTTCTTGAGACTCCGGCTAGGTGTCTTCCACAGGAAACTAGAAGACTGAGGGCAGACCATCGTGATGCGGCATGGCATACGTTTAGGTCAGGCTGGTTGGAGGTAGACGACAGGAGAATTGGAGAGGAAGAGAGAAGATTGTAGCGATACCGGGTAGTGCGGGGTTGATTTTAAACTACGGCGCCGACGGCATTAAAAGTGGGAGCAGTTGGGACAAAGGTGGGCGGCGGAGCCTGGTCAAAGGGCTCGCCTCCCGGTGAGCCTGCACAGCGGTCTGCTCGCACGCCTCCGTGTCAGCCGGCGCAGCGGTCTGCTTGCACGCCTCCCGTTGACTCACACGCTTGCTCGGACGGCACCTGCCGATGAGAAGCGGGACTCGTGGCGGCACGTAAACGCCCACGGTTTCAATAGTGAAAGTGTTCGCCTTAATGTGACAGGTCTTTGTTCCAAAATAACTTGGCTCTTCATCTGTGCAACTTGTCATAAGCAGCTTGTCTCAAATTGAAGAAAAAATTATGAAGTAATATTTGTGCCATATCACGTGACCATGCTCAGTTTCAAGAATTTATGGTCACTTTTGGATTTTCTGAAATTTAAGATCCAGGATTCGAAACAATATCATAACCTGCATCATGCAACAAATTTTCAAGCCATACATCTGTCCTGTTGTATTTCTTAAGAAAGGATTTGGTCAAACATTTTGCTTAGTTAGACTTCAGACAAGTTATATATGCAGAGCAAAAGGATAATCCCTCCATACCAGTGCATTGCCTGATATATTAACTCAAGTACTAGGCACGAACAAACGGGCTCATCTGTGCTCATCCTGGTGTAGTAGTACTACTACTAGGCAATGCGACCTTGGCGAGCAGCGACCGAGGGAATTGAACCGTGCTCGGCACGGTAGGTAACGTTGTCTAGTTACTTTTTTTTTAACACAATGTTGTCTAGTTACTAAAGCATCCCTCCGTTGTTCATCGGTAGTCATTATGGACCGGGGACATGAGGGGAATTTCCTAGGGCTGGAATTCTGGCCGCCAGATATTTCGACTCGAAACGCGGAGGCTCGACTGGTTGGGGTTGCCTAATGTGCGTACCACGCACGCCACCAGAAGGACACGAGCCCGGTTTTTTTATTTTTTATTTTTTAGGATCAACACGAGCCAAGGTCTGGCTGGTACGCCGTTGGGTCCTACCATTCGGGAATACGAAAGGAACCTTTTAAGTTGTCGAACGAATCTATGTGCATTACAATGCCCGTATTTTCCTTGCAAATACTAATCTCAACGTGGTAATTGATTTATGACGAGTTGTTGAATTAGAGTGAGTTTGTGATATAGTGATCTCAATGTGGGTTTCACATTTCATGGTATCCCTGCTAAGTTTTTCAATGCAAATGACACCCACACACGAACACAACAATAATCCAATAAGTATAGTGCATCTATTTTTCCAAACCATGCATGTATGACACTAATTCAAAAATACTCCTTCTGTTCCTAAATATTAGTCTTTTAGAGATTTCAACAAGCGACTACATACGGAGCAAAATGAGTGAATCTACACTCTAAAATATGTCTATACACATCCGTATGTGCCAGTCCACTTGAAATCTCTAAAAAGACTAATATTTAGGAACGAAGGGAGTAAAATGTAAGGCATGCATGGTCCTCAATTCAATATTTAAAACGAACATGAAACTGAAACATGAATATTAAGTCTAGTACTACAGTACATGCAAATGTTGTGTTTAATTAGGCGGAGCTATGATTGTCGGGGGTCACCCCCTCGACCTTAGATAAAATTGTGAAGCTCTGTTTAGGGTTGTTTAGATTATATTTGTCCCCACCCTCCCAACCACCGATTGGTTGTGCACCCCCACCCCTCCTCCCCGGGAGAATATCATGTGCCCCCATACCTTAGATGCTATATGCCGATACAAATTGCTTGGAGCTTGTAGATCTGAGATATAGCAGCTCACATGATGTCTTAATATTTTTACAGGAAACCTTGGTGAGTTTGAGAATTGCACACAATTTGTACAAAAACTACTCAGATGCCCTTGGATCCCATATCCAACGACCTCGAAGCTAGTATCACCGTAGCATCTAAGATGAAGGAGGACATCATATTCTCCTGTATGTAAGAATATCATGTGCTACCACACCTTAGATGCTTTGGTGATACAAGCTCTTCGGAGCCGTTGGATTTGTGACCCAACGCCTCCTCGGTGGTTCGAATGGTTTTTTGCAGAAAAGCCCCCAAAGAGTTCGGGCACTGCTTACAAGCACAAAGACTGCTCAGATGCCATTGGATCTCAGATCAACGACCTCGAAGCTCGTATCACTGTAGCATCTAAGATGAAGGAGGACATCATATTCTCCTGTATGTAAGAATATCATGTGCTACCACACCTTAGATGCTTTGGTGATACAAGCTCTTCGGAGCCGTTGGATTTCTGACCCAACGCCTCCTTGGTGGTTAGAATGGTTTTTGGCAGAAAAGCCCCCAAAGAGTTCAGCCACTGCTTACAAGCACAAAGACTACTCAGATGCCATTGGATCTCAGATCAAACGACCTCGAAGCTCGTATCACCGTAGCATCCAAGCTGCGAGAGCACATTATGTTTTCTCGCACGGGAGAATATGAGGTGCTCCCGCACCGTAGATTCTATGGTGATACGAGTTCACGGCGATCTAACGGCCCACAGTAGGAGGTTTGAATGTTTTTGCAATATACGGCTGAGAGAGTTTGGGAATTGTGCAGAAAGTACAAGTACGACGCATGTGCCATCTGATCACTGATCATACGACCTACATGCTCATATAACCGTAGCGGGTAATTAAGCTACGGGGAGCACCTAATATGAGCAACGGGGAGCCGTTGGATCCAAGATGCAGCGGCACACACGAGACCTGAATGTTTTATTTGCAAAAAAACCTTTGGAGAGTTTGGAAATTGCGCATAATTACAAAGACTACTCCCAAGCCATTGGATCTCACTTCCAACGGTGTAAAAACTCGTATCACCATAGGATCTAAGCTGCGGGGTGGATGTGATATTCTATGCCACTGTCATTTTTGTTCGTAAACTTGCAAAATACGTAACTTGTGCCATTACTTGTCTAACCGCGCAAAGTGTTTGTTAAAAAAAACCATCCTACACTGAAATATCGGAACAACACACGGGGGTCCCCACTTGTCATTAATCAAATCTGGACCTAAAACTAACAAATCTGAAAGACGAGATTCGAACTGGCAACCTGGACTACAAAGCGTAAGTCGATAGCCTGAAACAACAACGGTTGTTGGCTTTGTCCCATAACTTGATTTTATACAGGATTACGTTGAGTAGAGTAGAGGGAGTGCCTCGTCTACACGTGCATGACCGTTGACTCACTTACTGGTGGGTCCCAGGTCTGCGATCTCTCTCTTCTCTCCATCGTCTAACCTTTGCACGGGCACACACAAAGAGCGGCGCTAGCTTGCCGTGGTGTTATTACAACTAAAAAAAGCTTGGAAAATAGAAGAATCGCCTAGAACAAGAGACGTTGTGGCTGGTCAAGACGGAGCTAACCACACCTATCCTCCGTGCCATGTTAGCATGATGAAGCTGTGTGGCTAGTGGGGTATTTTCGACCCACTGGCTGGGTCCCGAGGTTGAACCATAGGTACTACGTCTGATACAGTAAATTTTTACACGCACATTTTTCCTCCGTGCCGAGACATGGGACACCCTACAGCGCGGTTTCGGGGTCCTCCCGGGTGGTGCACGCATATATTATTCCTGATGTGGGACGCCCTACCGCGGGTTTTCACCGAAGCAAGTAAATAAATGAGTCGTCAAATCACGAAAGACCACTTTTCCCGCCGAGTACATCAGTGAAGCACGGTGGCTAGCTAGTTGGGCTAGTTCGACCGATTAGCTAGGCCGCCGCCACATTTGTTTTTTCACCCCTTTTTATCTACTTGCCGGTAGGTAAATTTAAACATCCACCGCGGCGTTGCTCTGGTGTTTGAGTGCGGCAGGATTTTTTATTTTTTGATTGACAGGAGCAGGCGCGGCAGGATTTTCAATTTTTTGATTGACGGGAGCAGGCGCGGCAGCAATTAGTCATGATGACTCCTCCTGTAAAACCCACTGCTCCCTGATGTGAGAATTCGTCGAATGGTGCTTTACCATGGTGAAAACCAAAAGATTCCCTGCTCCTCGGTTGGCTCCCTCCGCCTTCTCGTAGATTGCATTGCCTTTCAGCCGTTTCGCCCCCTGCATCACCAACGTCGTGCGCCTCGAGAAGCAGAGGGACTTCGGTGGTGTTTAGGCGCCCTCTGCATGGGCATGTTCATGTCGCAGCGCAACATGACCGTTGGATGAAACTCAGACGGTGCAGATCAGTCACTGTAGCACAAAGCGTGTGGGTGTGTTTGGTTGCATTCTCATCTCAATATAGTGTGTTAGTCACCTTACGAAAACCAAATAATCCCAAAACACTTAGGCATGGTACATTAACTCCCTCCCCGTTTCTTGTTTTGTGACATATCAACCAATAAGAGACGTGGGCCGTGCATGCTTTCAATGACTTGAGACTAATAAACATGACATGCAGTGGTTAGTTCATTGCATGCAATGCTATTAATTAGCAAAAAGACATTAAGTTTTCTCGTTTTCCTCTCCGCCTTGGTCGCAGTGCACAATGTAAGATGACTTACACACCTAGACGGAGTAGTTGTTTCCTCTTCGTGTATTTGTGTTAACCTACTAGTGTGGACTCATGCGCCCTTCATGCACTCTGCCAAACACCCAAAAGTGGGTCGAGAAGGGAACTTTTGCTCCCATCCCGTGCACCCTTCATACACCCTGCCTAACACTATTCGTGTTTCATATGGTTCATGTTTCGTGGAGTACTGTAGCACCGTACTCTCCGTGCGCTGTAGACCTAGTTCTGTTAACATTGATCTCACCATTCATTCTTGCCCGGACAGTCGAGAAAGCGGTACTATGTTACTACATTACTGTTCATATAGTTGACATGCGCACAACATCATTTGTCGTCGTCATATCTTACTACACTAGCAACAAGATTATGTAGTACTGACGTATGAACCACTGCACATGCCTAGTAGTAGGAACACTATGTATGTTCAAGTGGCTGCCGTGTTTCGCACTCCTCCGTCGCAAGAGTGGAAACGCTTGCTGTAATCATTTTTCTTCTTCAGAAAAACAGTGGACACGCTCTACCGTGCGGATCCTCCTCCAGCCATGCACTAAATTACTCACTTTCGCCGACGTGTGGGACAACCAGCATCGGGGTCCACCAGCCATGCACTAAATTACTCCGTAGTAGAGTGACGGTAGACTACCCCGATCGAAGCACCGCAGTAATGCCCAATGAGTCGTCAAATCACAAAACCCCCACCTTTCCAGCAGTAAGTTGGACGGACGAAGCAACCATCATTTCACTCTTCTCTCAGCTTCCTCTCTACCCAACCCTCACTTCTCCCTCATCTTGTTCCTCACTTCTTCAAGAAAACCCCGACCTGCTTCTGCCATTGTTCTTCTCTCCCAAAGAAGGAAAGGTGAGCGCATCAATGGTGTTGATTCTGGCCAAGGCCTGGTCTTGCAACCCCGAGACTGATCCTATAACTCCCTCTCTTTTCTTCTTTTGGGTTTGTGATTATGGTTTCTTTTCTTTTATTTCTATTTGATAGTTTCTTGATGCACGCTGGAGCACCGGCCGAAGTGATGTCTATGGCTCTGGCCAAAACCGTCGAGGCTCATGGTACGAAGAAGCGCAAGCACCCCGCCGAGACTACCGCAGACAAGCTCAAAGCCATCACCCTGTTCAAGCCCCCCTCTCCGGGATCCCTCATTAAGCAAGTCCAGGTAATATCTCTTCTTGACGATCTTTTTCTCGATCTTGATCGTGTTTTTTCATCTAACACGCAGTACTAGTACTAGTACTAGTAGTACAACTTTCTGGGTGATCTTGCATGTGATTTTTGTGTGCCAAATGACGGTTCTAAATTCCTCTTTTGACCAAAACATCCGAGAGGTTGACACTGATTTCTTATAGATTACTTTCAACTACTCCCTCTGTCCCAAATTTCTTGTCTTAGATTTGTCTAGATACGGATGTATCTAATACTAAAATGTGACTTGATACATCCGTATCTAGACAAATCTAAGACAAGAATTTTGGGATGGAGGGAGTACTTTATGAACATCAATGCTACCTTTGAAGAGGGCATATTTGCCTCAGTAACTTGTGTTATGGATATTGCAAGTAATCCCTCTGCTCTCATGCCTTTGAAGACATGTTCTAGTGTCTTTGTTCAGTCATTTCTACGCGTATATGTAGTCATATATGGAGTATAATATAAAAAATCATCTTATATTTCTGAACAGAGGTAGTAATAAAATATGGTTTCTGTTTTAGTGAGAACAAGGTCCGCGGTGGATATGAAGTTCTCAAAGTCATGCCGTGTGAACTGGAAGACCTGACGATGAGTTCTACTGCTAAACTATCTAGCTGTTGTGTCCTTGTCGCCATGTGTCCTGAACTAGTGTTTTCCTGTAGCATTGTTGCCAGGCGTGTTCTCGAGTCTGTACTTGACCACAACAATTTCCTGGATGTGCCTTCGATTACTAAGGGTGTGGTTCTTGTAAAGCTTCCTAACAAATCTGACGCGGCCTGTCTTCATGATCATGTTTATGAGTGGAAAGACCACTCTGTTAGGTTCTCCAAGGTTGACAAGATGGTGATGGTGCATGTAGACATCTCTCACGAAGTCCATGGCCTAGTCAGTTATGCGGGGTTCATCCCGTAGGTCGGTGGCAAGAATAGTCTGCAGAGTTTAATTAGTGCAACTTTACTTGTCTGTAGTAAGTACTATTGTCCAGTACTTGATTTGTGTTTGTGAACCCTGTATTGTTTATTAGTACTGCCGCTTTTGGTGTGTGGTCAGTCCTAAGAACGGTCTATGTTAATGTCTGTCCCCTCAATTCAGTCTGTATATTTTGAAGTATCCAGATCATCTATTTCATGAGGACGGTTTATCAATTATGGTTACACTCCAATATCTGTATGCATTGCATGGTTTATCGCACCCACCAGGATTTCAAGTCCCATGGATGTTCGGTCCATACGATTTGTCACGACCTTTGGACTGTCCTGCTTGTGGGAGTAGGCGGGGCCCCTGCATGCCACCCGTAGTTGGACGATCAATCTTCTGTTTAGTACTTCAACATAGTGATTTCCTGGTAAGGATTCACTAGTGTCACATCAAGTAAATCTTATTGATTTAATGTCATGTTTTCTTTCTTTTCCTGCAATTTTATGATGCAGGTTTTGCCATGTGACATTCATCACAGAATAAACCGTTTGGTTTGCTCTACGATGGCTATTTTTGCAGGTTTCACTTCTTATGTCATGTCAGTAACGAAGGCACTGTCCATCACTTATATTACTGGAAAAAATTGGATCAGTCTGTTGTCTGAGTACAAGCTGAATCCCTATGATGAACTGTAATTTGGTTTAACAAAAACGCCACAATTAGTCCTTCTCGTGTTTAAAAGAAGTGAAGAAAAAAACTGGATCACGGTCACGAAGCCTAGTCAAGTTAGAAAGCTGATGATACTAGACCAGACACGATCGCCGATGTCTCGCACATCGGTACCACCTTCAGCAACGGATCGAGCACCGGCAGTTGCTCTAGCACTGACAACGGCAGCAGCTCAGTCTGATCCAGCTGAGGATTGGGCACCGACCGCGTCAGCGGATCAGGCTGATCTACCGGAGGATCGGGCATCGACATGGCACCTGCTCCGACACCGGCACCAGCTCTACAAGGAGCACCATCTCCGGCAGCAGTAGCGGCTTCGGCACCTGCACCAACACTTGCACTTGCATCTGCTCCGGCCCGTGCAGCGGCAACCGAACAAGCAGTTGCACCGGCAACAGACTGGGCTGCAGTTCGCACTTCATATACCAAAGTCCTTACAAAAATCGACATGTCCACCTTCTTGGTAAGCATTGGCCGCCCAAGTGTTTCGTTCTTTTTTATTTCCATGTTGTTTTGCATGATTCACTGTGTTGATCTAACTGTTTGGGTATGTCTTCTTGTTTGCAAACAGAGAATTCCTAGAGCAACGAGGGAGTCGTTCAACAATCCGGGCGACAGCGGCCAAGTTTCTCTTACCATGCGCAGCCTTGGTGTGAATGAACCTGCTCAATATACCGTAAGTACAAAGGATGGTCGCATGATGATTGATGCTAAAGGATGGTCAAGGTTCAAATCTAAATCATATCTTGCGGTAGGGGATGATGTCAAAATCGAACTTTCTCGGCAAGGAGAGCTGGTCCAAATCAACTTTGAAATTCTTCAGTACTGCCGAACTGATCTATCCGCCAAGAGATTTTGATGTAATACTCTGGCATGGTGAAACAAGTGTCCTGTGTGTATAAGTAGTACGACAGTATCATTGACAGAATTGCAACTCTGATTGCTGGTTAGGAACTGTCGTTTGATTTCATTCCAACAGCTGTTGTGCTTTATTCAATTTTGTGTATTCGCCTTGCGACAGCATCTAAAACCAGCGTTGTACCGACCGCTTGCAATAGGAAAAGCGCTGAGGTAGAACACATGGGCCCCCAAACATGCAGGCCCACCGACCTATGGCCCAAAGTCCAGAACCGTGAGCCTGTCTGAGTATTTCTCAGCTGAACCCCCATAATGCCCGTGCGTTGCACGTAACATCAAGATGCATTTGTATGAGTATTTTATCTTGTGAGAGAAAAGGATGAACAAGGGAAGGCCTTATTTGCAAATGCGGAGAGGTGTGTGGGTACCTTTTAGCAAAATTGCCATAGTTTCCTACCTATCCGTCAGATATAAATCGGACGGCCTATATTGCAGGATGACAGGCACACCATCATCACCAACTCGTCTATACCGTGTTAAAAAAAACTCTGTTTTTTATAATTATATATGTTATATATATTCCCCTTGATTTTTCTTATGTATAAAGTTGTGATATAAAAGATCTTTATATTTCTTTACAGAGGGAATATCTCTCTGTCAAAAATATATTTATGTGTAATAACTAGTTACTCCTGTCTTTCTACATCCTTGCGCTAATATGTGGGGCATCCGGCAACGGGGTCCACATGCCATATGCACCAAATTAGAGTGCACAACTGCATGGTAGACACACCCCGGTCGTAGCGCCGCATTAATGCCCAATGAGCCGTCAAAACACAAAAACCACCACCTTTCCAGCTTTAGCAGTAAGCTGGACGGACGAAGCGGCAATATTTCACTCGGCCTGAATCCCTTCGCCCTCGTCTGCTTGTTCAGAGAAAATCCCTGCTCGGCGATTGCATAGGGTTTTCTCATGGAGAACCTGGTACGAATTCTTCATCCATCCCCGATAAATCCAAGTCCCTTGGTCGCGGGTACTCCTAGGATGGCAGCCGCCGCCATTGATGCATTTTTCTTCCTACTGAATCTAGTGTGTTTCATTTGTAGTGCCCAAAGTGCGAGGACCCTATAGGTTTCTGCGCCCTCGGCGAGACGCCACACTTGTTCCTTCTCATCCTAACACAGGATTTTAAAACGCGCACAGTATGTTCCTAGAATCCTCTTTTCTATCCGGGAGGGTGGGGTTTTTTGAACATGATGTCGACTAATTTGGAAATTTGGATTGCTATATTTGGATAAAAGGTACTAGTACCATGGTCAACACTGACATGAAGGAGGAAAGTATTTCTAGATTTGGATATAGGGAATACATTGTGTTCTCATATTATGTTTCCTGCAGTGCATTCCTTGCTCTGCCAGAACACATGTACTCAAGATGCTCGGCCTTGCCATAACTGAATACACCAGTTTAATGGTAACAGTGAAGACAAGCCATGGATATAAGTTTCAAGTTGGGTTCATGAACCAAGAAGATCGCTGCTTTTTTTATGGCCGAACTTGGATAAACTTTCTCAAGTGTTACGGACTGAAAGTTGGCGCACGAATGTTGATGGAAATAGCAGAACCTGGTCTCATCTTCACTGCGATCTTCCACCCCGACGTCGTTCCAATTGTTCATCCATGTTAGTTTTGTATCTGGTTCTTGCTTGTTGCCTCGATTACTTATTAATCCACCTATTCTGTCTAACTAATCACAATTTAACTTTAGAAGTAGCAACAAATCTCTCACGAAGATGCTACTTCTAACTAATATTTTCTTATAATTGGTGGCACGTGTAGGTTTTTTTAGATTTAAGCAGGCTGCTCGTTTGTTATTCTGTAACAACTCGGCTATGACTGATGGCACTGAAGTTGACTGGGACGACATCCACAAGTTCCTACACTTTATTGATCGTCTTGAGGTCCTTGTGGGGCGTTTCAATGGTGGAAGGCCACGTGGGATATGTGTGCCACTGCTGCACTCGTTGAACAGGTCCAACTGTGTCGAGAAACTTATGGTACGAGCTATTTTTTGTTATATATGCTGTTCATAAACTATTGCTTATACACAGTTTTACAGTTGTGATCTTCTTGAAACAGAAACTGCCCAGTTCTATTGTTCCTATACAGATGCCTGACCATGGTCGGGTCAGACTTGCGCTTGGTCACAACATGATGTTTATGTCGACCTACTCCATTCCCCTTGGAGGTGAAAAGATACTTATTCATGGGTGGTCTCAAATAATGAAGGCCCGTCTATCTTGGAGAATAGGACAGAAGATTATGTTCCTGCTTTTCCATGGATCTAAAGTGAATATCCTGTTTATTGACCACATTGCGAGATGAAGCCCCTTTCAGAAGGTTGTGGATGTGCGGGGTGGCGCCTGGGCCTTGTCCTGGGGCTTGGCGGCCTCACCCTTGGTTAACTGTAGGCAAAGCACCACTGTTCGAGGCGTGCTTTGTACGGTTGAACCTGTATAAGTACTCATACTGCTTTCAGCTATGGTTGTTAAGTGCCCCTGCTGGTTTCAGTTAAGGTTGTTAAGTACTCCTGCTGCTTTTACAGTCTGTCGTGTTTCTTCAGTCCTGTCTTCCTCCAGCCGCCAAAACCAAACCAGCGCCAGCGGGGCCGCCTGCTTCCGCCTCCCATGGCTGGCTGCGCCTCAGCGCACGCATCGCCACCCCACCGTCCCCTAAATCGTTAACACCGATGTCCGAGGCCTCGCCGTCGTCCTCCGCGCGCTTTGGTGAGCTCGCCGCGGCGCCGCCCTCTCGCGTTGTCAACATGGTCAACAAACAACAGGAATCGGCAGAAGTACGTGGAGAGGATGACATTAGGGCCCACCATGTCAGTGTATGTAAAAATAAAATGCTTCCTCCTAGTGTTTTCCTGACATCTGGGACCCACGACATTGTGAGCGTATATAGTCAATAGACAAGAGAACAGCACAAGATCGGCTGACACCTAGGACGTAGCAGCTCGAGCAGTATTTTTTGTTATTGTTGAGATGGAGCAGGGTTTGAACTGGGCTGTGGCCCGTCTAGCCCAGTTTTATATTTTATGTTCACCATGTGACCAGCCCAGCTATTTTTTCTTTGTGAAAATGAGCCCAGTTTATTTTTTCTGAAGAATACCCAATCCAGGCCTACTTATTTTTCTACCCCCTGATGGGCTGCAACTCTTTCAAGACGCCTGCAAATCTTGAAAGTAATATGAAATGGGTTGTAAATATAAAAACAGATGACAAATTGGCAATTACTTTATAATTTTTGAATTTTTTCACATTTTCAGATTCCTATTTCACTGGGCATTAACCTAATTTAAATATATCTTCAAAGTACTTTAAATCTGGCTCGACATTTCGGTATTAAAAATAGTTTGGAACCCACAGAAATATGCGCAATTGGCCCTGGCCAACCAAAAAACAGACTGCAATAAATTGCATAAGAAGTCGCAATGAGCTATACATAAATTATTAAAAAAGGAGGGAATGGTCTGACTTATGGGCCTATTAAGTTGACGCGTATGCAAGATTTTTTTAGTTATTATATACGTCAACAAACGATTCTAGCAGATGTAACCGTTGCATGTCAATCCAACAGCCGTCGTGTTTCTTCAATCTCTGATCTTCTTGCTACAGCCGCCAAACCCAGCGCCGGCGGGACCGCCTGCTCCCGCCTCCCGTGCAGGCCTCACCGCCCCCTACTACTCCCACCGCTGGCCAGGGCATCCCTCTACTCATCCACACCCCCTGTTATTCTGCGACGACAGCAGCCTCACACCGCAGCCGAACCAGTGAACCCTCGTACTCCTCTCCGCGTGGGCATCCACTGCCGCGTCTTCCCCGGCTCCGCGTCGTCCCCTTCCTAGGCCTCGCCGTCGTCCACCGCCCTGGTGCTCTCGGCGCGGCGTGGTCAACATGGTCAAGGAACGACTTCCATCGGAAGAGTACTGTACGTGGAGAGGCTGACAGCTGGGTCCACGGCCGCACACAAGGAAATGCCTCCTTATTACGCGCAAAATAATGATTCCTCCACCTGACATCTGGGACCCGCCGGAAGGGCCTCTATATTTCACGAAAAAAACGTTCCCTCCGCTGACAGGTCGGACCCACCAACTATATCTTCGCACGCAAGGAAGTGCCTCCTTATTGCGCACAAAAAAATGAATACCCCCTGCCAGCTGGGACCCACCATAGTGGGAGGCTGACTTGTGGGCCTACTCAGTTGACGGGGACGGAGGGCTTTGTCAACTTAGTCAATATGAATGATTCTAGCTCTAGTGACCGTACGATGTCCATCCAACGGCCTTAGTGCTTCTTCAACCTCTGGTCTTCTTGCTCCAGCCGCCCAAAGCAGCGCCGGTCGTGCCGCATACTCCTGCCTCCCGTGGCCGGCTGTGCTACCGCGGAGGCCTCACCGCCCCCTACTATTCCCACCGCTGGCCAGGCCCTGCAGCGACGGCAGCCTCACACCGCAGCCGAACCAGTGAACCCTCGTACTCCTCTCCGCGCGGGCTTCCACTGCCGCGTCTTCCCCGGCTCCGCGTCATCCCCTTCCTAGGCCTCGCCGTCGTCCACAACCCTGGTGCTCTCGGCGCGGCGTGGTCAAGGAACGGCTTCCATCGGACGTGGACTGTACGTGGAGAGGCTGACAGCTGGGTCCACGGCCGCAGCAAGGAAGTGCCTCCTTATTACGTGCAAAATAATTATTCCTCCACCTGACAGCAGGGACCCACCAGACGGGCCACCGTATTTCATGAAAAAAATGTTTCCCCCTGACTGCTGGGACCCACCAGCTACATCTTCGCATGCAAGGAAGTGCGTCCGGGCAAAAACAAAACGATTCGCCCCCCTGACTGCTGGGACCCACCAGCTACATCTTCGCAGGCAAGGAACTTCCTGACAGTCGGGACCCACCTGGTCGAAGCGTAAATAGCGTTGTCATTCTGGTCGCGAACGTGTACGTACATACTGGTCGATGTAGAGGCACGCACGTAGCATGTACACGTACGTACAGCGGCCAGGGTGGAAGAAAGTAAATACGGCGACGTACGTACATACGGGCGGGGTCTCGAACGCCTACTCGCGCGTATGTACGGTCAGGGCTCGTGTACATGGCTGGGTCAGAAAGGAGAAACAGCGTCGTCGTCGTGTTCATGGGGAGCCAACCGGCTGGGTCGGAACGGAATGCGTCGTCGTGTTCATCGGGAGGGCTTGGACGGAACAGCCGATGGAAACGAGGCCTAGCGTACCGGAGAATAGAGGAAACGGCCTTGTGTTCGACCGGCCACGTTCGAAACGGGATCCTGTTCATCGGGAGGGGTCTGGCGTACCACAAAATGGAGGAAACGGACCTTCTACGGTCGAAACAGGGGTCCTGTTGATCGGGAGGGGTGTGGCGTACCGCAAAACGAAGGAAACGGACTTGTGTTGGAGCGCTACGGTCGAAATGGGGGTCCTGTTCATCGGGAGGGGTGTGGCGTACCGCAAAACGGGACTCCACGGGATACTGTTCATCTCCACCGTCGACCCCCTCTAGCCTCCACGGGCTACTGTTCATCCACCGCCGACCTCCTCCAGCCTCCACCTGCGACTGTTCATCCACAGGCTCCAGTTCATCCAGCCTCCACCGCGCGCTACTCCACCGGCTACTTTTCAACCAGCCGTCTCCACGGGCTCCTGTTCAACCACCCCTCCACGGGCTACTGTTCATCCAGCCCTCCACCGTCTACTGTTCATCCTGCCCTCCACGGGGTGGTCCTGTTCATCCTGCCCTCCACGGGGTCCTGTTCATCCAGCCCCAACCGGCTCGAATGATCGGGGTCCTGTTCATCTACCCCCACCGGGAACTGTTCATCCAACCCCCCCCCCCAGCAACGCTCACTGTTCATCCAGAGGCAGCATCGATTGGCTTCAGTTAGCAGCAGTAGCAAAGGAATTGCTCGATCGGGTACAGTTAACAGCCATCGATCGATCGCTCGGGTTCAGTAACGCGTAGCCTGCAGTGCAATCGCTCGGGTTCAGTTAGAGCCCAACGCCTCGCTTGGGTTCAGTTAGAGCACAACGCAACGCACACATGCGCATACGTATGAGAGAAACGCGCATCGCTCGGCCCCCGACCACCCACCGTAACTGGGGACTCCCCGATATTTTCCGCGCCCTCGCTTCTACCACGGTTTTTCCCGTCATGGACGGCCCAAAGAATGTCATGCAGCTGCGTCTCCGGCCCGCCCAAGACGAAAAGCCCATTTTCTGTCATGATTTTTTGTCATCGAAGTAGGACCCCACCACATCTATGATGATACCGGGTTTTGTCACAATTATCGTCATAGAAGTGTCATAAGTATGACAGAAAAGATTTTCGTTCAGCCCAAAATGTCACGGATGTGTCTTTTTTTTGTAGTGATGGCCCTCACCGTCCTTGAAATCTCCCACTCATTGTCAAACCAAGTAAGGATCTCCTTCAACCTGGCTAACTTTGCTTGGTCACCGCCGGCGATCTGCCTGATTCGCTGTTGCATCCCCTCCAGATGTCCTTCTGAGTGGTCCGGTGCTAGCTTTGGAAGATGGGAGGAGAGATGGTGGTCTTGCAATAGAGAAGAAGGAGAGGCGAGACAGTGGTTTTGGAATGGAGATGATGGAGAGAAGAGGGGGTGGTTTTGAAATGGAGAAGAGGGAGAGGCGAGACGGTGGTTTTGGAATGGGGATGATGGAGAGGAGAGGTTCCCCTGCCTTTCGGTCGCTGACAGGTGGGCCCCGCGCTTGGTGGGACCCATGTGTCAGTGTCCCGATGGCAGGATGGGCTACGTGAGGGGATCCTCGTCTGAGGAGAGAGGTGGTGGTTTTGCAATGGAGAAGAGGGAGAGGAGAGGAGGTGGTTTTGCAATGGAGAAGAGGGAGAGGAGTGTGCGGCAGCGATTTAGGATTGGACGAGAGGGCCGGCGCGCTGTGACTGGATCAAAACCAAAATCAATTTACCCTTCAATTAAGAAAGCGACCCCACATTAACTAGTCTCCCTTTTATTCTGGGTCATAATTGACCATGATTTTCACAAATAAAATATATGTTATACGTTGCAAAAATAATATAATTTGAAAGTACATTCAGATACGAACCAAACGATACAAATTCTGGTGACATGCATTCACATTTTGCTTGTCAAATACAGTATGTGGTCAAACTTTGACCCAAAATACGCAAAACAAAAAATACTTCCAAGACCAGCGCCGCTCTTCCGCTCTTCCGCTCTTCTCCTCTTAAACCACCGCCGCTCCTCTCCTGTTCCAATCTAAATCCAGCGTCGCTCCTCTCCTCTTCCATTTCAAAACCACCGCCCCTCCTCTCCTGTTCCAATCCAAAACCAGTGTCGCTCCTCTCCCGTTCTAAACCAAAACCAGCGCTGCTCCTCTCCTCTTCCATTAAAAAACCACCGCCGGCGAGTGAAGGTGCTGTGGAGAAGTAGATCGATGGAGGAGTACAACTGATACGTGAGGATTGCAGACGGTGACCCTGTGAAGCTAGCTAGGATGTTGGAGATACAGTCTTGGTTTGACAACAAGGACCAACTAGCGGCGACGGCGACATCCATGGCCAAATATCTGCAACAGAGCGAAAAGGCGGTGATACTCCCGGAGGGAATCGCGCGGGAGTACATAGAGCTGCTCCTCTGGGCCATGGAGCAAACAGATTCACCGAATCCGATCGTGAGGGAGCGGTGGTGGGAGTATCGATCCCAGATGGAGCATCCACCAGAGATTGAAGGATCGAGCATCTACAGGGTGCCGTTTGTGAGGGTGTCGTGCCAGAGCGAGCCGGTGGAGTCTTCGTCGACCGAACCCAACTGAAAGAGGAGAAAAACAGTTGGCCCGACGACGCTTCCCCTCCATCCTCTCCCTTGCCGTTCACATCATCTCACGGGGCGGCTGTCTGCCGCCGAGGAATAGGAGGGATTGCCCCCCCCCCCAGACCAATAGTCGGGCAGGTTGTGAATTGTCAGGAGGAGCATAGGGTTGTTAGTATTTGCAGGTTGTAAAATGTAGCAGTCGCACTATTAAAAGTAAGGACACGTTAAACCAATGTTGTTTTCAATGTAATGCCTCCAGTAATATGAATCAATGGCACTTTTTTTCATGTCCTGCTAAATTTCCCATTAAGATAAGTTGCTTCTTTTCGTTAGAGATGCAACTGTCCTGGTCCGCCTACTCTCCAGGAGCTTCACGACCAACCTTGATGTTGCTCAATTTTATTGCAACTAATGAAGAAGAAGCTATGTGGGTTTCATTTTCTGATGGAAATGGAACCGGGGCTGGAGCCCTTTTCTTAAAAAAAGAAGAAGAAGAAGCTGCTAGCTCATGGGACATTGCTTCATTTTAGGTGAACTGCACCAAAAGGTCCCATGAATTGAATCATCCATGTTGGTGACTGGTGTCATCCCTTCTACGATGGCATTGACTGCATATATGGTTCCCATCACGAGGTATGTTCCTTTTTGGTCTGACCGTTTGCCAAAGATCATGCATGTTGATCCTGCTCTTGTGCTACTGTTTTGGCACTGTCATGATAAAGCAGTAATGTTATTATTTTGCACCTTAATCTAGTGGCACTATTAATTTGAGGCAATGTTTTGGCACCGCTAGTGCCACTGTTTTTTTTATATATCGAAAGAGGGGGTTCCCTCCGATTTCATTAAAGAAACCCAACCATAGAGAACCATTATCCGACAACATCTCAGTGTAAACGGGCAGTTATGCAACTACTACTAGATCGGACTGAGTATTAGCAGGAGACAAGTTCGCCACATAACCTAGGCAGGTAGGGGGACGCAGCACCAGCTCGACCAAGTTTGGATTACAACCCAAATGCTACCACAGAAACATCAGGGGGAAGATAGGGACTGAAAGAGCCAACTTCAGCATCCCAGTCTAAGCACCCCCGGCCTTCATCCTTGCGACGCACGGTACACCTCGTTTGCCACCTACTCGACCCTAGTGTCACTGATAAAATGAAGTAATAATGCAGTTAAAATAGAGCGAGTGTCCTCTCTATCATTTCATTTCCAATGTAGATAAAGAAAGTGCTTCTCTTTGTTAATGTATGTTTCATCAATTAGTCCCATTGTTAATGTTTAAGCATTTCTGCAAACTGGGGTGCTTAATTTTAGTTGATCTGCACAAAAATAGAGATTTGAATGTCTCAAGGCCCCTCCTTGTACTACCACTGTACACTGATGTTCATCACTGGCAGAAGGTGTATCGGGGAGACTTGGGTCGATTTCCAGTATGATGTAATATTTTCTTCTGTTTATTAGTGTATGTTTCATCAACTAGTGCCACTATAATGTAATCACGCCTTTTCATTATCTGTGCAAACAGGGTTATTCACCTGCATTTTGGTGGAACTGCACAAATGTACGGATGGAACCGGCATATATGCAGAGTGCGAGGTGCCAAGTAAAAATTAGCGACACCAACCCTGCTCCATCTAAGCATTGGCATCCACCACCATCAGTGGGATGTGTGGCGCACACTGTGGACGGATCTTTCTCGGCAGCAAATCCCTAACCAAATACTAGCAGCTTAGACTTAAAAAAATACTAGTAGCTTATATTGGCAGTTTTCTAGGGGTGTACTCTTTTCTGAAAGAAGCACCAATCTATTTTTCTTTATTTGTACACAGTGTCACAACTTTGACCAAAGGTCCAGAGCTATTTTAGGGTGATTGGCATAGTACTCGGAGACTGATTGTAAGCATGATTTTTATTAGTTGTCACACTAATTGTAAGCATGAGCAGATGGAAGATTTGGTTAGTGCGAAGCTTAACTTAAACCCTACCGACACCGTTGAAACGAGGCGAGCGTCGAGGGAACCGTGGAGAACGGCGGGGAAGCGACATCGCGCCATTCGGCCTCCTCTTGCGGTGGGAGAACGAATATTCCTGTGGCTCCGGCTGGCTCTGCACCCTCACGAACGGCACACCGTACTCGATCGATTCGTTATCCTCTGGGTGCTCGACCTTCGACCTGTACGCCCACCACCTCCGCCTGACTTTCACCTCAGGCGAATCTGTCTGCTCCATCGCCCAGAGGAGATACTCGATGAACTCGAAGGACTGCGGCATGACTGCCGCCGAGGAGTACATCGCCGGCCTCATCGCCGTTGTCTCGCTCTTTCGCATACATTGCCACATGGCCCTCACTGTCCTCAAAATCTCCCACTCATTGTCAAACCAAGTAAGGATCTCCTTCAACTTGGCTAACTTTGCCTGGTCACCGCCGGCGATCTGCCTGATTCGCTGCTGCATCCCCTCCATAGATGTCCTTGTGAGTGGTCCGGTGCTAGCTTTGGAAGATGGGAGGAGAGATGGTGGTCTTGCAATAGAGAAGAGGGAGAGGCGAGACAGTGGTTTTGGAATGGAGATGATGGAGAGAAGAGGGGTGGTTTTGAAATTGAGAAGAGGGAGAGGCGAGACGGTGGTTTTGGAATGGAGATGATGGAGAGGAGAGGTTCCCCTGCCTTTCGGTCGCTGACAGGTGGGCCCCGCGCTTGGTGGGACCCATGTGTCAGTGTCTCAATGGCAGGATGGGCTACGTCAGGGGATCCTTGTCCGAGGAGAGAGGAGGTGGTTTTGCAATGGAGAAGAGGGAGAGGCGAGACGGTGGTTTTGGAATGGAGATGATGGAGAGGAGAGGAGGTGGTTTTGCAATGGAGAAGAGGGAGAGGAGCGTGCGGCAGCGATTTAGGATTGGACGAGAGGGCCAACGCGCTGTGACTGGATCAAAATCAAAATCAATTTACCCTTCAATTAAGAAAGCGACCCCACATTAACTAGTCTCCCTTTTATTCTGGGTCATAATTGACCATGATTTTCGCACATAAAATATATGTTATACGTTGCAAAAATAATATTTGAAAGTACATTCAGATACGAACCAAACGATACAATTTCTGGTGACATGCATTCACATTTTTCTTGTCAAATATAGTACACGGTCAAACTTTGTCCCAAAATACGCAAAACAAAAAAATACTTCCAAGACCAGCGCCGCTCTTCCGCTCTTCTCCTCTTAAACCACCGCCGCTCCTCTCCTGTTCCAATCTAAATCCAGCGCCGCTCCTCTCCTCTTCCATTTCAAAACCACCGCCCTCCTCTCCTGTTCCAATCCAAAACCAGCATCGCTCCTCTCCCGTGCTAAACCAAAACCAGCGCTCCTCCTCTCCTCTTCCATTAAAAACCCACCGCCGGCGAGTGAAGGTGCTGTGGAGAAGTAGATCGATGGAGGAGTACAACCGATACGTGAGGATCGCAGACGACAACCCTGTGAAGCTAGCTAGGATGTTGGAGATACAATCTTGGTTTGACAACAAGGACCAACTAGCGGCGACGGCGACATCCATGGCCAAATATATGCAACAGAGTGAAAAGGCGGCGATACTCTCGGAGGGAGTCGCGCGGGAGTACATAGAGTTGCTCCTCTGGGCCATGGAGCAAACAGATTCACCGAATCTGATCGTGAGGGAGCGGTGGTGGGAGCATCGATCCTAGATGGAGCATCCACCAGAGATTGAAGGATCGAGCATCTACAGGGTGCCGTTTGTGAGGGTGTCGTGCCAGAGCGAGCCGGTGGAGTCTTCGTCGACCAAACCCAACTGCAAGAGGAGAAAAACGGTTGGCCCGACGACGCTTCCCCGCCATCCTCTCCCTCGTTGTTCACATCGTCTCACGGGGCGGCTGTCTGCCACCGAGGAATAGGAGGGATTGCCCCCCCCCCCCAGACCAATAGTCAGGCAGGTTGTGAATTGTCAGGAGGAGCTTAGGGTTGTTAGTATTTGCAGGTTGTGAATTGTGTTTTGTGTTGTGTATTTTGAGAGTACTTTCAGACATGAATGTCTTTTGAATTTTGGATTTGCAGTATTGAGCATATGAAGTATTTTATGAGTTCTAGAGATCTATTTTTAGCACTTAAAAAAATGTAGTTTCATAGGAGTATCAAAAGTGCAGACAATGTGATTCTCAGAGAAGAAACAGCAAGTTTCAGTTTCAGATAAGAAACTCCAAGTTCAGTTTCAGATAAGAAACTGCAACTTTCAGAGGCAGAGCATTTATATTAACACGGCCTTTTCAAACAGTGTTAACATCATGCTGGAAGTTTTATTCATGGTCGAAACTGGAACTACCAGCCAGTTAACATCATGCTGATCAACATTCATGCATAGCACATCTTCATATAATGCACAGTCAAAAAGATATGCTATTTTCAAGATGCCCACACAATGTTGAGTGTGCGAAAAACAGAGAAAACGAGGGACGAAGTTTTGGCAAGTGTTGGACGTGGTGTGCGTAGATGACAATTGGGACCCGCATGTCAATAAAGACACAGGCAAAAAATTTGGAGATATTTTCTCTGCACAGGTGGAATCGAACCCCGACAGAACAGCTGTCGGGTAGTGTCACTCGGCCACTAGGCTACTTCAGTTGTTTCGTTACTAATAAGGCACTTCCTTAGGTGGTCGGATCTCCTCCTGCGCCTTTGTGCACTCGCCGCGACGCCGCTGTCTGCCGTTGTGAACATGCTGAACAAACGAGAGGAATCTGGAAAGGACTGTACGTGGAGAGGCGGACAGTCGGGACCCACCAGGTCTATGGCCGTACGCAAGCAAGTGCCTCATCGAAAAAAATACTTCCTCCTAATGCTATACTGACGTTGGGGCCCACGGGTTTGTCAACATAGTTACTTTTTTTAGGTACTTCAACGTAGTTACTATAGGAGATAAATTCACAACGAAGCCGGGGAGAAGACGTTGGGGCAGCAAGTATCAGCTGGGTTTTGGGCTGCCCCATTTAGGCTTTCTTTTTTAACATGCGCAGCCCACGACCTCGGATGGGAGGTCCATAGGCATGTTTGTATTTTCTTGAGGGCCGTCATGTATCGACCGGCCTATGGACCTCCCATCCGAGGTTTTATTTTTCCTGAAACATCGGCAGCCCAATTATGTATTTATTTTTTTGAAGAAAACGCAGAGGTCTGTTCTATTTTTCTATATAAGAATAGGAACGCCTGGTCCAACTTATGTTTCCCTTCTAGCTATATTATATATATTTAAATTATTTTATATATTATTATATATTATTGTTATTGTCATCATATATTTAACAGATATTTACATATGTAAGAAAACAATATCCCACATCTTATTAACTTATAAAAATAATTTCTTAACAATAAAATCCTGGATTTTTTTTTGGCAACGAAAATCCTGGTGATTGTGTACAAAAGCTTGGTAAGATTTAAGGACCAATGTAATAATAAATTACTTATTATTTAAATATATATATAACAAAATGCTCAGCCCTTGTTTATTTTTTGATAACATTGCTGCGCCCACCCCAACATTATAATTAGAATAAGCCCAGCAAAATCGTGTATTTCGAGAAAGTGTAAATGGCCTGTAATTTTTTAGAAAAAACATAAATGGGCCGCATGGATGCTACATTATTTGTTCACCCAGCCCAGCTAATGGACTGTAATTCAAAAAAAGAGATCAAATGGACTGTAAATTTTACCCCGCAAAAAAAAGACTGTAAATTCTGAAAAAATGGGTTGAATACGTGCCACATTTTTGGAGGCTGAAATGTGGGCCAATAGGTCGAAGCCAATGCAAGTCGTTGTCAACTTAGTCAACAAATGATTCTCACATCGTTAGCCGTTGGATTTACATCCAACGACCGGCATCCATCTTCAATCTCTCGTCTTTTTCCTCCAGCGCCGCCGGGACCACCTGCTTCCGCCTCCTGCTGCTAGCAGCTCTGCTTAGCACGCTTCGCTGTGAAGCGCTACTCCACCGTTGGCCAGGCCATCCCTCCACCCCTCCACACCTCCTGTTCTCCTCCACCGACTGCCAAACCACGCCGCACCAGAACCAGTTAACCCTCGTACACCTCTCCGTCTGCGACTCTACTCCCGCGTCTTCCCATCTCCGGCTCGTTGCTGTCCGGGGCCTCGCCGTCGTCCACCACCTTGGATGCGCGCGGCGCGGAGTGGTCAACGTGGTCAACGAACGACACCATCGGAAGTAGACTGTGCGTGGAGAGGCTGACAGCTGGGTCCACGGCCGCACGCAAGGAAATGCCTCCTTATTACGCGCAAAATAATGATTCCTCCACCTGACAGCTGGGACCCACCGGAAGGGCCTCTGTATTTCGCGAAAAACGTTCCCACCGCTGACAGGTGTGACCCACCAGCTATATCTTCGCACGCAAGGAAGTGCCTTCTTATTACGCATAAAAAAATGAATACCCCCTGCTAGCTGGGACCCACAATAGTGGGAGGCTGACTTGTGGGCTAACTAAGTTGACGGGGACGGAGGGCTTTGTCAACTTAGTAAATATGAATGATTCTAGCTCCAGTGACCGTACGATGTCCATCCAATGGCCGTAGTGCTTCTTCAACCTCTGGTCTTCTTGCTCCAGCCGTCCAAAGCAGCGCCGGTCGTGCCTCGTGCTCCTGCCTCCCGTGGCCGGCTGCGATGCCGCAGAGGCCTCACCGCCCCCTACTACTCCCACCGCTGGCCAGGCCATCCCTCTACTCACCCACACCACCTGTTATTCTGCGGCGACGGCAGCCTCACACCGCAGCGAACCAGTGAACCCTCATACTCCTCTACGCGTGGGCATCCACTGCCGCGTCTTCCCCGGCTCCGCGTCGTCCCCTTCCTAGGCCTCGCCGTCGTCCACCGCCCTGGTTCTCTCGGCGCGGCGTGGTCAACGTGGTCAAGGAACGGCTTCCATCGAACGTGGACTGTACGTGGAGACGCTGACAGCTGGGTCCACGGCCGCAGCAAGGAAGTGCGTCCTTATTACACGCAAAATAATTATTCCTCCACCTGACAGCGGGGACCCACCGGACGGGCCACCGTATTTCGTGAAAAAAACGTTTCCCCCCTGACTGCTGGGACCCACCAGATACATCTTCGCACGCAAGGAAGTGCGTCCGGGCAAAAAAAATGTTTCGCCCCCCTGACTGCTGGACCCACCAGCTACATCTTCGCAGGCAAGGAAGTGCCTGACACTCGGGACCCACCTAGTCGAAGCGTACATAGCGTTGTCATTCTGGTCGCGAATGTATACATACATACTGGTCGATGTAGAGGCGCGCACGTGTCGTAGTAGAGGCGCGCACGTAGCATGTACACGTACGTACGGCGACCAGGGTGCAAGAAAGTAAATACGACCACGTACGTACATACGGGCAGGGTCTCGAACGCCTCGCGCGTACGTACGGCCAGGGCTCGTGTACATGGCTGGGTCGGAACGGAGAAACAGCATCGTCGTTGTGTTCATGGGGAGCCAACCAGCTGGGTCGGAACGGAATGCGTTGTTGTGTTCATCGGGAGGGCTTGGACGGAACAGCCGATGGAAACTAGGCCTGGCGTACCGCAGAACGGAGGAAACGGCATTGTGTTCGACCGGCCACGTTCAAAACAGGATCCTGTTCATCGGGAGGGGTCTGGCGTATCGCAAAACGGAGGAAACGGACCTCCTACGGTCGAAACGGGGGTCCTGTTGATCGGGAGCGGTGTGTCGTACCGCAAAACGGAGGAAACAGACTTGTGTTGGAGCGCTACGGTCGAAACGGGGGTCCTGTTCATCGGGAGGGGTGTGGCGTACCGCAAAATGGGACTCCACGGGATACTGTTCATCTCCAACGTCGACCCCCTCCAGCCTCCACGGGCTACTATTCATCCACCGTCGACCTCCTCCAGCCTCCACCTGCGACTGTTCATCCACGGGCTCCTGTTCATCCAGCCTCCACCGCGCGCTACTCCACCGGCTACTGTTCAACCAGCCCTCTCCATGGGCTCCTGTTCAACGACCCCTCCATGGGCTACTGTTCATCCATCCCTCCACCGTCTACTGTTCATCCTGCCCTCAACGGGGTGGTCCTGTTCATCCTGCCCTCCACGGGGTCCTGTTCATCCAGCCCCAACCGGCTCGATCGATCGGGGTCCTGTTCATCCAGAGGCAACACCACGGGGTCCTGTTCATCCACCCCCCCCCCCCACCGGGAACTGTTCATCCAACCCCCCCCCAGCAACACTCACTATTCATCCAGAGGTAGCATCGATCGGCTTCAGTTAGCAGCAGTAGCGAAGGAATCGCTCGATCGGGTTCAGTTAACAGCCATCGATCGATCACTCGGGTTCAGTAACGCGTAGCCTGCAGTGCAATCGCTCGGGTTCAGTTAGAGCCCAACGCCTCGCTCGGGTTCAGTTAGAGCCCAACGCCTCGCACCCACGCACGTGCGTGTACGAGAGAAACGCGCATCGCTCGGCCCCGACCACCCACCGTAACCGGGAACACCCCGATATTTTCCTCGCCCTCGCTTCTACCACGTTTTTTTCCGTCATGGACGGCCCAAAGAATGTCATGCAGCTGCGTCTCCGGCCCACCCAGGATGAAAATCCCATTTCTGTCATGATTTTTTGTCATAGAAGTAGGACCCCACCACATATATGATGATACCAGGTTTTGTCACAATTATCGTCATAGAAGTGTCATAAGTATGACAGAAGTTTTTTCGTTCGGCCCAAAATGTCACGGATGTGTCTTTTTTGTAGTGTTATAGCCATGGAAGCACTTTCAGTGATCATCAACAAGGCCATGGATGAAGGAGTTCTCAGCACTTACAATGGCATCTCGACCACGCAACGGCTATCAATATATGCGGATGACGTCACTCTATTCATCCGCCCCACCACTTCATATCTCAGTTTCGTCAGATGTGCGCTAGATGTGTTTGGATAGGCATCAAGGCTGCAGGTCAACTATATGAAGTCTTCTGCAGTTCTGATTAGAGGGAGTCAAGAAGATCGTGACAGGGTGACTAGCCTGCTGGAGTGTTCAATTGGCTAGTTTCCCTGCCAGTACCTGGGTCTTCAACTGCCCATCAAGCAGCTTACCAAGGCTCAGTGGCAGCCAATGCTAGATCAAGTTAGGCAGTTCATCCCAGCTTGGCAAAGGGGCCTCCTCCAACGGCCAGTCAGACTGATTCTCGTTAAGTCAGTCATTGCCGCCAGGCCAGTTCACCACCTCCTTGTCATGGACGCACCAGCATGGGTTTATGAAGACATGTACACTTGGATGAGAAGCTTCTTTTGGGCTGGTAAAGATCGAACTGATGGTGGACAATGTCTCGTTGCCTGGAAATCTATTTTGCAGACCCATCTACTCGAGAGGGCTAGGGTGAAGAACCTGAAGTTGTAATCTGTCGCATTCAGAGTGTGCTGGGAATGGCTGAGGCGTACATACCCCATGCGACCTTGGCAAGGGTTGTCGATGATGGTGGACCAGGAGGCACGTTTGGTCTTTGATAGCTTGGTCCATATTACCACAGGCAAGGGAGAAAAGCTCTTTTTTGGCGGGACAGATGGATCCACGGGTTTTCAGTAATGGACATTGCACCCCTCCTCTTGGGATGTGTTGACACTAGAACAACCAACACCAGGATGGTGGCCCAAGTGACGATCAATGAGAGATGGTCCAGGATGTACAAGAGCCGATTCCCTTCACGGCCTTGATACAGATGATGCACCTGAGAGGCTGAGACATGCCATTGCTACGGTGGACAGAGATGTTGGGGCCGAAGATGCTTTCACTTGGCCCGCATCCGCCACCGGGAGTTACTCTGCCAAATCCATTTACACCCGTTTGTGCCAAGGCATGACTAGACCACCTACTGCTGGCTGCATCTGGCGAAGTTGGGCACCCTTATAATGCAAAATATTTGCCCGGCTAGCTGCACAATATCATATGTGGACCTCGGATAGAAGAACCAGGCACGGACTGCAAGACTCACCCTCCGCGTGCTACACCTGCCTCCAACGTATCTATAATTTTTTATTGTTCCATGCTATTATATTACCTATCTTGGATGTTTTATATGCATTTATATGCTATTTTATGTGATTTTTGGAACTAACCTATTAGCCTAGAGCCCAGTGCCAGTTTCTATTTTTTTTCCTTGTTTTTTGAGTTTCGCAAAAAAGGAATATCAAATGGAGTCCAAACGAGCTGCAAATTTATGGTAATTTTTTATGGCTCAGAAGAAGCCCTCGAAGCAAAAGAGTTGGGCCAGAAGAGTCCCGAGCCAACCACAAGGTTGGAGGGCGCGCCCTACCCCCCGGGCGCGTCCTCCATCCTTGTCGTTGACTCATGGACCCCCTGACTTGTTCTCGACGCCAAAAATTCCTATAAATATAGAAACCCCCAGAAATAAACCTAGATCAGGAGTTCCGCCGCCGCAAGCATCTGTAGCGACAAAAAACCAATCGGGACCCTGTTCCGGCACCCTGCCGGAGGGAGGAATCATCACCGGTGGCCATCTTCATCATCCCGGTGCTCTCCATGACGAGGAGGGAGTAGTTTACCCTCGGGGCTGAGGGTATGTACCAGTAGCTATGTGTTTGATCTCTCTCTCTCTCTATCTCGTATTCTTGATACGACACGATCTTGATGTACCGCGAGCTTTACTATTATAGTTGAATCATACGGTGTTTCTCCCCCTCTACCTTCTTGTAATGGATTGAGTTTTCCCTTTGAAGTTATCTTATTGGATTGAGTCTTTAAGGATTTGAGAACACTTGATGTATGTCTTGCATGTGCTTATTGTTGGGAATCGTAGCATAATTTAAAATTTTCCTACGCTCACCAAGATGCATCTATGGAGTCTACTAGCAACGAGGAGAAAGGAGTGGATCTACATACCCTTGTAGATCGCGAGCGGAAGCGTTCCAATGAACGTGGATGACGGAGTCGTACTCGCCGTGATCCAAATCACCGATGACCGAGTGCCGAACGGACGGCACCTCCGCGTTCAACACACGTACGGTGCAGCGACGTCTCCTCCTTTCTTGATCCAGCAAGGGGGGAGGAGAGGTTGATGGAGATCCAACAGCACGACGGCGTGGTGGTGGATGTAGCGGCTCTCTGGCAGGGCTTCGCCGAGCTTCTGCGCGCGAGAGAGAGGTGTTGCAGGGGAGGAGGGAGGCGCCAAAGGCTGTGTGTTTGCTGCCCTCCCTCCCCCCCCCACTATTTATAGGACCCCTTGGGAGGGGGGAGCCGGCCAAAACCCATCTAGGGTTGGGGGGGCGGCGGCCAAGGGGGGGAAGGGGTTGCCTTGCCCCCCAAGGCAAGGGGGAACTCCCCCCCCCCTAGGGTTCCCAACCCTAGGCGCATGGGGGGGAGGCCCAAAGTGGCGCCCCAGCCCATTAGGGGCTGGTTCCCCTCCACTTTCAGCCCACGGGGCCCTCCGGGACAGGTGGCCCCACCCGGTGGACCCCCGGGACCCTTCCGGTGGTCCCGGTACAATACCGATAACCCCCGAAACTTTCCCGGTGGCCAAAACTGGACTTCCTATATATAATTCTTCACCTCCGGACCATTCCGGAACCTCTCGTGATGTCCGGGATCTCATCCGGGACTCCGAACAACTTTCGGGTTTCCGCATACATATATCTCTACAACCCTAGCGTCACCGGACCTTAAGTGTGTAGACCCTACGGGTTCGGGAGACATGCAGACATGACCGAGACGCCTCTCCGGTCAATAACCAACAGCGGGATCTGGATACCCATGTTGGCTCCCACATGTTCCACGATGATATCATCGGGTGAACCACGGTGTCGAGGATTCAATCAATCCGTATGCAATTCCCTTTGTCAATCGGTATGTTACTTGCCCGAGATTCGATCGTCGGTATCCCAATACCTTGTTCAATCTCGTTACCGGCAAGTCTCTTTACTCGTACCGCAATGCATGATCCCGTGACTAACGCCTTAGTCACATTGAGCTCATTATGATGATGCATTACCGAGTGGGCCCAGAGATACCTCTCCGTTTACACGGAGTGACAAATCCCAGTCTCGATCCGTGCCAACCCAACAGACACTTTCGGAGATACCCGTAATGCACCTTTATAGTCACCCAGTTACGTTGTGACGTTTGGCACACCCAAAGCACTCCTACGGTATCCGGGAGTTGCACGATCTCATGGTCTAAGGAAAAGATACTTGACATTGGAAAAGCTCTAGCAAACGAAACTACACGATCTTTTATGCTATGCTTAAGTTGGGTCTTGTCCATCACATCATTCTCCTAATGATGTGATCCCGTTATCAATGACATCCTATGTCCATAGTCAGGAAACCATGACTATCTGTTGATCAACGAGCTAGTCAACTAGAGGCTTACTAGGGACAGGTTGTGGTCTATGTATTCACACATGTATTACGATTTCCGGACAATACAATTATAGCATGAATAATAGACTATTATCATGAACACAGAAATATAATAATAACCATTTATTATTGCCTCTAGGGCATATTTCCAACAGTCTCCCACTTGCACTAGAGTCAATAATCTAGTTACATTGTGATGAATCGAACACCCATTGCGTCCTGGTGTTGATCATGTTTTGCCCTAGGGAGAGGTTTAGTCAACGGATCTGCTACATTCAGGTCCGTGTGTACTTTACAAATATCTATGTCTCCATTTTGAACACTTTCACGAATGGAGTTGAAGCGACGCTTGATATGCCTGGTCTTCCTGTGAAACCTGGGCTCCTTCGCAAGGGCAATAGCTCCAGTGTTGTCACAGAAGAGAGTCATTGGGCCCGACGCATTGGGAATCACCCCTAGGTCGGTAATGAACTCCTTCATCCAGACTGCTTCCTGTGCTGCCTCCGAGGCTGCCATGTATTCCGCTTCACATGTAGATCCCGCCACGACGCTTTGCTTGCAACTGCACCAGCTTACTGCTCCTCTATTCAAAATATACACGTATCCGGTTTGTGACTTCGAGTCATCCGGATCTGTGTCGAAGCTAGCGTCGACGTAACCCTTTACGACGAGCTCTTCGTCACCTCCATAGACGAGAAACATATCCTTAGTCCTCTTCAGGTACTTCAGGATATTCTTGACCGCTGTCCAGTGTTCCTTGCCGGGATTACTTTGGTACCTTCCTACCAAACTTACGGCAAGGTTTACATCAGGTCTGGTACACAGCATGGCATACATAATAGACCCTATGGCCGAGGCACAGGGGATGACACTCATCTCTTCTATATCTTCTGCCGTGGTCGGGCATTGAGCCGTGCTCAATTGCACACCTTGCAATACAGGCAAGAACCCCTTCTTGGACTGATCCATACTGAACTTCTTCAATATCTTGTCAAGGTATGTACTCTGTGAAAGACCAATGAGGCGTCTTGATCTATCTCTATAGATCTTGATGCCTAATATATAAGCAGCTTCTCCAAGGTCCTTCATTGAAAAACATTTATTCAAATAGGCCTTTATACTTTCCAAGAATTCTATATCATTTCCCATCAATAATATGTCATCCACATATAATATGAGAAATGCTACAGAGCTCCCACTCACTTTCTTGTAAACACAGGCTTCTCCATAAGTCTGTGTAAACCCAAACGCTTTGATCATCTCATCAAAGCGAATGTTCCAACTCCGAGATGCTTGCACCAGCCCATAGATTGAGCGCTGGAGCTTGCATACTTTGTTAGCATTCTTAGGATCGACAAAACCTTCCGGCTGCATCATATACAACTTTTCCTTAAGGAAGCCGTTAAGGAATGCCGTTTTGACGTCCATCTGCCATATCTCATAATCATAGTATGCGGCAATTGCTAACATGATTCGGACGGACTTCAGCTTCGCTACGGGTGAGAAAGTCTCATCGTAGTCAACCCCTTGAACTTGTCGATAACCCTTAGCGACAAGTCGAGCTTTGTAGATGGTCACATTACCATCTGCGTCCGTCTTCTTCTTAAAGATCCATTTGTTTTCTATGGCTCGCCGCTCATCGGGCAAGTCAGTCAAAGTCCATACTTTGTTTTCATACATGGATTCTATCTCGGATTTCATGGCTTCTAGCCATTTGTCGGAATCCGGGCCCGCCATCGCTTCTTCATAGTTCGAAGGTTCACCGTTGTCTAACAACATGATTTCCAGGACAGGGTTGCCGTACCACTCTGGTGCGGAACGTGTCCTTGTGGACCTACGAAGTTCAGTGGCAACTTGATCCGAAGCTTCATGATCATCATCATTAACTTCCTCCCCCGTCGGTGTAGGCACCACAGGAACATTTTCCCGCGCTGCGCTATTTTCCGACTCGGAAGGGGTGACTATCACCTCATCAAGTTCCACTTTCCTCCCACTCAATTCTTTCGAGAGAAACTCCTTCTCTAGAAAGGACCCGTTCTTGGCAACGAAGATCTTGCCTTCGGATCTGAGGTAGAAGGTGTACCCAATAGTTTCCTTAGGGTATCCTATGAAGACGCATTTTTCCGATTTGGGTTCGAGCTTTTCAGGTTGAAGTTTCTTGACATAAGCATCGCATCCCCAAACTTTTAGAAACGACAGCTTAGGTTTCTTCCCAAACCATAATTCATACGGTGTCGTCTCAACGGATTTAGACGGTGCCCTATTTAAAGTGAATGCGGCAGTCTCTAAAGCATAACCCCAAAATGAGAGCGGTAAATCGGTAAGAGACATCATAGATCGCACCATATCCAATAGAGTGCGATTACGACGTTCGGACACACCATTTCTCTGAGGTGTTCCAGGCGGCGTGAGTTGTGAAACTATTCCACATTTCCTTAAGTGTGTACCAAATTCGTGACTTAAATATTCTCCACCACGATCTGATCGTAAGAATTTTATTTTCCTATCACGTTGATTCTCAACCTCACTCTGAAATTCCTTGAACTTTTCAAAGGTTTCAGACTTGTGTTTCATTAGGTAGACATACCCATATCTACTTAAATCATCAGTGAGAGTGAGAACATAACGATATCCTCCGCGAGCCTCAACACTCATTGGACCGCACACATCGGTATGTATGATTTCCAATAAGTTGGTTGCTCGCTCCATTGTTCCGGAGAACGGAGTCTTGGTCATCTTACCCATGAGGCATGGTTCGCACGTGTCAAATGATTCGTAATCAAGAGACTCCAAAAGTCCATCTGCATGGAGCTTCTTCATGCGCTTGGCACCAATGTGACCAAGGCGGCAGTGCCACAAGTATGTGGGACTATCGTTATCAACTTTACATCTTTTGGTATTCACACTATGAACATGTGTAGCATCACGTTCGAGATTCATCAGGAATAAACCATTGACCAGCGGGGCATGACCATAAAACATATCTCTCAAATAAATAGAACAACCATTATTCTCAGATTTAAATGAGTAGCCATCTCGAATTAAACGAGATCCAGATACAATGTTCATGCTCAAAGCTGGCACTAAATAACAATTATTGAGGTTTATAACTAATCCCGTGGGTAGATGCAGAGGTAGCGTGCCGACGGCGATCACATCGACCTT
This sequence comes from Aegilops tauschii subsp. strangulata, assembly GCF_002575655.3. Lineage (NCBI taxonomy): Eukaryota > Viridiplantae > Streptophyta > Magnoliopsida > Poales > Poaceae > Aegilops > Aegilops tauschii. The sequence continues at coordinate 471,563,224 of NC_053035.3, forward strand.
GGAACCATTCCCGACGCGCATCGTCACCTCGTCTTTTGCCAGTCTCCGTTTATTCCGTAGTTCCTGATTTGAGTTACAAATATGAGCAACCGCTCCGGTATCAAATACCCAGGAGCTACTACGAGTACTGGTAAGGTACACATCAATTACTTGTATATCACATATACCTTGGGTGTTGCCGGCCTTCTTCTTGTCCGCTAAATATTTGGGGCAGTTCCGCTTCCAGTGACCACTTCCCTTGCAATAAAAGCACTCAGTCTCGGGCTTGGGTCCATTCTTTGACTTCTTCCCGGTAACTGGCTTACCGGGCGCGGCAACTCCCTTGCCGTCCTTCTTGAAGTTCTTCTTACCCTTGCCCTTCTTGAACTTAGTGGTTTTATTCACCATCAACACTTGATGTTCTTTTCTGATCTCTACCTCAGCTGATTTCAGCATTGAATACACCTCGGGAATGGTCTTTTCCATCCCCTGCATATTGTAGTTCATCACAAAGCTCTTGTAGCTTGGTGGAAGCGACTGGAGGATTCTGTCAATGACCGCGTCATCCGGGAGATTAACTCCCAGCTGAGACAAGCGGTTGTGCAACCCAGACATTCTGAGTATGTGCTCACTAACAGAACTGTTCTCCTCCATTTTACAGCTGAAGAACTCGTCGGAGACATCATATCTCTCGACCCGGGCATGAGCTTGAAAAACCAGTTTCAGCTCCTCGAACATCTCATATGCTCCATGTTTCTCAAAACGCTTTTGGAGACCCGGTTCTAAGCTGTAAAGCATGCCGCACTGAACGAGGGAGTAATCATCAGCACGCTGCTGCCAAGCGTTCATAACGTCTTGGTTCTCAGGGATTGGTGCTTCACCTAGCGGTGCTTCTAAGACATAATCTTTCTTGGCTGCTATGAGGATGATCCTCAGGTTCCGGACCCAGTCCGTATAGTTGCTGCCATCATCTTTCAGCTTGGTTTTCTCTAGGAACGCGTTGAAATTGAGGACAACGTGGGCCATTTGATCTACAATACATAGTGTAAAGATTTAGACTAAGTTCATGATAATTAAGTTCATATAATCAAATTATTTAATGAACTCCCACTCAGATAGACATCCCTCTAGTCATCTAAGTGAAACACGATCCGAACTCAACTAGGCCGTGTCCGATCATCACGTGAGACGGACTAGTCAAGATCGGTGAACATCTCCATGTTGATCGTATCTTCTATACGACTCATGCTCGACCTTTCGGTCCTCCGTGTTCCGAGGCCATGTCTGTACATGCTAGGCTCGTCAAGTCAACCTAAGTGTATTGCGTGTGTTCCGAGGCCATGTCTGTACATGCTAGGCTCGTCAACACCCGTTGTATGCGAACGTAAGAATCTATCACACCCGATCATCACGTGGTGCTTCAAAACGACGAACCTTCGCAACGGTGCACAGTTAGGGTGAACACTTTCTTGAAATTATTATAAGGGATCATCCTACTTGCTACCGTCGTACTAAGCAAATAAGATGCAAAAACATGATAAACATCACATGCAATCAAATAGTGACATGATATGGCCAATATCGTCATGCTCCTTTGATCTCCATCTTCGGGGCACCATGATCATCTTCGTCACCGGCATGACACCATGATCTCCATCATCATGATCTCCATCATTGTGTCTTCATGAAGTTGTCACGCCAACGATTACTTCTACTTCTATGGCTAACCGTTTAGCAACAAAGTAAAGTAAATTACATGGCGTTATTCAATGACACGCAGGTCATGCAAAATAATAAAGACAACTCCTATGGCTCCTGCCGGTTGTCATACTCATCGACATGCAAGTCGTGATTCCTATTACAAGAATATGATCAATCTCATACATCACATATATCATTCATCACATCTTCTGGCCATATCATATCACATATATCACTTGCTGCAAAAACAAGTTAGACGTCCTCTAATTGTTGTTGCAAGTTTTTACGTGGTTTGTAGGTTTCTAGCAAGAACGATTTCTTACCTACGTATGACCACAACGTGATTTGCCAATTTCTATTTACCCTTCATAAGGACCCTTTTCATCGAATCCGTTCCGACTAAAGTAGGAGAGACAGACACCCGCTAGCCACCTTATGCAACTAGTGCATGTCAGTCGGTGGAACCTGTCTCACGTAAGCGTACGTGTAAGGTCGGTCCGGGCCGCTTCATCCTACAATGCCGCCGAAACAAGAAACGACTAGTAGCGGCAAGAAGAATTGGCAACATCAACGCCCACAACTTCTTTGTGTTCTACTCGTGCATAGTAACTACGCATAGGCCTGGCTCATGATGCCACTGTTGGGAATCGTAGCATAATTTAAAATTTTCCTACGCTCACCAAGATGCATCTATGGAGTCTACTAGCAACGAGGGGAAAGGAGTGGATCTACATACCCTTGTAGATCGCGAGCGGAAGCGTTCCAATGAACGTGGATGACGGAGTCGTACTCGCCGTGATCCAAATCACCGATGACCGAGTGCCGAACGGACGGCACCTCCGCGTTCAACACACGTACGGTGCAGCGACGTCTCCTCCTTTCTTGATCCAGCAAGGGGGGAGGAGAGGTTGATGGAGATCCAACAGCACGACGGCGTGGTGGTGGATGTAGCGGCTCTCTGGCAGGGCTTCGCCGAGCTTCTGCGCGCGAGAGAGAGGTGTTGCAGGGGAGGAGGGAGGCGCCAAAGGCTGTGTGTTTGCTGCCCTCCCTCCCCCCCACTATTTATAGGACCCCTTGGGAGGGGGGAGCCGGCCAAAACCCATCTAGGGTTGGGGGGGGCGGCGGCCAAGGGGGGGAAGGGGTTGCCTTGCCCCCCAAGGCAAGGGGGAACTCCCCCCCCCTAGGGTTCCCAACCCTAGGCGCATGGGGGGGAGGCCCAAAGTGGCGCCCCAGCCCATTAGGGGCTGGTTCCCCTCCACTTTCAGCCCACGGGGCCCTCCGGGACAGGTGGCCCCACCCGGTGGACCCCCGGGACCCTTCCGGTGGTCCCGGTACAATACCGATAACCCCCGAAACTTTCCCGGTGGCCAAAACTGGACTTCCTATATATAATTCTTCACCTCCGGACCATTCCGGAACCTCTCGTGATGTCCGGGATCTCATCCGGGACTCCGAACAACTTTCGGGTTTCCGCATACATATATCTCTACAACCCTAGCGTCACCGGACCTTAAGTGTGTAGACCCTACGGGTTCGGGAGACATGCAGACATGACCGAGACGCCTCTCCGGTCAATAACCAACAGCGGGATCTGGATACCCATGTTGGCTCCCACATGTTCCACGATGATATCATCGGGTGAACCACGGTGTCGAGGATTCAATCAATCCGTATGCAATTCCCTTTGTCAATCGGTATGTTACTTGCCCGAGATTCGATCGTCGGTATCCCAATACCTTGTTCAATCTCGTTACCGGCAAGTCTCTTTACTCGTACCGCAATGCATGATCCCGTGACTAACGCCTTAGTCACATTGAGCTCATTATGATGATGCATTACCGAGTGGGCCCAGAGATACCTCTCCGTTTACACGGAGTGACAAATCCCAGTCTCGATCCGTGCCAACCCAACAGACACTTTCGGAGATACCCGTAATGCACCTTTATAGTCACCCAGTTACGTTGTGATGTTTGGCACACCCAAAGCACTCCTACGGTATCCGGGAGTTGCACGATCTCATGGTCTAAGGAAAAGATACTTGACATTGGAAAAGCTCTAGCAAACGAAACTACACGATCTTTTATGCTATGCTTAAGTTGGGTCTTGTCCATCACATCATTCTCCTAATGATGTGATCCCGTTATCAATGACATCCTATGTCCATAGTCAGGAAACCATGACTATCTGTTGATCAACGAGCTAGTCAACTAGAGGCTTACTAGGGACAGGTTGTGGTCTATGTATTCACACATGTATTACGATTTCCGGACAATACAATTATAGCATGAATAATAGACTATTATCATGAACACAGAAATATAATAATAACCATTTATTATTGCCTCTAGGGCATATTTCCAACACTTATCTGTGGTGACAATGGGATATTCACGTGATCTACTTGATGTATGTTTTGGTGATCAACTTGTGGGTTCTGTGACCGTGTGAACTTATGCATAGGGGTTGGAACACGTTTTCATCTTGACTCTTCGGTAGAAACTTTGGGGCACTCTTCGAAGTTCTTTGTGTTGGTTTAAATAGATGAATCTGAGATTGTGTGATGCATATCGTATAATCAAACCCGCGGATACTTGTGGTGACATTGGAGTATCTAGGTGACATTAGGGTTTTGGTTGATGTGTGTCTTAAGGTGTTATTTTAATACGAACTCTAGGGCTGTTCATGACACTTATAGGAATAGCCCAATAGATCGATCAGAAAGAATAACTTTGAGGTGGTTTCGTACCCTACAATAATCTCTCTGTTTATTCTCCGCTATTAGTGGCTTTGGAGTGACTCTTTGTTGCACGTTGAGGGATTGCCATATGATCTAATTATGTTATCATTGTTGAGAGAACTTGCACTAGTGGAAGTATGAACCCTAGGCCTTGTTTCTTAGCATTGCAATACCGTTTTCGCTCACTTTTACCACTTGCTACCTTGCTATTTTTATATTTTCAGATTACAAAAACCTATATCTACCGTCCATATTGCACTTGTATCACCATCTCTTCACCGAACTAGTGCACCTATACAATTTACCATTGTATTGGGTGTGTTGGGGACACAAGAGACTCTTTGTTATTTGGTTGCAGTGTTATTTGAGAAAGACCATCTTTATCTTACACCTCCCACGGATTGATAGGGAAATTTGCTACTGTCGTACAAAACTCTGCGCTTGGAGGCCCAACACGAGTCTACAAGAAGAAGGTTGCATAGTAAACATCACAGTGCGTGTATGCTAGACAAGTTTGTCGCGCATGCTTTGATCTGCTGCAGCTCGACGTGCTCGGACCAGCCGTCGATGATACCTTCGTTGAATGGTGGCTCGGAACTAGAAAGCGATTCAGGACTAGTGACAGGCGCGGTTCTGACACTCTGGTGCTAGGAACGGCATGGTCGCTTTGGAAGCAAAGGAGTGCCAGAGTTTTCAGCCGCCCTGAACAGTTCAAGCAGCCGTTGGGTCTGGCCATGTACATCATCGTTGAGATTAGAGAGACGGTGTAGGAGGTTTAGATCGTTTTGTGAGTAGTTGTTTTAGTCTAGTGGGTGCGTGGAGGTGTTCCATCGATCGATGTTCGCATCCTTTGATGGCTTCTTGTAATCTTTTGCTCTCTTTTATAAAATTAAAGTCCGCCATTGACGTACTCTCGAAAAAAAAGTCCATGTCACGTTGAACTATTTGTAGTGTTGAATTTAACTTTTTTTAATTCCTGACGACTAATCAATAAAGCTCGTGATTCAGAAAAAAAAAAGTTAGAGATAACAAAAATCTCGCAACGCCTAAAAAACAAAGGTGACGAATGCAAAAGTCTTATTATAAAATAAATAAAGTGATACAAGATATTAAGTATCCAAGCGACTTTTCTTCAAAAAAAACAAGCAAAATGATAGATGAGCTTCAAACATGGCTTGTGGGGTCAGCACTGGCCTTGGGCGACATGGCAGGCGCCGAAGGAGGAGGAGGGTCAACATTGGCTTCTGACGACGCAGTAGACACCGGAGGAGGAAGGTCACCGGCGGCAGCTGCAGCAGGCGCCGAAGGAGGAAGTTCACTGGCGGCAGCTGCGGTAGGCGCCAAGGGAGGAAGGTCACCGGCGGCAGCTGCCTTCTGTTCAGCATTACTCGCAGGCACCGGCACCGCCGCCGCCGGCTGTCCCATGGCGATCCCCGACTCCTGCGCGAGCGGCGACTTCGTAGAGCCTGCAACCGATGTGGCCTGCAGTAGGGTGTACGAGGCGATCTGACAGACCATCGATATGAAGAACATGATTGTGGCCGCCACGAACGGTCCGGTGCCCGGCGAGACGCACTTCCCGTCGTTGTACGTCGGCAGGCCACCGCCCGTGCTGAGGATGGCGCCCACCATGAACAGTATCACCACTATGATGGCGAGGACCCTGCAAGTATTCGTGTACGGATGTCATGTATGTACAAACTGCGAAGCATGCATGCATGCACCCGCTCGCGGTAGACGTATACGTACCATGAGACGGTGGACAGGACGACGGCGACGATGCGCTTGGCCTCGTTGGGGATGCCCCACGTCCGGCAGCAGCCGCAGCAGCCGGTGGCGGCGGTGGCCACGATCTGCGTCGTCAGCGCCAGCAGCGACGCCACGACCCCGCAGCCCACCGCCGGTGAGGCGTCGCACGATGTCGAGGCCGCGCCGGCGATGCCCAAGATGACAGTGATGAGGCCGAGGACGCCCACCGCGGCGCACGCCGCCATCATGCCTTTCGTCATCCCCATCGTTCTAGCCAAATACCTCGAGGCTACTCCCAACTTTAATTTCCTAGCTAACCCCTCGCAAAAACAAAATGTTTAGTTTTTCCTAACGAGATTAATCAAGGCTTTTGATGCTCTATAGAACCTCTTATTATGTATACATATATATAATGTGCGTGCATACGAGGTAGCTAGGGTTTATTTCGACGACGGTCAAGTACAAGGTTGATTCCTTGTTTCATTTCGTTACGTGCTATAAAGTTGTCGACTCCACCTATGTTTATAATGTTGGTGCTTAATTAAGCTGCATGCAAGCTGTTTCACACACTGTGCGGGTACCAAGCTTTTTGCATTGGGTTCTCAGTTGATCTGTCTAATAGTTGTGGACTTGGTCACGACCGGCAGCTAGCTAATTCTCTCTTGGGAGCTATAATTCTCTTTTGTTATAACTATTTCAATAGATTAACTAATTAGCTAATGCAAAAGCTTGCTACGCTCACTTATTTCAATATAGTATTAAATATGTTAACTTTAAGTTCAAAAATGTCCAAAAAAATCAAAAAATTCTGAAGTTTTTTGCAACAAAGGCTGCTTTGCGATGGAACGACATTTGTGAAGGTCTAGGAATAGTGTTTCAAAATGCTTTCGAAAATAACAATTTAGGAGCATCACTTTTTTGCCCAGAGCATTACAAATATTTTGCTTCACGAAACTTTATACACATGAAACACTCGCTAATGTTTGTAAGAAAAAAAAATCAGTTTATTTTTTAATGATATTTTTATCTTCTTCTTTTTACTGTTCGGTCATCCAAGTGCATCCAAAACTCCATGTCCTAATACTCACCTCGTAAGATCATCTCTAAAAGCATCTCCAGTAAAAAATCTAGATGCAAAAATAACTAACTTCTGCATCTACGAGGCCCCAAAATCCATCTCCAACAGATGATGTAGATGAAAAAAAAAATTACATCACCTGCCCCAAGTGTTGTAAAATACAACACCTCTCCACCTCCTAGGTGATGTAAAACCCCGGTCGTGCGCCAACCGCCAACCATCAGTTCATTTCGTTCCTCCCCATGTGTCTTCTTCCTCCCAAGCACTGCCACACAGCCGCCGCCGCCCGCCTGCCCACCAGACCACGCCACCCTCCCCCCGCACCGGATCCGGCCGCTCGACCACCCCTGGCGCCGGTTCCGCCGCCGCACGCCGTGAATCAGACGTTTTTCCACCGCTGCCCTATTCGCCCCCGCTGCCGGTTACGCCATCTCTGTCGCTCGTCCGCTCCCGCCCTGCCCCCACACCACCATTGCCTACCGCCGCATACCGCGAATCGACCGTTTTTCCGCCGCTCCACCGCTGCCGCCCGATTCGGCCCCGCCGCCATTTCCACTGTCACAGCCCAGTGAGCGAGAGGCCACTGCCCCGTTGTTTTCCCTTTTTCATGATTTTTGTTTTCATTTTTTGATTTCCTTTTTTTACTTTAGACTTTCAAATATTCTGAACATATATAATACAAATATATACTTTACATAATGTTATAAACATCATGCATTTATAAAATGTTAAATGTGTATAGAAAAAATGTTGGCCATGTATACGAAAAATGTATATAGAGAATATACAATGTGTGTTAAAAAAGTTGGTCCTGTATTTAAAAAATACTCCTTAATCAAGCACTTGTAAAAAATATTAACAAGTATTTAAAAAGTTATAATCAAGCATTTGAAAAATGGTTAATGCGTGTAGAAAAAATATTGACCATGCATCTAATTTTTTTCATCTTTTATTGTTTTCAAAAAATGTTAAACCAGTATTTGAAAATGTTAATCAATCATTCAAAAAAATATTAAATGTGTATATAAAAATGTTGACCATGTATAAAAAATCATTAGTCTTATATTGAATTCAAAAAAATTAAAAAGTACATTTAAAAAATGTTAATCAAGCATTTTAAAAAATTAGTTTCCAAATAAAAATATTGAGAAATATTAATCTTTTTTTCACCTATGTTAATCAATAATTTTAAGAATATTAAATTAATATAGGAAAAATGCTGACCAGGTATTAAAAAATGTTAATATTGTATTTAAAAATGTTAAACGTGTATTAAAAATGTGTATATTAAAAGAATGAAAACTGAGAGAAAATAAAAAGACGATAAAAACGAGAACTAAACAAACAAAAACGAAGAGAAACAAAGAAAAAAAATAATGCAATGAAAACCGTGAAAGAAACAAAGAAAACCAAAAAAATAAAGAGATAGGGTGGCGGGGATCTGGTCTACGATGGTCTCATGTGTTGTTGACCGGGGTCTTCTCCATGTCTTCCTCTGTGGTTGCAGCATGATGAGTCAGGAAGAGGCCCGATTCTCCTGCGGCTGGACCATTGTGCGAGGCGTGGTGTTGCGATGTTGCGGGAGGGCAGGGGTGTGGGTCCCCTTGTTGCTCCCATGGCAGTGTAGTGGCCAGGGCATCGACTCTCCCACCACGCCCATCAGCTGTGGAGGAGAGGAAGGGTGCCGGGCACGATGTATATTGGGCGGCTTCCAGGTCTATTGGCGTCTTCGGCGGCGGCCCCCTTGCAGCGCCTTGGTGGCGGCTGATGTGCGGCTTCGTCACATCCCGACATCACATGAATTTGGCATTTTGAGGCGACGGTCATGGTTCTTCGATGGCGGTGGCGTTCGGGGTCGTGTGGACGTTGGTTCATGAGGTGGTGAAGGCCTTTATGAGGTTTGCGGTGGTACGAAACGCCCTCTCCACCAACCTGATCGGGTTTGATGCGGCTCGGCAGGTGACACACGCGTCTCTTTTAGAAGCGTCGAGTGAAGCTGTCGGCTGGTGCTACGTACGACGTCTCACGCGAAGACGCCAAGTCATGCCTGCTGCTGGCAGGTGATGCATGGTGGCTCCGACGGAGGTGTCATGTTTTGCCTGTTGTTTCTGGATCGAAAGAGGTACGAAAGTGACTTGAAGCGAGGAGGTATGTGAGTCTTTGTCTTTCGATATGTCCTCTGCAGTATCCGGCTAGTGAGGTGTCGGTAGCCTAACAAGTGATGACAATAGAGGTGGCTTCAACGGCGAGCATGCATGCACATTTCGGTGGAAACAATACATCATTTATCAGGCTATGTCAACGTGCACCTACGTATGTTTGCTTCTTGAAAATGGTGGCTTGAAACTTAGCTTTGGAGATGAAAATTCCAAGATCAGCCCAAGGTTGGACTCGTCATCATACGTGTACGTGTGGCGATTCCTTCTTCAAGGCTTAGCTTAAAAGTTGTGTATTTCTCGTTTTGTTTCAGTCTATTACTATAGGGTTAGTCTTGTCTTCAGGCTAAGCAGCCCGTCACCAATGCTATGCGGCTCTTTGTCTTGCCCTAGGTGCACAGGACATTGAGTTTGCACCCCACCCCCTCTTTTCTCTCTGTTGTATTCACTCCTTACGCACTGTGCTACGCTCACAGAGGTTTCTTTCTTCCTAACCTCATCTGGTCCCTCCTGCTCCTTTGCCCAGGCCCCTCTCGGCCTCTGCTCAATGGAGTGGCCGACGAGCGAGGATTGATGCCCGCTACTGAATCCCTTAAAAATTCCTTCTCGTCCTGATGCCGTTCCTCTATTTCCCCCCGATCAATTGACGCCCTAATCTCCCTGATTTTGAGCCTGTGTTGTTGGATCGCAGGTCCTGGTCGCGGCCGCGCCGCTAGACGGCGCACGCCGGAGCTCGGGTACGCCGCCGCGGCGGAGCTGCTCCGGCGTCGACCCGCAGCCTGGTGCTCTACTGCCACCCCCGCGCTTTCCACGTTATTCCCGTTCCCCGACTCAAACTGGTACTGAACCGCACCCATCTAGCCGATCTAGTTCAGACTTCAGAGTTAGACATTTTCCACTGTGGTGTGGTTTTCTACTGGATTTGCTTGTGCACCTTGGAGTCTTGGACCCTTGTGGTTAAATTTATCCCAGAACACATGCTGCCAAGATTAATAGCTAGTGCACCCTGGCCAACATCTCTAAAAATAATCACTTACACTTAGTTCTACGGAATTTTAGCAGTCACCATCGTCCCCAAACAAGATCACACCCAGAGACGACCTCTAGAGGGAAATAATGGCACACAAAGTCACGGCCTACACTCAAGTGATTCAGGTCGGAATGATTGTAGTTGCTTCTCCCTGTCTCCAGAATGGCCACAAAATCAAATGATTCACATGGTGACTGCTATAACTTGATGAGAAGTTAAGGCCTGCTGTGAGGCCTTATAACTGCTTGTAGTGTATTCGGATTTGAGCTCTGGATGTCCAGGCTCCAAACATCAGACCTTCAGCAAACTCCAAACATAATGCAGAAGTTCATCTACAATATTGTACAGAATTGTGCAGCTTAGCCCTCCAGAGGTCGTGAGATATCGGAGTAGTAATCTCAGCACACAAGAAATAATATTTATGATCAGCACCAATCAAAATGAGAAGTAACACTCCATGACAGGATACTCCCTCCGTTCACTTTTATAAGTCGTTTCAGACAACTAAAAATGAGCTACTTTGCACCTTGTCTGAAATGTGTTCAAAGCCTTATAAAAGTGAACAGAGGGAGTAACAAAATACAATAGTAACATAGAACCAGCTTCACATTTAGACTACCGTGTCTCAGCACAGTAATGGGGCTGTCAAGAGTGAAAGAATGTTGGACACAGCAATCAAGGAAGAAAGGGGCCAAGGGGTCGCCACCAGCGATAGTGCGGACAGAGTTGAGGTGTAAGTGAGCTTGAGGCAGTCCAACACTAAACTCCTGAGAGGCATTGAAGATGAGGTTACTGGAGGGGACCGATCTTGAGACTTCTTTTTTATATTGGAAAACAAAGCTTCGTTACTCCCAGCCTGCATCCAAAAACGAAGGATTTAATGAAATAAATGAAGTATTTGAATGATCAAAATAGCATAAGATAATGTACAGAAAAAGGTTTTCTTTGAGAGCGCTGGTGGGGCATTTACCTTTTCAATTTCTTTGTAGTTGTGAATCTGAAATCACAGTTCATCTGAATTCCTTCCAGCGGATATTCGCAATCTTCGGCCAGCTTTCTCCATCAGGTGCATGGCAGCTCTCTTTCAAGCGCTCACAATCCCAAACACGTATATGTTGGAGGGAGGATGGCAGATCAGGTAAAGATGATATGTTGGGGCAGTTGTAGAAATCAAGTCGTGTCAGACTGGACAGGCACATCAGTTTTCCTGGCAGTGACAGGGACCTCCTTTCGCAGTTAGCTAATCTCAAGCACCGTATGGATGAGAAATTTGCAGGTTCTTCGAGTGAAACGGACTGCTCCTTGCATCCCTCGAGAGAGAGAGTTTCTGGAACTTTGAAACCTTTAGCCGAGAGCATGTGGTTGAGCATCACAGGGCTACTAACAGAGAGTGATTCCTGCACCCGCAACTGTGAGATGCACTTCGTGTTGAGCTTCGGGACATCATTCAAACCTACGCCGCGAAGTTGCAGGGAAGACAGTCCATCAATAAAGCACAGATCCGGGAGATCTAGTAGCCTTAATGATACAAGGGAGGTCAGATGGCCAATCGACAAGGATGCAGAGCTTCTGCAGCCATACATGTAAAGCGATATCAGGTGCGACAGGTCAGTACTGAAGAAATTATCTGCAACCACACATGAGAATATGCAGAGCCTCTCAAGAGATGATGGCATTTCATCTACTCCACCTGACAAGTCTAGAGAAGGGCAGGAAATCAATCTAACCTCCAAAAGGGAGGTAACAGCTCGTAAGCCCCCTAATGACCCGAGGCACCAGCAAGCCTTGATGAACAGGAAGTCAAGCTTTGTCAAATGTTGGAGGACCTCTTTGGACGGAAGGGTAGTCAAAGTCATGATCCTAGTTAAGAGCAAACGTGTCAGTGAAGTGAGACCATTAAGGCAAACAGCTAAAGCCTCATCTGTAATACTGCATGACGAAAGATGAAGTTGGACAAGTTCTGATGGTGGAACCAGAGGCATCCCGATGCTCCTTGCGTAAATGAGTCTCATCCTTTCCTCGTGGCAACATTTCCATGCATTGATTCTATCCTCTATCACAAATTCCTCTCTTTCAAGAGCACTTCTAAGGTTTTCAACGTGTGACATATCCGCATTCGTCGATGCCATCAATTGCTTGAGAGATGTATATTCTGATGATATTACATCCTTTGTTTCATATATGGAATCCTCAACTGAGACTACCAAAGAAAGGTTTGATACCAATTGGTCTGTCCTCATGATGTTCTTGCCTTGATCATGCTGTTCTGGTTCATCGTTGGAAACAAATATAAGCAGTGGGCAGTTATCAATTGATAACTCCTTAAGACCTGCTGGAAGAGCAGGTAATGTCTTCAGGTTTGGTACATTCTCGAAGCTAAGTGAGCAGCAGTTCCCAAAGAGTTTGGCATTGGTTGGTAGGCCGTCTAACACAGTGCAATTAACAAGCCTAACCTTTTCCAAATTCTCAAAATATGAATCCTCAAGAAACCAACCTGGATATTTCGCAGATCTGTAACCTTCGATTGTGAGGCCCCTAAGTTGAGGAGGTGGCATCAGGCTTTCCAGAATCTCCAAGTGCAAACTGCCCTCTATATTTATGCCATCCATATAACTCCAGTCAAGGTGCAAGCTTTCAAGATGGGTTTTCCGGTGCAGGTTCGACTCTAAAGCTTCACCCTTTGCAGTGGCATTTTCAAGATTCGTAACATTTAAGAGGCCACCAAGCTCGTTCATGTCCCTCAACTGCCACAACTCATATCCCTTCTGCTTTTGAACAGAAAAATTATTAAGTTGTTGGAGCGAAGTTAGCTTTCCTATGTTAGGGATTTGAGGCAGAGCATTGTTGTATGGATGATGAATAGAACGCTTGTGCCCTTCCAGATACCACAACTTACTTAAGTTGCAGATTTTGTCAGGCAGACTCTCAACTTTGTAACTGAACTTCAGGAACTGTAAGTGGTAAAGAGTGCACAATGATCTTGGCACTTCAGAAATCCACGTGTTGATGATGTTCAAGTACCTAAGATGCTTCAGCTCACCAATTGATTCTGGCAACTTGGTACTGTTGTAGGCTGCCAAATATAGTACACGCAACTTTGAATTCTGCAGTATCTGATTAAAAACATCACTAACATCATCTATAACTGGGTCAATGCAGATAATAGTACGTAAATGATGTAGCTTGCAAATGCTTTGCTTATGATGTATCATACTCCCAACACGAACTGATAAGTGTCGAATAGTGCATGGTATTTCCGCCATCGTATCATCTTCTAATCTGAAGCAGTGCTCTTTAGAGAGTGACTCTGCCAAATCATGAATAAGATCATGCATAACATAGTATGTATGAAATCTCTCATGAACTGGTTGAAAGAATGAAACTGAGACCATCTCACTGAAGCAACCCCTTCCAATATCTTCCACTCTTTTGTTCTCGTTGCCCGAATCAACAAATCCCTCTGCCATCCACAGGTGAACCAACTCCCTGATGTTATAGCTATGACCTTTTGGAAATAAGCTGCAATACAGAAAGCATCTCTGCAGACGTGGGTCTAACTTATCGTAACTCCACAACAGAGCTCTCGTGGGATCACTTAAGTTGTCCACCTTTAGAGCATCTTTCCATGGAGTGATATCCTTTTTCCTACTCAACTGCGAACCCACAGTTATTGCTGCCAAAGGAGATCGTCCCAATCTGTTAGCAAGCTTCTCTGCAATCTCTTCTAGTTTCTTACGCCGGCTAAGATCTCTGATTTCTTCTCCAGAAAAGGCATGGTTTTTGAAGAGTGTCAAGAACTCAGCATCTTCCATGTTTTCCAAAGGAACAATCTTGGTACAGTAAAGAGAAGCTGGAAGTATATTGGATCGAGAAGTCACCAAAACTTTGATTCCAGTCTGCTCAGAAACTAATGGACGTAGGAGTTGCTCCCATTCCATCTCATTGCCAGATTCTTCAAACCAAACATCATCCAATACAAGCAGGAATTTCTTTGAGTTTTGTAGTAAGCCCCTTAATTTGCACTGGAGAGGATCAAGATTACCAACACGTGGGCATTCGCCCTCCACCACAGACTCAATAATCTCCCGTGTATGACGTTCGACATCAAGTCTGCGTGAGATGCACACCCACATCCTGACATCAAAATGTTCTTTTACCCTCTCGTCATTGTAAACATGTTGCGCCAAGGTGGATTTTCCCATGCCTCCTGCTCCAACAATAGCCAAACCCGAATATGTAGCTGAATTAGACTCAATACCAACCGGCTTGGTAAGAAGGTCTATTGTATTGTCGCGATCCTTGTCACGGCCTATTACTTTTGGAGGTGGTAATGATGTGACCTGAGGAATAACTGCTGCTTTTACAACAAGTCCATCTGCAGCGTTACCAGCTGGTAAGCAAAGAAGATCATGTAATCCCTTGCCTTTCACCAGAATGGCCTTCAGTTCATTCAGCTGGCGAATTAGCTTCCTGTTGTTGGAGCGCAGATTGGACAACCGGTTGGACACAGCATGCAGAGGCTTCAGAATAGTGCTTCTGGTGGAGGTATGCGGTGGCAAGGGATCCTTCCCGCTCTTTGCTTTGCGCTCAAGGAGGTTGTACTCATGATCATCCAGCAAGTCTTCTGCCTTGAGGAAGGCTTGTTTGAGGTCTTGGATCCAGTTGTTCAGCTTAGTCCTGTGATTGACCTTGTCAGCTGCTTCAGTCATCAGCTCGAACTGTGGCATGATGGTGGTCTCAAGGTCATGGAGCTCACTCGCCATGTCGACCCCAAGGTACGTCGAAGTATCAGCGAGGAGTTTCTTCAGGATCGGCGATGCCACCATTTTTAAGCCAGCTGCCAGCACCACCGCCGCCATGGAGTTGCAGTTTGTTTGGGATGTTTTGGGGCTAATTTTGACAATGCACAGATCTTAGGTGTAGTGTATAAGACACAAAATGGAGGAAACTTCGGAAGATTTGAACTATCTAACAATGGGAAACAGGTAAAAGAACTCCAGAGACGGATTTCTTTTTCTTTCCTTTTTTGGGATTTTTTCAGCCAATATTTGGAAGGCAGGGATCTAAGGTGTGGTGCAAAGACACGAAATGGAGGAAACTTTCGAAGAGTTTAACTGCCAAACGATGGAAACAGGTAAAAAAGAACTCCGTAAACAGATTTTGTTCCTACTTTAGATCTTTCTTTTGGGTGCAACGGAGCGATCTGAGGAAATGAAAAACGAGCAATAGAAGTGGAATGTTTTTTGTTCTTTTGGGTATATTGGAATGAGCTGAGGAAATGAAATCGAGCAATAGAAGTGCTTCTTGAGGGCCAAACTGGTGGTGAAGGCAGCAGTGGATGAAAAACCTGTAAAAATGGGAAACAACGAGATAAATTAGCCAACTGCTGAAAGGGAGAAAAGGAGCAAGGCCAGAAATGGTAGAATTTTTTTGGTCATCCTTTTGTGCCAACAGAAGTATATCTAGAGGAAAACAGAGGAAAAAAAAACTAACAAGTAAAAACATCAGAGGCATGATCCAGAAGCTTACACAGATAATGGAGCTCGGAAGCAGAAGCAGAGTTGTCAGAGCACGGCGTGTCGAGGAAGGCAGATGCAAGTTGCCGGAGATGCAGGTTCGAGCTAGTGTTGTGCTATTGAAAATGAGATGCATAAGTCTTCAAAGAGCAGGTCAGCAAGATAACCCCAGGTCTGATCCTGTATGATTAAGTTCAGCTGAGTTGGAGTCTCTGAAAAACTAAATTGTACTAATACTCTCGGTAGCTCATTATGCAAAAGTAACTAGTGAAAACATCAAAGGAATGGTCTTGAAGCTTACACGGGTGATGGAATGTGGAGATGCTATTGCAAATGAATGAGGGCGGGTGCAAGGTTCGTGGAGATGCTATTGCAAATGAGACGCAGAAGTCTTCAAAAGTAGCAGGTCAGGAAGATAACCCCCGATCTAATCCTGTATAATTAAGTTCCGCTGAGTTGGACTCTCTGAAAAACTAAACTGTAACCACTCTCGATAGCTCATTAATCAATAAAATGTGTGCAAGCAGCCAAATTAATCTATACATTATGTGCAAGTAGCGTAGGCTGTACCACCAAAATATACACAACTGACAGCCCATTCATGTTATAGAATTACTCGCCAACAAACATGCTGACATAGATATCTCTCAGCAGTTAGTGATACGTGGGCCAACAGTCAGTGAATAGAAGAAACAACACTGTTTATGTTTGCCGCTGAAGCTTCACCAGTTAGAATCCCTTTCGCTTACAATACCATGTAGCCCCAGAGAAACTACCCTCTCATTGTGATAAGACCTTCTGTTAGCACGTCAAAATCAAAGAAAGTACAGTGATAAGACCTGCTTCTCCCATTTTATTGTCCGGCACTGGCCTTTCGCACTTTCCGTGTGCCTTCGTTTCGGTTCCAAAAGCTACGAACAAGAATTATATATATGACTCCAATGACAATTGAAGATGCTACGCCACCTCCTGAGTGAAGAACTTGGGAGGCCACCAGACTTCAAGTCATCTGGGTGCTTTGGAGAAAGATGAACGGAAGGATCTTTAATAACACAGGAACAGGATGCAGCTCTGCCCAAGCTCTCAGCAGAATAGTGGACGCGTCAAAGATGCTGGAGGGACGCTGGGCTCGCACCAGTGGACAAGTTCTTCGAGCCACCCTACTAATTCAGGATCTGGGTATTGACGCTGGGCTCAATTCGTTTTATTTTATTCCTCTTAATTATATAGGACGTACTTCATAGAGACTACTTGTTTTTGGGTGGCATATCTCATTTCTTTTTCTTAATTTGACTTGAGCAACTGACAGGAGGTCTGTCTGTCTGATAGCTCATTTCTTATTTCCTGAATTCTGAAGTTTTTCCTCGGGGCCTCTATATTGCAGCATCTACTTATAGATTCATCCTTGTTTGTACTTTTCTCTTTGTCAAATGCTCGATTGAGATCTCTCCTATTGTTTATTTGCCAGTGTGAGATAATTTATTTGCTACAACAAAACAAAATATTTATTTAAACATATAAAAAATACGACTCTGAGTGCTTTTACAACACACTTGGTAATTTCTTTTTTTGCGAAGAACATGGCCTTCACAAAAAATAAAACAAATGCTCATACAAATTTTTTGAAAAAAAATACAAACATGTGTTTCATACCTGAACAGTAAATTAAAAAACAATAGTAGAATAAAATTAAAAAATCTGAAATTTTTAGGTGTCCAAGATGCTCATGTGAACAAGGTGCGTGCAAATATTCGTGGTGTTTGGACATCTGAGGAGCTCGTGCCAAAAAAAAAGTCGACTCCAAATAGTGTTCTTTTTCAAAGTTTCGTAGACACTTGTTTTTTTTTTTCTTGACACGAACTCCTCAGATGTCCAAACACCACGGAATTTTGAACGCACCTTGAAGACATGAGCATCTTGGGTGCCTGAATTTTTTAGTTTTTAGTTTATTTTATTTATTTATTTGAATCTACTGTTTATGGCCTGGTGTGAATGCCAGTAGGTGAACGGCCGATCAACCGACGTGAGTGTGGGCAGCTGGCTGACCACGTCCCCTGTGATTGTCTGGATCCTTGAAACGACGCGGGAAAAAGGGGTTTTGTACGGAAATCCGTGTTTTCTTTTTTGACATGAACACCATGCATTCCATTAACTAGTGGCGACTAAATGGTCAGCCACAACACACAATACATCAGGCGGTAAGTCAGTGAGCCACAAGCGGTCACCTCCCGATCCCAACCTAAAACCATGACAAGCTAACAGATGGGCAAGTTTGTTAATTACATTCTCGGCGATCAAACAGAACTTTAAAATCGATGAAACCCATTTGGAGAAGGAACTTGGACTCCCTAAAAAGACTCCCGAGCTGGCTTGCTTCAGTGGTAGACAATTAGTTGTGAAGATCACTCGACCATTCCGAAATTCTCACCCAAAGAAATGGATTTCATGAGGGCCACGGCTTCAGCGTGCGTAGCATTTGAAAGGTTTTTGAGAGTGGCAGCCGAAGCAAAGACGATGTTCCCCTGCATATCCTGGCAATACACCCCCAACCTCCCGACGCAGAGTGAGAAAAAAACGAAGCATCAAAATTAATTGACACCCAGCCCATCGGAGGCGGCTTCCATCTGATTGGGACAATGGTCGAAGCCCTTGTTGCAGGTCCAGGAAACTACCCACTCAACCGTTTTTGTCCGAATTTGATTAGCAAACTCCGATGCTGAACTCCTTTTCTCACCATGCCTGATAAGGTTCCTCTCAGTCCACCACAACCACAGTAAGCAAACAACCCCTAGCTTTGTCATAGCCGGCAGAGCAAACACCTTCTCCACGACTTCTAGAGGCGATGAAGCAGTCATCAGGTCCAAAGGTATATGATTCAGACCGATCTCCCTCCAAACGTGTATGATTCGGAAATCCGTGTTGTCACGAGTCCGACGTGGTGAAAGTCCTGACTTTCCCAGACCTCTAGTTTTCAAACGTCCGGAACGATCTTAACGATTTTAGTTACGACCGTTGGATGGCCACATAATTTGGTGAACCGGTGTGATTTGCGTTACTGGAGTGTTGGCATTATGCCGAACACCTAGCGGTCGGGCGGGCGGGCGCTCCGGGATGACTCCTTCCACTCCTCAGCGCCGGACTGGTGTCGTCCTCGCCGTCGCGGATGCATACGCCGGCAAGCCGCTCGTACTCTCCGTCGCGGACGCGTAGCCGTCGCCCTGCATACCACCCAGCTCGCCGGCTGGGGCTGCTCTGCTCTCGTGGAAGAAGATGCGTCCGTCTCCGGCGAGTGGCGGCACGGCTGCAGGTTCCGATTGCATCGTGTGTTGCTTGCACAGGTCGCCCTCCTCATCAGAGTCGCCGACGAGCGAGGATTGATGCCTGCACCGCTAATGTTCCTGATTTTGGGCTTGCGTTGTTGGATTGCAGGTCGTGGTGGCAGCCGCACCGCTAGACGGCACACACTGGAGCTCGGGTATGCGGCTGCGGCGACCTGCTTCGCTTCGGCATCAACCGCATCTCGGTGCTCTACGGCAACTCCTTCGCTTTCCCCATTATTTCCGTTCCTCAACTCTAACTGGTAGGTACTGAACCGTACCCATTTAGTTGATCTACTTCAGACTTCAGAGTTGGACATTATCCTCTAAATTTGCCTTGGTGGTTAAAATTATCTTCTCTTGTACTACTGTACTACTCAAGTTAAATCTATCCCGGAACGCATGTTGTCGAGATTGATGGCTAGTGCACCCTGCCCATCATCTCTGGAAAAAAAAAATCACTGTTCTACTGAATTTTAACAGTCACCATAACTCTTGGTTCCGATGATGGGATTTAACGTGAAACTCACCATCGGAAATCGACCGGATTTCGGCAGTGTTTTCATTTACCCTAAGCAAGACCCCACCTGGGTGGCCACAAAAGTGATTCAAGGTAGGATTGAATGGCCACAAAATCAAGCGATTCATGGTGACTTTTTTCGACATAGATCCACGATGACTGCCAGAGCTTGATGAGAAGTTAAGGTCTGCTGTGACTGTGAGGGCTTGCAACCGTTAGTAGGTGTATTCAGATTTGTATTGGTCACATGAGGATGTGACTGGCAATGGGTTAAAAGCTGGACAGTGAGCTGTGGATATGCTGAACCTCCTAAAATGATTCAGAGCTGCTTCACATCAGACTTTCAGCATAAACTACGGAAGTCCGGCTACAGTATTGTACAGAATTGTGGAACTTAGCGCTCCAGAAGTCTTCTGATATCAAAGTATATCTCAGCTCCCATTTTATTCTCCGTCGCCAGCACTGGCCTTTGTGTCAGATCCGAGCAGGGGATCGTTGTCGATGCGAGCCGCTTAGAATCACCTGGATTTGATGCTTCTGGTGAACGGCACCGGTGAAGATCGGCGTCGCACCCTAGTGAACTGCAGCAGCTGGTTCCATCCATCACTGATGTCAGCTTGAGTGTTTGGTGCAGTCTGCTAGGACTCTTTTGTCGCTTGCTCTCTTGCTCGCCGTTTGCTGGCCTGTATCAGAGTTCAGAAGATTGTACTTCTCGGTCGCTGCCTGGTGCCTACTCTCGTATGCGTATTACCCCGAGCACTATGGACCTGTACCCCTGGTTTCATAGATGCGATGGAACCGGGAGCCTGCGGGATCCTATTTTTTGTAAAAAAGAAAGATTTATTCTCCATCACCAGCACTGTACTTTCGTAGTGCCATCAGTTCTGATGACAGCTATGAACAGGAATAGTGTATGACTCCACTGGACTTGGATCTATAGGAAAATCCATGACAATATAATTTGCAAACCGGTGGCATGATTGCCTTCAAAAGTAAAGGTCATATGGTCTCCACCAAATCTAATTCAAAAGGAAGTTAATTATTTCAAAATAAAAATAAATCAGTCCATATATACAGGCCTAGCATTTGAGATGTCCATGAAATTGATCCGACCAATGCATTAACGGACGCTCCACGGAAGCTCCTTGCTCTCCTTTGAGGGTCGTGGACTCGTGGTCCTCCTCCCGGCGGTGGCTTCTCCGTCCTTGTGTCGCAGGAGATCACCACGGCGGTCTCCGGTGGCCGCATCCCATCTCGCCTTCCTGCTGTGCATACGACTAATGGTCCTTGGCTTGAGCTGTAATGGAGCCGGCGGCGCCAGGCCCTACCGGTGAGGTCGGCGGTAGAGGTGCACGGTTCCAGTTGCAGTTGCGCGACACGGGGAGCCGGCGAGAGCTGAAGCCTGCCAGAGAGGACATCAGAGGACGTCCATGTGATCTGGCAGTCTGAGCCTGCATCCAAATTAATGAAGGATACAATGAAATGAATGATCAATGTATCCTAAAGTAATGTTTACAAAAGGTTGTCTGTGAGAGTGCTGGTATGCCATTTACCTTTGCATTTATTTATAGGTGTGAATCTGAAATCATAATTCATATGAATTCCTTGCAGCGGATACTCGCAATCTTTGGCCAGCTTTCTCCAAGTGCTTGGCAGCTCTCCTTCAAGCGCTCACAACCACGAACACGTATATGTTGGAGGGAGGATGGCAGATCAGGTAAAGATGATATGTTGGGACATTCGAGGATATCAAGTCGTGTCAGACTGGTCAGGCACTTGAGATTTCCTGGCAAGGACACCATTTCACATTCTTTTAAATAC